>NC_142038.1:69990909-70590909 GCF_982192425.1 Myodes glareolus
ATGATTTGACTGATCTGTTTTCTCTGTAGTCATGGTTATCCAGAACAATAGATTGCATCATCTCTCTTATATAAAGGAGAAAGATATGACATGGTATAAAGAGTAGTTATCTTTTATTAATGCATACCCACTTAGAATAAAATGAATATAAACCGTGAGGGACATATACTTTAAAAGATAGTTTGACATTTTATAATAAAATCTTATTTTCAAATACTTCACTGAGACATAGGCAGCATCATATAATTTTTAAAATTAGTGAATTATGTGGGGTTATGTCAAGTTCAGGGTCAACTCTTAAGAATTTTTTTGCTTTATATTTGTTTTTCAGAAAGAAAGTCTAACATCTAGATAAATTTCTTTGTATGGGAAAGCTATGCAATTGTAAGAATTTGAGTTGGTCAGATTACAAAGAATATAATAGTGAATTTTATCATTGAAGACAGTAGAGGAAAGTAAACTTTCTCTAGAAGTTAAGAGTCATCGTTAGTACATGATATTCAAAGATAATAGCCAGGAATGAATGCAATATTAATTTTAAAAATATGAATGTTTTGAGTTTGATTCCTAAATTTAAAAGTGATTTCTCTCCCCCACCTCCTTTCTATCCCATCTCCATCCACTCCTCAGAAAGAGTAAAGCCTCCCATGGAGAGTCAACAAAGTCTGGCATATCAAGTAGAGGTAGGACCACCCCCGCATCAAGGCTGAGCAAGGCATCCCACCATAGGGAATAGGTTCCAAAAAGTCAGCTCATGTGCCAGGGACAGATTCTGGCCGCACTGCTAGGGTCCCACAAACAAAGCAAGCTTCACAACTGTCAGACCCTACATTGGTCACACGCAGGAAACCTAGCTGTCCATCTAGAGGGTCTAGAGCCTGCAGGCTTCCACGATCTTGGGTCAGCTGTCACTGTGGGTTTCCCTGTCATGATCTTGACACACATACACACACACACCCTTTCAGCTACTCAGTATTATGTTACAAGTATTTTACCATTGTAAAGTATGCTACCAACTTTGTGCAGTTTCCTCAGCTCCATTTCATATTGGTGTGTGTGTGTGTGTGTGTGTGTGTGTGTGTGTGTGTGTGTGTGAGCATGAAGTGTGTGTGTGTGTGTGTGTGTGTGTGTGTGAGCATGAACATATACTAGATACTCTCCTATTGTTCTGACAAAACACAATAACCAAGTCAACTTAAGTCAATATAAGAAAGGTATATTTGGGACTTACAATCCCAGAGTCATAAAAGTTCATCACCACTATGTTGGGAAGAGGGATAACAGTCATGACTGCTGGAGCTGAAAATTGAGAGTTGCGGGCTTACATATTGAACCACAACCAGGAAACAGAGAAAACCGGAGATGGCAAGAGTCCAGTGTTGGACTTATCCAATAAAGTTCTATCTACTAAGCCCCCTAAATAGCATCACCAACAAAGAAACAAGTATTCAAATGTCCAAGAGTAAGAGGTCTATCTCATTTAAACCACCACAGTGTGTGGGGATGTACCTGTGTGTCAGTTTCATATGCGAGCATGTATTAGGGCATGTGCCCTAGCACATATATGGAGGGAGGAGATAAACCTTAAGTTCCAGTCCTTGTCTTCAGTGTTTAAGACAGTGTCTTGTTGTCCACCATTGCATACAACATGCTAGCTGGCCCTGGAGATTCTGGGGGTTTCTACACTTCTTCATTTGCCTTGGGCATACTGGGTTACAGTCCACTATCACATCTCAGTTTGACATAATGGGGTAACAGATGCTCACTGTCACCTCTCAGTTTGCATGAGTTCTGGGGAATGGAGCACTAGTCCTTGCACTCATATAGACGCATTTTCCACTCAGCCATCTGCCTAGCCCTCATATTCTAGCATGAGCAATAAAAGGGGAACCTCTTTTCTCAGAAGTCTCTACCACCAGTTTCCTAACAACCTTCTTGCTGTCCACAAAGCTGAGTTTTGTCAAGTCCTGAACTGCTAGATGTTTAATTCATATGTGTTTGGCAAGGTACACCTTCATCTGCAAGTTGAATAATACATTCTCTTAAGCCTCAAAATTGTGTTACTACTACCAACACAATGATAATATAAGTCTAACATCTGGTTGTGCAGCTGAAATACTCTATCAAAGAGCAAATGAAAACCAACAGTATAAAGTAAAAGACAGCTACTGTTTCCTGAAGAGTCTGCCAGCTCTAACGCTCGGTCAAACACAGCTGCCAACTGCTCATGCTTTTGAACCTCCTCAGCATTTTGTCTCTTCTCTCTCTTGGCAGTAAATGCCATAGCATCTTACAGCTCCCATAATGGGAGTAAAACAAAAATGAGGGATCATCATTGTTTTACAAATCTCACTCCATCTTTTGAGATAGTAGCAGGAACTCCGTATGAATGGAGCCCAATTCCTGAAGGGAGATTTGGCTAAAGTGATAACCAACTGAAAACACTGATGAAACATTTTCAAGCTCACTGTCATCCCTACCAGAACTGTGAAAGAGGAAAAGCTAGCAAGCAGCCATAAAACCAAAGATGAAAACATACTTTATCTTTGCACCAAAACAATGCTGAGGTTCATTCTCTCACACACCAAATAATCAGCCTCTAATTTCCAGTACCCAAAATGAAGATATCCCAAGCAAATCAATGTATTATTTTTCTTAAGTATGAACTCCCTGATTTATATCTAAATTAAGAATTAAAAAAAATGAGGGAACCTCAGCTCAAAAAAGAAGGAGTTTCTACACAGGGCTGGTGAAAATGTACAATGAGAGCCAATGTGGTACCAATTCTCTTTGGCTTAGTTTGAAATGGAATTTGTGAATGTCATTTAAACTTATAAAGTTTAAATGAGTAAAGAGCATATATCAACCATCTCTTTTTGGTCTGGCCAATGTAACATATCCAGACATGGCAGCGTACCTTGAAGAAAGTTTCTTGTTGACTCGGATACCTGTGAGCACTACAGAGGGTACACACACCTGCAATCTCAAAGGGAATTTAAACACTGAAGATGATAGAAAAAGCAGATAGAAGAAACCTGATCTATAGCAATTGCAAAGGTTTTAATCCTTATATGTGTACTTTGAGAGGAAAAATACATTGTGCCTTATTTTGGCCACTAGCACACTCTTTATTTCTTTCACATGCAGAAGAACCTGAAAATCACTAACACAACAGAAGAGGATCATTGTCTTATTTTATTAGATACATTTAGAGACAATTATGGCCTTCCCTTCACAGGTGTTCCTGGGAGAAGATTTCAGTACCATATCCATTTCAAGAAGCATAATAGCACTGGATAATGGAATTAATTCAGAACATCTCACTACCTCATCCATTCTGTGGATTCTATAATTTTATTTAAGTTTTAAGGTAATGTTGGTATTTTTACAAATGGTTTCAAAATTTCTAATGCTCTTTCCAAGTTACCTGGTAGTGTTGTCCTTCCAGGATCCCTTAGAGTGAGATGACTATGGCCAATGAACAGTGAGAAAAGGTGACATTTGTCACTTCTGTTGGAAAACTATAAGAAGTAATATGGCGGTATCAATATCATCTTTCTTCCACAGCGATGCCTGAGAAATGCTTCTAAGATAGTGTTCACTTACTCCGGGTCCCCAAATGACTCTGATGAGTGCCTCCAGCTGTCCTCATACCAAACATAATGTAGACGAGAAACACTCTTCAGTATAGTGTCCTTTTGAGGGAATGAGGTTATTTTTTCAAGTAAATCAGAACCATGACTGATACAAACAGTGCCCCGAGCGTCCATTTGTGCTTGACTTGATATCATAGGGGAATATGAATCAATTTCTTGAAGCCTGTACCAATTGCAATACCGATGTTCTTTGCTCAAGCGTTCTAATTTCTCTTGAGTCTTTGATATATCCTAAATATGCCCAAGTCACTCTCCCTTTGCAGAATGTCTTTATGGCCCAATCTTTACCTTTCTATGCCACTACTCCTCAAGTTTCTGCCTCATGCCATCTGCAAATACCCATAACTCACTAAATGCTATTATTTTTTCATGTGTATTCTTAGTAACTCCTAAATCCCTAGATATTCTTAGCCACAGAACTCTTTTAACAGTGCTTTGTATAGGGCAGAGAAATTTCTCGGTGGTCAAAGTGCTTGCTGTGCAAGTACTAAAACCTTTGATCTAAGTTTGATCTCCAAAACACATATAAAGAAACAGGTATGCCAGGCAGTGGTAGCACACACCTTTAATCTCAGCACTTGGGAGGCAGAGGCAGGCAGATTTCGGTGAGTTCGAGGCCAGCCTAGTCTACAGAGTGAGTTCCAGGACAGTCAGGAGTGTTACACAGAGAAACTCTGTCTCAGAAAATAAAGAAACTTGAAGCTGACACCTGGCATCCACACACAGAGACACATGTACACACTTATGCATCTGCACACAAAGAAGCACATATATGTACACACACACAGACACATACACACATATTGTTGTAAGCAGGAACATCAATAGCTTCATAGTTACTAAATGTAATGACTCCATCTTATTTAAACATGGTGCCCCAATAGGACTCTTGATGGCATTTCTCTTTAGCTTTAATTTTGCTGTGCTTTTCTTGGTCTCTACATATCTCAAAGACCATTTTTCATGTCCTTTCTTGACTGCACTTTTAACCTTAAAAACCATCAAGACTCTACAATCAGTTGAAGAATTTTTTTTCTTTTCTTAGATGAGCTTGCTAGTCTCACAGTTTCTTAAACCTTAAACCTTCAGCTTCCAAACTCAACCTGGTCTCCAAGCTTATTCAATAACTACTACCAGATCTCAGAGAGCTCTAAGTTCTCATTAGTATATAGGATATCATTGTCTTCTTTCTCTAGTTTGTGCTCTTTTTTCTCATCCTTATGTCCCATCAACATACTGAACGTTATCCCTTCTTTCTTAGCATCTACACTCAGGCAGAGTTCCCTCAACAGCACACTCAGGCAGAGATCTCTCAACAGCACTCTCAGGCAGAGATCTCTAAACAGCAAACTCAGGCAGAGACCTATCATCATCACGTTCAAGCAGAGTCCTCAATATGTTTTTGTTCTGCATTGTAATTACAAATTCATTTCCTTACTTTGTATCATCTCCTAAAATGCTTGTTATAGAATATTATTTTAAGGTGTGTCACATTTGATTATACTCTGGAACATTTGTTTTAATGATGCAAAGATGTGCTGCATTCTTTTATGTTGCATCTGTTCAACTCTGTGAAACTGTGATAAAACACCTGATGGTCTAATAAAGAGCTAAACAGCCATCAGTGAGACAGGGGAAAGGATAAACAGGACTGGTAGTCAGAGAGGATAAATAGAAGGAGAAATCTGGGAGGAGTAGGGAAAGGAGGAACCAGAGAACAAGGAAAGAAGGACACTAGGGGTCTGCCAGTCAGACAGTAAGCAATGGAGTAAGAGAGAAAATAACTGTGGTTTGGGCTGTCTGTGGGGCCACTAACAGTGTGACCAGAATTTATCCCTAATGCATGAACTGGCTTTTTGGAGCCCACTCCCTATGATAGGTGAATACCTTGCCCAGCTTCAATATGGATGGAGGGTCTTGACCCTGCCTTAACTTGCCAAACTTTGTTGACTCCCCATGGAAAGCCTTACTGTTTAGGAAGAGTGGATGGGAGATTGGGTTTGGGTGGGGTTAAGGTGGGGAGACAGGAAGAAGGAAAGGAGGGGTAACTATGGTTCATATGAATATAAAATGAAAAAAAAACCTTAAATAATAAAAAAGAGCGAGAGTGAGATATATGGAAGTAAGAAAAGAAAAAGATAACCAGAAGCGAAAGGCAGATGGGATGGTTTGGGGTAAGGAAAGCTAGATACAAGACAAGTTAAAGCCAGACATTTATAAGAAAGAATAAGCTTCCATGTGTGATAATTTGGGAGCTGGGTGGCAGCTCCACCAAAAGCCAAAAGAGTAAAATAAACAACAATAATTGTTCTCTTAATATCCCCCTTATTAGCTTACCTGCCTTCCTTCTCCATTCACACAAACTGTCCCATCAGACAATTACCAAATTATCACTCTCAAAACTCAATTTGATTGGATGATCTTTAAAAATTATATGCAAAGCCCCAATATAAAACTAAAGTTTTACAATGTTTTATATAAACCTAACCTACTCAGAAATCCCTACTATGTCAGGTTAATGTGAACCTCAGACCTTCCCTTTCTCAAAATGTATTATCTGGATTTGTCTACTGACTTTATGCTTGTAGTTTATCATCTAGACCTTGATGCCTCTCTGCTTTTCTAGCATGGAAAACAATGCATAGGAAAAAATATATATGTGTATATGTATACACACACACACACACACACACACACACACATATATATATATACATATATATATATATATATATTTGATTAGTTCTAAGCAATAAAATTTCTAAGCTTGGATCCATTTTTAAGTAATAAAGAAAGGAAGATCAATAGCCCAGTTATTATTTATTGAACATTATTACTATTTTCCTTTCCAGCAAAGCTCTGGGTGAAATCTAGTTTTCCCTCTTTGTAAAGGCTCATGTTATCATAAAGCAAATCTTTCATTTAGGTATAAAGTATTTTCTGATCTTTTATAGAAGAGGAAACTTGGTGCTAAATTACTTCGAAACAGTTTCAGAATGTTGTAAAATAAAAGCCATAATGAAAAACTTGTCCATACTTTGTATGCTGTCTCATTTTTGAGCAAATTTTGAAAGCGATGCACAGGAATTTAGATGTGAGACTTCCAGCAAGATTAATGGAAGCCAGTTTCCTTAAATCCTCTGCACACTTTGAAATGTTCCATGTGCTGTCAGTTAAAGCTTTGTGACTTAAACTTCTGGCTTTGGTTTCAGGCTGCAGGTTGAAGGATGCATTGGATATGTTTGATATTGACAACCTTGGGGCCTCAATTAATTAACAGGATAGCAAGTTTCAAGGATAAGCTAGATAGTGTCCTATCTGGTTGTGGAGGTCTTTTCTGAGAACAGCTGCCCCCAGACATCTATTTCAGTTTAAATATACAGAGACAAAGACCAATGTAACTCTTTTATCATGCTGAGAGATAAGAATGTAATATATTTTTTACAGAAATAAAATGCCACCAATTGCATAGTTTCCCATAATCCCCAGTAAGTTTGGGATGTTCTAATAACAGCAGGACAGCCATGGAAATAGGGTTTCATTTATTTAGTGTGGATTCACTACTGTTACAAGATTTTTAATAGTGACTTGTCCATACTTAGCTCACCATGAGGTAGTTCTTGTCCACAGATGTAACATTTTTGGAAAATTCTTCCCAGATGGGAATTTTTATCTACTTAGGACAAAGACAGAAATATCTGTGGAGTCTAAAATTAAATGCAAAAGTTTTAAAGAATTTTGAAGAATTATGCTGTTCTGCATATTTCTAGAATTAATATTTCCCCTCCAGGTACCTTTCATATTACTGAAATAGCCCTGAAACCCTATGAGATATTCCGAGATCTGTGCCTGTCCCATCCTGATTTAACTCTGAACAGTGGCCCCAACCATAGTGTAACTCTTACAAGCTAGTTTCTAAAACTATACATCATTCTGCTCCCGATAGGCAAGAACTGAAGATCATAAATATTTGAGAGACTATCTCTTTGTTACCATATGTTCGGCAATATTCAACTGTTGTCATAATCACTTAGGCTACTTACCTCACATTAAATTTCTAGTAAATGTAACATTGATTTAAGTCAAAAAGTTCATGCAAACATATTTTCTCATAAACTATAATCTATAGTTCATCTATACATTATACTGAGAACATCACTTCTAGTTCAGAATCCTTTCAAACTGCCAACCCTAAAGGAAAGGACATTCCTCTTTAGATGGAAAAGACTGGAAGAACATTTGATCTAAGCATTTAGTGTTTCAGTTTGCAAAGTAACCAGAAACTTTACAATAGTGGTGTTGTTCTAGGCAATAAGTAGAGTCTTTACAGACTCTCTATATCTTTAAGACAATAATATCCTTGGATCCAAATTATTTAAGCTGAAGTAGATGAACCCATAGACAGTCTCTCTCTCTCTCTCTCTCTCTCTCTCTCTTTCTCTCTGTCTCTCTCTCTTTCACACACACACACACCACACATACATACATACACAACATACATACACATATATGCTCATGAATTTACATATTTATATAAATTATAAGAAACAAAAATGAGAAAAAACTATTGTTTCTCTCTCTGATGTTGGCTTAATATAATTTCCTCTACTTTATACATTATTTCTCTGAAAATATAACTTTGTTATTTATGGATAAAAATGTTCTGTGATGTATAGGTCTCCCATTTTCATTATCTATTCCTTTTTTTTAGCTACTTTGGCTCCATAATTTAGCTTGTATAAATATTGATATGTTAAACCTTGATAAGCAATAAAATGCAAAGAACATTACTATATACATGTATTACATAGCTACAGAATACTCCCTGAAGAAGAAAAGGAAAATTCCCAAGTTGAAAGCAGGTACCTTTGCAAGTAAATTTTTATAGAAACATGGATTGTCTTTATAAAAATATCAATGAAATATATCTGAGAAATACAGTTGCTGTGTTCTCTTGGCAGAGCGGTTAACAGTACAAGTTCATCAGTAATGTCACTTTTCAAACGGAGGTGGGAAGGAATGAGGGGCTTTCTGGAGTTTTTCGAGAATGCGAAGCAAAGTACAAGAATCCTAGTTTGCTTTCTGTTGAGGTGATTGAAAACTAGCTAAAACCAACTTGAGGAGGAAAGGATTTATTTCACATTATACTTTACAGTCTATCATGAAGGGAAGACAGAACAGGCACTTCAGCAAGAATCTGGAGAAGGGAATATAAGCATATACCATGGTGATATTATTTGTTGGCTCACTTCTCCATGTCTTTCTCATGGAAACCTTTCTGCCAAGTGATGACACTACCCATAGAGGTCTGGACCCTCCCACATCGATGAAAAAATCAAGAAACTACCCTCAGATACTTGGGCAACAGGTCAATCTGCTAGAGGAAATTCCTCAGTTGAGGTTGCCTCTTCTCAGATAACTCTAGCTTATATCATGTTGACAAAAACTAACAAGTACTCGCCTGTAAAGAAAACTGATGAAAAGCTATGTGGTTAGCTGTCAAAATGGACCCACAACTGGATTCCAGGGCCCTGTAAGGAGAATTTTCCTTCGAACACAGAAAGAGAAAATAGTTGGAGAAGGAAAAGAATTCATTTCTTTAACAAAGTAACATTTTTAACCGTAATTCTTTTGAATTTGACCCAGAGTTCGGAAGGTCAAAATACAGAACAAGATCATTTACTCGGGCTTTGCTCTGACAATAAAGGAAAAGCCTACAGCTCTAGGAGAACTGATGTACTTATGGGTTGATGGACAAACAAGATTGAAGATTAAAGTGATTAAGAAGTTACGGGTATAGGTCAGTAGTTCATGTGCTTAAAATATATAAGGACCTAAATTTGTACACAAGTACCCTCTTCAAAGTCATGTGATTAATTTTGTTACTCTATCTGTGCCTTTTTTGGGTTATGAACAAATCTAATATTGTGGCCTCTCCGTGGTGATGCCAGGCTCCCTTTGTTATCTAAGTGTCTGTCCCACGTTGTTTAGAACTCAGCATACTGATAAATGGTTTTGTCCAGAGCAACTGCTAAGTAAACAAATAGACATGGTTTTAGGAAGATCCCACGAACATTTACTGGATGCCAATATTTAAATATTTACGAGTAGAAGCTGTGCATATGGACCACTAGACTTACATAGAAAACAATTGGCTTTCACTCAAATGTAACTCCTGTACTCAATTCAAGACAAATCGTTAAACATTCATGTTGGAATACTGTATTTATGGAATGTGTGCTTAGATGTTCATGTCTGCTTTGCAAAATGACCACATTCATAAGAAATACATAAACTTAAATATAGTCAGTTTGTAACCATAACTTTAATATATAATAAAGTAACTTTTCTGTAGTACCCAGGTCTAGCAAAGTTCAGTGCTAGAAAACCCTTCTTGTATATGTATCTGTCCCAGAGTCCTCTTGCAAGAGAAAGTGAGGTCATTACCCTTTACCCTGAAAAACAAGCGTTCTGTCTAACACCACTGAAATCATTCTCCATGTTCAAGTTTCCTCTCGTAACTCTCTATAGTAAGTAAGAAACTTATCGAAATCTTGTTTAAAGCTTGTGTAAATCACAGATCTGAATAGCAATATTCATTCTAGATTTGTAAAAATGCAGAGAGTGTTAAATTTCATAATTCACCTGATTGAATCAGATTAGGTTTAACATTCTTAATACTTAATAAGAGATATTAAAATTGTGGTATTAGGCACAGTGTGAAATAAACTCTCAGGAAGTTTAACCTGTGCTCCATCGAGAACTGCCTGCACAGGGTACAATGTAAGGTACCTGACTTAAAGATTTTATAACTTAGAGTTCCTTTCTCATTGAGTAGTTTCTGTACTGACATGCGGTTAAGTCTTAAGCCACCTAGATACCCCTCTGTCCTTATAAATATCAGTCTTCTCTCCTGGGGTCCATCTTACTTTAAACAGAAACCTGTGCACCACCAACTTCAAGAGTGATAGCATTTGTAAGTAAGGAAATGAATGTATCTCCTTCTTCTTGGTGATTTAACTATAGTTTTGGTTTTTTTTTTTTTTTTACTGCACTGTTCTTCATTATTTGTCACTTTATTTAGTAAAATTGAACTACCTTCCTTTGAACAAAAAAAATGATTTTAAACTTGGAGTAGGAAATGAAAATTAATTCCTATGGGAGACTATTATGCTCTTTAGATGTCATATTCCTGGCTGGAGCTACTATTACTTTTCTTAAATGTAATAAAATGAGGTGACTCATCCTTATCTAAAAGATACAGTGAACTGAGTAGATAACAATTGCTTTCTTTTTCTTTCCGGGACCACTGGGAATTTGGTGTTCTGCATTTCCACAATATATGCACATATGCTTTGGGATTCTGGGCAAAGTTTGAACACTGCCTGACTGCCTGCTCTACTCACAGTTCAATAGTCTGCAGGTGTGCACTTGACCCATGACGATCCTATGTGAGTATTCAGTGGAAACTTTTGAGACTGGTTCTGAAGAACTTTTAGTGTCTTGTTAGATGACAGAATTATTTGATGAAAGACAGAAGCTGTCAGATCCTGGAGCCATTGACTAAATTATTGAGGAAAGGGGGTTTATTATGAAAAGTAAAGATGAGTCAAAACACACAGCAAGACAACAGCCTTTGAACAACTCTCAGATTGCTTTGCCCCCTTAGCTGGGTAATGTAGCTGAGGACAGAACTCAGACTATATTACTGGTCTTTGGACAAGTGTCATCACATGGAACATTACTATTCTGCCTCCAAGAAGTGATGGCCATGCTGAGTGGTCTCATCAAATCCTCTCTTCTCCTCTTACACTGGCAGTGCCGAAAATGTATTAATTTATCATTCTAATGAAAGTATCCAAAGCCAAACAACCAAGTATATTGTCAAATGAACCCAATAAAATCAAGGTCCTAGTGAGACATACATTAAAATCTTTATAAAGAGGAATAGAGAGGCTTTGGATATCACAAGCAAGGTTTCCTAACAAACATTGAATAAAACTTCCTAATCTCATACTACCAATAATGTGCTGATAACACCTACTTGGCTCACTCTATTTTTTCTAATTGCTTCTGGTTACCTAGATACTATTAACTTATGATCTATAGGGATATCCTATGAAATGTTTTATTCTGTAAGGCTTAAGGTGAATTTTTATAAGGCAGGGACTATAGCAAAATCTACTCAATACCATGACAAGTGTAAATGAAAATCAATACAATGTGAACTCAGAATCCTTGCCATGATGGGTAGAATTCATTTACATATCCAAAATTAAGATGTGGCTTTAGGTTTTTTTATTGATTTTTATTAAACTATATATTTTTCTCTGCTCCCCTCCCTATCTCTCCCCTCCCCTCCAACCCTCTCCCATGGTTCCCATGCTCCCAATTTACTCCGAAGATCTTGTCTTTCTACTTGCTATATAGATTACATCCATGTATGTCTCTCTTAGGGTCCTCATGTTGTCTAGATTCACTAGGATTGTGAATTATAGGCTGGTTTTCTTTGCTTCATGTCTAAAAGCCACTTATAAGTGAGTACATATGATATTTGTCTTTCTGGGTCTGGGTTACCTCACTCAATATGATGTTTTCTAAATCCATCATTTGGCTGCAAATTTCAAGATGTCATTTTTTTCTGCCATGTAGTACTCCATTGGTGAGAGATTTTTTAAAGATTGTCATTCTGCTTGGAGCAAAATGACTCTCAAAGCTGTTTTATTTATTTGTATTTTTCTGATAACTACTGAAGTTGATCATTTTTCATTCTTGTTGGAATATTATACTTCATTTTTGAGAAATGTTTGTTCATCTCTTTATCACATTTACAGATTAGATTGTTTGATTCCCTACTATTTTGGGTTGGGGGGTTCGTTTAGTTCTTTGTGCATTCTACGTACTAAGTTTCTTTCAATTGAGAAGTTAGCAAAGATTTTTTTCTCATTCTGTTGACTTTCTCTACAATCAGTTACTTGTTTTCTAGGCTCTTTTGGACAATACAAGTCTTGATGGAAATAATTATCTAGGTGAGTTCTATTTCAAGGAAGACTGAATCACAAGGGAAATAATTACTATTTATGTTCACAAAAAAGAGTGTAGGTGCTTTAGATTTGTCATATAATGGAACAATGGCAGAAGGGAAAACCTTGTCAACAGCAAATACTTCTTTTAATCCTTTCAACATTCTGTTATTTTTCTTTATTTTTATTTTTTTCAGTTATTAGAATTAACCCACAGGACTCAGTTTAGAAGATCGAAATTATTTAAAAGTCAGCCAAACATACACATTCTTCTCCCCACCAAGCCTTATCAGGGTATTGACTTTGGCCATATCAATGTCATAAAAGTTTTTCATGGCCTGTTTCATCTGGTGCTTGTTGGCCTTCACATCCATAAAACACAGTGTGTTGTTGTCTTCATGGCTGACTTAGTAGTCAGGTATTGATGGAAATTTCTTTACCACCTGACCACATAGCCATTCAGTCCCAAATAAACACACAACAGCTTATATTACTTATAAACTGTTTGGACTATTAACTCTGGCTTCTTATTTACTAGCTCTTACAACTTAAAATTAACCCATAATTTTACCTTTGTTTAGCCACATGGCTTGGTACCTTTTCTCAGAAAGGCATTCTCATCTTGCTTCAGTGCATCTAGATGCTTCAGTGCATCTGCCATACCTCTTCCCATAATTCTCTTAGTCTGTCCACTCTGCCTATCCTTCCTGCCTAGCAACTGATCTATCAACACTTTATAAAACTAATACAAGTGACAAATCTTTACAATGTTCAAGAATATTATCCCACAGCATTTACCCCATTATTCCTTTTAAAAACAAAAAAACAAAAGCCCTGAATCTAATTCCCTTTGTTTAGCTTTTTTCCTGACCATTACCCATAACAACTTATAAATAATATACTAAACAAAGATCCATAATTCATTTTGGGGAAATGTGGGCATAGTTTTCTAGGCTACTTTATGCTTATTGGGGGCACTGATAATCTTATATGAACCATTAAAAATTTAGGATTATGGTCAAGTCCAGACTGGAGTATTCTGTGAGGCTGGATCATCTCAGCCAGCAGACTTGAAGCTGTTCTGGATGCAGAAATCAGAAGAAACTGCAACAGAGGTACTCTGAAACATTAGATCATCTGGGTTATCCATTACCATTCTAGATTCTTCAGGGTGTCTTCCTCAATCAAAGCTTTGTTTCTTAACCAATAATTAATCCATAGCTTCTTATTTCTTGTGAAATCAAAAGCAAAACTTCTCCAAGGTAATAAATCTTTTGGCTTAAATTTTGAACTCAAGGCATCTTCAAAATATATAGGTTGGATTAATCTAGCAGTATTTACAATCAAAAGTCTTTTAGCAGTTCTTGCTCCTTCCTCAGCAGCCAAACAGTTCAAACACAACACAATAGCATACAGTATCCAGACTCTCTGTATTTTATATCTTTACGGGCTTTTTTCTTACTCTATTCCTTTTTAAAAAAAAAAATTTGGTTTGTTGAGACAGGGTTTTTCTGTGTATCTTTGGCTGTCCT
Source organism: Myodes glareolus (assembly GCF_982192425.1). Lineage (NCBI taxonomy): Eukaryota > Metazoa > Chordata > Mammalia > Rodentia > Cricetidae > Myodes > Myodes glareolus. The sequence goes on from NC_142038.1 coordinate 70,005,121, forward strand.
GGAACTCACTCTATAGGCCAGGCTTTCCTCGAATTCAAAGAGATTTGCCTGCTTCTGTCTCCCAAGTGCAAGGATTAAAGGCATGTGCCACCATACCTTACTACTCTATTTCCTTTTTTTAAAGGACTTTGTCTATCCTATTTCTTTTCTCTCCCAAGCTTACATATATTTTTAAAAATACTGTAAACTGTTTGAAGGTTTTTCTCTAAATCTGTCTTTACTATATAGCGCTCTCTCTCTCTCTCTCTTTCTTTCTCTCTCTCTCTCTCTCTCTCTCTCTCTCTCTCTCTCTCTCTCTCTTGAGTACATGAGTCTTAAATCTGCTAAACTGCATGGCTAGAATTAAATCTGCAGCTTTGCAACAGGCTCCACACCATTCCTTACCTTTCTGAGAGTCTAACTTCACGGCAGAGATACCGGCAGGAGTCAAGTTTATTGTCATTACTCTGTGGAGATTCAAGGTCCATGTCACCACCAAGAAACCTGCCAATGGCTGCTCATAAACACCATTTAAGTGTTTGGTGGCAGGGTCTCTTAAAAGAGCTGCAAGGTTTTTGCCATTAATGCTGAATCAGGAAGGCTCTCTTAAAGGAGCCATGCCTCTGCTTTCCTCTAGCAAACAGAGCCTACACGAGTGACGAGAATTACCAAGGAGGTGAACTTGACTCTGTTTTCTCTGTCTAGAATCCTTTTTTTTTTTTTTGAAAGTTTTCTCAGACTTCATGTGAAAATTGTTGCCAAACATTTGTGTGCCACTTGTAGCACAAGTTTCTGTCATGGAGTTTCTGTCTCACTTGGTTCAGCAACTCTTCAGTCCCAAAGAAACACAGAGAGGCTTATATAGGTTATAAACTGTGTAACCTATTAGCTCAGGCTTACTATTAACTAGATCTTACAATACAATGCAAGCCATAATTCTTAGCTTGAAGGACCCCAACTTCATTGGGGTCACAGTTAAAACTATGGTTTTAACTTTAACCACAGTTATAACGCTCTGCAAAGGTTTTCAGATAGCAAGCTCCATTAAGGCCTCCGGAGTCAGGACCTCCAGAGTGCTGAACAAATAACAGGCTTAATTCAAGACCTCCAGAATGCTAAAGCAAAGACACCTGAGATTAGAACGAGGACAGCCTTATCTGGCAGCAGGACAGGAGATTTATAAACTGACATGAGTAGGAACAAAGACTTCAAGGGAGGAAGAGAGGATTGCGAGGCCTGAGTCACGTACAGAGCAAGGCTCGTCACAAGCTAGGGGCTGTGCAAATCAGACATCGAGTCGCCAGCCAAGCTAGGAAGGCAGGAAGAGATAAGAAAAACAGGTAGCACAACCCCCTCCTTGGTATCCAGGTGGGTCTGGACAACCCCCTCCTTGGTATTTAGGTAAAAGGTCAAGAATGTGCCACTCAGCTTAGCCTTATTTGAACTGACCAATGAAATGAAAGCTTTTCTGCTTCTGTACCCGCGCTTTTGCTCCCCTATAAAAACCCCTCATCCCCAACTTGCAGGCGCGCAAGCCCTCCGAGAGACTTGTCGCCCGCAGGCACCTGTGTATCTCCAATAAACCTCTTGCAGTTTGCATCCGGCTGCGTGTTTTCGACTGATCTTTGGGGCGCAGGGGCCTCTCCCGAGGGAAGACGCCCTAGGGGAGTCTTTCAAGCTAAGTTTAGCCACATGAGTTGGTACCTTTCCTCACAGAAGCCTTCTCATCTTGCTTCCTCTGCTTCTGGGTGGTGACTACGCTCTGCCTTTCCTCATCACATTTTTAATTATTTATTTTTATTTTATTTGCATTTGTGTTTTGCCTGCATGTATGTCTGTGTAAGTGTGTTGATCTTGGAGTTACAGACAGTTGTTAACTGCCATGTGCATTCAAGGAAACGAACCCTGGTCTTCTGGAAGAACAGTCAGTGCTCTTAATTGCTGAGCCATCTCTCCATTACCTGGAGGCAGGTTCGCCATTTCAGACTGAGGTTAAGAGTCAGTGGCTGGATGTGTTGTTTTTCTGACCTTCAGGTTGAATCCCAACATCTGTCTCTAGGTTTTTATTAATTGTGCTACAGTCAGGGTAGTTGAATGATGGCATAATGGTAAAGTTTGTTTCTTCTGGACCCACTCTTGCAAGGATATTATGGCGACCTCCAGAGCCTCAGGGTGTTGGACCTCAGGAAAGTAGGTGCAGATCTTTTTGTGGTTGTGAAAACTTTCAGCTCTGTCTTCTTAGCTTTCAAGGCTTTTTGCTCTGACTTCTGCTTGGGGAGGTGAGACAGGAACTTCCTTATTTGCTTCCAAAGCCATCTTGACACAAAAGCTAATTATCTGATTTCTTTGTTTAGTTGTTTTGTTTTGTTTTTGTTTTTTGTTTTGTTGCTTTTTTGTTGTTGTTTTGATTTTGTTTTTATTCCTACGGCTCTCGGCTCTCTATGCTTTGGACATCATTTAAGGATAACCTTGTGAGCCTTGATTGCACGAATGTTTGACTCTACTTATTTCTATAGCAGTCATGGTTGCAGGTCTTATTTTTACATCATCAATCTGTTTTTACTTGGCTTTTTTGCAGATTGAGGGCCAAAATTCAAACTACCACCTGTATATATCCAGTTTTCCAAGCACCAAATGTTGCAAAAGCTGTTATTTCTCCTGAATAGGCTTGGTGCATTTCAGAAATTGATGGTCCATATAGGCCATTATTTACTTTGGACTTTTATTCTATTCTGGCTTCCACGTCAGTCTTTAGGTCAAACTACATTGTTTTCATTTTTATAAATTTGTAGCACATTGGAGCACTGGACTGAGCCCCCAAGGTCCAAATGAGGAGCAGAAGGAGGGAGAACATGAAAAAGGATGTCAGGACCGCGAGGAGTGCGTTCACCCACTGATACATGGGGACTGATCTAATGAGAGCTCACTAAGGCCAGCTGGACCGGGACTGAACGAGCATGTGATCAAACTGGATTTTCTGAATGTGGCTGACATGGGGGCTGACTGAGAAGCCATTGACAATGGCACTGGGTCTTGTTTCGTCTGCATGTACTGGCTTTTTGGGATTCTAGTCTGTTTGGATGTTCACCTTCCTAGACCTGGGGTGGGGGGAGGACCTTGAACTTCCCACAGGGCAGGAAACCCTGACTGCTCTTAGAACTGGAGAGGGAAGAGAAGAGGGAGTGGGGGAAATGGGAGGGTATTAGGAGGAGGGGAGAAAGTGGAAATTTTTATATAATTCATATAATAAAATATTTTTTTAAAAAATTAAAAAAAAATAAAAAAATAAATTTGTAGTATTTTGAAATCAGTTACTGTGAGACCACCCCATTTTATCTTCTTCCTCAAAGTTGTCCTGACACATTGGTGTAAATTTCACAAAAACTTTTGGTTGAGTTTTTTTGATTTCTACAAAATAAAATCTGAGATTTTTTTTCACTAAATCTGTTTTCCTCTTTTGGTAATACTGATAACTTAACATAATTAATTCTTCCAATTGAGAAATATGGAATGTGTTCATGTATATCTTCTTTTTAATGATCATCAATTTCATTATGCGAACTCTACACTATACCTGTTAACTCCTGTGTGTTTCATTTTTGAAAATAGCATTTCTCCGGTAACTTCTTTTTGGGATTTTTCATGGCTAGAGTGCAGAGATGCAATGAATTTTATGTTAAGTTCATCATTCTGCCTTCCCAGAATTTAGTTAGTACTGACAGATTGCATATGGCATCTGGAGCAGTTTTCTAGATCTAAGATCACATCACACATACATAGTGATAATTTGGCATTTCCTTTTCCAGCTTTGATGGATTTTATGTCTTCATCTTCTCTATTTTTTTCTTGATAGAATTTCTAGGATTTTGTAAACAGAAATATTAAAAGTATTATTGATGCAAGAGGGAAAGCTCTCATTCCTTCACCACTGAGTGGGATAGTTTTCCTATGCTGAGGTAGCTTTCAACTATTTCTAATTTGCTAAGTATTTGTATGAGCTTAGGATGTTGGAACATTGCCAAATGATGAATTTATGTTATCTGTTGAGATGAGCATGTGGGAATATTTTCCAAATGATTCTATGGATGTGGTCAATGGTTATATGCAGCCTATAAATGATGGTTGAAGAGAGCATACAGTGTATAGTCCCAAATAGACCTGAAAGGATTAAGATTCTAAAGAAAACCATGCCAAGATGTTCAGTCCAATGCATACATAGAAAGTGTTCTTTTTTTCTGTGTGAAAAGAATATTGTTAAGAATATTTTCTAACAGAGCCTCTCTGCCGGTGCAAAGGATTCCAACAAGACCAGGTTAAGCCAAATTAAACGCCCAAGTTTAATAGACGGTGGACTCCTGGGTGGCCAGGAACATGGCAGGGGGAAGACAGAGGGAGTCCACAGGCAAGCCCAAAACTAAATGTTACTTCTCTGGGTGGCTGCCTAAATACCCTGTGGGAGGGGTCAGCGCTTGGCAAGCTGGGAGTTGGAATCTAATCACTTGGCAGGCTGGGAGTTGGAGTCCAGACCAACATTCCATACTCTTTGGCTATAGGGGTGTGTCAAGGAGCTGAGGTGATATTTGTGACCAACATTGTAGCTGTCTTTGGATAAAGGGGCATTTTCCAGCACGGCAGTGTTGCGCCCTTGAGAAAAAAAAAAAATTTCGGTGGGACCTCCAACTGTTAAAAACATCTTTTAACAGAGCCTCTCTGCCGGGGCAAAGAATTCCAATCAGACCAGATTAAGCCAAGGAAAGAAATATTCTACCTAGGTGTATTCATAAAGAGAGGATATAGCTATGAAATTTGTTTGAGGTTTAGGAGACTTGAATGTGGGCCAAGACTATTTTCTCTCTGATTATCAACATAGTTAACCTGTTTTCCATCATTAAACTAAACAACTTCATCAGCATTTCTGGCATGATCAAAGTCCCAGCTTATCTTCAAACCTGAAGAGGAAAGTGTGCAGTTGACTGGGTCACAAAAGAGTCAAGAAACTGGGTGTTTCTTGCTCGGGGCAAACAAGGAAAGCAGAGGCCTCGGGGAGAGACCTGGAATTCTGTTGAGCATCCTTGAAATCCAGGAATAAACACCGGTGGGTCACACTGCAAAATTCTTCAGGTATGCCGCTGGACTCAAGCAGTGCTGTAGGGCTAACAGTCTGCAGTTTCCTTAGGGTTTGGATATCCACAGGCTCCACAGCACCAGGCCCTGCATCCTCATAGTTGCAATGCACCGCACTGGCTTTAGGCATTGAAAGTCCATGGAAAACAGGCTCTTTTCATTTCTGCAGAATCATTATTTATGTTCCCCAACACCATTTCTGATTTTACTAACTTGAGTTTTCTCTCTTTATTTACTTAAAATTTTTCTTATTTTTTATTGCTTGAAACACTTATTTGGGGAAGGAAAATAATTCTTTGTTCATTAAAGTATCATGAACAGCTTATTGAAAGGAAACATTTCTAAAATTATGTTTCAGAAAATCTACGTCTAATGTCGGTGGAATAAGGAATATATTGATCTCATTAAAATATGGATGAGGTGAATAAGCAGTATTCCGGGTGCAGAAATCTTGAATATTGTTCTTGGTTTGGGCAGCAGCAGACGATGAGAGCTGTGGTAGACGATTTATTTCACTCAGGCTTCAATTTTCTTCTCGGGAGAATGAAGGAAGTGGTCTGGCTTATCTCCACAAAGACTTCCAGCAAGAAGGCTTCTCATTTTTACTGTGTGTTTATCGTTAGCATTTGTTTTTGTTTATCTTCAGCAAATGACAGGGATTCCTGTGGATATTTTAATTATGTAAAGTAAGAGGGATTATAACTGGCTTGCTTGGCAAGTGTAAGGAAATGCTAGAGAAATTCCTGTCTCCCGCCCTTTAATTATCAAACCTTTTAGATAATAGGCCCCAAGAAATTAGAAACTTCCCCCCTGAAATCTTGGCTTAGGAAGTGAAAAGCCACTAGAGCTGGGGCCAGCCAGAGGGGAAACGTTTCTTCCAGAAAGAGATTTTCAACGTGTCTGACCACTACCTAAGAACATGATCAAAATTGCACCAGAATGAATGGCTTCTCTCACCTTTCTCTTGCCTTCTACTTAAAGCAGACTCCCATGAAGGTCTCAGAAATGGGTCTTAGATCTCTTTGATCTTTCCCAAGGGTAGACACACTAAGTAAATCTTACCTTTCTTTGCTTTTGCTATTAATGTAGCTCTTCTAATTGGCCAGTTGAGAACATGTGACCGAGCCTAGTTGATTTAGGCAGCCAAAGTCTGTTCACAATTTCTTTTTATTATTTCCATACATGTACATAATGTACTTTTATCTGATTATCTTTCCTTATGTTTCATTTCCCTTTTATTAATCTTTCAGAAAAGCCAACTCTGGCTCTCATGGTTGTTTCTTTCCATCATTATTTATTTTTATTCAGTTTATCAGGGCTGTAAGATTTATCATTTCCTTCCTTCTGGCCTTGGAATTGCTTGCTCCTTTTTCTCACTCCTTAAATTTTAAGAAGTTATTGTCAATTCAAGATTTTTGGGTATTCATTTGCATAAGAGTTCACTTTATAATCCAGACTGCCCTTGAACTTGGAGTTCTCATGATTCAGCAATTAATGTTCTTTTTCAGGTACATCTCAACAAACTTTCCATTGCTTTTGTTTTTGTTGTTTTTGTTTTTGAGACAGGGTTTCTTTGTGTGCCCTTAACTTTCCTGTAACTTGCTCTGGAGACCAGGCTGGCCTAGAACTCACAGAGCCAAGCACTGAGATGAAAGTAATGCACAGCTACTGCCTGGCTCATTGATTGTTTTTGAGAAAAATTGTGGACATATACATTTTATTACTTGCTAGATTAGCAGACAGAAAAATATAGCAAACAGACGAAAACAAGATTCATACACTTAGGAGGGGTAGGTCACATTTAGGCCAGGTGAGGTTTGGACATTAAATAGACTATCTTTTAACATTAGGTTTAAAACATTTTGCTACAAAAATGAACATATTAAAACTGGTTTGTAGAATTATCTAAACTTCCTTTTAAACACAGTTTAATTTTTTAATATTTAAATCTTTCCTTTAGCAAACATATTTAAAATACTAAGCTTCATTTTATAATTATGTGTCAAAATATCCTAAACTGTTCAAGATACCTTTCTCTAAGCCACAACAGCTTACATATTTCTTCCCTTTAAAACATTTATCTTTTCACATTGTAATTCTGAAAGATATTCTATAGAGGGGCCAGGAGTATATATAGTATATATAGCTCAGGAGCAGAGCACATTTGAGGCCCTATGTATGATCCAACCACCCCAAACAGAGAGAAAAAAGTCTGAGGAAAAAATAAACAGAAACTTATAAGCCCTGTAAAGTTTTCTTCCCTGCTACTATAGTGCCCCAGGTTACCATCTCTCATGGTCCTCAGACACACCTGCTCAGGCAGCAGCCGCTGGCTGCACCTCCTCCGCTTCTTTGTTAACAACTCTCACTCAGACAGCTTATTCTTTAGTCTGTACATTCTGCCAAGGTTTAACCTCTGAAGAAGGTCTTCCTTTTCTTGAACCTGCTTTACCAATTTTGCCCTTTTTTTTCCCTTTAATCTTTATTTAGTATCCTAATTCACAAAATCATTTTAGAAAGCACTGGCTGACCCAGCATCAGGTGACTTAGATTTGCATGCGTTCCTATTTTTCAAGCTGTCTTTTTCAGATTCCTTGTCTGTTTCAGGCATTCTTGGAACTCTTTAACGGCCTCCTCCTTTTGAAGATGCGCCTGCTTCTGAAAAGGTTGGATCATTTTTTCTCATTCTCTACTTTTAGTCACTACAAAAAGAATGAGATAGAGAGCTTGTCTCCTTAATCTTTCTCTAAGTATTCCACTCAGGTTGTTTTCCTCAACTATTTGTTTCAGTTGATCATGGGTTCTCACTTGGCTCAGGAGTGTCTGGTGAAACTGAGGTTGAATCTGACAGGCTCTCCATCCTGAAAGTGAACCCCTGATTTCCTTAATCCTCACCCATGCCCACAGCAGAGTCACAAGAGACACCCAATCAGCAAAGCCTCAGAAGCCAGACCTTGCCCCACCTCCCATCCCCCACCCCACCTGATGTGGGATTCCCCAGTATGTTGTGGTTAATAAAGGAACTGCTTTGGGCCAATAGCAAGCTAAAGGGGAAGACAGCTAGGTGGGGAAAAATAAACTGAATGCTGGGAGAAAAAAGGAAAGAGTCAGAGAGAAGCTATTTAGTGCCACCAGAGCGAGTTGAAACTTTAGCTGGTAAGCCACAGCCACAGAGCGATACACAGATTAATATAAATGGGTTAAATTAAAATGTAAGAGTTAGGGAGAACAGAGAAAAATGTAGAGCTCAATAAAAATCAATAAAAAAATCAGTAAAATGTAAGAGTTAGCCAATAAGAAGTAGCCAATAATAGGCCAAGCAGTAATTGAATTAATACAGTTTTTGTGTGATTATTTTGGTTCTGGGTGGCTGGGAGAAATAAGCAAATTAATACAATACCACCCCGCTCAGGGGGCAGAGTAGTTCATTGCTTTTTAATACAGATATTTTTTTTTTTCCAAGACAGGGTTTCTCTGTAGCTTTGGAGCCTGTCCTGGAACTAACTCTTATAGACAGGCTGGCCTCATAGAAATAAGGAGAAAATGTATTTGTACCTTAACATTTTCCCCTTATCCCTACTTTCATGGTACCTCATACATTGTATGGTATATTTCGTTGAGCCTCACCTATCTTTTTCTCTCTCCAATTTTGCTTGTGATTTTCTTCCTGGATTTTTTGATCGTGCAATTTTTAATTTCCATTTGCTTGTTTTCTACCTTTCAATTATATTTGTGTTAAGTTCATCACACTGTGACTAGGTAGATCCCTAGTAGAAGATTCCTCCTATGTTCTTAAAGTTTTCTGAGACTCAGTCAGAAATTTAACCTACTGCTTTCCTGGAGAAATGTCCTATGTGCTTGGGTGTGTAGATTCTAATGAAAGTGTTTCATATATATACTTTATGTGTGCTCTTCTTTTGTGTAAATCAAATGTGTTATTCTGTAATTTCCTCCGCTCACCTGTTGTGTCCATTATTGTAAGTTGGGTATGGAATTCTCCAATAGTCATTGTGAAAGTGCCCTCCTTCTTGATTTTATTGGGAAAGCTGCCTATCTTTGGTTACTATTTGCAAGTAGGTAACACCTTTTCAATTCTACCACTTTCAATCCATTTCTGCCTTGGGTTATAAAATCATCTTCAAGTCTGTACAAAAGATCTGTAAGGTTCTGCCAGCCTCTGTCTTTTGACTGGAGAGATTATTCCACTCACACTTATAGCAATTCCTGAGAAGGAATTATTCATTCAACTGAACTCTTTGTTTCCATGAGACTTAAGATATTTGTTCCTTAATTTTCTCCTTCACTATTTTTGGTGTTAATATTTTGATTGTCAACTCTCCTGGATTAAGGGGTCCTAGAGATTAGTGGAGAGCAGCTCTGTCAGAGTCAGTGAAACGATTTCAGAACTAATTATTTTAAATTCATTAGTCTCAAAAATTACATAGAAATCAAACTTGAGAATTTAAAAGAAATTAACAAGTTATTAGTAAATAATACTAGAAATCAATACAGTAATCTTATGAGTCATGTAGAGAACAACAAAATGAGATAGAATAGCCTTTACACTTGTCCCAAAACTTGCTTCTTTAGAAAGCTCCATTGCTTCATGCATCTCCAAGTTAATAATGTTTCTGTTCCTCTATGCCAGACTCCCGTAAGCATTTCTCACAATTCACATATGCGAATTCACGTATCATTCATGTATTATTTTCAAAGATGTCGATCCACATGTCCCTGTCCAAAGTCATGCTAACTATGTCATCACAGACTTGTCACGGATGAGTGTTCAGCTTTCTTGAGAAATGTATTGTTCTTCAAATGAAGTACAAAGCCCGGTTCTTGTTATTTCCTACTCTCTGGCTGCATGGTGTTGGGTTAATTCAGGTATTTTTCAATTAAGCCCGCTGGTTACAAGAACTGCTCATTTTCTTTATCCCATGCATCCATTCTTCCCAGCCATGATGTACAAATTCTACCTTACTTGAGATTATTCCTGAAAATTTAAACAAACCTATGATGTGCCACTGCTGATATATTTTCTTTGATAGGATTTTCATTCCAGTTTATAATGATTGTGTGTGCATGTGTGTTTTAATGTTCCACACAGTGTATAATGAACTTCTTACAAGTTACCTACTGATATCAATAGGATCTTCCAAGCACCTCAATGTAACACTGTAGCTGTAATGGTTAATTTCTGAATCCTGTGTTAGATCTAAATTCTGAGACCACTTCAGATACACATATTTGTTGGCCAGATGCCCATGCAGAAAATGGGACTTAAAGACAGGAATTGAATAGTGATGTGGCCAATGTACATCAACAGCTGCACTGAATATAACACAGTCCAGTAATGATAATACCTCAGCCTGTCTCCTGGGGAGCTCTGGGCTGGGAATGTGCTTCAGAGTAGTCCTATGGGGAATAGAATTAAGCTACCCATAGAGGACAGAGAACAGAGGACTTTACAACTATCTAGAGTCAACACTGACTACACCCTTTCATAAGGGAGCCCATGTGTTATTATTACTCTGACTCGAGATAGATTTCTGTTGCCTGGAATAAGTCTACCTGCAAAGTAAACAATAAACAAATGTGGTTTATTATCTCAGCAATGGGGTTGCTGCTATAATATCTGAACAATGACAATATCAGTGGACTTGCTAACTTCAAAGCGGGCACTCTCATAGGATACTACCTTGAGGAACTACAGGCATCTAACAGCTGCTGAGACAGAGAGCTTTAGTCTTCCCCTGGAAAATGACCCATAATTAGTTACCCAATAACAAGTGGTCAGCCCTGAAATCATATACTCACAAGCAATACTAAATGAACTCAGTATACTGCATATATATGTGTGTGTGTGTGTGTGTGTGTGTGTGTGTGTGTATATATATATATATATATATATATATATATATATATATTTGTGTGTGTATGTGCAGCACTTATTATTAAAGGAAATGAGACCATGATTTTGAGAAGGGAAGAAGAGGGCAGTGGGAGGGGCTGGACGAAGATGAGAGAGGGAAAAAATCCCGTAATGATTTATACTTTGTAACTCTTAAAAATTGCAAAAGTAGGGATCCCAGGTCCAAGGAGAGATTCCCAGATTGTTCTCTGGACAGAGGAGAGGGTGCCTGAACTGGCCTTGGCCCATAACCATACTGATGAATATTTTGCTTATCACCATAGATCCTTCATCTGGCAATAGATGGAGATAGGGACGGGGACCCACGTTGGAACACTGGACTTAACTCCCTAGGTCCAAGCGAGAAGCAGAAGGAAGAAGAACGTGAGCAGGGAGGGCAAGATCAGGGGGAACCTTCATCCGGCGATGGATGGCGATGCAGACGGAGACCCACATTGGAGCACCGGACTGAGCCCCCCAAGGTCCAAATGAGGAGCAGAAGGAGGAAGAACATGAAAAAGAAAATCAGAACCGCAAGGGGAACGATCACCCACTGATACAAGGGGACTGATCTAATGAGAGTTCACCAATGCCAGTTGACTGGGACTGAAGGAGCGCTTGATCCAACCAGATTCTCTGGAGGAGGCTGGATTCCCTGAATGTGGCTGGCCCGAAGTCTTTCTAAAAAGCCATTGACAATGACTCTGGGACTTGTTTCCTCTGCATATTCTGGATTTTTGGAGATCCAGTCTGTTTGGATACTCACCTTCCTGGACCTGGAGGGAGCGGGGAGGAACTTGAACTACCCACAGGGTAGGAAACCCTGACTGCTCTTAGGGATGGAGAGGGAAGAGGAGAGGGAGTGGGGGGAGTGGGAGGGTGTTGGAAGGAGGAGCGAAAATGGAAACTTTTATATTTTTTTTCCCTCACAAAGAAAGGGCAGTCATTTAATTCTGAGAAGTTACAAAGTTGACCCTCCATTGACATCCACTGTAGGATTTAACAGTGTTGGTGTGACATCGACCAAGGGGCTGGCCTGTGAATGATGAACTTGAACCAGGCCTGGGTCTGCTCATTCCTCCCTTGTGTGGGATACAGTGATACATCACTGTTAACTAGGTGGCCCCCAAGCCTCCTAAAACTGTCCTTCGCTGGAACCGGAACTGAAAGACGCAGGGTAAGTAGGTACCACAGGTACTTCTGCATCCAGGCAAGTCTGCATCTTCCAGGAGCCTATGACTCCTGAGCTGCAGTTGCAGCCAGGACTTGGGCAATAAACACAGCCATATCCACCATAGGCTGCACATAGGCATCTGGTGCTTTTGGAGTCCTAAAAGACTCGCTTAAGACAGCAAACTAGTCCCCTGCTTGCTGTGACAGGTCTCAGAGCTCTAGATAAAGAACAGTGTGAGGTCCACGGAGACCCCATTCCCTCGCATGTGTGGGGGGTGCTGAATTGTATTGATGCTCAATAGATTGAGCATCCTCATTCAACAGAGGTCAAGGCAGGAGGAGTCACATTTGGAGGTACAGTCCCACTCTGTGGGGACCTTTTCCCCAATGATAGAAGACACAGGCTACTAGGGAGAAGTCAGCATGGGAGCCATGGACTAAGTAAGCATGGGGCACCTTCCTGGGCAGTCACTCATCTTCACCTCTGTCTACCTTGGCACTAAGTAGTGCTGCGCTAATGTCCAGGCTCCAGGGCACACTTGGAGAGGGCCTGGAAGAGGCTCTGTCTGGTACCCAGTGCTGTGGAGACCTCGGTTCCAGGGTCTGGTACTATGATCATCCCAGTCATTGGTGTCGGCAGCTCGCGGGCCTGAAAATGGCCCTCTCTGACCTGGGTAGACATCAGGTTCCTCAGGTGCACGTCCTAAGGCCAAGGCCATTAGAATTTCCTCTAGTGATGAAAGCAGCAGGGCTTGTCCAGGTATACCAAGGACATCTGCTGCCCAAACTGAGGTAGAAACTTAGACATCTTCCCATAAGCAATCTCCAGCCCTGAATTCCACATCCCACCACCCGGACCGAGGAAAGGTTCAAGTCACCCTGAGAATGCAGCCCTGGCTCCCACCCACTGTCTCCTAAAGGAACTCCCAGACCCCAACCACATATGTCCAAGTAGCCCCAGCAGGTACCTCCAGAACCTATGAGATCCAGATAATTCCACCTCTGCGCCTGTCCTAGGAGCTATCCTGGGAGCTGGCACAGAAGCCGAAAGCAGACTGGGGAGTTGTGGCCAGGGGTTTAACTGAGGTACATCCATAGCGCAAAGCTCTAAGCACCATTGTGGCCCCACCAGCTCTTCGACTCTTATGTAGGGTTCTCTGTGCGGCAGTGCTGGACAACGAGAAATCTTCCCCCGTTAGGATAAATGTTGCGATTCCCATTCCCAATGGGGATGGGCAGTGGGGAGGGAAAATGAACGATCCTGCCCTGGTAAGGGGACACAGCTCACTAAAGGTAAGGTAGACTCAGGCCAGGCACAAAGGTGCTGGGACCTGAAACCCTCAGGTCATGAGAAACAGCCTGCCCAACCTGGGCTCTGCTCCTAGCTGGCAACCTCTTCCAGTCTAGAAGATGGCAGAAGGTCCAGACTAGGGCGAGGGATAACATCTGTGTGGTTTGTCTCTAGAGACTCACAGAGATGCATATGGTGTCCGTTGTGTGACATCTGATGGATTACCAACATAGCCAAGAAGGTCCAGTGTCAGAACAGTGGCATCGCACACCTGATGTTCACAGCAAGACAACAACCACCTGGAGAACCACATGGGGACACAGACTCTGTGACTTGGGGGATGTGTTAAGACAGGAGACAGAAGTCAACAGTTAGCTCCCTGCAGTCACTCGGGGACCAGGAGGCTGGGATGGGCAAGAGGGTAGGTGGCCCTATGAGCACCAGTCACATGCTTCAGGCCTAACCCAAGGTCCCCACTCAGTCCAAAGCTTCAGATTGCTGGCCTCTGGTCCCTCCCAGCTCCAAGAACAAAGGTGGGGATACTGCTGGGCCCTGCTCAGCTGGATGCAGAGCAATGAGGGTATCCGGATGAGGTGTGGTTCAGGGAAGAGGGCATCTACCATCTCGTTTTGTTTTTCGGGGACTGATCCTGAGAGATCTTGCCGCCTTTTGGTGGCGTGGCCATGTACATGTCTTCAGCTCGCAGGGTCGAGTTGACACTGCCCATCACCTGGCTGTTGGCGGTGACCCGTGGGAGGATGACGTCGTAAGCGCCTTCAGACGGGCCTTTGTGCATCAGGGCCATCTCGGTGGGCTGGTACACACTGGTCAACAGCTGCCCATTGTAGCCACTGTAAGGTGACACGGGTCTCTTCGCTCTCTTGGCCAGGGTGGGCCGGGCTGCATCACTGTGACATCACCTCCATTCCTGGTGCTCCTTAGGCGCCAGCAGCGCTCCAGGTGAAACTTTTATATTTTAATAAAAAAAAATTGCAAAAGTAAAAGTAACTTGGATGAGGAAAAATCACGTCTTAAACAAACATTAAGCAATGGGAACATTCCAGGTTCTAATCCTGAAGACTCTAAGTAGAATGATCCTGAGAGGTAATAGTATCTCTTTTCCTGCCTTCAAGTAAAAAGACACAGCCCAAGACAGCATGTCGACTTTTAATGAACGTCACCTGTCCCTTGGCATATGCCTGTGGGGTTGGTACATGTAAATTACAGTTATGATATAGCACAAAAAACAAGAACAGTGATGTATTTCTATCACCTCTTTAGAAGGCAAAGGATCAAATTAAAGAGTATATATATTCTTTGTCGTTTTGAAAGGATATTACTAATTACTTAAATGGATTTTGAACAAATCTAAAACTGGCTTAATGAGACTACCTCAAATATCTGTTCTCAAAAGATACAGTCAAGTGTCAAAATTTTTATTTTAAAATATCACATCTTTGACAAAATACCTGAGTTCTGTTATTATTATCAGTTATATATGAAAAAGACCAAAATTTGCTGAAACACAAACACTTCCCCCACAACTCTAAATGACACTGTATCTGGCATTATCATATGTGCTTCTTGCAAAAACACACTCTGTAAACCAAGGCAGAACTGAAATTTCTGTTTAAAGAGACAGGAAAGATGATAAATAGCCAACAAATAACAAAGGATTTAAAAAAAAAATCAGACCAAGACTTCTTTCAGATTCCAAAACAATAACACCAATGGGAGAAAGAAATGGAAAATGCATTAAAGAAATTTCATATATCTTTGTTGTCAATACTGTATAGACATGTCAGGAATATTTCATTCAGGCTGCGTTTGCATTTTGCATAGCCAAAGTGGAAGAGAACCCACCACAGAAATAATGGCTTGTGGTGACTCTTTATTCTGATGACTGAAATACTGATCAAAAAAAAAAGTTTGATTCAGCTAAACAAATCTTTTCCAAATTCTGCCCAAGAGAGCTCCTTAGCTAAGATGTTATAAAGACAAATCAGGAGAAGTTAGATGGTAACTCATGTCCCCATTCTACATAGGACATAATTTATTGAGCAAATCCCTGTTTTCATAGTGTCTAATTCTATAGAGAGAGAGGTTTAGGGATAGTATCACACTACAGATAGTGTTACAGATTGTTTTTCTCAGAATTCTCCAGACTGATAAGGCACTTGGCGCTTCATCTGTCACAGACTTGACTGCCCAGACTATGTGACAAGATTAAAATGTGAAATTCCAAACAAATAAGAGCACCTATTTCTGTGTGTGATTCAGATCCTTTTTTATAGCAACAATTTCATATAAATACTCTCCTTACATTGGTAAACGAATCTCATTCTCTCCTCGGTAGAGGTGAAGCCATGTTTTCTTTAAATACTAAGCATTTTATATTTTGTTTTCCTTTTAAAACAGTATATTGTGTCTGCGAAGTAATTAAATTTCATGTATTTTTAATTCTTTTATTGTTTATATAGTATCAAGATAGCAATTTAATAACCTTTTATTTTTGCTCTTACTTTTATTTCCCAAGTGAGTTACATTCCACAAAAGTCATAGGAAATATTTCAGCTAAAGATTTTTGAAATCCATTTGGAAAATACTTTCAGGAAGGTACTTAAATAATGAAACAAACAGACTTATAAACATATTTATGCAGATTTTTAGGTTATATGAACTCCCAAGTTCATATAACTATTGACAATTCTAAAGGAAATGTAACCCTGTGATTAGACCTGATAGAACCTTGATGGAACACACACTACCACAATACAAATATTGTTTCAGTTGAATTAGATTTAAATAACCAAGAATATTCTTATGAAAATGAATTATACAATGAAAAGAAATTACTGACCCTCACATATTTGCATATAACTATACGAATATTTCCTTCATAGTGGTGAGTTGGAGATAGTTTTGGCCAAAAAGGACTGATGGTGGTGATTCTCTTCCTTATAGCCATCATGCC
The DNA here is from genome assembly GCF_982192425.1 of Myodes glareolus. Lineage (NCBI taxonomy): Eukaryota > Metazoa > Chordata > Mammalia > Rodentia > Cricetidae > Myodes > Myodes glareolus. Next base: position 70,021,573 of record NC_142038.1, read on the forward strand.
ACGACAGATACTTAGATGTAACCTATCTGTCAATCTACTTGAAAGGAATCCTTCCCTTCAGGGTCTGCTATCTTCTGTATCTTCAGTATCCTCCGCTTCAGTATCTTCCGTGCTACATGAAGTCTGTCTGAGGTATGTTTTTAATAACATCAATGATGTCAGTAGAATTAGAAGAGAAATAAGTCACAGTAAATGTGAGTTTGAGTTATGTATTTACTACAGGGACTGACTTGCATACAGAGATGTCAAATCAGTGATTCTTGCTGTGGTTTGAATATAAAATGCCCTCATGTTTTGAATGCCCGGTTTCCAATACAGATCCATTCTGAATTTGGTGGAGTCTTTAGAAGCTGGGGCCTAGCTAACAACCTAGGTCACTGGAAATGACCTGGTGAACATGAAAGCCTGGCCCTTGGTTCTGACCATCTCTGTCTCCTGGTCTGCCAAGAAGGAAGATGCCACTGCCACCATGAACTTCACCATATCTTCCTCACCATGATGCGGTGAAATTCCTCTGATACTCTGAGTCAAACAAACCTTTCTCCCTCCAGTTTTTCCTGTCAGAAGCTTTTTGCAGCATCAATGGAAGATCAGTAAGCGCAGTCCTCTTGACCTTCTTGACTTACCTGACAAAATAGAATTTCAGCAGTGAGTTCTCACTTATGTAATTACCAACATCAAAATAGCTTGCTACAAGATGATCCCAGCCTTGGACCCTTTTCATGTTCAAAATAAACCTTAAATACACCTTTGCTCCTTTAAAATTTTATTTTAGAATTTTGCTAAGGCATTTCTTAGCTGTGCCTGTACTTTCTAAAGTTTGAGTAAATCACAGATATATGCCATGCTTTTATCTTTCTCCTGCTGATGTTCCTGCTAGCTTTTAAACATAAAATTTAAAAATACCTGATCATCTAAGAGTGCATGGAGCAGCCCAAAGTCCCCCAAAACACTGTACCCCTGTCTTCTCTTCACAAATTGTCAGATCACATCCTTCCCTGACTGTCTCTAAGTAGACTACTTGATCTACACTAACTTTTATAATATTTTATGTCTATTTGTCATTTTTATAATTGTGGAGGCCATATATCATATGGGATATCTTTCTCATTTACTACCCACCTTATTTTTAAAAATGTGCTAAGTTTGGCTAGATTCAGGGAGCAGTAAACACCACATATTCCGGGCCCAGCCGGCCCAGCACTGGAATAGCAAATACAAGCCTCTGTGGCCCAGTTTACATGAGTGCTCGGGAATTCAAACACAGGTCTGGGAGCTGGGAGCAAGAACTCCACCTGCTGCAGTGCCACCTAACCCCTTACTCCTTCAATTTTTTGTAGGTCCTTGGTTTACCAGATATACAGAAGTTGCAATAGCAAGAATATAGTAGGAAAAAAATAAAATAAAATAAAAGGCAGAAAACATACAATCAAAAAGGGAAAAAAAGTGTACCATAAGAACTCTAGCACCTTCAAACAGTCTTCATTACCTTCCAATTTCGTATATCTTGGCTGACTAACCTCTTCATACAATTATAACTTTAAATAGAGATAAAGCCACATATATATATATATATATATATATATATATATATATATATATATATATGAGAAAATCAAACTCAAACATATTCAGTGGCTCTTCTGAGAGGAAACAGTTATTTACAAAGACTTCCTTCAGTAGCTCAGTTGACTTTACAATTTTTTTGATCAGAAGCAAGCTCCATAACTCAGGCCAACCTTTTGACCTTTGTCCACATTTGCTCAGCATGCTGCTTGAGAAAGAGAATAAAGGGTGGATCATCATGTGGTAGGGGGTGGAGATAAAGAATTAGCTTCCATTGGAGACAGTACATTTAATATCTACTCATGGAGACTTTATTCACTCCAATACACACCTCTGCACTGATTGCAGTGTCTCATGCCCATGATATTTATGTCAGATTATTTTCCTAGTAAGTCATTTCTTTCCTCTTCTTCCCAATAAGTTCCTATATATTCTTCAATAAAAGTCAAGTAGAGCCTTCAAGAGAAGGAAAAGAACAGAGAGAGAACAGTGTGGTTATCTGGGATAAAAAGAAAGCCAAGCAGAGGCAAGTTCCACAGACCGCAGGCAAAGACTCTATATGTACTCTACAACATGTGAGTCCACACACAAATGCAAAAAGAGATAAATGCCAACAAACAGACAGAAAATATGACAGAGGTGATCAAACCGTGGCTGACAATGAGGGCTGACTGAGAAGCCAAGGACAATGGCACTGGGTTTTGATTCTACTGCATTGACTGGCTTTGTCTAGTCTGTTTGGAAGCTCACCTTCCTAGACCTGGATGGAGCGGGGAGGACCTTGGACTTCCCACAGGGCAGGGAACCCTGACTGCTCTTTGGACTGGAGAGGGAGGGGGAGTGGGAGGAGGTGGAAATTTTTAATTAAAAAAAAGTAAAAAAAAAAAAAAAAAAAAAAAAAAGACAAGTATGGCAGCCCACAACTATAATCCTAGTAAAAGGGAGGAGGAAATAGGAAGGTCGCTGGGAATACTGGTTGGCCAGACCAGACAGTTGTCTACTTCTGAAACCCAATTTCAAAAATAATTATGTAGAAGAAGATATTTGATATTGACCTATGGCCTCCACATGCACATATATGCATTTATATGTACAAACAAATGTAAGCATGTATACTCCCCACATATACATACCTACATTAACACATACATCAGAGATGGGGAGAAAAGGAAGGAAGGGAGGGAAGAAGGAGGATGGGAGGCAGGAAAGGACAGAGGGACAAAAAAACAGAGGACAGAAGAAAAGAAAGGCGTGAAAGAGAGGTAGCTTCTTTCAGGACATCTCCAGGACCCCTAGACCTCTATAGTCTCAGGACCTGTTTTCTATGTTACCATACTCTCTTCTTAGTAGATTTTGGAATAAAGTAACCTAGGTTTAATCCTGGTTTTATTTTTTAAAATGAAATTTTAAATGATTACTAATTATTTCTTTTATTTTCTGAGATTGTAATGCACACACACATATACATATATCATTTCTCTCCCCTTTCATTCCCTCCCTCTAAATTCTTTCATATATTCCTTCTTGGTCTTTTTAAATTCATCACATCTTTGAATTAATTGTTGTTACATATAGATACACATGCACGTGTGTGTGTGTTTTCACACAGAAAGACATATATAGTACAAATATATAAAATATATCCCCAAATACATGAGTATTAATTCTTAATTTGTGTGTTACTTGTATGATTGTTTTCAGGGCTAACAATTTGCTATTTGATAACCGAATGACTTGCACTTCCCTGGGAAAAACTATTTCACTCTCAGCATTTCTTAGTTGCCTGTAGTTTTTTGTATAGGGTTAATGCCTCCTGGGCTTCCCCACTCCCCGGACTTCTCCACCCCTATGCACTTTAGACTTTTAACAGTGGTATCAGACTGCTTGGTGGGAGAGCTGCTTGAGCATCTTTCCTAGACAGGAGTGCATATTCAATGAGAAAATTTCTCCTAAAATTTAGGAAATGAGATGAATGTTGCTGTCTTAGACAAAGATTGAAAAGCATCATAAAAGAGACATGAATACAAATTTTTGTTTGCAAAATAGAATCAATCAACTCTGGGCCTCTCTGCCCCTATCTGGTGAGCTGCACATTAGCTCCCTAATTTTCTGTGGGGAAAGGTCCTATCTATCTTATATGTTCACTGAAAGTCCCTTTGACTGTCTGCAGACTTTAGGATTAGGATAAACCCTGCTCTCTAGGCAGTTTAAAGCACTGTTCTTACTGTCTGAAATCTAAAGAGCATCTAACTCCCTCTTTCCATGCTAAGCCTGAATCAGAAGTGTTTTTTACAGATAGTCTCAAGACTGCAGCCCTTAATATTCAGCGTTTCAACATTGCAACATAGCAGAGTCCGAATGAAGACCTTGTCCCCTGGGAAGTTAGAAAGCACTCTATTTTAGATACCAAATATCCATGCAAAGCTCTCTGATGGCCCACAGGCTACTGGCAGAATTCTTGCACACCAAACACTACCTGTGCCCCCTTTCTAGCATCTCTCTGTCTCCTACTGATGTTACCTCTAAGTGACTTTCCCCTGAACGGGGATAAGAACAAGAACAGTGTGCCTCTGGACCTTCAGTATGGTCCCCTCTCTTGTAAGGCACAAATGCAGAAGAGAGAGTTATCTTTTCTTTCTATTGGCTTGCTTGTTCAACGTCCTTCAGAGACAAGGGCTTATTGTTCATATCAGAAAAATGGAATTGCTGAAGCAAACTTTGTAAGTACTCTCAAGAACGCATCCAGAAAGAAGTAGCCAGAGCCGATCCTTCCCTGGTGTTGCAGTGCCCACTCCTTTGTGAAGATGAAGTACCTGTTAGCAGTAGCTTGGGTCTCTGTGTACTTCTGACTCTGAGAGGAAGAAGAAAACAGAAAAGCATGGCTCCGTGTGTAATTAAGGTGACACAGCAGTTGTTTCTTCTTGCTGTAAAGTAATAAATTGACATCCTGACTTTGCAAATTTGTCCATGAAATTTTGATAATGTGAGGTTCTTATTAAAGAAAATGATTCTCTATAAATAGGCTGACAATGGAAAAGTAGGAATCAAATCTGGGTAATGCTACCTAAGGCAGTTTTGGGAAAATAACCAAAACATAGGCATCTCATAAGGGTTTCCAACACTCTTCAGCCATCTGAATTTATACAAGGCACTGAATGGCTTTCTGCTGAATGATTAAACCATATAAACGTCTACAGGATTGTACAGACTACAAACATTGCTCCAAACTTCATCTTGTAGAATTGGCATGGCAACACTGACGACTAGCTCTAAATGTTTGCATCCTTTTTTTCCAGATTTGTTTTTGTGTGCGTATGTGCACATGTGCGCATGTATACCTTGTGTACACAGTTCTCAAGCAAGCCAAAAGAGTTATAGGCAGTTGGGAGCCTCCTAATTCAAAGCCAAATCTGTTCAAAGAGCAACAAATCCTCTTAACCATGAAGTCTTTCCCAGTCCCTCCACTCAATTTTTAAGGGAACAGTCTGGCACTATTTTATTCACTTGCTTGTGTTCACAAAAAAAAGTACTAACTGGTCAAGTCCCAAGGTGGTCAAGAATTGGACTGAGTATTTTTAATTAGTTAAGAACCATCTTTCAAGATTCCTACCTCAAATATGCCATTGAAAACACATATAAATTAGAAATATAATGTATCAGTTGGTTGTGGGAGTTTCTGAGTCACTGAGCATTTTCAGTTGGGGTGAAAAAGTTTATTAAATCTTGGGTTCATTGGTCATTTATATACAGAAGAGCAACCATTAACAAACAGGAAGTACAAGAACAAAGTATATGGTGGTAATGGCAACAGCAGGGCAGGGTTTTCCAGAAGGAGGGCAGGTCAGCACTAGGGAAGTTTCATTGTTTCCAACATGTGACAGTTTGGGAGACTTCTGCCACATACCCTCCTCTTCATTGTCATGATCCCCTAAGGCCTTTCTAAAAACATCCTCTGATACTGGCAGAGGACCTGAAGTAACTGCTTCTGTCTTATTTCTAATGGTATAAGTCAGAGGTTTTATAAGACATTGACCAAACAATAGAGTCAGGAGAATTTTAGTCAAAGGTCCTGCAGGGAAAGAGAGCAGTCATGAGCTTGAGGAGGTCCAGATCTCAACCCAGTTGGGCTTGTCCCTAGCATGTATTTGTTCTAACAAGTGTCTACCATTTTCTCTCAAGTTTCTTGTTGGATTTTCATAGAAGCAACATTCTTCTCCCAAGAAGACATATATGTCACCCTTTCTAGGCCTGAGTAGGTCTAGCCCCCCATGATCTTTGTAATGGCATGCCTGCCAAGAGGATCTATCTGGTTCCACGGGGTAACTATACCCTACAGGACTAGACTAAGGTTGTCCTCAATTTGACTGGACAGCTAGCTAGGTTTAACCTGTTGGGTACTAAGAAGTCTAGTCCCTGTGGCAATAGTACTTGTGAGGGTGCTTCCCGATAGTATTGGGAGTGATAGGATTCTCCTTTCCCACTGTGGTGAAGCCCGAGCTATTTGTCCAGGAAGAATATCTGGAGTCAGGAATATCACCCTGAAGCACTCCTCCCATTGCTTGTGGCCCAGGCTCGCTCTCTCTGTGAGCCAAAATAAATTCTTTCAGCATAAACTGCCTTTGGCCAGGATATTTTTATCACAGTAACAAAAAGTAACTAATACAAAATATGTTTTCTTTGAAGTTCATCATATCTGCAAAGGAGACTTGAAAGCATATTAAGTCTTCTATGTTAGATCATTTCAAAGAATTTGGACATATTTGTATGAGTAAAAACATATTGCAAGATCTTTCACTTAATTTTTATGTCTACAAAGAATGAATCAATTAATTTTGTTTCAGGAAGTTGTTTCATTCCAAGTCAGCAGCTGGAAGTCCAACTCTTTCAAATAGGCATCAGCAATTAAAGTAAACCAAAAAAAGAAAATAAATTATCACAGAATGCTGCTATTTAATCAGCACAGCAGAAAAAAGGGGGGAGGGGCTCCTACCACAGTCACAGTGTATTCTCCCACAGTAGCTGAAGGAGGCCTCTTCAGACCCTGACCCCAACTCCATCTGTACCTCATTGTCCTACATCTCTTGTTCTAAAAAGCTTTCACAGAACAACGCCTCCACCCCTTGTCCTGGCATCTCTATTGCACATTGTACGATGAATTGGGTCAATAGACTTCCTATTCTCAGTCTTTTCTTCTCACTCAACAGGATGCTGGCATGCTTCCAAACCTGCTAGCTCTCAATCCCAGTTTCATAGGAATTGTTTTTAAGCCAATGAGCGGGAACAAATGTTCCTGGATAGCAAGACTGACATGGCCACAGGCATGGGCTGGTGGGTAATGTTGGGTATTTGTCACATGACCAGCCAGATGTGGACTATGCTATTCCTCGGTTTAGCCTGACAATCAAATCCTTCAATCATGGCAATCAGAGCTAGTGCTTCAGGGAAAAATAAATAAATAAATGAGCACATGGACTAGCACACATAGCAGCTAGCTAGCTCTGTGAACAGAAAGAACAGCAGCAGAGGCAGAGTCAGCCTGCTGGGCTTGAAATTGGCTAATCAATTCCTGATTGTTTTCTTTATGTTTTATCAGTTAACAGATTGTGACCCATGAAATTACTGCTTTATCAAGAGACCTGATCTAAGTAATATTGTTCTTGCTACAAGGAAATTTACTACATATGGCACTGCCAGGTAAGAACACTAGACATGAGCCACTGAATATTAAGAGGCAAAAGGCAGGAGCTTTACCTAGTCAGTAACAGGAAGAAATCTCTGGATTTGGAGGTAGGAATTTCTTAAAGGGCTGTAGAAGGTATTCTTCCTCACAGTAGCATAGGGATGGTTTAATTTATGCAAAGCACCTCATTTTAGAATTGGAAAAAGATGGAAATATAAACCTACCCAACTTGGCATAAGAAATATAAGTGGGTTTGAATAATTGAAAGCAAGCAGATTTCACCATATTGCAGCCCAAACTCAGACAGCATGCTAGCCCCTGCTAGCGATCTCAGGCATTTTTGGGTCTTCTGTCAACTTATGACAAGTCAAACAGAGGATTTACATTCTCAGGATGGAAGCCAGCTAAGAGCAGCATAAAGATTGAGCATCTTTAACATCTTTAAGGCATTGGGAAACATTCGTAGAGGGAAATGCTCATATGTACATTGTAGCCTTGTGGTGCTGGGAAACAGGGCTGTCATCCATTATGTTAGCACAGGATGTTAGGATGCTGAAGGTGTGAGAGAAAGGGAAGTTGCTGTAGGCAATTCTATCACTACTACTTGTATTAAAAGAAAAGTGAGCATCTTCCTACCAAGGGGAGAAAACACTCGTTTTCATCCACAACACTAGAATTTCACAGCTTTGCTTCTTTCTTATGTCATTTCCCAAATTAGCTCTTGACTCCTAGGGCTGCACTGCAGTCTGACCCAAGCTGTATGCAAAACCGTCCGTGCAGCTACACCCTCTGTGTATGATGCGCAAATATGTCCACGGCTGTACAGGTGCATATACCCTACAGTTGGTTTTGTTTATAAACAGAACTTCATACTGTCAGCCTCACCAGGTAGGAAGGAAAAATGAAATGAAAAGCAGTTGGCGAATGAATAAAGAGCTGATCAATTACAAGTCATCACCAGATACGGAATGTCTAAAATAAATGATAATGCTATCAGTAGAAAAGAAAGTACTTAGAATAGAAACGACAGTAACTAAATAGCAGAGACCAGTGAGAACAATGTATTTTTGAAAACTGTGGATAATTCCAATCAAGAAAGAGATTCACTCCTCAGGCCAGTGAAGAGAATAAATGACAGAGGAATTCAAATTGATTAACTTGGTTCACAAGATAAGAAGTAGCCAGGATTGATGTCACACAGATGCATTCCTGGCACTCCAGAGGCTTGGACAGAAAGTTGTCATGTCCAAGCCAGCCTGGACAATATAAGAAGTTCCAGAACAGTGTAATTTGTGAGATTTTGTCTGAAAAATCAAAATAAATTTAAAATGAAAGTGGAAGAGGGGGAGAAAGAGAAGACTGGAAGTATAGATTGCAGCCCAGAGCCTAACAAAGCTTTGTGTTGAACTGCCTACCTCCCTGCTTAAATTAATGTTCTCTACCACTCCACCCCACTTTCTATATGTGCTTCTTTTACAAACAATACCAAGACTTCTTTCTCAAAGTTAAACAGATAAAATCTGCACTGGAGAAGTCCACTTTAAATGGCAAAATAAGTGGAATTTTGTCTTCTTGTTGAACGCTTGTCTCTGTTAAGTCCTGAAATTGAATCACTTCAAGAACACTGACTCTTGATGAGAAAAAAGATATGATAGTGATGGTAATCAAAAACACAGTCAATCCTAATAACAAACCAACATCGTACAATGTTGTTTATATCTTGAAATGGGCTATATATTAATCATACAGAACAATGTGTTTTGTCTTCTTAAGTTTGTCTGGTCTAGATCAGAAAGCTCGTGTTCAGGAATAGGAAGCAAACTAATAGAACTTACTTTCCTCAAGCCCCAATATCTGTACTCAGTCAAACTCACTCCCTTAATGTTATGCCACTATGGCCTGGGAAGACCTGTGTCTGAGATCCTTGGCCTGGGAACCACCTCTAAGAACAGAGCTCTTGAAAACAGCCTTCTGAGAGAAAGGATGAAAACCTGCTATGGTGTCCTGAGTGCAGAATAGGAGGAGACAGGAAGAAGTACAGGACCACGGTCAGCAGACTGTGAAGTCCCATTGCTCCGTCATTATCTTTACACATGATGGTGTAAGCATTTGAATTTTGAAAGCACAGATAAATGTGAGTGATGGGTTTTTACTTTCTCATTAAAATTGCCCTACTACCTTTTGAAAATCAGAACTAAGAAAGAATAAACTAAATTGAAAAGGATTCATTTGCTAAGAGGGACTCTACTATATAAATACAGATAAAATAACAATACTTCTTTTGATGTTTATGTTGATTTGTTTGGTTTTAGAAAGAGTGTCATGAAGTCCATACTGTCCTCAAACTCACTTTGTAGTCTAGAATGACCATGGACTTCTGATCTTTATACATACACTACCTGAGTGCTAGGATGGCAGCTAAGTGTTGCAACACAAGATTATGTGGTACTAGTGGTCAGAGCCATAGTTTCCAGGATGCTCGGCTAGGATCAAGTGCATGCAGTACTTGCAGAAGCCAGAAAACGGTATCATATTCTCTTGAACTTGGGTTACACATGGTTGTGAGCCACTATGTGGGTGCTGAGAAACAAACCTGGGTCCTCTGCAAGAGCAGTAAGTGCTCTTAACTGCTGAACCATCTCTCCAACCCCAATACTCAGTACCTATCAAATGGGAATGTTGCTAACCCAGAGTAGTTCTGATGCTTTCATGAAGAAGGAAGCAGAAAAGACTACAAACAATCAAAGTAATGCTAAGCAGAAAGAAAACAAAAGCAATGTTTGAGGAATCACAGTATGTGATTTCAAAGTGTAGATCAGAGGTATAGTAAGAAACACAGCCTGGTACTGTCATGGAAACAGACACATGGATCAGTACAGTAGAAGAGAGGACAGAAAATAAACTCACGAAGTTATAGTCAGGTAATTTTACACAATGACAGCAAAAACAAGCACCATAAAAAAATATATTCTTTAACAAATGATCCTGGGGAAATAGAAAAAAAAATCTGTTATCTCACCCCATCCTGCACTGAAATCAATGCAATGTGGGTCAAAGACCAAAGACAAACCTTATGGAGTGAAAATGCCCTAGGAAACCTGAGGAAATCTCACGGGTTATACTGCCAAGTGCATCGTAGTTTATCATTTCACAGGGTCTAAACTATTATGCTGACTAAATCTAAGAGGAACAATATACATTTCAATGCATATGCTTGCTTACTTGTTTCTTTCTCTGACAAAGTATATGTCTCACATTGTCATTTTCCTTTATACTTTAGAGCAGTATAAAAATCCCACACAGGCATCTGTTCTGCAAACACCATGCACATAAAAAAAAATGCACTAAGTCAATTATTTTGAAAACTTGACCTCTGGCTGGATTCCACAAATTTTCTCCTATCTCAGCAGAATTTGAAGGATTAGTTGATGGACTGTAGTTTCAGATATCACAAAGTCTGAGGAACAGAGAGAATAATAGTGGAAGAACAAATGCTTTCATTTTTCTTTTAAAAATTCTATAAATATGAAATATTATGAACTCTGTAAGACCCAGTATCCCAAGGTTGTCACCAAGAACTTCAAGAGGAAATTTCCTCTGTGATGATTGTCTTCTACTTTCTTTATGTTTACAACTACCAAGAAAAAGCATGATGTTCGGTGTCGGTCTGCTTAGCAGCCTGCACATTCAGATGCATTGACTTCAAGAAGACTGTTACTGAGGTTGTAATTTCCCACAGACTTCCTTTCCATTGACCATTAGGATCCCTGAAATTTGGACCATAGGTGATTACAACTCAGAACATCCATAAGAGTTAAGACATGCGTCTGGGTTGATTCATTTATGCTTTTAGAAGAAAACAGAATACAATGTAATTTATATTAAGGACAATAAATTTGCTTAGTGAACAATTCTAAAAGCTGAGACGTCTGAGATGGATATGTCACATTTGTTTGGCATCTTTATGCTTCATCACAGCATAGTTAAGTCATCACATGGGTAAAACAAAGAGGGAGATTGAACCTTTTTTTATAATCAACTGTAATCTCAGTAACAACCTAGTTCCATAGGATTGACTTTAATCCATCTGTGAGGGCATAAGGGCTAAGCCTTATGACCTAATCACTTCTAAAATGGTACATATCAACATTGTTTAACTGATGATTGAATTTCTAATATATAAACTGTGGTGGGGCACATTTAAACCATAGTGGTATCCCCATCCTTGTAATTAATTTAGCTTTTTATCTTACCCTTAACTAGGCAGCATTTCTTTTTGTCATGTTTAAGGGATGGGGAAAAAGTGACAAATAAGTAATCTGTAGAGCTTCTTGTATCTTGAAGTGTAAAGGGAAGAAAGTGATGGCCACTGGTTGTTCTTGAAGCTAATACATGGATGGTATAAAATAACCTTTCATTATTTATGGTTTGCCCAGTAGAGTCGTAGCCAGTCACTCCAGCAATGGAAACGAGGCTTCATATTTATATAAGCAATACTGTCCATGGACAGTAGGTAGCTAGCTAATGTCTACTTGGAATACACTATAAAGACCTGAATTGAATACTAATTAATCTTAGCTTTAATTTAAATAGATAAATGGATTGGGCAACACCGTACAAGTCAAATGAACTTTTGTCAACTTCTCTTACCTAAATTCACCAAGAGCCACTGGGAGGTCTTGAACAAAATATTTCTTTTAATTTATTTTTCTAATAATGTGTCACTTTATATTTTGAAGGACTTTTTTTTATTTCAGGGGGTTTGAGCGGTCTTTTTCCTCTGAGATTTTTGTTTTGTTTTTGAGATGTCTTGCTGTGCAGTAATTCACTGTATAGTCCAGGCTGGCCTTCAACTCTATCCTCTTTCTTCAGCCTTCAAATGACAGGATTACAGGTATGTAACGCTCACCATGTCACTAAGATCTCTGTGTATGGTCTCTAGCAAGCCACCACTGTAGACAGGTGAATCAGCTAGAAGATTATTTCACCCTTGAAACTGGACAAGGCTTCTTCAGTTTTGGAAAGACTTGGGCAACTTGACCCTCGATTTGACTTTTCTTCTCATTTCAGAGTTTTTCAATCCATGAGATTCCATTGTTTGTGATTGATTTACAGTTCATGAAAAACAAAAACACTCTGAATTCACACTCTGTTTTTCAAACCTTTAAGTAAGCTTCCCCTCTTTTTTCTGTGCGTGTCTCTGTCTCTGTCTCGGTGTGTGTGTGTGTGTGTGTGTGTGTGTGTGTGTGTGTGTGTGTGTACATATATGTTACGTGTGCATGTTGTACTGTGTACCTACCAATGCACATATGCAAAAACCAGAACTGGGGAGAACTTCGAGGGTCTTCCTTTACCACCATCCAAATATTTCCTGGAAGTTTCACATTGAAACATGAAGTTTGGCTTTTGGCTAAGTTTACTCAGCAGGGAACTCTTGGTATCTGCCTGTTCTTCCCTTCAAGGCTGGGGTTCCAGATGTGTGCATCCACTTCCAGCTTTGCATGTGGGTGCTTGATATTTAAATGCAATGATGATGCTTGCAAAGCAGACACGCATATCCTCTGTCATTCTCAAGCCCAAAGAGCATTTGCTTAGCAGATATCAATCTCATTTTTCTGTGTCCGTACAATAGGGACTTCTTACCATATTCTATCATAGTCCACATCTAAGTTTAAAGCAGTTGCTAATGTCTTTTTTAATGATCAGCATGTGGTTATAATTAAAGTGATAATATTCTTCATTCCATGTACAAATTATTTTTCATTCTGGGGAAGAACATTGATTGCTCTCAGAAAGTACAGGCTATTACTTCCCATTTCTCAGAGCACGTGTGGAAAGAAGAAACAGAGGCTACGAGAAAATATCTTCAAGAACTCCAGCTGGAAGAGTCATATTTTTCAGAGTATGACTTTCCAGACCATCTTCAGATCTGTCCTCAATATATGTACAGTTGCACTTCAATCAGCTCCGAGTTTATTCTGTATGATAAATCTAATGTCTCAGGAAATGTCTTCTCCCTTTCAAAGAAAGTCAAATAAAAACATGTAATTATCGTTCGTCATTTAGTTATTATTAGCCATTTAGTTTGTAAATTCTATTAAATACTTTTATTGTTTTAGCTTATCTAAAGCATTTTACACCTGCATTTGTGCAGCAAAAAGACTACTGCGTTCTCCTGCAAGGCTGCTTTAGGTAGTTGGAAAATACAAAGCCAAACAGCATCTTGCACAACCTACAAATCATTGGCATATACAAAATGTGCTGTTTATGTCCCCAAATCTTTATCTCTTATAGAGCCTGATTATCAGGACAGAGGCCACTCCACACAACTATGTGTGACCTGACGAAGGGCTTGTATCTATTTAGAGAATCTGAGTTCATAAGGAAAGAGGAAGTTGTTTCTCTTCTTTGAAATATCTTTGAAGGTTTCACTCCTGAGGAACATCTAAGCTATAAATATCTTGCCTCTATGGGTCCACCTGCCCCCAACACAATTCTTTTCTTCCTAAATATACTTATCTCTGAAAGCCCTCCCTTCTTCATAATGCCCCAGATTCTGCCAAACAGAGTTGCATTTTGTTAACAATAATGCCCTTTTAAAAGTCAAATACCTTTGAGTATATTTACCATTTGGCTAATATTCCCCATGGTATCCTGGAGAAATTAAAATTTTAATTTGTGGGGATAATGGGCTTATTCTTACAGTAGTTAAGCCAAAATTCAAAATGATGGTACTCAGAGTACAGTATATATGATATTAAATTTTTCATTTTCTTACAAATGTAAAATTGTTGCCACCATCCCACCAGACACTACAAATTCTAACTTGGTACCTTCATAGAATTTCCAAGAATCCAATCTGCATTCAAACAATTACCTCCAGGTTATTATGAAGAATGATGTAAATTGTAAATGGTGTCTCAAGAGATGCACATCCTACAAGGTGTGTGTGATCCATTTTCACAAGAGATTGAGTAACTTGAATATATAGTCATTGAGGCTGACGGGAAATCTGTAAAATGAAGATAGAGATGAATATTTGATGTCTTAGTCCCCAAGGCAGAGGTGACTCTAGAGATGTGTTGCTCTCATTGTTAATACAAAGTCAACTGACCGATAACTGGGCAGGATTTTTGGGAGGAAGAAGGGTGGAGTCAGTTGAGTCTGAGGAGATGCCCTGGGATATAGAGTGAGCAGGACGGGAAGTACACACATGAGGCGAAAGAGCCTCGGGGCAACACATAGATTAATAGAAATTGGTTATTTAAGTTATAAGAACTAGATAAAAACAAGCCTAAGCTTTTGGCCTAGCATTTATCATTAATATAAAGTCTCTGTGTAGATATTTGGGGAGCAGCTAGCAGGACAGAGCGGCTCCGAGTCTCGAGAAAAAACTCCACCTGCTTCCACCAGAGTTTCTCATTTCACCCAGAGATGAAGCAGCTCTGTCCTCCTTCCTTTGTCTCCTCTTCCCCTGCACCTTTCTCCTCCTCTTCTTCTCTTCTTCATTCTCTTCTTCCTTCTCTTTCTTCTTTTACTTTTACAAAATTCATGTATCTCTCAGACTAGTATCTAATTCACAGAGTGTAAATTCATATGAGAAAATTACTGTTCTCTATTTCTCTGAGGAATCTACTCATCATCTCTTACATTACATCAAAATCTTTGCAAATTACCAAGAATCCAACTTAACTCTTCCTAAAGATAAGAACTTTAAAAGTTATATTTCTTAATATAAAATCAATTAGAATCCAAGGAAAATGAAAAGTAGCAATATTGTCAATAATCAGCATATAAAACAATTATATTTTCCCATAAAGAAACTGCTTTGTGGGATTGGAGAGATGCCTCAGCAGTTCATAGCAGTGGCTACTCTTCCAGAGGATGCACATGGCAGCTCAAAACTGTCTGTAATTCTGTTTCCCGAAGACTAACACCCTCTTCTAGCCTCTGCTGTACCAGGTACACGTGGGCATAGGCTCACATGTAGACCCAGTGTCCATACAAGAGAAATGAAAAACAAGACAAACAACCAAATCTGTTCTTTAAAATTGTACCTAAGAATAAGAGTGCATTGAGGAACAGCTTCCACAGTCTAGACTTCCCTAAACATTGTAGCTATCTTATGAATATTTTAAATGAAATACTTGACATTTTCAGAATTCAATATGAACTCCTAATCAAAAAATCTGAGTGTTTTAAAGGAAGTTATGGATAAATTCTGGATGAATCAGTTGTTCAAGTCCATTAAGATAGACAAATTAAATGTCTTTATTCCTTTATTGTGAAAAATATGATCCTCAGACATGCAGATGTCTGGGAGCCTGTTAGAAATGCACATTCACAGATCACATCCCAGACTACTTAATCCAAATCTCCCTTTCAGTAAAGCACCAGTAACTGTGGTCACAAGAGAAGCATCATTTACTTCCCATTGAGAACTACAGCCGAGGAACCCTCAAACCCTGGATGCTGTGCATATGCTCCAAGTCAGTGATATGAAGTATTTGGGGTATGGAACATGCATAAGCATTATAACTTTAGAATTGTCTTCAGAAGCAAATTAGTTCGATGGATGTTGGTTTCTATTTAAAATTTAAAAGTCTTATATTTAGAATATCTCAGTTGTATATAACAAAACAAGTTCCTCAACTCCGTGGTTAATCTGTGGGTAGGTGAGAGCAGATACTCTTTCAACAGATAATATAACCAAGTACCAAACTAGTTGAGAGTTTCTATGTTCAAACGCTTATGATAATACAAAATGCAAGATTCTTCTCCTCAAAGGGCATTAGAGTATTAGCCATTCTCTATGCAATTAGAAAGTAAGCAACGCTGACCATTTATGCCGACTTATTTATTTATTACATATTTACTGTTTCAGTTAGGGTTACTTTGTGATGATAAAACACCACGATTAAACAACTTGGGGGATAAGAGTTTAATTGGTTTACACTTCATCACTGCTCACTATCTAAGGAAGTCAGGACAGGAACTCAAACAGGGCAGGAACCTGGAGGCAGGAGCTGATAAAGAAGCCATAGAGAGCTGCCACTTACTGGTTTGCTCTGCAAGGCTTGCTCAGCCTGCTTTCTTACAGAACAAGGACCACCACCCCAGGGGTGGCCACAGACACAATGGGCTTTGCTCTCCCGTGTCAATCACTAATTAAGAAAATGCCCCACATGTTTGCCTACATCACAGTCTTATATAGGCGTTATCTCAGCTGAGGTTCCCTCTCTTTGATGACACTAGTTTGTGTCAAATTGACATAAAATTAGCCACGACTGCAAACCCCTTGTCAACTTGTCAAACACATCACTATTAAGCCACGATATTCCCTTTTTGTTCATCTCCAAGATCACAATTTTATATAAAAAATCACAATATAAAGTATTTTAGAAACTTAAAGTGCTACACATTCTTACAAATTCAAACATTTTAAAACCAGTGTCTTTTTAAAAATCCAGTCTCTTATACTTAAAATTGAAAGTCTCTTGACTATTGGCTCCTTTAAAATAAAAAAGTTAAATACTTTCTTATTTCAAGAGGGAAGAACAAGATACAGTCACAATCTAAACAGAACCAAAGCAAACTTCAACAGTTTAAATAACTCAGTTTCCAATGGAACACACTCCCAATCTTCTGGGCTCCTTCAGGAGGGGCTTGGGTCACTTCTACAGCTCTGCCCCATGCGGCACACACAGTGCATCTTCCAGGCTTCAGCTGCCTCCAGTCCATTTTTGCCAAGTTCTTGGTGATCATGTTATAGTACTTTTAAGATTGGGTCCCTTGTGGCAACTCCGCTGTCCTTTCACCAATACCCTCTCCTAGGCTCTCTTCAGGCATGCTAACCCTGTATAAGGTACCAAGCCTCAACTTCTCTCCATGATCCCTTCTTGCCTTCAAAGTCAGTACCACCTGGGTGACATTTAACACCACCAAGTTGTTGGCTCCCAGCATGAGGTACAACCTTGGCCTCCTCTGGAGCACAACTTCTGTATGCTATCCAGGAGGAAACAATTCCCAGAAGACTTCACGATGCTGATGATTCTTCAGGCCAGTTGGCCAGCATCCATTGTCCAAGCAAAGCAATGTTTTTTCTTCAGTAGTTCTGGCCTCTTGTTAGCCGCAGCCTATTTTTCATCTCCAGCTGACCAGACTTCCCTGATTCCTCATACTAAAGGCCTGGGAGTGTCTTTTATTCTTTCTGAGACTTTATAAGCCAGGCTCCATTGTCTACACTTCTCTTAACGTTCTTCTAGCAATCCTCCCAAATGGTCAGGTCTGTCACAGCAATGCCCTACTATTCCTAGCATCAGTTTCTGCCTTAGTTCATTACTATTGCTGTGATTAAACATTATGATCCCAAAAAATGGGAGGAAAGGATTATCTTGATATACTCTTCCATATCGCTCTTTATCACTGAAGCAAATAAAGACAGGATCTCAAAAAAAAAAGCAGAAACCTTGAGGCAAGAACTGGTGCAGAGACCATAGAAGGGTACTTCTTACTGGCTTGCTCCACATGACTTGCTCAATCAGTTTTCTTATAGAACACAGGACCACCAGTCTAGGGGTGGTACCACCCACAGTGAGCTAGGTCCTACCCATCAATCACTAGCTAAGAAAACAAACACCGCACACGCTTACCTACACCCTCACCTTATGGAGTCATTTTCTCAAATGACTCTTTGACGCCACTAGTCTGCATCAAGTTTAGATAAAACTAGCCTGAGTACTTAGGTATTTTGATTGACTACTGAACCCAGAAGCAATTCTTTTTTAATTTCCTGACTCCCTTTTCAAACAATAAAGGAACCTTCAATAAAGGCATCTGTAAATTGTGAAAACACATGATATAAAAACAAAAAAATGAATAAAAATATCTATTCATAGTGATTTTAAAACTTTATATAGTTAATTCTGCTTGGCCATTTACTGTTTACAAGGTGAATTCTAGGAGCTGCAAATCGGGACTTGATTTCTCCTAAATTTGTGTTTTTAGCAGTTGGCAAAAGTACAAGCAATGAACTTTCCATGGATCAAAGACAGAAATGTTGTACTCTGGGGAACATTTCTTTTACTTTTTTCCTTATCTTGAGACACAGACAAGCAAATAAGCTAGAAAGTGCATGCAGCAAATCATTAAAACACAGAGAGTAGGTCAGTGATTACAACACTGTAAGTGCAATCAACCTAGAGCCTGTGTCTAATGAATTCATGGCGTGTGGCATGAAAAGCATGTGCTTATCCATCATAAAAAATCACACAATGCTGATGAGCCAATTTTTCTCATTTAAATTATTTTATCCTGAATTTACTAATTTTTAATTTCTAGTCTTGAATTATTCTGATTTATGACAAGTCTGAATTTCATATAACAGTTTTACAAATTTCGTCCATTATAATAATCTCTTTTCCAAAATCAGTATTTTATTATTGAACAGCATATCTTAGCTAGCCAACGTTTTATGGACAGAAGCAGGCCTGAAAGTTAGTATGCTAATTTTATCCATCCACTAGAGCTCGCTAATATAGAAGCTCTTAAAAAACACAAGGACTTGGGCTGTAGTTCATTTGGTAGATAGCTTGCTGAGAGTCAGGGCTCTCTAGAGGAACAAAATTGATAGAATGAAACTAAATATATAGAGGGGATTTATTACAGTGGTTTACAGGTTGTGGTCCTGCTTGTCCAAGGATGACTGTCTTCCTACCAGAAGTCCAAGAAACCAGTAGTTGTTCAGTCCATGAAGGTGAGTATCTCAGCTGGTTCCCAGTATACATTGGAATCCATAAGATGTAGCCTCTAAACCAGTGAAGCAAAAAACTAGCCAGCGAGTCGAGGGAAACAGGCAAACATCAAGTGTTTCCTTCTTCCATGCTCTAAAAGGTGTAGCCCAGATTTAAGATGGATTTTTCCACTTCAAGTGAGTCAATCAACAATAATACCTCACAGGTTACCCAACCTCTTGAATTTCAGTTATTTCCAAATGTAGTCAAGTTGACAACCAAGAATAGACAACACACTCAGCATTCCTGAATCTCTAGAGTCAATCCCAACATTATATATAAGCCAGATGTGGTGCTGTGAAACTGAATTTCCAGCACTCAGGAAGTGGAATCAGGAGGATTCACGGTATAATGTCATCCTTCAGTACAAAATTAGGTCAAAGCCAAACAGACTCAGTCTCAGAAACAAAAATCAACAATAAAACCCTCAAACACTCACGATTTAGAGGGCATAACTCAAAATTTTCATTTATGCCATATAAATATATATATTGTACTTTAGTTAATTGAAAAAAGATTTTCACTTGAGACTTTCACTAGAGATACTTTTAAACAAGTAATTATAATTTAGATTTATAGCAACATGCTTTTGTTGCTAGGCACTGGGAGCTTTGTTACCTTTGTAAGTGCAGATGCATACAAAAGGTACAGTGTGAGCAGCTTTCCTCAGTTGCCCAGAAACGTAACTATCAAAGGACTGCAGTGATAATGAAACTCAAGGCTCAAAGGACAGGACAAAGATTATTCCATATAATGTATTATGCATCAAAAGTTTCAAGCAGGCGAACTCCATGAGCCTTTCAGGCCATGACAACAGAGTTAGTGAAAAGAATATTAACTTTTAACTGATTTAAGATATGGAAAAAAAGAAACAACAGAAAGACCAAAAAGTAAGTAATTCTCTTTTCTCTCTCTCTCTCTCTCTCTCTCTCTCTCTCTCTCTCTCTCTCTCTGTCTCTTTCTCTCTGTCTCCCCTCTCTTCTCCTCTCCCCATTGCTTATGTACGTGTATATATGTCTTCCTTGCCCTCAAAGACCAACTCAACATCAAAATTCAATATATATATTCATTGTCATTCACCCAGATCTTTGCTCATCACACTGAGGCTACTTGAAACCAGCACTTACATGGTGACTTGGAGCCATCCGTAACTCTAGCTACAGTTCTCCTGGCCTCCATAGATGCTGAGCAAGTACGTATACACACATGCAGGCAAAACACTCATATACATAAAAATATTAAAAATAAGTCTTAAATTTTCACTATTCTGTATTCACAGAAGTAATTATAGCACTTGGGAGTGGGGCGATAAAGAAAAAGGAAGGAAGAAATGAAGAAAGGAAAGAAGGAAGGAAGAAAGGAAGGAAGGAAGGAAAGAAGGAAGGAAGAAAGGAAGGAAGGAAGAAAAGAAGGAAGGAAAGAAAAATTACACTGTCACTAAAACCAAAGGTTTTTTTAAAAAAAATGGAGATTTGCCAGTTTCTTTGTCTTATAACAATTTCTATCTGTCATTTCAGAAAAGGTTCATTGCGTCATTTACCAAGGAGAAGTATCTCTCCTTCTCGTATTCAGGCAATAAGGCTATGTTCTGACCTTTCAAGTCCTTTGTATTGATTTCTCTCAAGCCATATGTCCAGTGTCCAGAGGGAATATGCTGAGTTCCTTTGTGTTCCTTTGTTAGTAGTCTGAAAGAAATGCAACCAACATCTTCCTTCACGCTTATTAAGAGGTGAGGCATGTCCTGTGGAAAACTGACTAACAGTACTCTTACTGTCAGACATGGGGACAGAAATCAGTCAGATTCAATAGTAAGCAAACTACAGAATTTTCATGGATATTTTAATGTACTCATGCCAAAGAAATGGAAACACAGAAATGATTTCCAACTGTTATTTTCTCAAGAAGTGTATTACAACTTTCCCTATTTAATTTTTAAACCTGTGTAAGTGATTTAAGATGTGGACTTTTAAACACACACACAAAAATCTACTCTTTGCATATAAAAAAATTTGCTACGTTAAAAAAAAAGTTTCTAACGTAATTAAGCAATCACAGTGATTCTTTGGAGACACGTTGGTAATTATCCTTTGGTTCTGCAGGTTTTCCCACCAGACACAGGTTTCCGTTCATCTAAATTATTCTGAACTGAGAATGAATCTCATCATCAGGTTTATGTCACCGTGGGTGTGCACATGCTTCTGTTTACATAAAGGCTAAAGTGGCATTTATGAGAAAGGAAGCTGAAGAACAGCATCAGTTAACCTTTTTAAGAAAGGTAAAATCTTCTGACTATTGGTCAGGACATCAGCTCACTGTCCTACAACCTTTGTCCCCTGACATGGACTCCTGCCCACTCTGTTCCAGGGAAAGCAAAGCTGAACACTGCAGCCCATTAGTGCGCGGCCAGCATTCCCTGACACACAAGCAGTACTGCAAAAGAATCATATGAAAAAGTCATCAAAAATAGAAATAACTCACTCCTTTGTGTGATATCTACAAGACAGCATTTGGCATCAATCTGACACACCAAAATATTAGCCCTACACCTATTTCCTGACAGAAAACACAATTCAACATCCTATTGTGCATGTTTCAACAAACATTTGTAAGCTAGACCTGAAGTCACGCATTTCAACTAAATTATGTTTGAAATGGATTTCTTTATTTAGTTTGTAACAAATGCTTTCCAGATGAGAGTAAAACTCAAAAATAGAGGCTAGAATTTAGAACTGTTTGGTTGGATTATAGAATTTGTAGTCTAAGACAAAAATGAAGGCGAGATTTGCAAAAGACATAACAGTTCTCAGCCTCTGTTCCTTTGATAATGCTCGTTCTGAAGGCTGTGGGATTTCTGTCAAGTACTAAAGTTTCCAACTATTGCGATTCTTTTAGAAACCTATATAAATAAGAAACACAGAACCCTTTGTATAACAGAGCATAATGTTCAGAACAAAAGTATGTGGCTCGACCACTGCTGTCACCCATTGGATCCTGTCAATTACAAGACACATGCTACTATGCAAATGCACCGGACCCATCATTCTTCCTGGGACAACCATCCTCTGCAAAATCAGCCGCCTCTAGGGGCACAAGCACCACCTGCACCAACTGGAAAAAGAGGAGCCTCCGTGAACAGCACTCTCCAGCGACAGCCGCAGATCCCACAGGCACAACCACCACCTGCAACAGTTGGAAGAATAGATCCAGGCAAAAGTCACATCAGTTGTGGAACCAACCTCATAGGCACAAGTAAAGACCACACTAGCCAAAAGAACTGGACGGTATAATAATATACACATGCAAAACCTCAGCTGACAATCCTACTCGACCTGACAACCAGCCAATCACCAGAATCCTTGGCCATTCAGGCCAAAGACAATAAGGTAACAAAAGACCCGTCCAACAAAGACACAACAAGAATCAACACCTGTTCATATAACTATCCCAAACACAGATGGGTAATTGACAGGGTAAGAATACATTCAACAATGAAGAGAGCAATATGGCACCTCCAGAAACGAGTGGTTCTACAATAACAAGATTTGGACATCCCCATAGAGATGAAGCAGAATAACATGACCTTAAAAATAATTTTATGAAGATGATAGAGCCCCTTAGAAAAGAAATGAAAAATTCACTTAAAGAAATCAAGGAAAAGACAAACAAAAAATTGGAAGAAATCAAGAAGAAAACCAAGAAAAACAATCAATCATGTGAAAGAAACAGTTCAAGACTTGAAAATTGAAATAGAGGCAATAAAGAAAGCACAAACAGAGGGAATACTGGAAACAGAAATCTTGGTAAACAAACAGGGACTACAGATGCAATCATAACCAAAAGAATACAAAAGATGGAAGAGAGAATCTCAGTTATTGAAGACACAATAGAAGAAATAGATTCATCAATTGATGAAGACATTAAATCCAAAAAATTCTTAACACAAAACATCCAGGAAATCTGGGATACCATGAAAAGAACAAACATAAGAATAACAGGGATTAAAAAAAGAGACAAACTCCAGTTCAAAGGCACAGAAAATATATTCAAAAATCATAGAAGAAAATGTTCCCGATTTAAAGAAGTACATGCCTACGAGGAAGTAAGAAGTTTATAAGCCAGGCAGTGGTGGCACACACCCTTAATCCCAGCACTTTGGGATGCAGAGCCAAGCAGATCTCTGTGAGTTCAAGGCTAGTCTGGTCTACAAGAGTCGTTCTAGGACAGGCTCCAAAGCTACAGAGAAACCCTGTTTTGGAAAAAGAAAAAGAAGTTTACAGGACACCAAATATATAGAATAAAAAAGTTTCCTTGCCACATAATAATCAAAACACTAAACATACGAGGTAAAGAAAAAGCATTCAGTGTTGCAAAGGAAACATATCAAGTAAGATATAAAGCAGACCTATTAGAATTACACAAGATTTTTCAGTGGAGACTATGAAAGCCAGAAGGTCCTGGACAAATGTGCTGCAGACATTAATAGACAGTGGATGCCAGCCAAGACTACTATACCAAGCAAACCGTTCAATTACCATAGACAAAGAAAAAAAGATATTCTCTGACAAAACCAGATTTAAACACTACCTGTCCACAAATCCAGTCCTACAGAAAGCACTGGAAGGAAAAAATTGAACCCAAGGAAGTTAGTTGCACCCAAAAATCCACAGGAAATAAATAATCCCACACCAGCATACCACAAAGAAGGGAAACACACACACACATACTACCACCAAAAAGTAGCAGAAATTACCAATCACTGGTCATTAATACTCTGTAATATCAGTGGACTTAGTTTACCTATCATAAGATATAGGCTAGTAGAATAGATATGCAAAAAGGATCCATCCTTCTGCTGCATACAAGAAAAACACCTCAACATCAAAGACAGAGTAAAAAGTTGGGAAAGACTTTCTAATTAAATGGACCTAAGTAGCAATCCTAATACCTAAGAGAATATATATCAAATTAAAATTAATCAAAAGAGATGGAGAAGGACATGTCCTGTTCACCAAAGGAAAAATCCATCAGGATGAAGTCTCAATTCTGAACAGTTATACCTCAAATACAAGGGTTCCTACATATGTAAAAGAAATATTACTAAAGCTTAAATCACACATCAAACCCCACACATTAATAGTGGGAGACTTCAACACCCTACTCTCACCAATGGACAAGTCAGCCAATCAGAAATTTAAAAGAAAAATAAGGGAACTAACAGATGTTATGACTCAAATGGACTTAAGAGACATCTGTAGAAATTTCACCCAAAGACAAAAAAATATATCTTTATTTCAGCACCTCAGGGAATCTTCTCTAAAACTGACCACATACTCAGTCACAAAGCAAATCTCAACAGATTAAAAAAAAATGGAATAATCCCCTGTTTCTTATTTGATCACCATGGCTTAAACTTAGAATTCAGCAACAACACAAATTACACAAAGCCTCCAAACTCGTAGAAACTAAACAGTGCTCAACTGAATCACCAATGGGTCACAGAAGAAATAAGAAATTGAAGACTTCCTAGAATTCAAATGAAAATTGAATGTACAACATACCCAAAGTTATGGTTCACAATGAAAGCAGTGCTAGAAGGAAGTTTATAGCACTAAGTTCCTGCATAAAGAGTTTAGATAAATCTCACACTAGTGACTAAAAAGCACACCCGAAAGCAATGGAATAAAAAGAAGCAAACTCACCCAAGAGGACTAGACAGGAGGAAACAATCAAATTGAGGACTGAAATCAATAAAATAGAAACAAAAAGAGCAACAGAGAATCAATGAAACAAAGAGTTGGTTCCTTGATAAAAATAAATAAGGTAGACAAACCCTCCAAATTAACCAAAAGGCAGAGAGAGAATATCCAAATTAACAAAATCAGAAATGAGAAAGAGGAACATAACAGCAGACAGTGAGGAAATCCAGAAACTTATCAGGCCATATTTCAAAAACCTGCATACCACAAAATTGGAAAATCTAAAAGAAATGAACAAGTTTTTTTTTGATAGGTACCCACATACCAAAATTAAATCAAGAGCAGACAAACAATTTAAATAGACCTATAATCCCCAAGGAAATAGAAGCAGTCATTAAAAGTCTCCCAATCAAAAAAAGCCCAGGGTCAGATGTTTTCAGGACAGAATTCTACCAGAATTTCAAAGAAGAGATAATACCAATGCTCCTAAAAATGTTCCATACAATAGAAATAGAAGGAAAATTGCGAACTGCTTTTATGGGCTACAATTACACTGATACCCAAACCCGCAAAAATGCAAGAAAGAGAGAGAATTGCAACCTAATCTCCCTCATGAACACTGATGCAAAAAACTCAATAACATACTGGACAACAGAACCCAATAACATGTCAAGAACAAAAAACAAACAACAACAAAAAAAAATCCACCATGATCAAGAAGACTTCATTCTAGAGATTCAGGGATGGTTCAACATACGGAAATCTACCAATTTAATCTACCATATAAACAAACTGAAAGAAAAATGTGCATGGTCATCTCATTAGATGCTGAAAAAGCTTTCAAAAAAATCTAACACCCCTACATGATAAAGGTCTTGGAGAGATCAGGGATACAAGGAAATTGCCTAAACATAATAAAAGCAACACAGAGAAAGCCAACAGCCAATATCAAATTAAATAAAGAGAAATTCAAAGTGTTTCCTCTAAAATCGGGAATTCTCTACATATCAATTCACTAAAGTACTCAAAATCCTAGCTAGATCAAAAAGAAAACAAAAGGAGATTAAGGGGATACAAATTGGAATTCAAGAAGTCAAACTATCGCTATTTGCAGATGATAATGTAGTAAACATAAGTGACCCTAAAAATTCTACCAGAGACCTCCTACAACAGATAAACACCTTCAGTAATGTGATGGGATACAAGATTAAGTCAAAAAATTATTAGCCCTACTATATTCAAATGATAACCAGAACAAGAAAAAAAAATCAGGGAAACATTACTCTTTACAATAGTCACAAATTATCTTGGGGTAACTCTAACCAAGCAAGTGAAATACCTATATGGCAAGAACTCTAAGGATTTGAAGAAAGAAATTAAAAAGAATATGAGAAAAATGGAAAGATCTCCCACACTTTTGAATAGGTAGGATTAACATAGACAATATGGCAATCTTAACAAAAACAATCTACAGATTCAATGCAATCCAAATCAAAATCCCCACACAATTTGTCAGAATATTCAGAAGAAGAATATTCAACTTCATATGGAAAAACAAAAAACCCAGGATAGCTAAAACAGTCTTATACTATAAGGAAACTTCCAGAGGCATCAAGCTCTACAGTAATTAAACTGTAATTAAGCAGTAATTAAAAAAAAACTTGGTATTGGCATACAGACACATGGCTAATGGAATCTAATTAAAGACCCTGACAAAAATCCACACACCTAAAAATACCTGAAGCCAAAATTGTACAATGGAAAAAAGAAAACAGCAGCAAATGATGCTGACATTATTCGATGTCAACATGTGGAAAAATGCGAACAGATCCGCACCTATTCTCATACATAAAACTCAAGTCTTAGTGGATCAAAGACCTCAGCATAAAGCCGGGTACTCTGTACCTCACAGAAGAGAAAGTGGGAAGTAGCCTTGAACTCATTTGCATGAAAAGCTACTTTCTAAATATAGCACCAGCAGCACAGACGCTGAGATCAATAATTAATAAATGAGACCTTCTTAAATGGACAAGCTTATGTAAGGCAAAGGACACAACTGATAAAATAAAAGGCCACCTACAGAATGGGAAAAGATCTTCATCAACCCCACTTCTGACAGAGGGCTGATATCCAAAATATATAAAGAACTCAAGAAATTAGACATCAAACTACCAAATAATCCAATTTTTTAAAAAAAATGGGTACAGATCTAAACAAAGAATTCTCAACAGAGGAATTTCAAATGGTCAAAAGACATTTAAGGAGTTGCTCAACATCCTTAGTCATCAGGGAAAAGTAAATCAAAACAACTGAGTTGTTGTCTTAAATCTATCAGAATGGTTAAGATTATAAACACTGATGATAGCTTATTTTGGAGAGGGTGTGGAGTAAGGGGCATACTCAGCTACTGCTGGTGAGAGTACAAACTTGTACTGCCACTTTGGAAATTGGTATGGTGGTGTCTAAGAAAATTGGGTATCAATCTACCTCAATACCCAGTGATATCACTCTTCGGCATAAACCCAAAGAATGTTCTGCAAATACACTTGCTGAACTATGTCAATAGCAGCATTATTCATAATAGTCAGAAGCTAGAAACAACCTAGATGCCCCTCAACTAAAGAATGGATAAAGGAAATGTGGTATATCTACACAATGGAGTATTACTTAAAGATAAAAAACAATAACACCATGACATCAAGCAAATGGATGGAACTAGAAGAAAATCATCCTGGGTGAGTTTACTCAGACCCAGAAAGACAAACACAGTATGTACTCATTCGTAATTATCATATAATAGATATAAATCAAATAATAACCAGGCTATAATACACAGCCCTATAAAAACTAGGTAACATGGAGGCCCCTAAGAAGAATACATTGACTTCCTTGGGAAGGGGAAACAGATGAGATCTTCTCAGTAAACTGGGTTTGTGGGGATAGAAGGAAGGGGATGAAGTATGGGATCATGAGGGATCAGGATGATTAAGCTAAGGCAGGTATGGAGAAGGAGAGCAAAGAAAGAGATGTCTTGATAGAGGGGCCCAATATGGGCTTAGAGGAAAATCTTGCGCCAGGGAAACTCCCAGGAATCCACAGGGATAACCCCAGATAACACTGCTAGCAATAGTGGAGAGGGTGTCTAAACTGTTCTTTCCCTGTAATCAGACCAGTGATTACCCTAACTGTCATTAAGGAACCTTCATCCAGTTACTGATGGGAGCAGCTGCTGAGATCCACAGTCAAGCACTGAGCCAACTCCAAGAGTCCAGTTGAAGGGAGGAAGAAGGGATTATTTAAGCAAGGGGAGTCAAGATCATGATGGGGAAACACACAGAAATAGCTGACCCGAGCTAATGGGAAGTCACGGGATCTAAACACTCTAGACCAACAGCTCTGGAGCCTGCGTAGGACATAACTAGGCCTTTCTCATGTGGGTAACTGTTGTGTAGCTTGGTCTGTCTGTGTGGCACCTAGCAGTGGACCAGATCTGTCCCTGGTACATGAGCTGGCTTTTTGGAACCTATTCCCTATAGTGGGATGCCTTGCTCAGCCTTGATGCTGGGAAGAAGATACTGGTCCTGCCTCAACTTTACATGCCATGCTTTGTTGATTCCCTTGGAAGGCCTTACCCTGTCTGAGGAGTGCATGGGGGTTATAAAGGAAGTGGTCAGAGGAAACAGGACGGTAGGAGGGAGGGGAAATTGTGGTTTATATGTAAAATAAATTTTTAAAAAATAATTTTAAAAAAGAAAAGAAAAGAAAGTATGGACCTCTGCCCCCTAGCTGAATGTGCAGAGAACAATGAAGCAAGCCATGACCACTTCCAGTCTGCTCCCACGGTGTTCTATCTTCTAGAATTTCTTTCTCCTATATTGCCGGGTGCATAATCCTCTGCTTTTTACAGAGTAATAGGCATGTCTACTTTTGCTGGATTTTGTACCGGAGTAATTTTCAAATTCTAAATAACCCAATTTAAAAAAAATGGGGCACTGAACTAAACAAAGAATTCTCAACAGAAGAATTTCAAATGGCCAAAATATACTTAATGACATGTTCAACTTCCTTAGCTATCAGGGAAATACAAATCAATACAACTTTGAGATACCATCTTACACCTGTCAGAATGGCTAAAATCAAAAACACTAATGACAGCTTATGCTGGAGAGGATACTCACCCATTGCTGGTGGGAATGCAAACTTGTGAAACCACTTTGGAAATCAGTTTGACTGTTTCTCAGAAAATGGAATCAACCTACCTCAGGATCCAGCAATACCACTCTTGGGAATATACCAAACCAGTATATAGTATGCCAAACCATACTACAAAAGCATTTGTTCAACTATGTTCATAGCATCATTATTTGTAATAGCCAGAACCTGGAAACAACCTAGATGCCCCCCAATAGAAGATGAAGTGTGGCACATCTATACATTAGAGTACTACTCAGCAGTAAAAACCAATGACATCTTGAATTTTACATGCAAATGGTGGAAGTAGAAAACACTATCCTGATTGAGATAACCCAGATCCAAAGATATGAATATGAGATGTATTCACTCATTAGTGGACTCTAGCCATAAACAAAGACATTGAGCCTATAGTTCATGATCCTAGAGAAGCTAAGTATTAATGTGAACCCAAAGTAAAACATATATAGATCCTTCTGGAAATTGGAAGCAGACAAGATCACCAGGCAAAAGTTGGGAGCATGGAGGAAAGGGGACAGAGGGAAGGGGAGAGGGAAAGAGAGACGGGAGAAGGGGAGGGTTGGGGAGAACTTGGGGGAGTGGGATGGTTGAGATGAAGGAAGGACAGATATGGGAGTAGGGAAGGAGATATCTTAACTGAGGGAGCCATTTTGGGGTTGTCATGAGGCTTGGCTCTGGAGGGGTTCCCAGGAGTCCACGGGGATGACCCCAGCTAGGACCCTGGGAAGTAGAGGAGAGGGTGCCTGAACTGGCCTTGCCCCATAATCAGACTGATGACTATCTTGAATACCATCATACAACCTTTTTCTGGCAATGGATGGAGACAGAGAGAGAGAGAGACCCACACTGGAGCACTGGACTGATCTCCCAGGGTCCGGTTGAAGAGCTGAAGGAAGGAAAATATGAACAAGGAAGTCAGGACCACAAGGAGTTGGTTCACCCACTGAGACAGTGTGCCTGAGCTAATAGGAGCTCACCAAATCCAGCTGGACTGGGAATGAAAGAGCATGGGATCAAACTGGACCCTCTGAATGTGATTGACAGTTGGGGCAGACTGAGGGGCCAATGATAATGGCACTGGGATATGTCTCTACTGCATGTACTGACATTTTTGGGATCCTATTCTCTTTGGATGCTCACCTTCCTGGATGGAGGGGGCCTGGGTGGAGGGGGTATGGCCTTGGACTTTCCACAGGACAGGGTGCCTTGCCCTCTCTTAGGATTGGGGGAGGGACGGGGAGGATGTGGGGGGAAGTGGGAGGGAACTGGGAGGAGGGGAGGAAGTAGGAATTTTGATTGGTGTTATTTATAAAGTAATAAAAAAGAGGAAAAAAACAAAAACAAAACCAAGAAGCAATGCAGAACCAGAAAATAACTTTCTGCTCACATCTCTGTGACATGTGAGACCCTATCTCAATATAGTGCAGGTATGCTGCAATTTCTTTGTGTAGAGGCAAGGGAGCAAAAGTAATAGAATTTTTCTTTGAAAATAATCAGAATTTTAAGTGTCCACCTATAAGTTAAAAATTACCCGTTCCTCAATTTCCTGTTCCTTTGTATTTATACTTACTTTTCAAGCATATCAAGAGAGTAAGACCAAAGTTTGTAAAGTCCATGTTCCAGGCTTTGGCACATAGCAGGTGATTACTAGAAAGCTTATTACTGTTCAGATGATAAAGTAATCAATAGATGGTTCAGGCCTGTAGTCTAGCACCATAACAATGTCACACAAGATCTACATTCAAGAACATCAAAGAATACTAGTTAGATGATAAATAGACAGATGATAGGTAGGTAGGTGGATAGATAGACAGCAGATAGACAGACAGACAGACAGACACATAGATGAAGTACTTATACCAATTGCCTTATTTCACCATAGTTTTGCATACACATTGGAAGCTGGCAGACATAACTACAAAGTAAACCAGAACTAACCAGCCACTGTTACATAAGTCAGCAAGGATACACATGCTTTCTTTTTCCATTTCTAAGATATTTCCTTATGCATGGAAGAAGTTCCTTTAACAAATCTTATTAAAATAAATATTTTTAATTGTTCCACAATGTTCATATCGATACACACAGTCAATTCAAAGTATAATGAAGGCATTATATACATGCTAGGAAATAAATCACGTGCCTAAGACTATCTCTTCCCCCACTGTTCTTCCCTGTTTTCATTCCACTTCAGCTGAGAGCTTGCCTCTTCCCTCAAGCTCAGAGGGAAATGTCTTCCTTCTTTAAAACCCTCTGAAATTAAGTTTTATATTTTAAAGTGATTATTAACACATACAAATGTGCTTTTCATGCATAAGGAAGATATCACCTACATATGTCAGTAGCATCTTTGGCTCATTCAGGCAGTTCCTTTGTGCTGTCAGGTGCTGCCTGGTATTTGCCATTCATATCATTTATGACCTTTGATGACTTTCCACTCCTCACCTCATCTACCAGAAACCTTCTAAACTGGTCCTCCTGCCTCTAGTCCTGAAGCTTTGGAAATATTCTCCAGGCGGTCACTAGAATACGAAGAATCAGCTTCATCGTGACGCCAACTTTGTGAATCTTCCTTTCTCTAGTCAACTTAGTCAAACTGTGGATCTGGGGCAGAACTGCATACGTATTCTTCCACATGGAAACAGACTGTCACTTTGAGACACTCACTTTTCTGGCCACAAGCTGTACTTACTACTTTGTGACTGTCCCAGTGTGTTTTATGTTGCTATAACAAGAGACCTGAGAGACTACATACTTTATAAATAACAGGATTTCTTCATCTCACAGCTTTTGGAGGTTCAAGAGCAGGACGTTCGAAACTGCTTTATTCTCAAGGGTCTCTCCAGTGATGTATCACGGTATAAGTGTGTGTGAGGGAGAAGAGCCACAAAGTAAAATAAAAGAGAAATAACAGGGAGGGGAGTCACTCTTTTTGTAACAACATACTATTTTAGAAATGAATCCATCTTTCCAGACCCAGTCCAACCCTGTAAAATAGCATGAGCCCATTCACAGAAACACAGCCCCATGACCTCCTGCTCAGTAGTTCTCAATCTTCCTCAAGCTGTGGCCTTTAAAACAGTTCCTCATGTTGCAATGAGCCCAAAACTTATAAAATTATTTTCGTTGCTACTTCATAACTATAATTTGCTGCCGTTATGAATAATAATGTAAATGTCTGTGTTTTCTGATGGTCTTAGGTGACCCATGTAAAAGGGTCTTTTGAACCAGCTTGAGCAGTGGCTCAGGCAGGTAGGAGCGCCTAATGCTGTGTCCCGGTGCCAGGGGTCGCCCTGGTGCCCTTTGTCGCGGGTTAGAATCCACCCTGTGACATCGATAATCATGACAAATCAGATAATAAATCTGATAAATCGATGATAAATCCGATAAGTCGCTGCTGATTAATCGGGGAAAAAAAAGGGTCTTTCGACAACCACCCCAGAGGGAATACAACCCTCAAATTGAAAAACACTGCAGTAGACTCTAATGCCTAGAAACTCCAACATCTCCACACCATCACACTGAGAACCATGCCTTCAGCACAGCCTTCTGAAGGACAAGCCCTTTGCAAAGTGAAGCAGGAATCGGGCACTTAGTTCTCTTTTCTTCCAATCTCGTAGAAGAGCATGGGAAGCGCTACATGTAACAGTGGTTTTGTTTTTATGATTAGGAAAGTCTCTCAAAGGACATCATTAGCAAACATTCATGATGATCACCTGATGTGGAATTCCCCTCTGTATGTAATGAATTTGTTATATTATAACCGGTTAATAAAGAAGCTGCTTTGGCTTATAGCAGGGCAAAATATATCTAGGTGGAAAAGCTAAACTGTATGCAGGGAGGAAAAAGGCAGAGTCAAGTAGATACCATAATCAAAATATAAGGTAACAAACCATAAGCCTCATGGTAAAATATAAAATAATAGAAATGGGTTAATTTATATTGGCAACACAAGCAATTCTGGCTCTTTTGGGGGAACCTGCAACAGGCACTTAAATGAGTTTTGAGCAGAGTGCTATAAGCTGCTTTATGGTGTCTCTGGAGCTGGCTCACAGAGGCAGTGGACATACTTCTACCATTTTAGACAGGACAGAGTCAACAGGCAAAGCTGCAACATTAGTTCTAACCAAGCCAGCTTAGCATAAAAAAACTCTCCTGATCAGAAAGTGATTACAAATACAAAATAAGATAGATTCAGACAAAAAAAAGATTTCTGAATAGGTCAGTGTTGAATAAATGTACATGGAGAGAGAGAAGAAAGAGTACAGACATCCATAGATTAAAGGACTAAAGATAATAAAATTAATATTAAAAAGTAATAGAGAAAAAATAAGCTATGTAAAGGTGGAATAGACACAGAGAGTCTGGATTGTGTGCATTATTGTATTTTCCTTGGACTTTTTGACTGTTAATAAGTTAACTGCTGAAAAACATTAGATTCTGGGGGCTGCTAATATATATATTATACATATGAATATGTAGATATATAAAACATATACAATATAACATTTGTATTTCAAAGGTATCTTGAATTTAAAATTTAAGTTTCACTATATGTTGCTTCAGAAAAGAAGTTCTGCTTTGGTTTTCACAGAAGATGAAAATTTGTGGATTCCTTCCAGACTAATGTAGTTTAATGGAACAAGACCCCACAAAAGATCTCCATGAACTCTAAAAATACTTTGTCCTACAAACAGCAGGAAGTTTAGAGAAAACAATGCCAACATTTCCAAAATGATTGTTTATGAATGTTTGTTTTCATTTAAAGGGGTTAATAAAAAATATTTAATGGTCACAGTCAATCTATTTCTGAAAAAAGGGGAGGATATTATATAGAGATGAATACTCTATATTGGAACGTACTTTGGTTCATTAATAAATTTAAGGTCAACTTTTACATGTATATTTCTACTCTTGTTTAAGGTATTATGTTCATACATTTCATTTAAATATAATATATAATTAAAATTATAGACTAATAATCATTTATAATAATCAAACTTACAGTTATGTTAGGTTTTCTAGATATACAGAGATATATTTCAGTTAGATAACCTTCAACTCTTCAAAGACCTACATAACACGGCATTTAAAAGATTTTAAGAACTTAGACTTTTCTGACAGTAAGACATGTCTGCTTCTAGCAGTACAGATTACTTCAGAGAAGTTGATGGGCATTGAAGAAACTTGTTATGCCATTTGCCTTCAATGTGACAAGGCTAGGCATTGAGGCAAAAAACTGCCTTTGCCTGAACTATTTGACGGTATGCTGTATAAACTGGACATGCAGGACCCACAGAAAAATGACTAGTGAACTTATCAAAAGATAGTGAACAGTCCTTCAGGCTTCCTGCTTCATAAAAGAGTCTACCAGACATTCCCCAGGGCACAAAAGAAAGTGACTGACAAACTACAAATATAGGTAAAACAGTCTTTCAAATTTCCTGCTTCACGGAAAAGTCTGCTGGTTACTATGTACTATGGGCCTGTAGGCTGAAGATGGATGCCCCAACATTACTGAAGAACCTTGGGTGACTGTCCAGGCAGCAAGATGTCTCTGTCAATTCTAGACTTTGGAAAGTTGCTTATAACATGCTTCTTGCTTCCTTAGGTAATATTATATCCTTCTGGGGTCATTGATGGAATTGAAGACAGATAGTTACAGTTTTCCTTAGTTATAATAAAAGATAAATTAGATATGAAACTTTAAACTCACAAAGATAAAATAGATGATAGAATATTTTCTTTAATCTTGCCAGGCACAAATAGACCAAATAGTTGTAGTTCTTGCTTGATACCTGTTTTTTTTTAAGTAAATTTTATTAAATTATAAAAGTTTCCATTTCCGCCCCTCTTCCCAACACCCTCCCACTCCCCCCACTCCCTCTCCTCCTCCCTCTTCGTCCCTTAGGGCAGTCAGGGTTTCCTGCCCTGTGGGAAGTTCCAGTTCCCTCCCCCTCCCTCCAGGTCCAGGAAGGTGAGTGTCCAAACAGACTGGATTCCCAAAATCTAGTATATGCAGAGGAAACAGGTCCCAGTATCATAGTCAATGGCTTTTCAGAAAGACTTCGGGCCAGCCACAGTCAGAGAATCCGGCCAAATTCCTAGAATCTGGTTAGATCACCTCCTCGTTCAGTCCCAGTCCAACTGGCCTTGGTAAACTCTCATTAGATCCGTTCCCTTGTATCAGTGGGTGACAGCATCCCTCGCAGTACTGATTTCGTTTTTCATGTTCTTCCTCCTTCTGCTCCTCATTTGGACCTCGGGGGGCTCAGTCCGATGCTCCAATGTGGGTCTCCGACTGTATCGCCGTCCTTCGCCAGATGAAGGATCTATGGTGATAAGCAAAATATACATCAGTATGGTTATGGGCCACGGCCGATTCAGGCACCCTCTCCTCTGTCCAGAGAACAATCTGGGGGATCTCTCCTTGGACCTGGGATCCCATATATAATCAAGTCTCCTGTAAACCCTAAAATGACTCCCTTAGTTGAAATATATTCTTCCCTGATCCCATATTCATCCTTCCTCCCTCCCCCCCCATCCCAGGCCACCGAGCTTTCTCCGTTCCTCCCCTACTCCCTTTTGATGTATGTAATTTTAACTATTTAAAGTTAAATATTCCTTTTTATTTAGACAGAAAAGAGGAGGTGATATGGGATTCCCCTTTGTATGCAATGAATATATTGTATTACCATTGGTTAATAAAGAAGCTTGTTTGACCTACAGTAGGAAAGAATAAAGGTAGGCAGAAAAACTAAACTTTATGCAAGGACAAAGAAGGTGGTATCAGGCAGATGCCATATAGCTGGCCAAGAAGCAAGATGTGAGGTAACAAACCACAAGCTTCATGATAAAATATAAAATAATAGAAATGGTTAATTTAGGATGTAAGAGCTAGCTAGGAATATGCCTAAACCATTGACCTAACAGTATTGTGACTAATCTAGTTTCTGTGTGATTATCTGGGTCTGGGTGGCTGGGAAATAAAAACGCAGTCTCTGTTACAATCATCCACAATGTAACCCCCTTGCAGCTTTATCCCTACCTCCTACTTTTTCTACATCCAGTTTCACACACTGGTAATTTTCTATCCTCTCTTTTGTTTAGAACAAGAATCTATTACCATCACTTTGATAGACCAGAATAATTCCTCACTACACTGTAAATCTTACCCTTTTATCCATGGTCATTGTAGCCACCACCCCTCATAAAGGATGCTTATCTTTACAACAAATGGAGACCATCTCAGAAAACCACAACTGGACACAATGCAGAGATCAACAGATCAGGGAAATCCCAGTCCCAAAGGGAACATCTGTATCACAGCTCCTGTATATATGGCTCAAGGAACATCAAAGAAGGGTTACTGGGAAGAATATAAGATCAAGAATGACAGAAAGCATGCTGTAAGGCAGTCTCTTCCTGTCCTCTTTAACTTAGAACATACTATCACCTCTCCATGGAAAACTGCCCACATCTGTTCCTCCTATGAATAATGATTACATTATTTGGTAGGTGTGGCCAAGTATCCATATTTGGGATATGAAAATGAAAATATTTATCACCATAGGCACAATTAATTTTTTTATTTTAATTTCATTTCTCTGGAGAACAACATTACTGTTATTAAATCAAGAAACACCTTCATTTTACCTTCCTTTCAGTTGAATTTGAGTTCTGAGACATTCACATAACACCAAACCACTGGATTGCCTATTGGTATTTTTAGTGCATTCTTTCTTCTGCTCATATCGCTAATGCTAATTTTTTTGTTTAGCTCTTGACCATTTATCTAACAGGCAGAACTCCTGGTGACCAGTGAAACACTGGTTCTAATACATCTTCATCAAGTTGAAAACTAAGACTGTGGTTGTGACCGACTTTCGTTTTAGAATTCTCAGTGAGGTTTCCTGTTCTAGACTCCAAGCATCTCCTGAGCATCATTCTGATTAGACCTGAATTCCTTGTGCTGTATCAAGGCTCTGTTATCTCTCTTTCATTGAGCTTAGACTTGTTTCTTGAAGGTGGAGGTTAGTACAGTGTCAATTCTAAGCAGAATTGACTTCCACGAATTATTTTTCTTAACTCACTTTGCCTATAATAACAGAGTTTTTTCTTGTTTATTTTTTTCTTTTTTTGCTTTGTTTTAGGTTTGTCTTTATTACCCTTCAATTTTTTGAAGTCTATTCCGTTCACATCCCCAAACTCATTCTTTATCTTTCTACAGCTTTGGTTAAAACAAAAACTTTTCATTAAAGCAGCATGGGTGCTCTAATTGGGAGTATTGAAATGATAATAAACAATATCAGGAGAAAAGGCATTGCTTACGTTTCAAAACACCATCCCAGTGCAAAATTAAAAACAGCTAATATTTACAGGGTAAGCTCAACAGATACAACCCCCAGGACATTTACAGTCTGCTTCAGCCAGGCCCCAGCAGGCAGCAGATGCTACATTCTGAATAAGAGCCATTGAATGGGCTTTCAGAATGGAGTATTTGCAAATGTATGGGAGTTAGACACAAACTGCAAGAAACAATGGAGCATCCTAGAGTGGGGAGGACTACCCTAGAGGGGGGAGGATACCTTAGAGAGGGCGGACTACCTTAGAGTGGGGCAGACTACCTTAGAACTATGACAGAAGAAGCAGAGCAAGAGAAGGTGGGTTCTAGATCCTTGTGAATAACAAGTGCCTGAAAATGAGAATGGAAGGAAAGAGGCAAATCCTAAAAACAGAAATAGTTATGGCCAGCAAGGTGAGATGCTGCACTTTTGGAATCCCAGAAAGTTGAGAAGATAAGAAAGCAGTATTGCCATTGGTTCAAGACCAGCTTGAACCACTTAGTGAGTTACAGGCCAGATTGAGACACTGACAAACAAAAAGGCACCAATCACAGTCATCTACGTGAGCCAGAGGGCCCATTCCTCCCCGTGGTATACATTCCTATTTATTCTGCTTATTTCTAAGAAGCACACTGAGGGCTGCTGGTATCCCTAGATCCATCAACTCTGTTGCTATGTACTACAACAACTGATATTTTGAAACCCAGTGAGAAAGAGTGATCACAGATACTTTTCTAAAACACAATCATCTTTTATCATTGAAGGCATAGAAATTAAATAAAAACTAATAAAGGATATAATGTCAAATGCATTTCAAAACCAAGCTCCCACAAATACAGTATTTTATTTATGGTTCCAAAATAATTTTTAAAGCATACATGGTCTGTCAAAAACTTGTAAATTGTCATTTAAAATTTTTCAACACATCTTTAGTTTCAAAGAACACAATCTAGGGCAAACTGCAACAGTTGGCTAGTTTAAAAAATATTAGTAAGCATTTAAGAGGAAATTATCAAAGGAAATTTGTATCCTCTATTACCCTTTCAAAAACACATAATCTGATATTTACATAATGCTTTTTCTCCTTGAGTACATATTTTTATCCTGTTTCCCGGTAATCTTTTATACCAATGTATTTTCATGCATGAAGTCTTTTGCTGACAATTCAGACATATATGTCTGCTCGTCAGATTTATACAGCTGTAACTTATCTTAGGTAAATTAATACTTTAAATTATTATATAGTCAATAAAACCATCACAAATGCATTTGTTATTTTGAAAGAGTATTAATAAATACAAATAAATAAAATATATTACTGAGACAGATGAAATTAGCACATTTATCTATACAGACATATTAATTAGTCCTTGAATCAGCTCTGTTCAGTAGATTCTTTGGTATATAGTGAAGCATTTATTGTTTGAATAAATAATCAGTTGACAATAAGTCTCCTCCTATAGCAATACTACTTGACTGTTTAAACTGCTTTTAAGTTTTATGTCAAAAATTAAGCTTTATCTAAAATAAATGCTACTAACCAAATATTAACTTGATAAGGCTTTTTTTCACACTTCACTAGATAAAAAAACAAATACATTGGACTCACTTATTAAGAGAGAAGTTTATCATTTATCGTGTCTTGTTTTAACAGGCTTTTGCTTTCTTAATATCAACCATGTTTTAGTCTTCCAATTTTACATGCAGGATTGTCCTCTCCAGAGCAGTGCACCAGCATAAGACTATGGATTGAAATGAGAGAAAGGGGAAGAGCATGGGAGAAGGTGCAGTCAGTAAAATGCTGGCTAACCACATGAACTGTATTCAGTCTCCACTCAAAACCGAGGCACGGTGGTCGCGCTTTGTAATCCCAGTTCCAGGAGGGAGAGACAGGGTAGGTACCTGGAACTCAGTGACATTGCAACTTGGTCTATTTGAAAATATCCAGACCAAGGAAAAACCCTTCTTCAGAAACCATCTGGACAAAACCTGAGGACGGTCACTCAAAGGTCTACCCTAGGATGAGAGACTGGGTGAGAGGGGCAATGGGGTTGGCAGGAAACGAATGAGGAAAGAATAGTCATAGTGAAAACTAAGGTAGGAACTGAGAATCCATATGATAAATTCCCAGATCAGATCTCAGAAACTACCAAATGAAAGTGAAGACTTGAAACCACTTTTTATAATAACCTTGAGAGGTATCCATGGAACTCCAAGATAGTCATGCTTCATGCGAAGGCTACTTTCTAGTTTACATACTTCCAATTAGATCAGGGAGCCTAATTGTGGTCCATAAATAGTGGGCCTAAAGGTATTAAATTTTTAAAAATGTTTCACCAAGCCACTTAAAATTTTATTTATTCCCAATTCCCCTCTAATATGTAAGATATAAAGACACAAACCCATGAGTCAACCTCACAGATTTATGGCCCTTCCTACTCAGTTTCTCACTTTTATCTAATTTCTGGAACTCTAAACTAAACAGCCTTCTCCAGACACATTTGTCTCTTTTCCTTTCTGTGTGCTTGTTTTTCTAATTGTGGATAATATCTTTGCTCATGTGGCTCTCCTAACCTGTAGCACTGTGTCTGTTGTAATCACTCTATCCAAATCTGCTCATCTTAGATGCTTTTCCCTCAGGAAATTTCTCTTCCTCCTGCAGAACCAACTAATCTCAGAGTTTCATTAACTTGCCCGCTCAACATGACTATAAATATCTGGACTACTTTTTTGATGGAAGGGGAATTAATAAAAATCAGTTAAAGATTTCCCATTGCACAATTTATTTTACCATCCTACTGAATGTCCCAAAACAAGAAAAGGAAAGAAGATGTTGAGGAGGCCACCTGTTTGTCCTGGCCACCTAGAACAAACCAAAATAATCGCACAGAAACTGTCTTAATTTAATCACTGCTTGGCCCATTAGTTCTCGCTTCTTACTGGCTAACTCTTACATATTAATTTAACCCATTTCTATTCATCTGTGTATTGCCATGAGGCTGTGGCTTACTGGCTAAAGTTCCATCCAGCTCTGGCAGAGCTACATGGCTTCTCCCTGACTCCAACCTTCTTTCTCCTAGCAAGAAGAGAAGTATGTAACGGGAAATTAAGACTTAAATTTCTCTTCCTCCACTAATGTTATGACTGTTTAGTTAGAATATTTATAAAAAATTAGCAATAACGATCTTGAAATGTGTTACATCTAAATGTGTTGGTCAAAGTGGCCCCATTGAAACATCCAAACAACTTGTGCCCTATTGCCAAAGAAAATACCTATGTATCTCATTGCACATAAAGAAGTCAAGCTAGTGCCTAAGAAGCATCTTCACCCCTACTGTTCAAGGTACTAAAAGGCACTCTTTAGTCTATCCAAGGAGAAAGGTAGCCATGAAGCCTTCTAGAAGTCCTTAGATCTACAAAGGTGACCTGACTGGAAGATAAGAACTGATCTTT
The DNA here is from genome assembly GCF_982192425.1 of Myodes glareolus. NCBI lineage: Eukaryota > Metazoa > Chordata > Mammalia > Rodentia > Cricetidae > Myodes > Myodes glareolus. The sequence continues at coordinate 70,062,317 of NC_142038.1, forward strand.
AATTCTTTGTTATGTTGGTGCAACAGTGACACAACCATTGTGGAAGGGAGTAACCAACACCCATTTGATTGTATTTAAGGCTCACTCCATGAAATAAAATTCATGTCCAACACTGCCAGTGTGGCCAGGAAGCTGAGACTAGATAGATCATAGACTTAGGAGGAAAGCAAATATAATTTCTACTAAAAGGATGTAACAACGGAATGATTCATACCAACCTTCTGCTACACCCATAGATCAATGACTTGCTCAGCCATCATCAGAGAAGCTTCTTCCTGAACATGGGAACTACTACAGAGACTTACAACTAGATAAGATGTGGAGAGAATCTTTGCAACACTCAGTCCTACATGGTATGTTTCAATCAAATCCCTCCTCTCAGGGCTCAGGGATTTGAAGGAGAAACAACTGCAAGAGCAGAGGGGACAGAAGATACAAGAAAACAGTGTCTTCTAGACACAGCAGAACTGATGCACATGTGAGCGCATGGAGACTATGACAGTGTGCACAGCCTGCACAAGTCCAAAGCAGAAAGAGGCACAGTGCTGAGATGGGAAAGTAGAGATGAGATTCCATTCCCAACCCAGAGACTATCTCCAATTAACTAGCACTCACATAGGAAAAATATGTTTCTTCATGAGAGTCTTGCTAGGTATATAGACTGCCAACAGTAGATGGCCAACATAAAACAAATCAAAGATATGTTTTAAAGATTTCATTCCTCATTTTACTTGGTTTGGGCATTTTTTATCTTTCTGATCTTTTGTTTCTATTTTTATGGTGTGTGTGTGTGTGTGTGTGTGTGTGTGTGTGTGTGTGTATCATGGTTTTTTTTCCTTTGTTAGTTACTTTGTTTTGTCCCTGCTTGTTTACCTTTTTATTCACCTGTTTATTTTCATATGAAAGAGAGAAAGAGATTGCCGTAAGAAATAAATTAGCAGGGGCAGTACTGAAAAGCTCGTATTAGTGGCAAGGACAAGGAAGAACTGATGTGTAGGGTGGATAGACCAACTCCAAAGTTGCCCAGACCCAGAACCAGGATTATGACTTGATCTGCCCCAACATCCTCCCCATCTATCACCCGCTGGAGCATGTGAATGAACCTGACCAACAGGTCTGAAGCTTCAGGATCTCCATAACTTAGGGCAACAATAGGTTAACCAAGAGGAGTTCCAGTGAGGGCCCAGCATCAATAGTTTAACAGAAACCAGAGGCCTCAAACCACATGAAAGGCTCTTTGCGATGAACACTTTCAGGTAAAGATATATGAATGGGCGAAGGGGTTTATTGTGTGACTCACTGTATCACACTGCAGCTTCCACGACGAGATATTTAATTTTTTCCATTTTACCTTTTTTCTCATTAATTTTGTTTTGTTTGGGGGGCAGGGGTAGAGAGCAGATGTGAAGGGATGGGAAAATTCATGGGATAGAGAAACATAATATAAAAGATACAGAGAATAAATTTAAATAAAGAAAAAAGAGAGAGACGGACATAGAGTTGGAAAAGTGGGGAGGTATGGAGGATCTGGAAGGAGATTAAGAAAGGGAAAGCATGAACAGACATACTGTATAAAAAATCTTCTTTAGTTTCAATTTAAAATAGAGAAGAATCACTATACAAGGCAGATAAACTTTCAAGACAGGTTTCTAGAAAACTTGGTTCAGGTATCTTATAAAGAAATATAGACTGCATTTACAACAAACGGTCTGGGAAAATTGAAAAGCCACATGTAAGAAAACAATTCCTGAACCAGTTAAAATATTAGCTCAAAATGGGTCTCAGACACAAATGTGCAAGCAAAACTATAAATTCCTGCAGGACAGAAGAGGAGAAATCTGTAGAATATTGGACACATCTGTGACTTGCAAATAAGCATCGAAAGCATGGGCATGGAAACAAATGAACAGACAGATTTCAATTTTATCTTGAAAAACATGTCAGAGGAATGACTGGAAAGACCCTGACTGGTGGAAAAGATATATGGGATATTTTATTACTATTTGAAATATTTGGAAACCTCTTAAAACACAACAATACACTAATAAAAGGATTAGAGATTGGTCCAAAGTTCTTTGCAGATACTTGACCAGAGAAAGTTTTCTGGAGGTGAGCAGACCTGTGAATGTAAGACACTCCTATGTGCCACTAGAGAACTGCAAAAAGAACAGTGAGATATGATGACACATCTGACAGTAGCCAAAATCCAAAACATGGACAATGTCAAGAGCTAGCAAAGCATGCCTTCTGGGAATGAAAAATGGGACATCTTCAACCATCTGCTCAAGGAACTATATGGAAGAGAAGGCAGAAGAAATACTGTAAGAGTCAGAGGGATTGTATGATACCAGCGAAAAGTGTCTTCCAGATGCCACAGCACTGACACACATATGAAGTCACAGAGACTTTGGAAGCATTCATTGGGCCTGCACAGGTCCAAATCTCACTGATCTATGGCCCTTCCCGATTGATTTTCCACTCTTCTCTCATTTCATTTCTGGGGACAGCTTCTTATCAAATTAAACATAGTATTCCAAAGAAATCTAGCAATTGTTCTCCCTGGTATCTACCCAAGAAATTTAAAATCATTTACTCTCGCAAAAACCCATGAACACATATATCATAGCTATATTCATAATTTCTAAATTGAAAGCAAGAGTCGTGTTCTTCAGTCCTGAATACACAAATAACCTACTGCACATTTAGAAAATGGAATAATGTTCAGCTTCTAAATGAGTTCTGAAGACTGAAAGCCCAAAAGGTGTTACTGTCCTTTATTAAGTATAAAAAGGACACCCTGAAAAGGCTACATACTCGTGATTCCAACTCTGTAACACTGTGGACAAGACAAAACTATAAAGATAATAAAATACATCAGTGGTTTCCACACGTGGGATATGGAGAACAATGAAGATGGAAAGTAGAGAAGAATGATAGAATAAAGGAAGCTTTCTCTGTATTACTCAGAGTGGATGGATATATGCCATTATACACATTTCCCAATTTGTAGGATGTCCACCACCATTGGCAGCCAATCATGATTGTCATTCCAATGGGACTTGGCCTCACCTGGGAGACAAGCATCTGTGTGTGGCTAGGAAGGTGTTGCAAGAGTTTAACTGAAATTGAAAGGCCCACAATAGGTGCAAGCCGCTCCGCTTCACTAGCTGAGGCCAGACTCAGTTAAAACAAAGCACATGCACTGGTTCTCCAATGGTCAGGCTTGAAAACATACACATGAACAAATTATATAGGAGTTTTATGTATATACATACATACATGTAACATCAATTTACAATAAAAAGGCCATAAATTTAAGGGAGGTAGGAGGGAAAAGTGGGAGGGTTTGAGGAGGAAAGGGGAAGGGGGAAATGATGTAGTTATATTGCAATCTCAAAATTAAAAGAAACAATTTTAAAAATGAGAGAAAAATTTGGGTTCTACCGTCCTCTGCTTCCTGGGTGAGAATCGACTGTGAGAAAGGCTTCCTGCTGCAGTGCCTTCCCTGCTGTAATATACTGTACCTTCTTTTGTTGGAGTTCTGAGAAAAGTAACCAATGTAGCACTCGAGCTAAGCCATTAAGTCAAGTGTGTGCTGTGAGCGATTATTATAGACCAGTATAAGTTTATCTGTGGTGACAGACTTACAACTCCAGTGGGGAATACACATAGCAGGTGAGATAACACAATCTGGAGAAGCATTTTTTTTCAGAAATTTCTGTTTCTTCCTTTTGCATTAAACTTAAATTTTCTATTAAATTTTACCCTTAAAAATCATTTGAGAGGGCTGGAAGGGTGGCTCAGCAGTTAAGAGCACTGACTTAATGAACCCAGGTTCAATTCCCAGCACCCACATGGCAACTCACAACTATCTGTAACTCCAGTTCCAGGGGATCCAACAACCTAACACAAACATGAAGAAAAAACATTAGTGTACATAAAGAAAAATAAATATAAAAATAAGTTTTAAAATATAGTTACAAAGAAAGGTTTCCTTGATGGGGCATAAAGACTACATTTATCTGTGGGTAGATGGAGAAATTTTTAAATATTGTTGTTAGGCATCATCCTGGTTGAGTAGACTAATAGTTGTGGATTCTCCTCTAATAACCATAATATAATTCAGGAGTTAGCTAGGTTTTCACTGCAAGGCATGGTTGGCTTCTTGTTGATCTCTTAAGTCCAATTTGAAGGCTGTTAGTTATGGCCAAGGTATGAAAGCTTAGGAAAGGGGAATTCAAGTCAGTTCCAGCTCATTAATCTCTAGGCCCTGTTTCTGTGGTATCCAAGGGAAACAGCATTAAGTTGTAATTTTAAGAAGCCTCATGGACAGCCCTGCTCAGTAACTCAAAAGAGGTCTTCTCATGTCTGGTATTGGGGTTTTTGTTAGATGATCTTAACTCTTGGAGGTTACACCCATCAGTCAAGATGGAAAAAGTTCATTGAAACTATATATGTTCAAACATGAACTGAACAAGGAAGACATCAATGAATATGCTAAATGGATATGCTAAATGGATGATGGAAAACCCCTTGAATGTTGTAATGAGAGCGGTGGGCTGCATGCCACCACCCGGCTAGCTTTACCCCCAAAATAATTACACAGAAACTGTATTCATTTAAACACTGATTGGCCCATTAGTTCTAACCTCTTATGGGCTAACTCTTACATATTTGTTTAACCCATCTCCATTAATGTATATCGCCACTTAACTGTGGCTTACCAGAATGAGTCTAACCAGCGTCTGTGTCGGAGAGGAGAGCCATGACATCTGCTACACTGCCTTCTTCCTCCCAGCATTCTGTTCTGTCTACTCCACCCACCTAAGGGCTACCCAATCAAAAGGCCAAAGCAGTTTTCTTTATTCAACCAATGAAAGCAACACACAAAGAGAAAAAGGACCTCCTACACCACTTGAAACTTCAACAATGACCAAAGAACCATAGGCAACTAAGGAAAGCTAAGCACAGGAGAGATCATCTTCCCTAGGGTAGAACATACAAATGGGTGGTCTAGTGCCAGATGGTTAGCTTTGTAAACAGATATCAAGATAACATAGTGCTGACTATACAGGCTCTATTTAGGAGTGTGTGTATATATGCGTGTGTGTGTGTGTATGTGTGTGTGTCTGTGTGTCTGTGTGTCTGTGTGTGTCTGTATCTATGTGTGTGTGTATCTGTGTGTATGTATATATATGTATGTATATGTGTGTATGCATATATATGTATATATTTGCATATATACACATATATAATGGATGAAATAACAATAAAAAAAGAGGCCATGTATATGAAGAAAAGCAGGGAACAGTATATGGGAAGATTTGGAGGGAGAAAAGAGGAAGGGAGAGAAATGTCATTATATTCTAATCTCAAAAATTAAAAAATAAATTAGTGTGGCAACATAGATTTGGGTGTGGGCTGCAGGGATGCAGCAACCAAGCAGCACATGTTCTTGCTTCTAGGATGTTTAAATGATGATTCAATGAAGATAAAGAAAATTCTCAAATCTGTAAAATGAGGAGATCTGTATCCAGAGAAAGGAGCTTCTACTTGTTCAGTTTGTGTATACAGCAGCTGTGTAAAATCAGCATTTTCAAGGAAAACCACAACTCTTGGTTGATAAGTTAATCAGTTCAATCGGGAGCTTCTCCACTTTATGGCATCCATTGATTCCCCCGTTTCTGCTCTTTCAGATCTCAGAATCTCTGGGAAAGATGGAAAAAATCAGGCCTTGGATCAGGTTGTAGTTAGTGGATGACATGTTTCTAAATTGCGTCTTATTGCTGAAATTTCCTGTACTTGAAAAGTCACTTCATCATGTGATAGAGGAAAAAGAAACAATGAACAAGAAGTATTTCAAAGACAGCACATAGAAGACATTAAAGTGGCTGGAAAAAAAAAAAGGTCAACCAAATTATACGGCGCTGAAAGCCAGTAATGTCTGCATCAGAGCCCAGGCACACTCAGCTGCATTTTTTTTTTTTTGCTAGAGATCAGGTTTCCATGGACAAGGAATGTGGTTATGTTTGCTAAAGAATTAAGCGATGACTTATATAAGTTTGCAAAGTCTCCTGAAACTCCAGCTTCACTGACAACCTGCCCATCAAAGAAACTTAAGTGGTCAGATGAACCTACAGAAGTGAAAAAAGATTACACCAAGTTTTACACTAAACACTTGAAGAATTGCAAGAAAGAATAGCCCAATGAGTGCAGCCCAGAAGGCTTTGGCCAAAGCTGAAAAGAATATATTGAAAAGTATTAATTTATAATTGTTTTTGCAAAAAATATAAAGAATAAACTGAAAATATTTATAACATTGAAAATAAAAACTGGTGAAATAGAAAAATCAGTTCATTACCCAGCATTTGTTATTATTTTCTGTGTTATTCTTTCATTTTCACTAACTGTACGTTCTCAATCTAACAATAAATTCAAGCTAGTTATCCAAAATAAAAAACATAAAAGGATGGATAAATTCCACCCAAAACTGAGCCACCAAGTATGGAAGTATTCTTTTCTTCTTAATTATTTGTTTTACCTATGGATCTCCTTTCTAAAGAGCAAACTTTTCCCAAAAGTCTGCACATGTGCAAGAGTGTACACTCAATTAAATCTCCCAGAGGAATGATAGTAGTAGTAAATTAACTAATAAAAATAGTTATTTGTTATGATTTCATGAATGAGTCTCTGTCAAGGCAGTAGCCCTTCAGTACTATTTCTTATGTGTCAGGGATTCTATTGTGTGATTCATCTATGTGTTAGTGAACTGAGTCAAAAGAATCAATAGAATTGGACTGGGAAAGACCAGTCCTAATGGTTCATGGATTGTGATGACCCCTGTGCTGTGGTGAGGAGCCTAACTTAACATCAGTGCAGGCATGTCAGGCTACAGGCTAGCTACACTGAGACTAGACCTCACCTTTATGTAGCATGATTAACAAAAACCCAGAGACAGATATTGGGATTCAACCTGAAGGTCAGAAAAGCGAAACAGGTAGTCACCTATTTTTAACTCTACTCAGTTTGAAATCCTGCCTCTAGGAATCCTCAGAATGAGACTCTATGAGAGCTGTCTCCTCCCCTTTTATACCACTCTCTAGTGCTGGGATTAAAGGTGTGTTCCAGTACTGCTGGGTTTCCATGGCAAACGAGTGTGGCTACTGCGATCAAAGGTGTGTGTCACCACTTCCTGGTCTGTAAGGCTGACCACGGCAGATGTTTTACACTCTGATCTTCAGGCAAGCTCTATTTATTAAAATACAAATGAAGCATCACTACACCTTTACAATGGCCGAGTCCAGGGACCAATCAGAACTGAGACAACCAAGTACCAGATGGTCTGGAACATTAAAGGTAGCTTATATAAATTGTATACAGGTTGCCAGTTCCCTTGCAGCAACACCAGCACCTATCCCTGTTGGACAAGACTCCTGATGTCCCACTCCTGCCCGATCAGGAGTTCAAACCCCATCTGAACCCAGAATTCTGCTATGCCTTCCCCGCAATGTTTTATTCCTTGCAAACCCTGCTACAGCTGAGCTCTGGACCCTAAAATCCAATCATTACATTGGAAGAGACAGAGGATCCAAAATTGAGCATGCAATAAAGCCTCTTTGCTTTTGCATACGCGAACTTAGACTCCAGGTGGTCTCTAGGGGGCTCATGACATGGGCATAACAGTGGAACATTACTTTAACTGTGTAAAGGTGTGTTACATTTGTTTCTGCTGCAACTGTTAACGATGCAAAGACGTGTTACATTTGCTTGATTAAATAAAATTAATCTTGTGTCAGAAGGCTGAATCAACCATTAGCTCCCAGGAAGTGCTAGCGAGGAACTGTCTGTGTTATGTCCCCCACCCCCAGACACAAGCAAGGAGAGAGAAGGTTAGCTACTTTCTATTCAACCTCTCTGAGTTACCGGGATTTCGCCTCAACCTTTGAATCCAGAGCTCTATAGAAGGATAGAGATTTAAATAAAGTTTCCTTTAACGGCCGTGATAGAAGTGATAGAACCCATGCCTGAGGGAGCAAAATCGCCACCTGGCTGTGGCCCATACCACGGCTGGTAGGTGCAGAGTACCAATTTCTGCATGAACAGCAATTGCTTAAGGTGTAGTCACTGTATTGAATGTAAAACAACACCCATGAGAACCCAGAGTTGCGTTGTTGCTCTAACCCCTGAGTCACCAGTCCTGGTTATGGTACGCCCGTCATTGTTTTCCTGTTCCTGCTGCACAACGGATAGGAAGAAACAAAACAGGATGCAAATCACTAAAACCTTAACAAACATTTGAACACAAATGTTGCCAGTCTTGGGTTTGTTCATTAGTTCATATTTTATCACATGCCTTTACTGAAGGTGAACAGACTGACAAAGAAAAGACTGTATGCATTTAGATGTCTTGGCAAGGCATAAATAAACTCTGTCACTCACCCTTAATGAATAATGGATGCTTCTTTCTACCTGGCAGATTTAAATCATTTATCACTATTTTAAATTCTACAGTTATCAATTTGGTAATGACCTACCCTTTTCATTTTGATATTTAAATTTTTATAACATATATATGTATAATTAGCTCCTATGAAATTATTAAAATCACAGGAATTACTGATTTTCCTTTTATCCAGTGTTAGCTCAGTGATGGCCAAATATTGTGTGATAAACTAGTATTTCCCAGGGAATCTCAAGTAGAATGGGCCCATTCACAAGTGCCCTACTGCGATATTTTTTTTAACTTTTTGGTATTTCACTTTTAGTGTTTTTTTAAGAAAAAGTCACAGAGTAGCCCAGTAACATCACTGTCCTCCTCACCTGCCCAGAACTCTGTGTCTACCTCTTCGCAGATGTCTGAATTCTCTCCTCAATGTTTTTATAGAGGTTTCACTAGTCAGTTATGATTTATTAGTTAATTTCCCATTTGACTATCTCAACCTCTGTCCTGTCTCTTCTAATTGAAGTCAGAAGATGAAGCTAAAGTGTTTCAGTATTCTCATCCTTTATTTGGTTCCCCTGGCAACTATTCTATATTCTGAGGCTGCAGAAGGATCTCTAACATATGAATACAAACATGTGTGTACAAAACTCCTACACAGACACCTACATATACTTGTATATACACTGTGATGATTACTCTTTGTGTCAACTTGACTATATCTGGAATTAACTAAACAGAAGCACCTAGATACATCTTTGAGTGATTTTTCTTAACTAAATATTTGAATTGGGAAGACTACCTTTAATCTAGGCTACAGCTTCTGGTGACAATTATATACATAACATGGAAGAAAAATGTTCTTCAGTCTTTGCCTGCTTGCCCTCACTCTCCCTGGCAAACCCATTTCTTCCCTGGTACTTCTTCAAGATTCCAAAGTAAAGAAAACCAATGGAGACATTCAGCCTCATAGACTGAACAACTACTCCTAAATTCTGGAATTTGAGTTTTTGTTTGAGGAAAAGTTCTTGTGGACTAGCAGGACCATATATGTGTGTGTATATATATATATATATATATATATATATATATATATATATATATATATATATATATATATATTACATATTCTATCAGTTCTGTTCATCTAAAGAGTCTTAACTAATACACACACATACATATATATTCACACATATACATATATATGAATATTCACAGAACATATTCATATTTGTAAATACATTTCCTCTTCTGTCCTTTTCTTCTGAAGAAGTTAAGGAGTACAACTGGTAAAAACAATCATTTTATGCTTTCATACCTAAGGTAAGACAGCAAAGTGTTAATTAGGACCTTATTCCAACCCACGTGATTATAAAAGCACTTTGTTTTTAGTGCAGAAGAAAAATCAAAGAGAATTTTTTAACCTAAAAGTGTTAATAGCACAAAATTATATTTCTGATACTTGGTTACATATGACTTTAAAGGGTCGTGGGATAAAATATTTTATGATATCCACGCATTAAATCCAAAACATATAACTTATTTATTATAATTCAATAACAGTTTGATAACTGGATGTGTGAATCAATTAGTAAGACCCAGTTAAGACTTCTTATAATGTCAATGTAGAATTCATTAAAAGCAGATTCTAATAAAGTCGGATGAAAGCTCTACAAAATTAACTCCTTGTCTGACACGGAAGTAGTCAAAGAGGCTTGACAATTTCTGAGAGCCAAAATTAAATGTACTCCATGTACATGAGGAGGTGAATTGGAAAATGTGGAGAACGGAAACTCAGGCATTCTGCAATTATTCTCTTTTCCTATAACCTTCGACATGAGAACTCCTATTGGAGGAGAGAGAATAGAGAAAGCATTATGAAGCCTAATCCTTGGTATAGTTTTATTCAAAAATACTCTAATTAGATGAAATTAAAGACCATCCTCTTTAATCTTAAAAGAGAAAATTAACTTAGAGGAAAAGAGGCTGTGCAAATTATTTTCACATTTTTCTTTGATTTTGACATTAAAATATATTCACATTGTTTCCCCCTTCCATGCCCCCATCAAAACCCTCCCATATATCCGTCCTTGTTTTCTTCAAAATTATGACCTACTTTTCATTTGACATTTTTAATGTATATATGTATATGTATATACAAATATATTCCTAAATATAAAATTCTTAGTCTAGTATGTTACAGATACGCATGTTCTCAAGACTGAATATTTTATATTGGATTACCATTTAGTATGGTTTTTGCAGTAGAGGCACACATACCTTACTGGTAACCAACAACTCTCTAATTAGGCTTAAGACCTACTCAGAAAGAAAGAAGAAGTCATACCTGGTTCAGGAAGCCTAGTCAATTAATCCAGGGTTAGTGTCTTAGTTAAGGTTACTATTGCCATGAAGAGACACCATGCAATATCTCCTGGAATACAGGACTTGCCTGCATCCCACTATGGTATTTTTTTTTATTCTTAAATTTTACATTTTGTAATTCTCTCTGCTTAGCTTGTTCCATTTTTTTATAAATCTTCATTAGAGTTGCCACTAATAACCACAGATTCTATTTTTTTTTTGATATTTCTTCTCTCAACGGAATGAATACGAAATTCTTCACTTTAGCCTCAGGCAGACTCTTTAGACAAGGGCAAAAAGCTGCTGCATTCTTCACCAAACTATCACAAGAACAACCTCTGAGCAACATACTAAAATTCTTCTCTATAACCTCTTGAGCATGCCCACCACAGTTCATCAAATCTAGTATGGCCCATTAAGCAACACTTAAAGAGTTCAACTGGTTTTCCAATCCACAGTCCCTAGGACCACATTCCTTCAAATAAAATCATGGTCATGACTATCACAGCAATACCCACTTCTAGTACCAACGTCTATCCTAGTTTAGGTTTCTATTGATGTGAAAAGATGCCATGACCATGGCAACGCTTATAAAGGAACATATTTAATTGAAGTGGTTTACTTAAAGTTCAGAGGTTCAGTCCATTATCATCATGGTGTGACATGGTGAAGTGCAGGAAGACGTGGTGCTAGAGCTGGAACTGAGAGCTGGAACAGGGAACGGTCTGTCACACACTCCCTCTAAGAAGACCACACTGACTCCAACAAAGTCACGCCTCCTAATAGTACCACTCCTAACAAGTTTATAGGGGCCAATTGCATTCAAACCACCATAGCTAGGAGATTCATAAAACCTGGAAGAGAATTTGCAACCACTAATTTACTAAACTACGTTGTGAATATGTGTTCTTTTTATTGATTTTTATTGAGCTTTACAGTGAATATTTGTTCTTAGACCCACAGATAAGTTTGGTCCTTACCTCTCATCAAGGAAACTTATTTTTGCATTTCAGGAAACCCCAACCAATGAAAGTGAAGAACTGTGGGTTCCAATCCCGATGGATACAAATAGGAAACAACTCCCATACTTAAGTCTAAGGGAGGCTAGAGAAGAGGGGGCAGACAGATTGTAAGAGCCGGAGGATCCATAAGCTTACTGTGAGGCTGCATCTCTCCTAGTAATGTCAGAGCCACACCCATGTAGCCTCAGCAACTTGATTGCCTAAACATAAGCTGACAAAAGACAAAAGCAGGCAAACCAAAGTGGATCAGGAGAGGGCACGAGGCCGTCCCTTACCAAAGTGTTGCAGGCAGCTAAGGAATGCTGATAGTAGGAGAAATGTGCATGTTCTATCTCTCCGTTTTCTTCTGTTTTTACTAAAAAGTATCCTATACTACATATTATTTGTACTGATCTAATTTTTACCATCAAATAGTTTTGGGATATAGGATATAGTCACGTGTATAAATGTGTATATACATACATGATGCTCTGTACATGCTTGCTTGCCTATACATGTGGAAACCATAGGTCATTGTTGACTATCTTCCTCTATAAGTTTCACCTGAGCTATCTCCCTAGTCTCTCAATTTGCCGTTTTACTTTTTTGTGCTACTGGATAATGAATATTTATTAGAGCTGATTTTATGAGACATCACATAACAAGATGAAAATATCCATACACGCTATCCCATGGGTTTTCCATGACCTTACTGTTTGCAATACCTATTCCAAAGGAGGCTCCTTACAGTCTTAGAAGATTCCTTGTGGTGCAGAATAGGGTGACTTTCTCAGTATCAGCTGTCAGAGCAAAGGAAGGGCTTCTATTTATCCCGAGTGCCTACTCCTGGAAATTTCTGCACGGAAGGCTGTACTCAGCACTATTTTAGCAGAAGAGAAAATGATACAAAGAGTTCAGAACAGCAGTGTGGGTGAAAGACAAAGAAAAAATGACATGGCCAATTGTCAAGGGACAACAGCTCATGGTTTCAGCCCAGGGAACAGGGTTTGTGTGGGGATCCCAGCAGGAGAAATGAAGGACAGAAGCAGGAAATGTGATGCGAGTTATGAAATTGCATCTACTAATATTCTTGCAGAGGTGAAAGCTAGGGCAGGCATTCCTTCTTTCTTCCAGGCTAAAAAGCATAGACCAAGAGGGTTATATGGACTGCACAGGTGGTACTCATCTACTGGGAAATATGAAGTATTTTTAAAATAGTGTAAGTAACAAGTAAAGAGAGACCTTTGTTTGAGAGAGTAGTGACCCTAGAAAGAAACATAATAATGTGGTCTCGATGGATTGGTGTGGCTCTCTGACAGTGATTGCTTTAACTGCAGCTCTCACCATGGCTCTGGCTGATGGTTTTAATGGAAAATCTGACTAAGAGAGAAGAGACTTTTTTCCTAAGAGAAAATAAAAGCCTATTTTCTTTTTTTTAAGTTTTATTTAGTTTTTGCTGCTCATTGAAGACTTCATAAACTTACACCATGTATTTTGACCATATCGAACCCTCCCTACCCAACACTACATACCCTCCATCATCCTTCCAGCCTTGTGTACTTCTTTTATAACTTACTATTCATTTATGCAGTCCACTAGGCCAATTAGTTTTGCCCATGTGGGTGTGGATGTGGATAATTCACATGAGGAAACAAAAGAAAGAAATGTTTTCCCTTTCTCCTTCATTCTCTCTGCCATGAAGCAGAATTATTGGATGAGGATGGAGTATCCATCTTGGTCTTTCAAGAATGAAGGACAGAATAGTTTTCCAGATTGAAGAACCTGCACACTGGCTTTGAGCTGGGAGCTAATTCCTACAAAGACTACTGTGATGTTTTCTATAAATGAGAGGAAAAAGTTTCTACTTCTTTCAGTCACTATAGTAAGATATTCTGTCATTTAACACCAAATACAGTTTAACTACATTTTAAATACCTTTTTAACTACTCAAATAGAAGTTCTATGTTAGCTTAGTAGACTACATTTATTATAATTATCATCACAATGCATAGCTATGTACAAACAAATATAACTTTCATTGAGTTTTTTCCCCCTTGGTGATTTCATAAACATATACAGTCCATTTTGGTTAATATAACCTTCTCACTCTTTGATCTCCCTTATACCATTAATATAACACTCCTCCCAAAAAGTCACTTTCCCACATCATGATATTGGAGGGGGATGTTGTTGTTGCTTTTAAACCTACTGAGTTTAGCCAGAACCATCTGGGTTACCATGGGTTTGAAAAAATCAAATGAAAACTGGTGTAAAACTGAAGGCAATGCCTGCTCCTCCCCCAGAATCCATCAGTAGCCAATAGTTAATACTAAATCCTTAATTGACTGTTGATAGAACCAGTCTTTATAGGCCCACTGCAGGAAACCCAGAAGACATATTTTTGCACCCTTATCCTTATCTTCTGGCTCATACACTCTTTCCTATCTCTGTTAAACAACAGTTCCTAAGCCTTAGGGCATAGTATAAATGTCCTATATTAGACTGAGCAATCAACAATGTTAAGTAGCAATGGATGTCTACATTCACTGCTGTCCATTGCTAAAAGAAGCTTCTCCAAGCCTGGTAATACTTGTCTATGGATATAAACATAAGTATTTAGAAGGCTCTTTGATAACACAATAATTTAATTAAACAAGAGTAGTAAGTTAGATAAAGAACCCCACACAAGTACTGTAAACCCAGTCAAAACCCATTTAGTGCTGAGTGGGCCCACTCACTTAACCTGCTGATCCCAAATATTACCATGTTACAAGGCACAGAAGGATCACACCATAAATATAGGTTAAGTAAATGAATATTCCTAATGGTAATACCAGAACAGAGGAATAAAGAAGAGTTATCAACAAAGTTTTCTTTAAAGTCAGTTCAGAAAACTTCTCACTGGATCAATACATTTAAGTAGATTATGAAATTGAGAGAATTCTTATGTGCAAAGTTTGCAAGTTCATCTTCCTTCATACCAGAACCATGCAATCCAGACCCTGTTTACTACAGTTTAGGCGATAACCAATTGGATAAATAAAACACAGAACACACTCCATATCTGCATATTTTCCTATGTGCTATGATGCTTGAATCAAAAACTAATTTGTACAATCTGCATAAATTTACATATTATATTCAAGCATCCTTAACTTCAAGCTTGTAAAATAAAGCCCAATTAATTAATTAGTGCAACCTACTGCAATTGTATTTAAACCCACTAGTCACAGCATGACACACAGTATATTTTTATACCAATTAATTTAATCACATTCCAGTTCAAAAAAAAGGCAGATGCATAAAGACAAAGAGCTGATGCGTTATAGCAAAGGAGCTAAAACAGAGGAGGGTGAAGGTCCCATATGGATTCAAAATTAACATCAATGTTAGAGGTCTAAAAGTCAAAACATGTTCAAGAAATGTTGAATATTTAAAGACTGTCAGAACTCCTCTAGAGTCATAAGAGATATGACCTGCCTTGTTGAATAAATGACAATTATTTTCAGTCCAGTTCTGTGCAAGTGATATTGCCCAGTATAATAGAACAGCTGATCTTTCTTGATTACTCTTGTGATGACTACAGGCCATAATCCTGTCTCTTCCTCTCAACATTACTATTATAATCTTAATCAATCTATCATTTAGTAGTCTATAATGATCTTTTTAATCTTATGATAATCTCTCAAACATCAAAAACTATGTCCTGAGCTTTCTACTGTCTCGGATGCTCCCAGACACCTGTTGAACAGGCTTTTCAGTTATTTTATCTACTATAAAGCATCTGTGGATTTTCAAAGGAAAAGGTTCTGGGAGATGGCATTGTCATTCCTATAAGTGACTTGGAGACTAGAACACTAATATGGTATTCAATGCTATAGGGCAATAATCTCAAACGTGACCCACAGCTTGGCCATGCATGGGTCAGTCTGTTAAGAACAAATTTAGTCTTCAAAGAGGAAGTGATGAAAAGTGTCAAGGCATGCCAGAAATAACAAAGTTGCAAATAGGTACACCATGGCTAAAAAATATATACAGCATTCAGCAACTTAGCAAACAGACTCAATGACAAAATAGACACAGCAAAACAGAAAGTTAGCAAAAATTTATTTGCACAACAACAAAAAAACTTAAAAATGAAAACAGAAGGAATATACTTCGTTTTGAGCCAAATAAATAAATGATGTTTGCGGGGCATGGAAGATTGCATTGAGGGTGAGCACTTGCCACACAACTGTGAGAACCTAAGTGTGAATATCCAGAATTCACATTTAACAACCAGACTCTGGGCATCTTTAATCCTGCCAGTCATATGGAACTAGAGCCAGGAGAGTCTCCAAACCATCCAGACTAGGCACCCAAGCCAGGTATTCAGGCCCAGGTAACCAGGCATAGGCAGCAATCAAACAAGATCAAACAAGAGAAGTTTGGTCTCATAACAAGTTAGAAGTTGGAGATTAACCACAAAGTCATCCTCAGTCCTTCACAGGTACACCACAGCACAAATGTGCGCCCAAATTTACACATAAGAATGATTGCACACACACAAATATACATGCACACAATACACAAAGATAATTTTAATAAGTGATTTTAAGGCCCAAAAAAAGATAAAATAGAAAAGTATTGCAGAAAAGATAGCCAGTAATTCTTAGAAGGATTAAGAATACATAGACTCAGTGCTCACCGCTCTCCAAATGGAATGAATGAAAAAAAAAAAAGCCACATTAGGCTCATCGGGATAGAAAGTCGAAGCCTCTGAGTCAAAGGGAAAATCTTTAAAGAAGACTTGACCTCGATTGCTTTCAATTGTAATCAACTTCCCAACCTCGATTGCTTTCATTCAATTGTAATCAATTTCCCAACACCAAGATGCCTTCAAAGAAAAGACAATGGAATAATATTCAAATGATGAAGGAAAATAATGGCTAAACCGCAGCTCCAACAACCAGCACATCCTTCAAAGAACCAAAGAAAATTCTATAAAAGTGAAATATGTTTGCAAACACAAAAACTATTTACTGCATAAGCCAGTATATATATATATATATATATATATATACTGGTTTATAGAAATCAAATACTGTATGGACGTAGGTGATAAAATAGTGCATGTTATGTGAGGACATTAAATGGTCTACAAATGATTGCAATAATTGAAAATAACTGATATTAAATATATAACTAAGATACATATTACAATCTCCACCATAACTAGAAAAGGTAAGTGAAAAAAACCAGATAACCTGTTAATAGGAAAAAAGAAAGTAGCAACATGCTTTAAATATTTTCATTAAACAAGACAGAAAGAACAATGTCATACGGAAAATGAATCATTGTATGTAGACTATGTGTTTGTTGCATTTAATGTATATCAGATAAATATTCAGAATGAAATTTAATGTTTAATTAAATATTGTGTTAGGTGAATAAAATAAAACATATATTATCTTATAAAAGACACACTTTAATACATTTAATTTAAGTTACTTTATATATTTAATATATATAAGAAACATACTTAAATTAATATATTAAATCAAATATAAAAAACAGAAAGCGCAAATCAAAATGTTGTGAAGTTAAGAAGTTTTACACAAATATTCAGAGAGAGAAAAAAATCTTGAGAAATAATAAGCCAGGCACCAAAAGACAACCACAGGAACCTGTTCAGAAGAATTAATATCCCACAAAACAAACCTCAAGGCAATAAACAGTGTTAGAAGACTTTTTAATTGAAAATCATTCCAAAATGAAAAAATCAAAATTTGTTTCTGTTTATTGACACTCCAGCTATCTGTGTAGACTTAGACATCACTGTCCTCTTGCCTCACCCTCAGTAATTACTGATCTTAGATTTGTATACAAATTCATGCCACCTAAATCAGAATCTTTATATGCATAAAAGAACTTCAAAACATACAAAGCAAACATTAGCAGCATTAATGTCAATATTAATAAGAAGTCTTGACACAGTCTTTTCAATAGCAAATAGTAAGAATAAATTTAAACAGAAAAATCATATCACCATGAAAATTATATTCAGCAAAATTGATCTGACAAAGAATAGCACACTCCACAATGAAGAATTTATACCCATTAAGCAGCTACATCTACAGCTGCCCAGACTCACTGTGCACTGAGCCAAAATAAGCAGTGACACCCAGACATTTAATGATACAAAGTACACTGTATGACCACAGTAGAAATGACTTAAATATGGAGCAAAGAGGTAACTAAAAATCTCTTATTTCAGAAATAACAAAGCATACCTTTGAATAATCAACAAGTAAATAACTGAAAACACCAAATACTATGAACTGATAAAGAAGATGTAATGTGTCAAAACTTTATGATATAGCCTAACCACTGTCCAGAGAGAATTTATCTGTTAGCAAAAAAAAACTTTGTAAAAATTAGCGACTAAGGCATTCTTAATAAATTGTTGAACCATTAAGCTAAATTGAGCCAAATAAAATTGAAAGAAGGACTGAAGAGAGAGCTCTGTGTAGAGTGATTGCTACATAAATATAAGGAACCGAGCCTGCATATCGAGCACCCACAAATCATTCAAACACCAGCACAGGCCTATAACCTCAGTACCGTTGCACTGAGATAGGTTGACCTTGATGATTTAGTATTTAGCCTGTCTAACCAAAATAGCATTCTCCTAGCTCAGTGAGAGAACTTGTCTTCAAAATAAGGGAGGCTATTGCGAATAATGCCGCTATGAGCACAGCTGTGCTAATGCCCTTGTGGTCTGAGGGCACATCCTTCGGGTGTATGTCCAAGAGTGATATTGCTGGGTCCTGTGGTAGACTGAATCCCAATTTTCTGAGAAATCATCATACTGATTTCCAGAGTGGTGTTACAAGTTTGCATTCCCACCAACAGTGGAGAAGTCTTCCCCTTACTCTTTATCCTCTCTAGCATAAGTTATCATTGGTGTTTTTGATATTATTCACTCTGACAGATATAAGATGGTATCTTAGAGTTGTTTTGATTGATATTTCTCTAATGGTTAAGGATGTTGAACAACTCTTAAAGTGTCTTTTGGCCATCTGCTATTCTTCTTTGAATAATTCTGTTTAGATCTGTACCCCATTTTTGATAGGATTTCTTGGTAATTTGATTCTTGTTTCTGGAGTTCCTTATATATTTTGGACATCAGTCCTCTGTCCAGTGTGGAGTTAATGAAGATCTTTTCCCATTCAGTAGACTTTTGTTTTATCTTATTGACTGTGTCGTTTACCTTACAAAAGACCTTTCAAGAGGTTCCATACATAGTTGCTCTCAGTGTCTGTGCTATTGGTGTTACATTTAGGAAGTAGTCTCCTGTGCCCATGAGTTCAAAGCTACTTCCCAATTACTCATCAATGAGATTCAGTGTGAATGGATTTATGTTGAGGTCTTTGATCTATTTGTACTTAAGTTTTGCGCATGGGGATAGATATAGACCTATTTTCATTCTTCTACATGTTGACATTCAGTTATGCTAGCACCATTTGTTGAAGATGCTTTCTTTTTTCATTGTCTAATTTTAGTTTCTTTGCTAAAAAAATTAGGTGTTTATAGGTGTGTGGACCAATATCAGAGTTTTCTATTTGATTTCCAATTATTCACTTGACTGTTAATAATAGCCAAAACCTGGGAACAACCTAGATGTCCCTCAACTAAAGAATAGAAAAAGAAAATGTGGTACATTTACACAATGGATTACTACTCAGAGGAAAAAAAATGACATCTTGAAATCTGCAAGCAAATGGATGGAACTAGGAAAAAAATATCCTTAGTGAGGTAACTAAGACCAAGATAGAAAAGCACTGTATTACTTACTCGTACGTGAATATTATACATAATACAAAGGATAACCAGTCTATATTCTGTGATCCCAGAGAAGCTAGGTAACAAAGAGACCCTTAAGAGAGATATACATGGATTTCCCTGGGAAAGGGCAACAGACAAGATCTTTTGAGAATATTAGAAGGAGTGAGAAGGAAGGGTGGAAGGGGAGGGAAGAGGAGAATATGAGTGAATGGGATGATGAAAAAGGGGGGAAGGACAGTAAAGAAGAGAAAGGGAAAGGATATCTTGATTGATGGAGCCATTAAAGGGCTATCAAGTAATGCAGCACTAGAGAAATTCCCAGGAATCTACAAGGATGACCTCAATTAAGACTCTAAAGAACAGTGGAGAGGACACCTAAACTGGTTTCCTCCTGTAATCAGATTGATGACTACCTTGTCATCATAGAACCTTCAACCAGCAACTGATGGAAGCCAATACAGAGATCTACAGTGAAGCACTGGGCCCACCTACTTGAGACCAGTACAAGAGATGAAGGAGTGATAATATGAGCAAATGGGTCAAAACCGTGATGGTGATACCCACGGAAACAACTGTCCTGAGCTATGAGAGCTTCCTGACTCTGGACTGACTGATAGTGGGGAAACCTGTATAGGACAAAATTAGACTCACTGAAAATAGGAGTCAATTGTGAGGCTTGGGCAGTCTGTGGAACCTCTGGCAGTGGGACCAGGATTTATCCCTAGATGTTTGAATTGACATCAAGGAACACACTCCTTTTAGAGGGATATCTTGCTCAGCTTATATATAGGGAGAAAGGACTTGGTCCTGCCTCTAAATGAAGTGTCAGACTTTGTTGGCTCCTCATGGGAGGCCTTAATCTTTCTGAGGAGTGGATGAGTTGGTGGGGTGGAAGGAAGGTAGGGGAAGTGTGAGGAGGGGAGGGGATGGGATCAGAGATAGCTATGTAACATGAGAAAAGATTGTATTAAAATAATTCTTAATTAAAAAATAGGGAGGGAATTAATTGGGGAGACAATATAGCTCAACCTCTGGCCACACAAGAGCCCACACATATACACATACACACAAGCATGCACACCAATCAAAAGAAAAAATAAAAATGTGATCCAACTAAAATTTGAAAAGTAACAAATACACAATAAATCTAAAAACTTGTCTTCTGAAAAGATTAACAGAACTAGGTGGACTTTACCAAGGATGATGAATTATAACAATAAATAAACTGAACTTAGCAATAGAAAGAATTAAAAAGTAGAAATCATTACAAATCCAACAAAAATACTGGAGACCCTACGAGTTACATTGTGAATGACTTTATATCAGTCAGCAATTTGTATTAAATGAATTATTATTTTTAAAACAAATCAGTATTTCAAAGCTTTCTCTTTAAGAAAATCCATATGAAGTTGAGTATTGTTCTTTCAAGGTCTGTAAAGAATTTTGCTGGTATTTTGATGGGCATTGAATCTGTAGATCACTTTTGGTAAGATTGCCATTTTTACTATGTTAATTCTACCTACCCAAGAGCATGAGAGATCTTTCCATTTTCTGGTGGCTCTTTCAATTTCTATCTTCAAAGATTTAAAGTTCTTGTCATATATGTCTTTCACTTGTTTGGTTAGAGTTACTTCAAAATATTTTATGCTATTTGTAGCTACTGTGAAGGGTGATGTTTCTCTGATTTCTTTCTCAGTCCGTTTATCATCTGTGTAAAAGAGAGCTAATGATTTTTTTAGTTAATCTTGCATCCTACTACATTACTGAAAGTGTTTATGAGTTGTAGAAGTCCCTGGGAAGAAGAAGAAGACAAGATCTCCTGAGTAAATTAGGAGCATATGGACCATAGGATAGGATTGAAGGGGAAGGGAGCAGAGAAAATGTATAGCTCAGTAAGATCAATAAAAAAGGAAAGAAAAGAAAATCTAAGATGGCATTTATGTGAATTCTTACAATTATTTATGGGAAAGATAGAAATTATATTTTAAAGCAAATATTTCTAGAAAAGAAATATTTCCCAATAGTTAAATTTTGATCAAATTTAAAACGAGTATTTCAAGATATATTCACCAGTTTCTAATCACAGGGGCCCATGGGATGGCTCAGCAGGTTGGGATACCTATTGCCAAAATTGATTACCTGACCTCTGTGTTGTGAGCCCACATGGTAGAAGGAGACAACTGACTCCCTCAAGTTGCATTGTGATATACACAGACATACACATTCAAGAAACAAATATAAGTGAAAAACAAATAAATAAAAACAATCACATCTACAAATTTACAAATAAGCAAAGAATGATCAAAGGTACAATATGTAAGATCAAACTATGCCATATTGAGAAAATTTATCATCAGCAAGCAAGAGTTTTTATAACATTAAAAATTAGACTATACTATGTTAATAGAATAGATACAATTACTTTGTGTACTTTCTGTAGAACATTCATTTACTTAAGTTAAACACTACACCTATGACCAAAGTTCTAGAAAGAAAAAGAAATAAAAGATATCATTCTTAAATACTGACAAATATGAAAAAGAAAGAAGCTAAGAAAGATTTAGGACAGGTAACAAATAATTGATCCATCTACTATAGGAGCAGTTCTGAGACTAGGTAAGACATGATAAATCTTGTTGGCTACAGATTCTTTATGACAGTTTGGTTATATAGTCTAAACTTAGCTATAAAATTTACAGGTGCCTTCTACCTGCTCAAACATAGAACAAAAAAATCACCTTTAATTGACTTGCTCATACTGCACATTCCATATTTGTGCTAATGCAGATATATACACTACCTTTAACTGTTTGTGTGTTTTCCGAAAAAAAGAACCAAACACCAATAAAGACAAGTAAGCCTGGTGATATAATGTCTCAAAATGCTTTTGTTCCAGTTTCCTCAAAATTTTGCATCCAGAGCAACTTCAAAGCAGCTAACTGTGATGGCCCAGCCTTATACACTACTCCAGTTAGGACTTTCCTGCACTTTCCCATTATACAGAGACTGGACAACAAATGATACAGCCAGTGCTTCCAAGACTTGACCATTATCAGAGCTTTCTCAGGGTCCTTTGAAGATGCCATCACCTCCAGAGATCAAAAAACAGTCTAGAGAACAAAATTCCCACATTCCCAAGACGTGGGGTGGGTAGATTTTGGTCATTTGGTGGGTTATGTATGTTGATCATTATATAAAGGAGTTGATTATTGGTTGTTATTAATCATTCTCAAAAAGAAAGCTAAATGAAGGATACTGGATTCAGGGATCTCTTTCTAAAGGGAAAGGGGAGAATATAGTATAGAAATAATGGGACAAAAAAGTGGATTGTTGAGTCTGGTTTTGAATAATTACTAGTCTCAAATATTTTACATTGATATGGATTGTTTTATACTGATACAAAGTTAAGGCTATTTTTCTTATAATGTGTATATGTTTCTATTCTTGATTAAAAGTAGAAAATGGAGTGTAAAGTTCTTGTCTTTGAAAGTTTTATTAGAAACCATTTAAGATAATTAAGAAACACAGGTTAGTGATCATCTATAATAATCAAACTTGTAACCATGTTAGGTATGTTTAAAAATTTAAACAGATATATAGTTTAGATAAATAAACTGTCTTCAGCACTTCAGATGCCTACATAATATGATATTTAAGATGTTTTGATAACCTAAGGCATTTAATAACAGTAACACATGTCTACTCCTAGCAGCACCAATTTACTTTTAAAAGTGTGATGGGAAGTGAAGAGCATCAAAAAGGAGTTTGCTTTCAATGTGGCTACACTAGCATTTTGGGGAAGAAACTACCCTTGCCTCAACTGATGATAGTATACTCTCCAGACTGCACAAACAGACCACAAAAGAAAGTGACTGCTGAACTTTGCCAAGACTACGTAGGACAGCCTTTCAAAATACTTTCTCCACAGAAAAGTCTGTATGATAGTATAGGTCAATAGGCTGAATACAGATGCTCTAACATTACAGAGGAATCTTGGGTATTCCTATCATTTCTAAAGCTTTATAAATTGTTTTCTCTCTGAGAAGCTTCTGTAAAGCAAAGGACACTGTCATTAAGAGAAAAAGGCAACCTACTGATTGGGAGAATATCTTCACCAACCACACAACACACAAAGGTCTGATCTCCAAAATATATAAAGAACTCAAGCCCCCGAATCCCATCCCAGCCTTCACCCAGGTACACCTTTCTCTCTTCCCCCATTCCCCCTGGGCCAACAAGTTCTCCCCAGAGCTGCTCCCTTGCATGCTGGGCCTGGGCTGTGGGCTCAGCCGGGCAGGGGCAGTTCCTGTGCTTTGATAGCCTGCCTGAGGACAGGCAGGCCCTGTGTCAGCTCAACCACATTCCTGGCCACCAAGAGGCAGTGAACTTCTAGCAGACATCCATTGGAGGAGGGGTGAGTTTGCTCCTGGCCCGAGGGCTTTGGCTAGGAGGAATTCAGACTTTCCCCGCCCCCCTTGACTTTCTGGTCACCCTGCAGTGGTGGCTCCATCCTGTTGAGTTCTCCCGAATCCCATCCCAGCATTCATCCAGATACACCTTCCTCTCTTCCCCCCTTCCCCCTGGGGCCACAAGATCTCCCCAGAGCTGCTCCCTTGCGCGCTGGGCCTGGGCTGTAGGTGCAACCCGGCAGGAGGGAGTGCCTGTGTTTCAATAGACTGCCTGAGGAAAAGTAGGCCTTCTGTCAGTGAAGTCCCTGCTCAACAAGGGAACCTGACCTGGTACCAGAAGATCCAATAGAGAGCATTCGAAGGAAGAGATGGGCAGACGCCAAGGCAAGAACTCCTCCAACAATCTAAAAAACAACATGAAAACATCACATTCCCAACGACCCTACAATAGAAGGACCTGAAACTCTTAATTCAGAAGAAGTGGGAAAAAGTGCCATTATGAAAACAATAGAGTCCCTTAAACAGGATATGAATAACTCCCTTAAAGAACTGGATGAGAAATACAACAAAAAGACTGAAGAAATGAGTAAAGAAATGGATGAGAAGTATAACAAAAGTTCAAAGAAATGAGTAAATCCGTGAATGATACACTGGGAAACCAAGAAAAAACAATCAAACAGGTAATGAAAAAAGTTCAAGAATTGAAAATTGAAATGGAGGCAATGAAGAAAACACAAAATGAGGGCCGGCTGGATATGGAAAATCTAGGTAAACGAACAGAGACTACAGAATCAAGCATAACCAATAGGATACAAGAGATGGAAGAACGAATCTCAGAGTCTGAAGATACCATAGACAAAATAAATGCTCTGATCAAAGAAAACAGCAAAGCCAACAAATTCTCATCACAAAACATTCAAGAAATCTGGAACACAATTAAAAAAACCAAATCTAAGAATAATAGGGATTGAAGAAGGAGAAGAACCGCAGATCAAAGGCCCAGAAAATATATTCAACAAAATTATAGAAGAAAACTTTCCCGACCTAAAGAATGATATTCCTATAAAGGTTCAAGAAGCATACAGAACACTGAACAGACTTGATCAAAAAAAAAACATCCCCTCGCCATATAATAATCAAAACACAAAACATTCAGATTAAAGAAAGAATATTAAGAGCTGCAAAGGAAAAAGATCAAGTAACTTATAAAGGTAAACCTATCAGACTTACACCAGACTTCTCTATGGAAACCATGAAAGACAGAAGGTCCTGGATAAAGGTACTGCAGAACCTAAGAGACCATGGATGCAAACCCAGACTACTATACCCAGCCAAGCTATCATTCACTATCAATGGAGAAAACAAAATATTCCAGGATAAGAACAAATTTAAACAATTCATAGCCACAAACCCAGCCTTACAGAAAGTAATAGAAGGAAAATTGCAACCCAAGGAATCCAACATTGCCAACACTGCCTACAATAACTCAGACATCTAGCGACCCTTCACGAGCTTAACTCAAAGAAGGGACATATACAAACTCTATTAAACAAACAAACAAAAAATAATAATAACTGGAGTCAACAACCACTGGTCATTAATATCATTTAATATTAATGAACTAATTCACCTATAAAAAGGCACAGACTAAGAGATTGGATATGAAAACAGGATCTAACATTCTGCTGTTTACAAGAAACACACCTCAACCACAAAGACAGACATCTACTCAGAGTAAAGAGTTGGGAAAAGGTTTTTCAAGCAAATGGACCTAAGAAACAAGCAGGTGTGGCCATTCTAATTTCCAACAAAATAGACTTCAAACTAAAATCAAACAGAAAAGATGGAGATGGACATTTTATACTCATAACAGGAGAAATTCATCAGGAGGAAGTCTCAATCCTGAATATCTATGCACCTAATATAAAGCCTCCTACTTATGTAAAAGAAACACTTCTAGAACTCAAGGCAGTCATCAAATCACACACACTAATAGTAGGAGACTTCAATACTCTTCTCTCACCAATGGACAGGTCAATCAGACAGAAACCAAACAGAGAAATAAGAGAATTATTGGAGGTATTGAATCAAATGGACTTAACAGACATCTATAGAATATTCCACCCAAATAGGAAAGAATATACCTTCTTCTCTGCAGCTCATGGAACCTTCTCAAAAATTGAGCACATACTGGGTAACAAAGCAAACTTCCACAGATACAAAAAAATATTAGTAACCACTTGTGTCTTGTCAGACCACCATGGATTAAAGTTAGAATTCAACAACAGTGCTACCCCCAGAAAACCAACAGACTCATGGAAGTTGAACAGCCAACTACTGAATCACCCCTGGGTCAAGGAAGAAATAAAGAAAGAAATTAAAGTCTTCCTTGAATATAATGAAAAGAAAGACACAACATACTCAAACCTATGGGACACTATGAAAGCAGTGCTAAGAGGAAAGTTCATAGCACTAAGTGCCCAATTAAAGAAAACGGAGAAAGCACACATTGGAGACTTAACAGCACACTTGAAAGCTCTAGAAAAAAAAGAAGCAGATTCACCCAGGAGGTCTAGAAGACTGGAAATAATCAAACTGAGGGCTGAAATCAACAAAATAGAAACACAGAAAACAATCCAAAGAATCAATGAATCAAAAAGCTGGTTCTTGGAGAAAATCAACAAGATTGACAAACCCCTATCCAAATTAATCAAACGGCAGAGAGAGAACATGCAAATTAATAAGATCAGAAATGAAAAGGGGGACAAAACCACAGACACAGAGGAAATTCAGAGAATCATTAAATCTTACGTTGAAAGTTTATATGCCACAGAGTAGGAAAATGTTAAAGAAATGGACATTTTTTTTAGATAAGTATCATATACCAAAGTTGAACCAAGACCAGGTGAACAATATAAATAGACCTGTCAATCGTGAAGAATTAGAAGTTGTTATCAAAAATCTCCCTACCCAAAAAAGCACAGGATCAGATGGTTTCAATGCAGAATTCTACCAGAACTTCCAGGAAGAACTAATACCTATACTCCTTAATGTATTTCACAATATAGAAACAGAAGAATCAGCTACAGTTACCCTGATACCAAAATCACACAAAGACACAACCAAGAAAGAGAATTACAGACCAATCTCACTCATGAACATTGAGGCATAAATACTCAAAAAATACTGGCAAACCGAATCCAATAATACATTAGAAAAATTATCCATTATGATCAAGTGGGCTTCATCCCAGAGATGCAGGGCTGGTTCAACATACGCAAATCTATCCATGTAATCCATCATATAAATAAACTGAAAGAAAAAAAACATATGATCATTTCATTGGATGCTGAAAAAGCATTTGACAAAATTCAACACCCCTTTATGATAAAGGTTTGGAGAGATTGGGTATATGAGGATCATACCTAAATATAATAAAAGCAATATATAGCAAGCTGACAGCTAACATCAAATTGAATGGAGAGAAACTCAAAGCCATTCCACTAAAATCAGGAACACAACAAGCCTGTCCACTCTCTCCATACCTCTTCAATATAGTGCTTGAAGTTCTAGCAATAGCAATAAGACAACATAAGGGGAACAAAGGGATTCGAATTGGAAAGGATGAAGTTAAACTTTCATTATTTGCAAATGATATGATAGTGTACATAAGCGACCCCAAAAACTCTACCAAAGAACTCCTACAGTTGATAAACACCTTTAGTAATGTGGCAGGATACAAGATCAACTCCAAAAAATCGGTTTCCCTCCTATAAACAAAGGATAAAGAAGCAGAGAAGGAAATCAGAGAAACATCACCTTTCATGATAGCCACAAATACCATAAAATAACTTGGGGTAACTCTAACCAAGGAAGTGAAAGACCTATTTGACAAGAACTTTAAGTCCTTGAAGAAAGAAATTGAGGAGGATACCAGAAAATGGAAAGACTTCCCATGCTCTTGGATTGGGAGAATCAACATAGTAAAAATGGCAATTCTACCAAAAGCAATCTATAGATTCAATGCAATTCCCATCAAAATCCCATCAAACTTCTTCACAGACCTTGAGAGAACAATAATCAAGTTTATATGGAAAAACAAAAAACCCAGGATAGCCAAAACAATCTTATACAATAAAGGAACTTCTGGAGGCATTACCATCCCTGACTTCAAACTCTATTACAGAGCAACAGTATTGAAAACAGCTTGGTATTGGCATAAGAACAGAGAAGTCGACCTATGGAATCGAATAGAAGACCTGGGTATTAACCCACAAACTTATGAACACCTGATATTTGACAAGAGAGCTAAAGGTATACAATGCAAGAAGGAAAGCATCTTTAACAAATGGTGCTGGCATAACTGGATGTCAACCTGTAGAAAAATGAAAATAGATCCATATCTATCACCATGCACAAAACTCAGGTCCAAATGGATTAAAGGCATCAACATTAATCTGACCACTTTGAACCTGATAGAAGAGAAAGTGGGAAGTAGTCTACAAGATATAGGCACAGGAGATCACTTCCTAAACAGAACCCCAGGAGCGCAGACAATAAGAGAAACAATGAATAAATGGGACCTACTGAAACTGAGAAGCTTCTGTAAAGCAAAGGACACTGTCAGTAAGACAAAAAGGCTACCTTCGGACTGGGAGAAGATCTTCACAAACCCCTCATCAGACAAAGGTCTGATCTCCAAAATATACAAAGAACTCAAGAAACTAGACACTAAAACTCTAATTAACCCAATTTAAAAAATGGGGTACTGATCTGAACAGAGAATTCACAACAGATGAACTTCGAATGGCCAAAAGGCACTTAAGGTCATTCTCAACCTCCTTAGCGATCAGGGAAATGCAAATCAAAACAACTTTGAGATATCATCTTACACCTGTCATAATAGCCAAACTCAAAAACACCAATGATAGCCTATGCTGGAGAGGATGTGGAATGAGGGGAACACTCATCCGTTGTTGGTGGGAATGCAAACTCGTGCAGCCACTGTGGAAATCAGTGTGGCGGTTTCTCAGGAAACTGGGAGTCAACCTCCCTCAGGACCCAGCATTTCCACTCTTGGGAATATACTCAAGAGATACCCTAACATACTACAAGAGCATTTGTTCAACTATGTTCATAGCAGCACTATTTGTAATAGCCAGAACCTGGGAAACAACCTAGGTGCCCCTCAATAGAAGAATGGTTAAGAAAGGTGTGGAGCATATACACATTAGAGTTTTACTCAGCGGTAAAAATAATGACATCTTGAATTGTGCATGCAAATGGATGGAAATAGAAAACGCTTTACTGAGTGAGGTAAGCCAGACCCAAAAACAGGAATATGGTATGTATTCACTCATATGTGGATTCTAACCATAATTAAAGGTCTTTGAGCCTATTTTCGTGATCCTAGAGAAGCTAAATAAGAAGGTGAAACTGATGAAACTCATGCAGCTATCCTCCTGGAGATTGGAAATAGACAAGAGTCCCAGGTAACCTCGGGTGCGTGGGGGTGTGGGAGGGTTGTTGGAAGGGGTGAGGGTTAGAGAGAAGGGAGTAAGGGAGGAATGGGAAAAGCTCGGTGGACTGGGATGGGGGGAGGGAGGAAGGATGGATGTGGGAGCAGGGAATAATATATTTCAACTAAGGGAGTCATTTTAGGGTTTACAGGAGACTTGATTATAAATGGGATCCCAGGTCCAAGGAGAGATCCCCAGATTGTTCTCTGGACAGAGGAGAGGGTGCCTGAACCGGCCTTGGCCCATAACCATACTGATGAATATTTTGCTTACCACCATAGAACCTTCATCTGGCTATGGATGGAGATAGAGACAGAGACCCACATTGGAACACTGGACTTAACTCCCTAGGTCCAAACGAGAAGCAGAAGGAAAGAGAACGTAAGCAAGGAAGGCAAGATCAGAGGGAACCTTCATCCGACGATGGATGGCGATACAGACGGAGACCCACATTGAAGCACCGGACTGAGCCCCCCTAGGTCCAAATGAGGAGCAGAAGGATGAAGAAAATGAAAAAGGAAATAAGGACTGCGAGGGATGCGATCACCCACTGATATAAGGGGATGGATCTAATGAGAGTTTACCAAGGCCAATTGGACTGGGACTGAAGGAGGACGCGATCCAACCAGATTCTCTGAATGTGGCCGGATTCTCTGAATGTGGCTGGCCTGGAGTCTTTCTGAAAAGCCATTGACAATGACACTGGGAATTGTTTCCCCTGCATATACTGGATTTTGCGGATCCAGTCTGTCTGGACACTCACCTTCCTGGACCTGGAGGGAGGGGGGAGGAACTTGAACTTCCCACAGGGCAGGAAACCCTGACTGCTCTTAGGGATGGAGAGGGAGGAGGAGAGGGAGTGGGGGGAGTGGGAGGGTGTTGGGAGGAGGGGTGGAAATGGAAACTTTTATAATTTAATAAAATTACTTTCTAAAAAAAAAGAACTCAAGAAACTGGACTTTAAAATGTTAATTAACTCAATCAAAAAATGGGGCTCTGAACTGAACAGAGAATTCTCAACTGAAGAAGTTCAAATGGCCAAAAGACACTTTAGGTCATGCTCATTACCTCCTTAGTAATCAGGGGAATGCAAATCAAAACAACTTTGAGATACCGTCTTACACCTGTCAGAATGGCTAAAATCAAAAACATCAATGATAGCCTTTGCTGGAAAGGATGTAGAGTAAGGGGAACATTCATCCATTGCTGGTGGGAATGCAAACTTGTGCAACCACTTTGGAAATTAGTGTGGCAGTTTCTCAGGAAATTTGGGATCAA
This sequence comes from Myodes glareolus, assembly GCF_982192425.1. NCBI lineage: Eukaryota > Metazoa > Chordata > Mammalia > Rodentia > Cricetidae > Myodes > Myodes glareolus. The sequence goes on from NC_142038.1 coordinate 70,093,155, forward strand.
CCTACCCCCGGATCCAGCGATACTACTCCTGGGAATTTACCAAAGAGAAGCCCTATCATACTACAAAAGTATTTGTTCAGCTATGTTCATAGCAGCATTATTTGTAATAGTCAGAACCTGGAAACAACCAAGATGCCCCTCAATGGAAGAATGAATAAAGAAAGTGTGGAAAAATACTCATTAGAGTACTACTCAGCTGTAAAAAAACAATGATATCTTGAGTTTTGCATGCAAATGGTTGGAAATAGAAAACACTATCTTGAGTGAGATAGCCCAGACCCAAAGAGATGAATATGGTATGTACTCACTCATTAGTGGATTCTAATTGAACATTGAACCTATAATTCATGATTCTAGAGAAGCTAAATAGGATGGTGAACTCAAAGAAAAACATGTAGTTATCCTCCTGGATATTGGAAGTAGACAATATTGTCAGGCAAAAATCGGGAGCTTTTGGGGTGGGGGTGAGATGGGGGTAAGGGGAGATGGTGAGAAAGAAGTGAGAAGGAGAGGATGAGGAGAGCTTGGGGGAATGGGACGGTTTGGATGGCGGAAGGATGGATATGAGAGCAGGGAAATATATATATCTTAATTAAGGGAGCCATTTTAGGGTTGGCAAGAGACTTGACTCTAGAGGGGATTCCAGGTGTCCAAGGAGCACTTGTTCCTTGAGCAGCTGAGGAGAGGGTGCCTGAACTGGCCCTATCCTATAGACACACTGATGAATATCTTTCATATCACCATAGAACCTTCAGCTGGAGATGGATGGAGATAAAGACAGAGACCCACATTGGAGCACTGGACTGAGCTCTCAAGGTCCAAATGAGGATCAGAAGGAGGGAGAACATGAGCAAGGAAGTCAGGACCGCGAGGGGTGCGTCCACCCACTGAGACAATGGGGCTAATCTAGTGGGAGCTCACCGAGGCCAGCTGGACTGGGACTGATGGAGCATGTGGTCAAATCAGACTCTCTTTGCTTGTCAGCAAAACATTGCTGACAAGGAGGGCTGACTGAGAAGCCAAGGACAATGGCACTGGGTTTTGATTCTACTGCATGTACTGGCTATGTGGGAGCCTAGTCTGTTTGGATGCTCACCTTCCCAGACCTGGATGGAGGGAGGAGGACCTTGGACTTCCCACAGAGCTGGGATCCCTGACTGCTCTTTGGATTGGGAGGGAGGGGGAGGGAAATGGGAGGAGGGGAGAAGATGAAATTTTTTAATTAAATAAATAAACAAATAAACAAATAAATAAATAATTGTTTTCTCTGCACTTCCTGTTATTTTAGATAATACTATATGTCTCTCAGGTCTTTGATAGAGTTAAAGACTATTTTACAGTTTTCCTTGTTACCAAATCTAAAAAAAAAAAACTTACATAAAAGATGTGGGAGGGTGTTGGGAGGTGGGGCTGAAATATAAACTTTTATAATTTAATAAAAAAAAAGATGTCAAGTTTATAAGGTTAAGAAACATAAAAGAATCTATCCAACAACGATGAATTTAGAATTGGCACCTAAACCTATGTTCATCCTTAACCCAGATACCTAGATACCAGCATAAGAAAAAAGTCATTACCGCCAAGGCAATATGGCACCACCAAAGCCCAACTATCCTACTACAGCAAACACTGAAGATTCCAACACAGATGAAGCCCAAGAAAGAAATCTTACAACTAACTTTGTGAAAATTATAGAGACGATTAAAGAGGACATAAATAAATCCCTTAAAGAAATCCAGATAAACACAAACTTACGTGGGAAGTCCTTCTGTATATGTGTTGCTTTTATTGGTTAATGAATAAAGAAGATGTTTTGGCTTGTTATAGGGCAAAATAGAGCTAGGAGAGAAAACTAAACTGAATGCTGGGAGAAAGACGGCAGAGTCAGTGAGAAGCCATGTAGCCCTGATGGAGAAAGACACCATGGAGCCACAAGAGGGGAAAGACATGATCTGCCAGGTGGAACCTTGCCAGTAGGCCATGACCCTCATGGTAAAATATAAAAAAGATAGAAATGGGTTAACAAAAGATATAACAGCTAGCCAAGCAAGAAGTGATTTAAATAATATAGTTTCTGAGTGGTTATTTCATGGTCTGAGCAGCCAGGAATAAACATGCAGTCTCCCACCAATAGCAAACAATTGGAGAAAATACAAAATTGAGGTGGAGCATTGAATGGAAATAATACAAACATAATAATAATTGAAATAAACAATAATAAAAACAAAAAAATGAGGGAATCCTGAAAATGGAAAAATCTAGGTAAATGAACAGAAACTACAATCATAAGTGTCACCAATAGAACATAAGAGATGGAAGAGAAAATTTCAGAGATAGAAGCTCTAATAGTAGAAATTGATACATCTATCAAAGAAAATGTTAATTCTAAAAAATTTTTGACTCACAAAATCCAGGAAATTTAGTGCATTGTGAAAAGGCCAATCCTAACAATAATAGGAACAGATGTCACAGAAAATATTTTTAATAAAATTGTATAAGAAAATTTTTCTAAAGAAAAGAAGGAAATGCCTATAAAGGTACCTTAAAAAAGCTTATATGACAACAAATATATTGAGCCAGAAAAGAAAACCCCCTACAATATAATAATCAAAACACTCAATATACAAAACAAAGTTAGTATTAAAAGCTACAAGGAAAAAAGTCAACTATCAGATAAAGGAAGACCTATTAGAATTACACCTGACTTCTCAATGGAGACTAAACTCCAGAAGTTCCGAGATATATATCTTGCAGATTCTAAGAGACAGCTGAGGTTCCACCCTCCATTGTCTGAACCTTGGAGGTTGAGGTCTCAGCATGAATTTGGTGTTTGGCATGTACATTTCTACTACAGTGCTTTCTTTCTTAAGTCATCCCTCAGTTATGTTCACATATGGATGCCCTGACACACAAGCCTTGAATGGCACCCAACACTCATCTCTTACTTCATATCCTGTTTGCTATATTCTTTTGTACTTTCATCTCCTACAGAAAACACAACTTGTTTATTTTTTGCATTATAAAGTTAATTATAACTAAATCTCCTTCCACCCACAGACTATACACTCCAAAGAAAATAATCTTTGTATTGTTTATCTATGTTCCCTTAAAATATTATTTGATATGGACTATGTCTTAATACATATTTGGAGAATTAAATGTATGAATCTAAGCAATCAGGAGACAGTTTAGGCTGATCTAACAAGTTCCAGAGTGATTAAATTGCATAGTGAAATTTAACCTCACCCCTAATTATACACGCACTGATGAAATAAGGTTGAGTTTAATATCAAGAAAAAAAGGAAAGCAGAATTTCAATGTGGTGAATGTGGAGTCGGCTGCTTGTCATAAAGATGGGTGAAGTATTAGAAATAATCATATTATTAACTAGTGTTGTTTTCTTCATTTTCCCTAAGAGAATTGTCACAAGATATGTCACTCGCCGGGGAGGTAGGAAGGAGAAAGAGGCACTATCACAGGTGCAGCCATAAGGCACAAGCCTTAAAAATTTATCCCTGGAATTAGTTTTTAAACATAATAATAATTTTTGCATAAAACCCATGTTAAATAACAGATAATAAAATATAGTAATATTGACATCATAGAGAAAAGTTTAAAAACAGTTTTTTTCTCTCATAAAAATCGAAATTTTGGGCATGTTCTGAGTGTATACTGTATATCAGTTTTGTGTTACGCATTTTATGATTCATCTCATTTTGCTTTCACATTTCTCCAAATTAGGTACCATAATGATTTGTTTTTGTGTGGTTTACACAGGAAATTTAATAAGAAAAATGGTAAAAAATGGTAACTTCTGTGGGTTAAAAACATCTAATCACATCTAAGTTAAGCAAGGTTACAGAGTTAGTGTGTGTTAAGTCTGAATGTGAATTAAAGCAATTTGCTCACAGAATAATAATCACTCCATTTTGTCTCTAAAACTCTCCTGCTACCCAGCTCCAACTGACTTTTCACACGAAAATGAAAGAAACTTTAGTGATAAGCCATGTGTGGCAAACCTTAAGCCAAACCACTGTTACAGGATGTAGCTCATTGTCTCAGCCTCAATACCAATTCTAGAATTGAATAACCTGTTTTGATCCCAAAGATCCATTAAGCTGTTATTCTAATTAAACTTTCTCTCTCATTTGGTATTGGGGATATGATTGTCTCATGTCCTACCTCACAGACCTAAGGCCCAAAAAACCTTGCACCTGCAAGCCATTAATAAAATCTCTCTCCATAATCTCTTAGTGATGATCATCAGTTACGAATGTCATTTGCCCCCTCTTCATTTGTTACTTTCAAATTAGCTGACCCATGTTCATCACAGTAAAGCTACACTCAGAGGTTATGGATTTTATGATATTAGCTTTTCATCATTCTACCCAAAATGCAATTAAACCATCAACATACCTTTGATATTTCTAAATATATTTTGTGACTAAGGAGAATGTTAAAAATAAAGAAATTTAACATAACATAATCCTTGATAGAGGATATGGACCTAGAGAAGGTAAGTCATGCCCGTCATATTGAATGAACGTGAAAACACAATTAGGTGAAAGCATCTGCTGCCCTAGCCTTTTGGGAGCTTGACATCCATTTTCCTCAAACTATAATTAACCAAAAGACACATACCATTGGGTTTTGATTTATTAATAATATACTTATTATTCTTGCACTCCCTATAAAGCTGGCCTTGTTTTATCCTGTGCCATAGACAAGAACACCAATTTGGAATTATCTTTGAAATCATCCCAATATGCCACAAATACTAAAGAAGAAAAGAATTTTTAACTAAAATCCATTTTAGACAGATAATGCACCGCTGGGGCATTGGCAGAGGCAAAGGTATCAAGAGATTAAGATTATTCTCAAGTGTTTGGTAAGTTCATGGCCAGCCTGAGCTAAATTAAACCTTGTCTCACAAACTAAAATCATAAAATAACATAACCATTTAATTCAAAACTGAAGCTGTACTTATCTGACTCTTTCTATTGCTTCCCCTTATATTAAGTTACAACCTAACTAACTAGTAGACCACACCAAGATGATGCAGACACATACTTGCAATAAGTCTATGAAAGACTGATTATACACACATACACACACACATAAAAATATATACATGATATTTTTTAGCAAAAATTTGGTATATAGACTACTGTGTACAAAAATTATGGCAAGTGTCAAAGAAATGTAAATATATTGTCTAAATTTTTAGAAATTAAGAATTGAGTTGAATAAAGTATAACATAAATCACATTATGCCGCTTTTTATAGCATACTGTTCTTTTGTAAAAAAAAATCTTATTTGGAAAGGTAAAAAACAATTATGTTGGCTGACTGATCATAAAACATGAGATAAAGGGACAAAATCTCTTCTTATTCGGGTGGTGATGTCACATGAGCATGGCGTTGAGATGGCAACCTTGACCTTCAAAGTCATCTTTATGTTATTACTTCTAAAATGTGATCATTTAAAAAATACACACTCTACAGGGTGTGCATCAATTGTCTTCAGTGGTAATCATCTAGAAATCTGTTGAAAATAAATTTAAATTACCTATGATACAAAATATATAAGGTATATGGAACATTAACTAGCTTAAATTAGCATCAGCTCACCTATCACATAAATGAGAGTTCAAAATGTTCCAAATAAGAAGAAGTTCTTTGCAGGCTCTATTATCTTTTGTCTACTATTATCTGTTGTCTTTGCTGATTAGAGGTATCAAAACTATTCAGCCAAGCTGAATCACATGCTTCCATTTGATCTTACTGCTCTCAGTCTGAAGTACTTTGCCTTGAAACAGCATTCCTTATCCAAACCCTCTGGCAAGCCATTTTGTAATGTTTTCCAACACAACACCATTGATGGAGCAGCTATTGTCTGGATATAGATAGTAAACTATGTATACAGGCAAACAAGCAAAAGTAGGATTTTCTCCACCGCTCAGAAATGTCCTTTTCTGTTGGGGAACATTGTTTTAAGGTGTGTGGTTTTTATTTATGCTGCATTTGTTTAACTCTGTGAAGCTGTGGTTCTTTGTCCGTCTAAAACAACTAATGATCTAATAAAGCACAGAACAGCCAAGAGTGAGGCAGGAGCAAGGGTAGGTGGTGCTGACAGACAGAGAGTGTAAATAGAAGGAGAAATGAGGAAGAGAAGGAGCAAGAGAACAAGGAAAGGGGGACATTAGGGAACAGCCACCTAGCTCCACAGCTACATACCATAGAGAAAGATATACAGAAATAGAGAAAAATAAAATCCCAGAGGCAAAAAGTAGTCAGAATAATTTAAGTCAAGAAAAACTGACAAGAAATAAGCCAAGCTAAAGTTGGGCATTCATAGCTAAGAATAAGCCTCTGTGTGTGATTTATCTGGGAGCTGGGTAGTAGAGCCCCAAGGAGTCTAACAAGCACATTATATTACACTTTCCTTCTTGTCAATCCAACCCCTCTGTAGGATTTCATTTGGCACTATGTTGAAAGTGAGGTCTGAGAATTATCTAACTTCCATTCTGAAATCATTCTTCTCTTCTTTAAGTCAATATTTTCTTTCATGGATTGGCAATTATTCACCCCAACAGCAGAATGGTTTTCAAGTAATATGCTGAATTTATTCTTTTTTTCAAATTGTTCTAAATGTCCCACATTTAACAAATGAACTGATAAATTCTTTGCTCTAAAGAGTGGCCTTTTTCAATTGAGTTATTCATCACAGACCCACAGGACTTTTCAGAACCATTGACTAATCGCTCCCTTAGGTATTTCTAGTGTGACCTGTGAAAATCATTATAATATAGTCATGTGTCTGCTTGTTGGTATTATGTTGTAAATATTTTGTAAAGGTAAGGCATCTTACCTTACCTTTGGGTGAAATTGAATTCACAATCAGGTTCTTTACCCTGATGACTAAATGACCTTGATCTTTGTACCTGAACTCTGCCTCAGATCAATCATATCATTGAAGTGAATGGGATCCTTGTGCTACAAGGCACTTTGGAGAAGTAACTGACATCCGGTTCATTCTTCTGTTGACCTTCAGCAATGTTCCCTAGAAAAACTTGGTCTCTGCTACCCACGATATGTTTTATAATATACATTGACAGTCTGTTCTGGGCACAAAACACAGTAAAAATGGATCACTTCACTGCCTTCACTCTCCGTTGGTTCCCAAGGATGGCTCTAAAAGCTGCTTGCTCTGTCTGAGCGTAACTCCATGGAAAAATGGCAATTCTCTCTAAAAGCACTGGTGGCAGAATGGTAGAAGCAGAATATTTTCAGTGTAGTTTTCTGATACGACCAGGCAGACACATGCAAAGAAAATGATACTAAACACAAGCCTGCATACTTAATTAAAGTTGTTTGTTTGAGCCCAGAGGGAAGTTAAATTATTGGAGTATGAGCTACTAACGGGTGGCTGCAGCACTGAAGAAAAGGGATACATCAGGATGGGGGATGAGACATGGCAATGAAGGCATGTGCTCAAAATACATTATATACATAAGAAATTATCAAAGAATAAACATCTTGGGGCGAGAGAGATGGCTCAGTGGTTAAGAGCATTGTCTGCTCTTCCAAAGGTCCTGAGTTCAATTCCCAGCAACCACATGGTGGCTCACAACCATCTGCAATGAGGTCTGGTGCCCTCTTCTGGCCTGCAGACATACATACCAGACAGAATATTGTATACATAATAAATAAATAAATAAATGAATGAAAAAGAGAAGTCAAAAAAGAATAATCATCTTCACAAATATTTATGCAGTATCAAAATCTTTAATCCATGTGTTTGCCTTTCGCCAATGCCAAAATGTCTCATTGCTGTAACTTCACAGTAAACTATGAACAGGGTAGTGCTAGCCTGCTGTTTATCCCAATCCAACATTGGCTTCACTTTTGGTGAAGTTTCCCACCTCTGTACCAACTCAAAAAAAAAGAAAAGAAAGGAAGGAAGGAAGGAAGAGAGACAGAGAAAGAAAGAGAGAGGGGAAAGGAAGAGAGGGAGGGAGGATGGGAGGGAGGGAGAAAAGAAAGAGAGAGAGAGAGAGAGAGAGAGAGAGAGAGAGAGAAGAAAAAAACTGCCAGCCAGTCTCCACAAAGTTACTTTGTGGGATTTGGATTGTAATTAATTAAATCTCGGAATGAACTTGGGCAAAGATAAGGTCATAGCAGTTTGAGCATGTGTTCAGGGTGGGGGAACGCTGTATTCACATGTGCTGGTGTGTGGAGACTAAAGGTCAGCCTCAGGTGCTGTTCCTCAGAAGTCATCTGCCTACTTTCTAAGGTAGAATCTCTCACTGCAGCCTGGTGCTTGTTGATTAGTCTAAGCTGGCTAGCCACAGAGACTCAGAGATCCTCCTGTCTCCACTTCCCCGGAGGTGGGGTTACAAAAACTTGTGATTATGCCCAGTTTTGCACATGGGTACTCATGTTTGTGAAGCATTTGCTTTACCAGATGAATTGTCTTGTCTCTCCCCATTCTTGATTTCTTTTATCAAAAATTTGACAGTTGTCTTCTTGTCAACTTTATACATTTTCCCCCACACTTGTACTGATTCTATGACCTAAAACTCCAATTTTTAAGCTTCAAACAATCAATGGTGAGAGACAGAATCCCCAAAATCAGAATTTAGAACATCCGCACTATATATATATATATATATATCCCTTAACCATAATGAAAGCATAGAAGATTAGACACAGTATTTTGTGACTAGAATATCTGAGCTTAAATTCTATCCATTTCTTTTTTTTTCAAAGTTTATTAAATTATGAAAGTTTCCATTTCCGCCCCTCCTTCCAACACCCTCCCACTCCCCCACTCCCCCTCCTCCTCCCTCTCCATCCCTAAGAGCAGTCAGGGCTTCCAGCCCTGTGGGAAGTTCAAGTTCCTCCCCCCTCCCTCCAGGTCCAGGAAGGTGAGTATCCAAACAGACTGGATCCCCAAAATCCAGTATATGCAGAGGAAACAAGTCCCAGTGTCATTGTCAATGGCTTTTCAGAAAGGCTCCGGGCCAGCCACATTCAGAGAATCCGGCCACATTCAGAAAATCTGGTTGGATCACATGCTCGTTCAGTCCCAGTCCAACTGGCCTTGGTGAACTCTCATTAGATCAGTCCCCTTGTATCAGTGGGTGATCACACCCCTCACTCTCCTGAGTTTTTTTTTCATGTTCTTCCTCCTTCTGCTCCTCATTTGGACCATGGGGGGCTCAGTCCGGTGCCCCAATGTGGGTCTCCGTCTGTATCGCCAGCCATCGTCGGATGAAGGATCCCTCCTATGGCCCTCTGCTAGTCCATTTCTTTTATTAATCAAAAGAATATCCAAAAGTCTTTCTTAAACTATCCAAAAATCTTCTAAAGCATCAGTTTTTCAGCAAAATAAACTAGTAACTAACAGCACAGAAGCTATTATTTGAAGCAGAGCATTCTTTTATTTTTAAAAGAAATTTATCTGGTGACTGTGAAGTTGAAACCCATTGTTTCCTTGAGTGCAGGGATGCATAAACGAGGACTAGAACTGAAAGGATCACGCAGTGAAGTGATGGAGGATAGAATTAGCGAAACTGAGATTGACAACCCATATTCCAGTTTAAAGATGGTGTGCCATGTACATTCCAAATACAGGTTCTGACCAGCTAAATAGTTTCAAAGTGACTAAGAAGCTATTTCAAACAAAAAATGCAATCCTATGCCCCAAGATCTAGGTAAGACTTATTTTGCTTTATTCTATATTTGGAAGCATCAGAATCTAAGCTCCATTAGGATAGCAGCTATTTTGATTTTATTCACACTCAATGCATATTGACTTAATAAATACAAATATTCATGAACAAAGTAAAGACGTTAAGTTACTTCAGACCCTGAGATCTTCACACTCCAAATTTGTCAGTAAAACAATCTGTAGAGTACCCTAAACAGATTTGAAAAGTCTACAGGCTTTACCAATACACTGACTGGTGAGCAGATGACAGTCTATAATCTACATATACATTTACTTGGGATTTTTTTAAAATGCAGATTTGAATGTGTCAAGTGAAACTAAAGGAGCTAGTGTGAATGAGACTTCCTCTCTCATTGTGCCTCACTCAGGACTTAACGCATTACCCGTCTTTGGCTTTTGTTTGTGCCCATTATAAATAAAATGGTTTCCTTGGCTGCAAGCTAACATCTGATTATTTTTTGCCTTTGAATAGCAATGATAGTATTGACTCCAGCCTAGAATAATAGTTCTTCTTGTGATGTTTCCCTTTAATTTTCCTTATTAAGGTAAAAGAAGTCACAGTTTTAGAATAAAAATACAGTGAGTTATTAAATGCAAAGTGGATTACAAATTTTTCACAGAACAATAGGAAAGAAAAATCACAGTTTTGTTAAAGACACTAGGAATAAAATAGGCTGTTATGGGATTCTGAAAATGTTCTTCCTGAACAATACATCTGGCATTTCAAATAAAACTAACATTTTAAAACTGTAAACACCCATTGAGTCCTATATGGTAATTAGTTTTACACTGTCTGTTTTTACAGCCAGTCACTATTTCTTTAAAGGAAGACAAAATCTAATAGATGTTGAATATGCCTAGGAGTGCAGGCAAAAGAAGAAACCCTGCATATTGAACACAGTAAAATCTTCCATTATTGTATTATAGAGGAATGGTCTCTCACTCAAGTGTTTCCATGAGCAATTATAGAGTAAACTGTTGACAGTCAGCTGTGTGGACACATGGACCAAATACTAGAGTCCTTCATGCTGGAATTGGTGACATCATTCCCAGTCAGGGACTGGGTCAGTATCTGATGACTGCATGTCATTGATCTGCCACTGAGTCTCCCCAGTAAAGTATCTTCCAGCTGGGAAGACTGTAGGGATGTTTTGAAAGCTAAGTTGACTTCACAAAAAGAACATCTAACGGAAATCAATTTATAGTAATTGGGAAACTCACAAATTTTCCTTACCCCTGACTCTTACTTAGCACATTGCGTTCCAGGTTACCCTACATTTTCAGCCTCATTATGGGAAGGTCTTCACATCTCCTAAGGAACAGCATTACTCCTCCTGACCTAGCAAGGTCTTAGTCACTTATGTTTGAACAAAATCAATGTTGATACCAAAGACGGAGAAAGACAAAAGTTAAATGAAGAAGCAATGAAAGATGTCGTCTTCAGAAGCCGACTACAGCTTTGGAATATTGATAAGTCCGCCACTCAGGTATTAAGGTCCTCATCTTCAGCATGGACCCTCACATGCATTTAGGTCCCTGAGAGTCAAAAACTTGAAGATATTAAACGTATTATCAGAATTTTCTCTCAGTTTTACAAAACTCTCTTCTCCTCGCTCTCTTGTAAAGGGGACTTACAGCATTTGCTGCAGTTGTAACTTTACACCCTACATTATTTTTCTAGTGAAAATTTTTCACATATTTAATGCGGTTAGTTTTTAACCATTATCTTTATAAGCCTATGCACACACACATAGCCAATGTTTTACTATTTTCTCTATTCAGGATATTCTATGCACTTTTAATTTCTTTTTTATTATTATTATTTTTAATTTTCATTATACTAAGCTTAAATTTTACATGAGTGAAGAATACCTTGTGTTAATTGACTTTCTTGCTGCTATGACAGAACATCTTACCAATGGAACTTGAGGAAGACAGGCATTATTTTGATCCACAGTTCATCATGGGAGAGAACCAGGCAGTTGGTCAAATTGTGTCTGTACTTAGAGGGAAGGAGAGATGGGTACAGGCATTCAGCTTGCTTTCTGTCTTTCATGGAAACCCTTCCTATAGATGGTGCCAACTTTCAGAATAGGTTTTCTCTCTGCAATTAAACATTTTTTGGAAACACCTTCATGGATACACCCTGAAATGTGTTTTCATGGTGATTATAAACTCAGGCAACAATGAAGATTAACCATCACAATCTCAAAGTACTCTAAACACAATAAAACATGCACTCTCAATCACAGATCCAGGAAGGTATATAACTACTGTGGTTGGCTACCAAGATCAGCTGTTTTATCAGTTATATATCCAGCTCAGCTTTGATTAAATTGGCTTTCGCTGTATGTAGTCAGTCTCAGCAATTTGAAGCACACAATTATTATAGGTAAGAAAGAGATGATGTTATAGCTGTGCTCACAAGTCATGAACTAATTGATCAATGTTTCTCATCTTTTACAACCAGAGACTAAGATCATCAAGTCCTGGTTTCTTTGCTGAATAGTTCTTCCTGCACTGTATCTTTGTTTTTAGTTCCTTAACATCAGAATGTGGTCGAACAATGTAGTTCTATGAGGAGAATTCTGACTGCTTGTTAGGAAACTCCAAGAAAACAAGACAAGAGTCTTGTGACCTCAGTTTCTTCAAAAATATAGTATTTTTCTTGGGATGTGCTACCTGCTCCCCACAGGATTAGCATATAGGAGTGAGCTTACTTTAGAACCTTCATTGCAACTGGCTATTGTTATGTGTTTATAAGCCCCTATGAAAAAAACGTGGTTTTGTCACATATAGATTGTCCAACACCATGTGTGTGTGTGTGTGTCTCATCCACTAGCATGTGTGGCTCATCTGTCACTAATTCTGACTTTCCCTTGTGATTATACCTTTTAGTCATGTGACTCCTCTTAACTGTCAGAGTATAAAGTGTCTGATGCTCTGAATAAATCTACATGAGACTTCCATCTGCCTGATTTATTGGCTGCATTCTCCCAGGTCCCCCACCTCTAGAGCAGTGGACACCCTAAATAAGCAGCATCAAAGATAAGAGGCTCCATAAACGTTGACTTATAGAATTTTTTTAAATATTTATTTATTTTTTATTACGTATACAATATTCTGCCTGCAGACCAGAAGAGGGCACCAGACCTCATTACAAATGGTTGTGAGCCACCATGTGGTTGCCAGGAATTGAACACAGGACGTTTGGAAGAACAGGCAATGCTCTTAACCGCTGAGCCATCTCTCCAGCCCCCTACTTGTAGAAATTCTACATCTCCCTAGCTATATTACCAAGACAATTATTGAGTTCTCTTATTTTGCCATAACTACAATACGAATTTCACTAAACTTTCTGCCATTACATGACACGAATCTCCTTTCCATGGATTTCTAATAGCATGGTTCTCATTTCTATTGGCAGGCTTACTGAAAGTATTCTTGAAATTATAATTTTTGCTAACTCTATGTAAATCAGTTCAGACTTTCTCCATCAGAATCTTTAAAACTTCTGAAGTCTAGGACTGGAGCAACACCTTATCAAGTTGAACACTTCCTGCTCTTATACAGGTCCTAGGTTTGATTTCCAGCACCCACATCAGATTTTTCATGATTTTAGGACCTATGGACTCTGTGGTGATGTGTATAAATGCACTCAGACTCACACATGCTTAAACACTTTATGAATATTCACTTAAAGACTCCTTCCAGTCTATCAACTACTGCATACCAAAACGGTGTCTATATTTTAAGTAATATTATAGTAGTAATGACTGTTTTATATCAGACTTATACATATTGTAAACCTTAGGAGAAAGCATGATATTCTTTCATCAAGTATACAGGACATATACATCCCTTAGAAAGAGTCTAATCATTAGTTTGAGCACATTCCCCTGCCGTCAACATTCTATTGTGGTTTACATCCTTCCAGTGGACCACTGTTCCTGTCATCAATAAGAGAAAAGAGACAGAAGCAAATCAATTCAACAAAATACAATAAAATCATAGATCAGGTGTATTGTGTTAGCTTAAATCCGAGAAAAAATAAATTGTATTATCATTAGTAGAAAAGTCACTTTTTAGAATCCATCCCCTCCCACACATATACACTTGAAGACTAAACAGTGTACACAACGACTTTCAACAGTAGTCATCTTCAAATGAGAAATGATCAAATGGTGTCCTGGGGAGCATATGTGCATCTGCATGTTTTAACTCAAGTGTGTGTTAATAAATATGTGTAAGAGCTATGACATGCGTCTAGCTAGTTTTTTCTAAAGTAGTTTTACTTTTCAGGACAACCATAATAAACATGGTGACAGGTATATTCAACTTGGGATGTTTCACATCTCAGAGAAATGTCTCTAAACTGACTTATTATTGTATCAGCTCTGTTGCAGTTTACCTGGGCAACGTGGAATAGTGACCAGTGCCACAGTGTGTTGACTTGTCCAAGCAGTACGTGCTAAAGTCAATATTTTATATCGCAGGGCTCTTAAACATGTCAAAAAGAATTTCTTCCAAGAACTTGCATAAGACTAGGAAAGCAGATAAAAGTGACTGCCTGGAGGGCTGGGGAGGACCAGGTTCTCTCCTGTTAAGATACTATGCTACCAAGGCTGTAATTTCTGAATCTTTGTCTTTCTAAGATAACTTTTTGTATTTTCATGTATTCCATACCCATACCCTGTGTGGTACAGGACAGTTAAAGGACGCCATGTTTTTATGCGGCATTTCTGTGGTGTCTGTTCTCTGGAAGACACATCAACATTTCTGTTGTTTTGTCTTCACCTTACTTGTATTCCAGTGCTCTCGCCTCCAACATTCTACACAGGACAGAAATCACACCATTTACTTTTCTTATTGCTGCATCAAATACCTAAGAGAAGCAACTTAAGAAAAGAGTTTATTTTGCTCACAGGACAAGGGGCCAGCTCATCACGGTGGAAAAGTCTTAGTGGCTAAAGCTTAAGGCAGCTGATCATATCATGTCATCAATAGTCAGAAAACAAAACAAGGAGTGATGGTCACTCACTTGACTTCTCCTTTTAATTTGGTCAAGAACTGCATTTTATGGCGTGGTCCTACCATATATGGTGGGTCTAGCTAATCTATTCTTGAAGCATGTCCAGAGATGTGTGTCCTATGGGAATCAGGACTTCATGTTGGTGACAGCTAAGATCAGTCATTGCAAAAATTCTGTAGCCCAGGCTCCCACCTCTAATCGAGAAGCTATTCACAATTGACACCTGCTGGCAAAGGAAAAATTAATTTTCTCCAAAGGTGTCTCACTGGGTATATTAACCACACGAGGGTGGGTCCCATGACCAGGAACCTACATAAAATAAATTCAATGATAATTTTGTAGCGTTGATTCTCATATTACTTTTTTTGACTTTTTTTGTTTGTTTTGCTTGTTTATTTGCTTTCTAAAGTGAAAGTGAAAAGTTTGTGGAGTCAGGTGGGCGGATAGGTGGGGGTCTGAGAAGAACTGAAGAAAAGCAGTGTTATCAGACTACATTGTATGATTTTTTTCATTTAAAAAAGAAACATTTAAAAAAGAAATCCTGTGACCATATGTTAGTTGATTTAAAAAGCTTTCTTACATAGCATTACTTCATTTTTTAATCCCATATACCCACTCTTTGATTAAGTTTCATAAACACTGTATCTGTCATATCAGTCAAAACTAACGTATTTGTGATGTCCTACTGGTTTTTCTTACATCTCAGGCTTCCAACTATTATGAATGTAACTTCGAACCTTTCAAATTATACTTGAGATACACCACTGTGATGTGAAATTAACTTTTTAAAATGTGCTAGAAAATAAAGCACTTTCCCAAGCATGAAAATGTTAGCCTGGGTTGTGTTCCTTTCTGCCTAAACTAATGTTTATGTAATATAAATACTCTAATGCTTTACTATAAATACTGTAATTTAATTTTCGTAGCACATTGCTAACCTTTCCACACTAACAATTTTCAGTCTGATTATAAACCAGAGAGTAAGGGACAAAGGCTTCTCTTCTCATGCTTAATTTAAGTTTCTGGAAAGGAATCAGGAACCAAAATATAGTTGTTGTACTTAGTCATAAGCTGGAATGGGAAGATCATAAGAATAAACACCAAGACATGGCAGAGGAAAGGGCCCATGCATTAGCAGCACCAAAGGAACCCAAGAGAAACAAAAACTTAAGGCCCAAGCAGAGGCCAAAGGGCCACAGCCTCTATTACTCAAATTGTACTCCAACACCTGTCTACTATCAAGCATGTCTGTTACATCACACAGTTGCCATGGTAGCAGATGTCAAGGGAAACCTATTTTCCACAGACTAACCCCCCATCTCCAAGAATAATCTGATTGTTTAAATGTTACTGCAATAAAATATTAACCAGAAATAAGAGTTTAAAGCATACTGTTACCAGTAAGAAGTACATTATAGACCAGGCATGAGGCCTCATGTTCATAATGCCAGCCTTTGGCAGGACAAAAAAGGAAGATTGCCATTACTTTCTGGCCAGCCTTGGCTACATAGTGAGTTCCAGGCCAGTCAAGACTACATAGTGAGACCCTGCCACAAAAGCAAATGCTAGAAGTAAATGAATCAAATCTGAACTGATTTAAATGACAACAAAAACTGGAGTTTTAATAATAGGTACGGCCTTTAAAACTCCTAAGCAATATAAAATAAATGTCACACAGAGTGAAAGTTTTATATGAATTCCAACAAGTCACTTAACAGCAGGAACAATCTGCCAGAACAAGGTGGTATGTCTGAAAGAAAAATATACTAAATCTCATGCTTCTTTTCATTTAAGAAAAAAGGATGCTCCAAAATTAAACTAGTGATTTTAATAAAAGCATTGATTGTTTTTATGTCTGCACCAACACATCAGTGCCGTTTGATTTCCATAAAACAAAAGAGTCAATACTATAAACTATTCTAAATCTCAGCTAATGTACTACAACTTAGTCTAGATCTTTTTATTTTTGACCATAGTATCTTCATTTTAATGAAGAAGCAAGGTACAGAAAGGGTAAATAATTAAAAGATTCAAATTATGTCTATGTATGTGTGTCCACATGCTGATACAGTTGCCCTTCAAGTCCAAAAGAGGGCTTTAAATACCATGGAGATCAAGTTACAGGCAGCTGCCAGTCAACTGATGTGGGGGCTGGGAGCTGGGTTGGTTAGTTTTGTTTTAGTTTGGTTTGTCTTATTGATTTTATTGAGCTCTACATTTTTCTCTGCTCCCCTCCCTGTCTCTCCCCTCCCCTTCAACTCTCTTTCATGGTCCCCATGCTCGCAATTTACTAAGGAGATCTTGTCTTTTTTTACTTTCCATATAGATTAGATCCATGTATGTCTCTCTTAGGGACCTCATTGATGTCTGTGTTCTCTGTGATTGTGATTTGTAGGCTGGTTTTCTTTGCTTTATGTTTAAAAACCACTTATGAATGAGTACATATGATAATTGTCTTTCTGGGTCTGGATTACCTGATGCAATATGATGTTTTCTTGCTGCATTTATTTCCCTGCAAATTTCAAAATGTCGTTGTTTTCTGTTTGTTGGTTGGTTCGGGTTTTTTGTTGTTGTTGTTGTTGTTGTTTTGTTTTTGGCTATGTAGTACTCCATTGTGTAAATGTACCACATTTCCTTATCCATTCTTCAGTCGAAGGGCATTAGGTTGTTCCAGGTTCTGGCTAGAACGAACAAGACTGCTATGAACACAGTTGAACACATGTCCTTGTGGCACAATTGAGCATCCTTTGGATATATACCCAAAAGTGATATTGCTGGGTCTTGAGGAAGGTTGTTTCCTGATTTTCTGAGAAATTGCCACACTGACATCCAAAAGGGCTGTACCAACTTACACTAACACCAGCAATGCAGAAGTGTTCCCTTTTCCCCCATAACCTCTCAAGCATAAGTTGTCATCAGTGTTTTTGACCTTGGCCATTCTTAAAGGTTTAAGATGGAATCTCAGAGTTGTTTCGATTTGTATTTCTCTTTTGACTAAGGATGTTGAGCATTTCCTTAAATGTCTTTCAGGCATTTTAGATTCCTCTGTTGAAAGTTCTCTGATTAGGTGTGTACTCCATTTTTTATTGGATTATTTTTTCTTTTGATGACCAATATCTTGAGTTCTTTGTATATTTTGGAGATCAGATCTCTGTCTGATGTGGGGTTGGTGAAGATCTTTTCCCATTCTGTAGGCTGTCATTTTGTATTGTTGACTGTGTCTCTTGATTTACAGGAGCTTTTCAGCTTCAGGAGGTCCCATTTATTAATTGTTTCTCTCCATGTCTGTGCTGCTGGGGTTATATTTAGGAAGTGGTCTCCTGTGCCAATGCATTCAAGTGTACTTTCCACTTTCTCTTCTATGAGGTTCAGTATGACTGGCTTTATGTTGAGGTCTTTGATCCATTTGGACATGTTTTGTGCATGGTGATAGATATGGGTCTATTTTCATTCTTCTACATGTTGATACCCAGTTATGCTAACAACATTTGTTAAATATGCTTTCTTTTTTCCATTGGATATTTTTTGTTTCTTTGTCAAAAATCGGATGTTCGAAGGTGTGTGGATTAATACCCAGGTCTTCAATTCTGTTCCATTGGGCATCCTGTCTGTTTTTTATACCAATACCAGGCTGTTTTCAAACCTGTAGAGCTATAGTAGAGTATGAAGTCAGGGATTGTGATGCCTCCAGAAGTTTTTTTATTGTACAGGATTGTTTGGGATATCCTAGGTTTTTTTGCTTTTCCATATGAAGTTGAATACCGTTGCTTTGAGGTCTGTGAAGAAATTTGCTGGGGTTTTATGGGCATTGCGTTGAATCTGCAGATTGATTTTTGGTAAGATTACCATTTTTATATTCTTAATTCTACCTACCCAAGAGCATGGGAGATCTTTTCACTTTTTGGTGTCTTCTTCAATTTCTTTGTGCAATGATTTAAAGTTCTTGTCATACTTCCACTTGTTTGGTTAGAGTTACTCTGAGATATTTTATGCTATTTGTGGCTATTGTGAAGGGTGATATTTCTCTGATTTCTTTCTAAGGCTACTTAAATCTGCGTAAAGGAAGGCTACTGAATTTTTTTGAGTTAATCTTGCATCCTACTATGTTACTAAAAGTGTTTATGAGTTGTAGAAGTTTCTTGGTAGAATTTTTGGGGTCGCTTAGGTAAACTATCATATCATCAGCAAATACTGAGAGTTTGACTTCTTCTTTCCTGATTTGTATCCCCTTGATCTTCATTTGTAATCTTATTGCTCTAGTAGGACCTCAAAACTATATTGAATAGATGGGGAGCGAGTGGACAACCTTGTCTTGTTCCTAATTTCAGTGGGATTACTGTGAGTTTCTCTCAATTTAGTTTGATGTTGGCCGTTGGCTTGCTGTATATTGCCTTTATTATTCTTAGGTATGTTCTTTGTATCCCTGGTCTCTCTAAGACCTTTATCATGAAGGGATGTTATATTTTGTCTAATTTTGGCAACTAATGAGATAATCATATAGTTTTCATTTTTCAGTTTGTCTATATGGTGGATTACTTTGACAGATTTTTGCATGTTGAACCATCCCTGCATCTCAGGGATGAAGCCTACTTTGTCATGGTAGATGATGTTTCTGTTGTGTTCTTGGATTCAATTTGCCAGTATTTTATTTAGTATTTTTGCATCAATGTTCATGAGTAAGATTGGTCTGTTATTCTCTTTCTTAGTAATGTCTTTCTGTGGTTTGGGTATCAGGATTATTGTAGTCTCATAAAAAGATTTGGCAATCTTTCTTCTGTTTCTATTTGTGGGACAATTTGAGGAGTATTGGTATTAGTTCTTTGAAAATCTGTAGAATTCTGAGCTGAAACCATCTGGTCCTGGGCTTTTTTTGGTTGGAAGAATTTTGATGACTGTTGCTATTTCTTTAGCAGTTATAGGTTCATTTAATTTGCTTATCTGGTCTTTATTTAATTTTGGTAAGTGATACTTATCCAGAAAGTTGTTCATTTTCTATAACTTTTCCAATTTTGTGAAGTACAGGTTTTTGAAATATGACATGATGATTCTCTGGATTTCTTCCATGTCTCTTGTTATGTCCCTTTCTTCATTTCTGATTTTGTTAATCTGGATATTCTCTCTCTGTCTTTTGGTTAGTTTGGATAAAAGTTTGTCTGTTTTGTTGATTTTCTCATAGAACCAAACCTTTGTCTCATTGATTCTTTGTATTATTTTCTTTGTTTCTATTTTGTTGAATTCAACACTCAATTTGATTATTTCTTACCGTCTAGTTCTTTTTGCTGAGTTTGCTTCTTTTTGTTCTAATGTTTTCAAATGTTCTGTTAATTCACTAATGTGAGATTTTTCCAACTTCTTTATGTAGGCATTTAGTGCTATGAACATTTCTTTTAATAATGCTTTTATTGAGTTCCATAAATTTGGCTATGTTGTGTAGTCATTTTCTTTGAATATTAGGAAGTCTTTAATTTCTCCCTTAATTTCTTCTTTGACCCATTGATGATTCAGGTGAGCATTGTTTATTTTCCATGTGTTTGTGGGCTTTCTGGAATTAGTGTTGCTGTTGAATTCTAATTTTAAACCATGGTGATCTGATGAGATAAATGGGGTTATTCTGATTTTTTTTAATCTGTTGAGATTTGTTTTGTTACCAAGTATGTGGTCAGTTTTTTGAGAAGGTTTCATGAGGTGCTGAGAAGAAGGTATATTCTTTTATGTTTGAATGAGATATTCTATAGATGTCTGTTAAGTCCATTTGAGTCATAACATCTGTTAGTTCCCTTATTTCTCTATTTTTTGTTTGACTGACCTGTCCTGTGGGGAAAGTGGAGTGTTGAAGTCTCCCACTTTTAGTGTGTGGGGTTTAATGTATAATTTAAGCATTAGCAATGTTTCTTTTACATATGAGAGTGCTCTTGTATTTGGGGCATAGATGTTCAGTATTGAGATTTCCGCTTGATTGATTTTTCCTGTGACTAATACAAAATATACTTTTTGTCTTTTCTGATTGATTTTAGTTTGAAGTACATTTTGTTAGATATTAGGATAGCTATACCAGCTTGTTTCTTTAAGTCCATTTGATTGGACAATTTTTTTCCAACCCTTTACCCTGAAGTGATATCTGTCTTTGAACTCTATTTTCTTATCCAATCTGTTAGCCTTTATCTTTTTACTATATTAAGGGATATAATGACAATTGATTTCTATCTCCTGTTAATTTGTGTGTTTTTCCCTTCTTTGGGATTTGCTGCTGTGAGATCATCAATTGTCTGTGTTTCTGTTGATGTAGCCAATTTCCATGGGTTGGAGTTTTCCTTCTAGTAATTTGTGAAGGACTGGATTTGTGGCTCAGTATTGGTTAAATCTGGTTTTGTCATGGAATATCTTGTTTTGTCCTTCTATGGTGATTGAAAGTTTTGCTTGGTATAGTAGTCTGGGCTGGCATCCATGGTCTCTTAATGTCTACATAACACTCGACCAGGACCTTCTGTCTTTCATTGTCTCCAATGAGAAGTCAGGCATATTTCTGATAGGTCTGCCTTTATATGTTACTTTGCCTTTTTCCTTTGCAGCTCTTTATTTTGTTTGATTATTATGTGGCAAGGGGACTCTTTTTTTTTTTTGATCCAGTCTATTTGGTGTTCTATAAGCTTCTTGTGTCTTCATAGACATTCTTTCTTTAGGTTGGTGAAGTTTTCTTCTATGATGTTGTTAATTTTTTTTTCTGTGCATTTGAGTTGAACTTCTTTTCCTTGAAATTCTCTCTTCCATCTCTTGTATCTTGCTGTTTATTTTTGTATTTGTGGTTCCTGATCATTTTCTCAAGATTTCTGTTTCAATAATTCCTTCAGCTTGCAATTTCTTTACTGTCTGAAATTCAGTTTTCAAGTTTTTAATAGTTTCTTTCATATGTTTGATTTCTTTTTCTTGGTTTTCTTTAAGGGATTTGTTGATGTCTTCCAATTTTTTGTCTTTTCCTCCATTTCTTTGAGGGAATTTATCATTTCATCTTTAAAGGCCTCATTCCCCTAAAGTTATTTTTAGGTCATTTTCTTCTGCTTCATCTATATTTGGTTGTTCAAGTCTTACTGTTGTAGGGCCACTCAATTTTACTAGGTCTTGTTGCTCTTTGTGGTGTTACTTGTGTTCTTGCCTTGTCTACCCATAATTTCCTCTAATTGGTGTAGTTGGGGCTGTCTGTTACTCTGGTAATCAATCTTCCAGGTGCCAGTGGATCCAAGGCTCAGATCATTGCTCCTCTTGGTGCAGTCAATACCACAGTTCCAGTTACACCGTTGGTCACTCCATGTTCCTGGAGGTCACTCAGTGCTCCCAGGGTTTGTTCCGCTCTCATGGAGTTCACTGTCTCAGGCCTGCTCTGGCCTAGGTTGCCTGCTCAGACCTGTTTTTCTAGATTTTTCTGATCTGGATCCACTCTGTGGAGGTACTTTGCTTGGGGTTGGTCGCAAAGATCTCTGCCTCTAATTTACTAACTCAGAGGTCCCAGACTCGGGTACACCCAGACCCACAGAAGACCTGGCTCAGGCCTACTACCTCAGAGGTTCCAGAATCATGACTGGGCCTGCAGAGGTCTCTGGTTCCTGTCTACTCCCTGAAAGGTCCCAGACTCATGCCTGGACTTGCAGCGGTTCTGGCTCAGGTCTACTCCCTCAAATGTCCTAGACTCACACTCAGAACCACAGAGGTCTTTGGATCCTGCCTAGGACCTCATAGGTCCCAGACTCATTCCTGGACCTACAGAGGTCTTGAGTCCAGCCGACTCTCTCAGCAGTTGCTCCCCTGTACCTGCTTTTGTGGAGCTTGCTGTCTCAGGTCTGCTCTGGCCTAGGTTGCTGGATAAGTCCTATTTCCGTAAACGTCCTCTGAATCTGTTCCCACTCATGCAGAGTTCACTGTCTCAGGCCTGCTTGGTCCTAGGTCGCTGACCCAGTTCTGCTTCTGCAAATGTCCCTGGTCTGGTTCTACTCCTACTCCCACAGAGCTTGCCATCTCAGGCCCACTCCAGCCTAGGTTGCTGGCTCAGTCCTGCTCCTGTGGAGTTCACTGTCTCGGGCCTGCTTCGGACCAGGTCACTGACTCAATCTTAGTCTAGATCTTGTTGGCACTAAAAAGTCGAGGATTTGCTGAATGAATTCTGCTTTCAACCAACATCAGGCATTTATGTTCCTTATAGGGAGGGATACAAGTCCAAGAAATTTTGTTAAATTTTTGTGAAATCAAGACATCCAAAGGTAATGCACTGTGTTTAGCATTTTGCTAGCAGAAAAATCACCTCTTTTTCCTGAGGTGACAACTAACGAACAATGGAGAAGAATCTTGTACTAAATTGTGTGAGTCAAAGAAGCTGAGAACAATTGTGACTTCAAAGAAATATCCTGACTGGGATGATGCTGGTCTGTAAACTGCTTGCTAGACAATAACAGGGGCCTGAGTTTGGAGCCCCAAAACCCATATAACAAGTCTCTGTGGCATATGCCTGAAAATACAGCATGGGGGAAGAGGGTTGAGGCAAGTATAGTGATATTTTATTTTTGTTTTATAAGTAAAGCTTGTCTGCAGACCAGAAGGTAAAACTAAGCTACTAGAACCCAAGCAGTGGTGTCATATACCTTTAATCCCAGGATTTGGGAAACAGAAGCAAATGGATCACTGTGTGTTCAAGACCACCATGGACTATACAAGATCAATGCAGAAAAAGATCTGGTGGTGTTGGCTCACACTTTTAATACCAGTACTAGGGAGTCACAAGCCTTTAAGCCCCCACTGGAGAGGAATGTATAGAGGGATGAGACAGATACTCACTCTGTCAGTCTGAGGATTTCTGAGAGGTAAGAGCTCTCTAGTGATTTGGCTCTTTGCTTTGCTGATTTTCAGGTTGAACCCCAATATCTGTCTCTGGGCTTTTATTTTTTTGTGCAACAGACAGGGAGATACTAAAGCCCACTGTCCAGTCAGCCTAGCCAAATAGATTAGTTTCAGCTTTAGGGAGAGAGTTTCTCTCAAAAACAAATAAATAAAAAGACAATGAATATGGAGAGTAACAAAGGAAAATATCCACTGTCAGCCTTTGGCCTGCACAAGCACACATAATCACATGAATGCATGCACCACACACATATACAACATCACATATACAGG
Source organism: Myodes glareolus (assembly GCF_982192425.1). Classification (NCBI taxonomy): domain Eukaryota; kingdom Metazoa; phylum Chordata; class Mammalia; order Rodentia; family Cricetidae; genus Myodes; species Myodes glareolus. Next base: position 70,117,079 of record NC_142038.1, read on the forward strand.
CACACAAACAAAGGCATCTGTAAATAAAAAATATACAATTCAACGTAATCTCAAATGTGAATATATTTCAAGTAGAAAGGGGGTATTTTTCATAACATAAAACATTAGTAAACTCCTTCAAGGGAATGTTACCTTAATAAAACATACATGGTAGAATTACTAATTGTGGCTTTTCATGTTCCTGAAGTCTCTGGAGATATTCTAAAAGAAAGGTAATTTACATCCTACATATTGTCAGTCTGGCTAGATGTTGGCCAGAAAATGTCTTATTCAAAAACATTGTATACTTATAAAATTGAACATATAAATTTTATTGTTTTTCTATTTATCATACTTTATTTGCGTTTGTGCAAAAAGATAGAACATTTAATTTATATAGTAGGTTTTTGGCCAACAGCATAAATATTCACATCTGAATGACTTTTTTACATGCACTTTTCCATAATTTATGTTACATATTTCTTGTGTTTAGAAACACAAAACAGTACTTTATGGCAATATTTTGGAAGTCATTTCAGATATAAAATTAGCACCCTCAAAATGAGCCTGTAACAGTTTTCAAACTCAAAGTTCATCTTTGATTTTCTTTGTGCATTGTCTCCCAGGGCCACCTGTGGACTCTAGGAATCAGAAGGTGGTGGTGGTCAGCAAATGGTGTTCTTTCTGCAAGGCAGGCCTGAACTTGGGCCCTCAAACCTTAATGTCAAGCATTAAGATGAGCACAGAGGGGGCAATTGATTACTGTCTTAGCGTGATTGCACTGTGAAGCTGAAATATGTGCACACAGAGATTTGATAATGTAGCCTAACTTGTTGCTTACCATTAAAAATATGAATCACAGTCATAACTAAATATAACTAAAATAACAGTATGTGTCATTTTTAAATATATATGTTATATAAGACACATATATATATGGACATACATGGGGTTTTCTGTTATTGAAGGCTTAAAATGTTTTGTTTGAGGATTTTTTATTGTGTTTATAGCAAAATCTCAATGCAAATTATCTTAAGCATAAAGAGAATATAAGTGATTAAATTTCTTTTTATACACACACACACACACACACACACACACACACACACACACACACAATTGCTGATCTCTCCTAGCCGGACTGGACTCGAGCTTAAGCTATTCACTTCTTGGCTCTATTCAGCCAATGTCTCTCTTTTTCATGACTTCTCTCTCTTCTGTGATGGTTACTGTTAATTGTCAGGATCTGGAGTCACCTAGGAAACCAGCCTCCATGTGTATCTGTGCAAGTTTATGCAGATTAAGGTTCATCTGTGAGAATGCCTGTGAGGGATTAGGCTAATTGCTGTGGGAAGACTCATCTACTCTGTTGCCATGACCCTTTCTTGAAGGGTAGGGGGTGATCCTGAGCTTTATAAAATGAAAAGAATGAACTGGTGTTCATCAGTCTCTGTTTACTGATTATAAATACCCTGTGAACAGCTACCTTGACTTCCCTGCCTGATGAAAATCAGGGCCAAGAGGAAAATCAGCTTTCTCCCTTGAGTTGTTTTCCTGGGGTAGTTTATGACAGAGGCGGGAGAAGTGGCTAAGGGATCTACCACACATGCATGTCTAAATTCCAAAGGAAGAGATTTACCATGAAGCAAGAAATAAGCATAGATAAGTGTCCCACGCCCCATCTTGCCAGCAAGAACCACACGGGACACAGGATCCTTCTGCAGAAAAGCTTTAATGCCCCTTGGGAGAGCGAGCATCAGCCAACATGGCCGGGGGACCCAGATATGAAGGAACCCATCCCTTATACAGGAAAACAGTCCTTGCTTCAGACGTGTCACTCTTGGATAGGTCAACTGTCCATTCTCCCAGATGACGCCTCGGGAGTAGGCAGGGACTCAGTGGAAAGTTACCGCGCACCTGTGCACTCACCTGGCGGTGAAATCGGATGTCAGCGCCATCTTGTAATGGAGAATGTGGCTGCGGCCCTCTACAGATAAGCATCATGTTAATGTCTAAGAAGCTGGAATTCTGAGTGGGGAAAGGATGGCAAGTCGCACATGTATAGCATGTACAGTAGAAACTACTCTAAAGAGTATAAGAAGACACCACGATGGACTGTGTACACATTATGTGGTATTTCATCATGTCATGAGCTGTTACTCAAATTTAAAAAAGAAGGAAGTCTTTCTTTCTTATTTGTGACAACACTGATCCTAAGTGAAATAAGCCAGCCATGGAGCAGCAAGTGCTACAGACTTATTACATGGTTGGCATCTAAGAAAATTGATCTATGGACCAGTAAAGTCGTTCTGTGGCTAAAAGGTCCTATCACACAAGCCTGACCACCTAAGAGTGATGCCCAGCAGCAGCGGTGCAAGAAGAGAACCAACTCTGGAAAGTTGTCCTCTGATATCCAGATATTCAGTGCGGCATGAACACATCCAGACTTACATGTCACTCACACAATAATAAATAAAAGTTAAAATGATAGGTGCTGGAGCGATGGCTCAGAGTTTAAGAACAATGGCTGCTCTTCCTGAGGTCCTGAGTTCAATTCCCAGCAACTACACTGTGGCTCACAACCATCTATAATAAGGTCTGGTGCCCTCTTCTGGTGTGCAGGCATGCATGCATGCAGAAAGCTGCATACTAAATAAATAAAAACTTAATAAAGATAATAAAATGTAATATTGAAATAAAAATATAACCTAAACACCTTGAAAAATCCCAGAAAAATGTGTGTTTAAATATAAATATATGTATAAAAGGTATTGACTCTGTTTACAAGATTAGTAAATGCAAGAAATATAATGCACAGCTTGGTGGTTATACTTGATAATGCTGGACTGTTACAATTGTCTGAGAGACTAGACTTTACCTTTCTTACTGTAGAGAAAGCAAAGATCATTATGTGAAATGATGGAGATGTTAGTTACCTTCATTGCAATAATTATTTAATGGTAGATTCTGATATCAAAGTGTCATACTATGCACAGTAAACACAATTCTTCTATTTGCATATTTTACATCAGTAAAGCTATATATAGCACATATGTGTGTACAAAATATATTAAAATATTCATAGAAAACTACATTGGCAGAAAGCTTTGCAAAAACAAGTCAGTGATTCTGTTGTACCCGGAATGAAAGAATGAAGCAAAAAATATGAAGGAAGATAATAAGGAAAAGAGGAAAGGGGGAAGGGAGAAAAGGACAAGGTAGAAGATGAGGGAAAAGGAGAAGAAAGACAAAGGGGGAATAAGAAAGGGAAAGAGAATAATTAAAGTTGGCATGCCTATTTATCCTCCAACCCTATGCAAATCACATGTACCTGTTGCTTAACTCATGCCAAAAATAAATCTTTTAAAGAACTGAAGAGTTTCAGAAGCTGATATGAGCATCAGCACTCTCACTGAGTCAGTATGAGCCCCACTGCAAGAGGATGGCTGCTCAGTGCCCTTGCTACAAAGACTGTCAATCACCAGCGGAGTCCACTCCCCCTACAGAAGATCCCCTTTAGAACTGGTACTTGGGATCTTTAAGAGCAGTTCAAACACTTCTAGACAACGCACTTCTGCAGCCACTAAGGAAACCCCTATTAACAACTCACTCTGTTTGAAAGCGTGACCTAAAACCAAGTATTACCAGATATTGAAGACTATTCACATAAAAGAGAAATATTAAACTGATCCCTGAAAGGGGGAGATAATTAGGGGTAGCAAGAGATCTTTCAAACAACTGAAGCATGCATGCCCCAAGTTACTAAAAATTATTACATTTTTTAAGTTGTGAAAAATGAAAAAAAAAACTTTGGGAGATGATTTTCAAGATTTAAAAACAAAGATTTTTAATAAAAATAAATAAACAAGATGGCTGGAAATCATTCAGAATATAAAACAAAAATATAAAGTATATTCCTTTTCTAATGCTGCTTATGAGTCTCCAGACACTCACGTTTTTAAACAGCATCCATTCATTAGCTCTCAGCTCCTAAAGAGCAGAGTTTCAGATACTAAATACCTGGTTTCTCACCCTAGGATCTTATGAGTCTGAAATCAAAGCCTTGTCTGGGCTTCATACTCATCTGAACTTGACAATCTTCTAATTTCTTTCAAGTCTTTGTCAGACTCCTGTGATTATGGGACTGAGGACTTAGTTTCCTGATAGTTACTAGCCATGGATGTAAAGTGTTTGTTGTTGTTGTTGTTGTCGTTATTGTTGTTTTGGCTACTGTAGAAGTGTCTTGTCCAGAAATGTTTAAGTCCCCTCAAGATCCCCCGGAGCTTCTATGTGCCTCACCCAGGTTCTATGCACGTGTCCCTCCCAGAGCAAAACAATTCACTTTTCCAAACCAGTGTCTCTCCAGCCTAAGACTACATATGTTTTTATATACTGTAAAGGTTGTCATCCTACTTTTGCCCTCTACAATAACATCATCAAGGGAGATGTGGTCATCACTTCAATACACAGATCCCACCCACACTCAGGAATAAGGAATACAATGATATGAACCAAAGAAAAAAAGAAACTTTAGTGAACATATAGAGCTCTGCCAAGCACAGCAATGAAGGGAGATTTAATAGATGTGAACATCAAGCTAAAACAACCACTGAGGGATCCAAGAGAGAAAGAAATAAATACATGGGGGATTAGATGGTAGTTTTAAAAGTAGACAAAACTTGCATAATAAGTATGCATTATGGATATCAATCAATTCTAACTTACACACTCCAGAAAGAACTTCCTTTTGAGTGACAGGTACTCCAATGTTGACACAAGTTTAGACAGTTTGGAATAAGTCTTCTGAAAAAGGTGAAGAAAGTGGAATCACTTATGGATAAGCAATATAGATTATTACAAAGCAGCAAAATATCTTAGTTGGAGACTTCAAGCACATGTTCAAAGCACAACTGTTTGACAGAGAGTACAGGAGCAAAGAGAGACATAAGGTAGGTGTATGTAGTGAGTGCAAAGATCCGTACACCTAGAGCTCAGATGCCTCTTAAGTGTTTTGTCTCTGAGAACAATGTATCTGGACACCACACACGTTTGTACTCCAAGGTGAAAGCCATGAGAATTCTCAGCCCCCGATATCAGCTTGAGGTATGCATGAGTTCCACGCTCTTTCCATGGCCTTTAGATACAATCTTGAAAATCCCTCACAGTGATACCATCAGGCTGGCATTTGTCATGGAAGCACTTGTGTTGTGGGAATAAAAATACCAAATGAAAAGGAAAAAAGTCAGATAGTCACCCAAACATGCCAAGTCCTCAGTGAGATGAAGAGTTTCTAACACCTTTCAAAGAGACACAAACAGATCAACTGATGAGGGTCCAATTTCAAAATGGCAGGAAGCATTGTTCAAACCACAATAAAATAATGTATTCATAAAAATTGACAAATTAGTTCCATAGGTCAGTTCACATGTGATCACGCTGACTGCATTTTGAAATGAGTTTTAAGAAAGCAAAGATAAGCATTGTGTTGAGTGTGTTGTCTAGAAAACACACACTGGTGAACTGGCAGTAATGGCGCACATCATTAATCCCAGCACTCCGCAGGAAGAGGCGGGTGGATCTCTATGAGTTCGAGACAGACTGCTCTACAGAGTGAGTTGCAAGACAGCCAGGGCAAAACCAAAAAACCCTGTCTCAAAAATCCAAAAAAAAAAATGGAAGAAAGGAAAAAAGGAAGGAAGGAAGGAAGGAAGGAAGGAAGGAAGGAAGGAAGGAAGGAAGGAAGGAAGGAAGGCGCACACTGGTGCACACATCTGGTTCTAAAGGGTTTTCTTTCTTAGCACTGCTTCCTAAATTTTAACATGAACACCAAAAACCTGGGACTTGTGTAGGACAGATCCTACATTTTTTAATATGAAGAAAATTTTACTTCCCAGAGATATATAGCAGATAAAACTTTGTACAGCAAAATAGCCATTACAGATAATTGTTGATATATTTTTAATATCATACCCAAACACAACAAGTGTTTGTTTCTGGAAGATAAAGTGTAATAGTGAATCAGCCAATTTTGAACTATCTTACTTTTAAGTGGTTACTTTATCAATGGCATATTATACCATCATACTCTGGCCACATACAAAAGCATAGCATTTATATTTTTATATAGATCTAAACATCCCATTACTTAATGGTACAGGTTCTCAGGTGATACCTAAGCTGTTTGACTTTAAAGTGTACATGAGTAGTACTTAGAGCTTCCAAATATGTTTGATTCACACATATATGAACTGAAAACCTACTCTAGTCAGAATGGAATTACAAGCAAAGAACTGTAAAAATTTGAAACCAAGAAAGATTTACCCAAACTCATGTTTTGAACTTCATAAGCATATTTTGCTATGGCAATATTTAAATATCTCCCAAGTTGTTTAAATGTCTGAATTATACAAAACTTAAATACTTAGAATAGAATGATAAGTACCATTCTATCAAAATCAAAAGAGAAATTTTTATTCTTGGAAGTAACTACTTTCTGCCTGTACATTTCCTCAAATCTTGCTAGCTTCCAATAAGTAAATATTTGCTCTTATAGAAGTTTTCCAATCATAAGGTTATTGGTTTCTGGTCTGCAAAGGAAAATCTCAATAGTATAACACCTAATATGATACCTAATTATTTCAAAGTAATATACTCTTTCAAAAAGATATTATAACCTTTTAAAAGGAAAGGATTTGCCAAGAGTTGATGAATTATGTCCATTCTCTCAACAAAACAACAATGAGAGCATCATCCAACCCTGAACAGAATCTCCCTCTTGCTGTAGATGAGACCTAATACAAAGATGACTGGAAAATGCGCAGAGCGAGACATGTTGGAGCATTCAGTCCTAAGTGGGATATCGTCATCAAATCCTCCCCTCAGGACTCAGGGGATCTATGAGGAAGAGGTGAAAAGACTGCTAAGAGCCAGAGGCCATGGATGACTCCAAGGAAATGGTGTCCTCTGAACACAACAGGACACACATATGGATTCACAGCGACTGTGACAGCATCTACAAGGCCTTCGCAGAGTAAACCAGACAGGACCCAAGTATGAGCAGGGGAAGTAGACGCAAAGTACCACCCCTAACAAAGGCGTTATTAGCAATTGATACTTTCTAGGAAAGGGAAAAATCAGTCTTTCTCCAATAGAGGGTTTCTGGGTAAATCACTCACACTCCAGAATAGGCCCATCTCACTGGAGTGGTTGGCCAACACAAAACAGCTGCCATGTGTTCATTCACCAACAGAGAAATAGATAAAAATATGTAAATATGCACAGTGGAATTCTACTGAATCATAATGAATAAAATTGTGTCATTCCTTGGAAAACAGTTGCAACTGAAGAGTATCTTGCCAAGCAAATTCAATCAGGCTCAGAAAGTAAATATCACGGGAGTATCTGTGCATGCTCTTTTATCTCTTATAAAATGTTTACGTTTACAACCAAACCAAGAATGCTGCCTTAATCAACTCAAATAAAAATGTTTTCCTAGTGACTAATCTTCTTACCAATGTCACTCACACTTAAATAAACCCTAAGAGAATCTAGCCTTGCCAATCAAAGGACTATCAATATGCTGAACATATTTCCACCTGGTATAAAAATATGCAAAATAACCAAAATTACCTTTTGTTTCCAGAAAAACTATTGAACTAAGAAACTTTGGGACTCTGAGATTATTCGATGCCTTGATCCCACAAAAAAAAAAATCTTGTTTTATTTGCCAAGTTAAACCTTCCCACAAATTGTGGACACTGTGATGCTGGATGCTCATATCACAGTAATCCTGGCCAAATAGTCATGTTTGATCATACCTTGTTCTCTGCTGAGACGGAGAAGTCCAATAAACTCTTCCTACTGTTTTCAAAATATGCAGTAGTCATAGTAAACATAAGAATAATACAGAATGAGGAATATCAGGAATGAATCTTGTGTCTTAAAGAGAAGACAAATAAATGTGAAGGAAAAAATCTAAACATTAGCTGAATCTTCAAGAAATGTTGAAGGTAAGGCACAGCTGTAAGACCCTGCTCTCTTTTACTTCATATAAAAAGGCACAAAAGTCTTTACTTTTCAATTAATACAAAAGGAAAAAGTACCCACAAATGAATTTTTTCTGAAGCACTTTCTTGTATATGAGGAGCTCCAGAAATGGAAAGAATGTAGGTGTTGTGTTGTGTACCAGGGGTACAAGACATCCTAACAAATAATGGATTCCATTTTGATGCTTATCTATGGTGTGGTGTGGTTCACCTCCACCAACCAAGTGCTGAAGCTCAGTATTCATTATGGCATCACTAAGATGGTAGGATCTTTGATGGGATCATCAATACACAAATGATGTCTGAAAAAAATGGTATTAGATAAATTCTAAAGAAAGTAGACTGTTACAGAAGATCAAGTACTTTCAGCCTAGCCTGGGCTACAGAGCAAGAACAAAGATGCCACCTGTTGTGTCCTGATGAAATTAGAAAACTTTGCCAGAGGTTAACTGTTGTAAAAGGAGCAGCGAGCTGCTTCCCGCTGCCCGGCTAGCTTTACCCGAAATAATTACACAGAAACTATATTCATTTAATGCCTGGCCCATTAGTTCTAACCTCTTATTGGCTAACTCATACATATTCTTTTAACCCATTTCTAATAATCTGTATCGCCACTTGACTGTGGCTTACCAGCATGAGTTTAACCAGCGTCCATCTCAGAGACAAGAGCCATGGCGTCTGCATGACTCTGCTTTCTTTCTCCCAAGCATCCTGTTCTGTCTACTCTACCCACCTAAGGGCTGGCCTATCAAAAGGCCAAGGCAGCTTCTTTATTTTACCAATGAAAGTAACACAAAGACAGAAGGCCCATCTACTCCAGTTAACCTGAGGGCACCATCGGCTCTTTGTACATCCAGCCTCTAAAACCACACTAGTGAACCTTTCTTTGGGATAGAGACAGGGACAGTGCTATACTACAGGGAAGTGTAAAAAAAAAATTTAAAAAAAAAAACAACGCTGCTTCTGTTATTCTTTCTTATGAGATGGTTCAGCTGATATAAACGAGAAGCACAAAGTTAGGATTCCTCTTCAAAGGTAAACATTTGTTTGTGTCCCATATGCAGCCTGAGCTGAACTGATGTTACTGTACAGTTCTAGACTGTGCACCTGTGAGCTTCCATCTGGTTGCAGTGACGCACCTAGGTAGGACGGAATTCTGAGCCTGTCATCTTTCATCACCAGTTCACTCTAGTCACCCAAAGGGACAGCTGGAGTTGTGTCTTTATGAAGATGGAGTGAAAGCTGAACTCCTCATGTCTGTCTTCTTCCTATTGTTTGAATTTTAGCTGTGGGGTCACATTTGACTATAAAGAAATCTGGAAAATGCTGCTATTTACGAACAGACATGTTCTAAGATATCAACTTCGTTTTTATAAGCCAAGAATATAGACAGTGATGGACACAATCTGTGCCACTGTGGTTTTTAGACTTTTGGTTATTTTCTACTTGTCATATCAAGACTGCAGTACCTGTCTCATTTTTTCATAAGTATTAAGCGAAATAACACCCTTGAAAGCATTTTGTAAACTGCAAAGTGATATAGAGTATGAAATATTAATTGCATTTTATACTGATGTTTCACTGATGAGATGAGAAGAGATAAGAGGGAGAAAAATGAACCAGAGAAGATGGGGGAATATTTATTGATGCAGTTTTTACCCAAAACATGAACATGCTTTTTCAGTCACAGTTTGAAGTTTAATTTAGTTATCTGTGATGTGTTAGACTCTAAGGATGCGTTTAGAGTGTGAATGTTATCGCTTTAATTTGAAATCACATTTATTTGTCTCAAAATATTTCAGATGGCACACTAGTCTTTCCGGAGATTTCAGCAAGAATGCCACCCTATGTGCCAGGAACGGGGATAAGCACAGGAGATGGAGATGGGTGTTGCTAAGGTAACAAAGAAATGCTAGTGCCATATAAACAAAAGTTAGTATCTGACAAAAACACAAGGTCTTCAAATAAATGCCTTTAATAAGGTCATAGGTAATAAAAAGAGACCTAATAAGTAAAATTATGAGAAAATTTTAAATGAGTGATTAAATACTATTTATTGCTTATTTTGTTGATCTATATAAAACATAAGTTGTGCTTATGTAATTGTATTTTTAATGAATTAGTTTAAGGGCAGTTAATATATATAAATTTGTTTAAAACTGTTTCTAATACTTCATTTTTTCTTAAAACACATTCATATTTTTGAAACAAAGCAAAGCATTTCATGAACATGTAAACTGTTTCCAGAGTAAGAAATTAATTGGCACATTAATTTTTGAAAAGGTATAAGTTTTCACTGTGTGTTTACCTAGATGGAAAAGAAAAGCTAGAGTAATAAAATAATCATATTGTTAGACACTAAATGCTCTAGTCCCATTGAGTCTATTATGATATTTCATGGCACTGTTAAGTCAAAAAACATCCAGCATGTAATTTGCTTGGATACCTTACTAGCTACACAGTAAAATTAGAACTGTGATGCCAAGATGAAAGTTATCACTATGGATTGACTTATATCTTGACAGAGGTCTTAGCATAAATCATTTGCATAGTCACATTAATTGCATTTTAAAGTTGATATGCATTCTGGATACATTGCAAAGCTTCTGTATGGCTAAGGACATTATCATTTGGATGAGTTAGTAGGCTAGAAAATGGGGAAATATCTGTATCAATTAAACATCCAACAGTGGGTTAATATCTAAGTATGTAAAGAACTGAAAAATGAACATTAAGGAAAGAAAAAAACTTAATTCAAAATGGGATATTGAACTAAACAGAGTTCTCAGAAGATATAACACTAAGAATCACATAAAGAAACAGTCAACATCCTTAGTCATCAGTGAAACACAAATTAAAGTATTTTGAGAGTTCATCTTATACCAGTCAAAATGGTCAAGATTAACAAAACAAATGACAGGTCATTCTGGCTCAGATACGGAATAAGATGAACAATCATCCATTGCTGCCCGTGGGAGTGCAAATTTGTTCAGACACGATGGAAATTAGCGTGTCAGTTCCTCCAGAAAATGGAAATTATTCTACTTGAAAATCTGGCTATATCACCTCTGAGCATATACCCAAAGGACCCACTTGCCTAAACATGATCATTGCTGTTCTATTCACAATAGCCTAGCTAACAGCCTAGATACCTGTCAACTGATGAATGGTTAATGAAAATGTGTTGCATTTATACAATAGAATTTTATTCAATTGCTAAGGAAACAAAATTATGAAATTTGCAGATAGATGGAGGTACAAAAATTTATCCTGAGTAAGGTAACCCAGAACTAAAATGGCAAATATATACTTTCCTTAATATATGGATGTTAACCTTTAAGCTTTTGTTATGTGTGCTGAAGTCTTCATTACCACCGAAACTGTATACCTCGTAAGGGATTACTGGGGAGGAGAGGAGCTCCCAATGAAGGGGGAGCAGAATGTATCATGAAGAGACAGGAGGAAGAGTGGAGTGAGAGGAGTAAATGTGGTCGGGGAGGGGGTGCATGATGAAGATGAGGCAGTACTAGGGTAAGAAACAGAGGGGACTGGATAACGCTAAGGAACCCGTATTCTTCAGACACAAGAGCATTGATGCACATCTAAACTCACAGATATTGTAACAGCAGGCACAGAGCCTGCACAGATTCAAGGGTCCCCACACTGAGAAGTTTAAGGGACATGGTCTCCCAACTTTAGCCACAAAATTATATTCAATCAATACCGACATGCAAAGGAAAACATAGTTTTCGCTAAAAGAGTCTCTCTTCTCACTGGAGGTATTAACTACACCAGAGTAGACCTCATGTCAACAGTAAACAGCCAACACAAAGTGAATTTCACGTTATTTGTGTAGATTTTTTGTCTCGGATTACTTTGCTTGGGCATTTTTGTCTTACTGGTCTTTTGTTTGTATATCTTAGCTTCTGGTTTTGTGTGGCAATTGTGTGTGTGTGTGTGTGTGTGTGTGTGTGTGTGTGTGTAAGGGAGAGAGAGAGAGAGAGAGAGAGAGAGAGAGAGAGAGAGAGAAAGAATTTCTTGTTGGCTTAGTTATTTCATAACATTACTAATTTTAATAATACAAAGTGCTTTACACGGCTCAAGTGCTATACCATAAAGAAAACAAACTGAAAATACATCCTTCTCTTTTCTCTATATATCCAATCACCATTCCAAAATTATTCATGTACTCAAAGCTTTCAACAATAGCCTGTTAGTAAGCATTGTCATTTCTTAATCTGAATATATGCATTTACATATATGTAAACGAACATTTTAATATCCTGCTCTTCCACAAATAGTGAAATACTTAGTCCCTCTTGAACCTGTGTTTTTCTGTTTAAGGTTATATTTTAAAGCCTCAAAAATATCAGTGCATTAAACATTCCCTGATCCAGAGCACATCGATGCACAATTATCTACCATGCCCTTAAGAAGACTGTGATCCACACCTTAAAGTTGTACTTAAAATCTTTCTTTAAAGATCTAATAAGATTGTTTTTTCTGTTTTACTAATTGTTACAAAATAGTTTAAAAATCAATGCATGTAATGATTACATCTACTATTTGTTTTTTAAATTAAACATTTTAGAAATACACCAGGTTTAGCAAATTTTAAGGGTACACAAGTACATTCAAAATAATTTTTATATATAGTCATTATCATTAATGAAAGTTGCATTAATGTTCTCCCATCGTTACTATCTTAGAGTTCCATTGGCTCAATTGTGCTTAATTCCAACATTTCACAATCACAAGGAAATATTTGTTTTGAAACAAGGCTTTTAGCAAAATTAAAAGAAAAGAACTCTATCTTTTGCTCTTCTCTGCCAATGCTGCCTTCTTGTTTAGCATCTGTCATGAACACCAGGCCAGTTGGCATCTGAGAGCTAACTGATGGGGCGGGCTGCATTAGAACTCAGGGAGAGCAAGTGTCCTCTTGCAAAGGAAAAGGGAGCATTGGCCTTTCCTGTCAACTCCAGTGGGAGGATGCACCTCAAAAGCATCCAATTCTGAAAGAATCAAGAATAAGAATATGATGCTTGTGGTAATCAAGAAACAATAAGAAAAATGGATTCAGCATTATGAAGAACACTGAGGATATACAATAGAGAAATATAGCAAAGACCACAGTTTTTCCTAAAACCTGTGCTCAGACACTGTCTTAGTCAGAGCTTCTATGATGTGATGAAACGTCATGATCAAAAAAAAGCAAGTTAGAGAGAATATTTATTGGCTTATGCTTGCACATCACAGTCCATCACTAAAAGAAGTCAGGGCAAGAACTCAAGCAGGGTCAGAACCTGACAGCAAGAGCTGATACAAAAGTCATGGAGGAATGCGACTTACTGACTTGCTCTTCATTGCTTGCTCAGACTGTTTTCTTATATAACTCAGGACTACCAGGGCAGGAACGGCACCACCCATAATGAACTGGAATCTCTCTCATCAATCGGTAATGAAGAAAGTTACCTACAACTGGTCTCTTGGATGTATTTTCTCCATTGAGGTTCTCTCCTTTCAGATAACTCCAGCTTGTGTCCGGTTGATATGCAGCTACCCAACACAGATACCTCCAGTAGAAAGAAAGTATCTATGGAATAAAATATGTTGAAAGGATTTCCAATCTACTAAGCATTCCATGGTTGTTCTAGTTCTGCAATAGAGATAGGTAAGCATTAAGCACTGAAAAGACTTCAAGTTGCACAGATATATATATATATATACTCCTTCATTCCCTAAAGTGCACCCATTCACATTCTGATGACATATTCTATTAAGTAAAGTTTCTTTAAGCCAGGCATGGTGGTACACACGTGTAATTCCAATAGAAAGATCAGTATTTCATAGCTGAGGGAGGGTAGTAAAGGAAGGACAGGGCCAGGCAGGGAGAAGAGAAAGGCAGAAGAGAAGAGAAGAATGGAGAGGACAGGAGAGATGTGGAGAGAAGGAAGACAAGGAGGCAGAGAAGGAGAATGAGAAATAAGAAGAAAAGTTGATTGATTTAGAAATCTTTCTAAGGAAACACTCCCAATTTTTTCTGAACATGTCCTCATATTTTGAGAAGCCCCTCTGAAATTATTCTGAAAATACTGACATCACTATAAACCTTTTTTGACCCTAACATTATAGATTTGTTCTTGGTTACAAGTACAAGAGAAAGAGAAAACTGGATGCTCAGTCCCAATGTTCCCACTAACAGCTAAAATAAAATTATGGATCATTAAACAAGATGTCTTGGATTTGGAGTAATGCTTAGCTGTTAAAAGAGATTGATACAAAGCTCTTAAGTGCTTGTTACTCCTCAAGAGAACTGAGTTCAACTCGCAACACCACATCCAGAAACCCACATCAACCTGTAATTCCAATTTCTTGATATTTGATATTTGGCCTCCATATTCCTCACATACATATACAGACACAGATAAAATGTAAAATAATTTTTAAGGGAAAATATTTATCACTGTGATATTCTTTAGTGAAATACTGTGATCACAGACAAGCATTAGATGGAGCATGGGGAACCCCTTGGAAGAAGGGGAGGAAGAATTGTAGGAGTCAGAGGGGTTGAGGAAATCAGGAGAACATGGCCCGCAGAATCAACTAAACAGAGTTCAGAGACTGAAGTAACAATCGTGCATTGGTCTGAGCTAAGGCCTCTGCATGTGTGTTACGGTTGTTTTCCTTGGGATTTCTTGTGGGACTCTTAATAGTGGGAATGGGGGCGGGTCACTCTGACTCCTTCATTCGCACTTGAGACAGTTTTCTTCTTACTGAGTTGCCTCATTCAGCCTTGATATGAGGGTTTGTGATCTCATTGCAGCTTGTTATGCTGTGTTTGGTTGATACCTGTGAGAGTCCTGCTCTTTTATATAGGGCAGCTAAGAAGCAGTGGATTTCAATGAGAGGGAATATGGGGCGGGGGAACTGAGAACAGTGGAATTCTGGGAAACTGTGGTTGGTATGTATTGTATGAGAGAAGAATAAATAAAAAGAAAATATAATGAGAGTGTAAAGTGACCATTGCTACAAATTCAAAGCTCTCACCTTAACAAGCTGTACAACTACTCTAATAAATACTCCCATTGGTGAGTGACTTGACAGACTTAAAACTCCAGAATAGAATTGAAAATTCTCATTACCAGGAAATCCTGACAACTTGTTAATTGTGACTGTGACTATGAATATGTAGCTTTCTGTCCACAAGAAAATGGACTAGCATGACCACAATCAACTTGTGGCCCAAAATTAATTGTTGAGAGCATTATATGATAACCAGTTCAAGCCACCTTTAAGTACTATAATAGAGAACTCTTTCATTATATAAAATGTTTTTTCCAGTTTTTCTTTATTCATGACTAAACTGATGTAAATACATATACATTAATATATGCAGAGTACAAATAAAATGATAGGAGTATCCGACCTGAACTCTGTGACTGGCCTTTCTTAGGCACTGTCCCACATTCCCAGCTCACCAGGGAAGCCAATAAAGGATCTTCTAAAACTTGAAATCTAAGGATTATTAGAATATGTAAGTAACAACATAGAGGTTCTCAATTTCTAGCCTAGCGCTATTCTCCCCTCAGTCTGAAATCTTGGAAATGGCTGCTTTGCACTACACCAGAAGTCTTTTCTCATTGGCGTACTGTGCATGTCCATGGGCATGCTGGAACACATCTCACAGTACTTGGGCAATGCAGGTTATGTTTTGATAGAACACATAACTAGACCAATGAGTCAATATCTGAAATTTGTAGGCTGTGTTGGTCAAAAATGTAACTGTAAGGATGTGGACAGTGAGCTGTTAGAGAAAAATCGGGAAATAGGAAAAAGGTAGAAGGAAATATACAATGAAGAATGGGCTACTGAAGATCAATGTCTAATGCCTCACAATGTGATTACACCTTGGATGCCAAGATTTTACCAAAGAGGATTCTCCAAATCTTTTGGAACACATAGCCATCTGCAATGCTGCCTGACTCTTCCCTTAAATGTCTTCCAATTCCATGTATCATGCAATGTGATAGTGAACTGGAGGGGGTTCCGATGAAATGGGTCTAAATTAAAATCTTCACTGTCATTTTCCTACACTAAGACCGTGTGTACCCCTTCCAGAGGCATAACCTGGAGGTAGCTAGACCCTACAGAGAATCAGCCACCTCTACAACAAAACATTGGACAATCTACTGTAGCCATAGCATCCCCTGTCTTATAACTTACTCTCTTAAAGGGGCTTCTTCAAGCTTTTGTTTTTATTTGTATATTATTGAACTTTCTTAGCACTGTTGAGATATCTAGAAAATGATTATTTTCATTATTCTCTTACCACCGTTCTTTTCTTAAGTAAAGAGATTATGCTTGCTTTCCTAGGTTAGGATAGAAGATCTTTAATAAATATTTATATGTTCATGAAACAAACTTTTAACCTCTCAGAGTGTCTTTGTTTTGTTTACCTGAAATATATGGATAATAATGTAATAGAATATATTTCCAACATTAAAATTTTTGGGTTATATTGGATTAATATATGTCTTTTATAAAAATAGAGCTCCTTAGACAAGAAAATGGTGTAGGACATACCTTACGACTGAAAGTCTCTTACTTCCGTGTGACTTCACAGAAATTATTACAGATATTTTGTTGAAATTTTATCATGTCTCCAACCTATTTTCCTAAAATTATCTTTCCTCCAACCACTTAAATTTATTTCATTTTTAAAAACAGATTGAACCTATTTACACATTATTGCTTCTGTATATCCATATGATTTATTCATGAATGTCAATCACCAGGAAAATACTGTGCTCATGTAATTGACACCAAACACTGAAATTAAATAGTGCCTGCTACAGCTCACAAGGTGGAGCACAGGGAGAGAAAAGAGGATTAATCAGTGCAGCAAGAAATCCTTGCTTCTCACCAAGAGGAAGCGGCTCTGTGTTCTTACTCCTCGGAGTATTAAACTTCCTCAAAAACACATGCATAAGAAAGTTCTTGCTCCTTGGAGCAATTAAAGGCCCAGCAGCAAACCCCGAAGAGCTGGAAAGTCATGTCAGCAGAAAAGCCATTGAAAATAATAAGCAATTAGGGCTGGCATTTTACAGAGCATAATTGAGAGATGATACCTTCTTAAAAGCCCCCACTGATTAAAACTCAGTCTCTATAGTGAACTTCATGAACTGAAATAAGCATTAACAATTTTCCTATAAACGATGAAAATGACCTTTCGACAATAAATGGAGGTGCTGGCAAGATGGCTCAGTGGGTAAAAGCACTTGCTACCACACCTGACCAGCTGAGTTCAATCCCCTGTAATTCTCAGAGCCCTCCTCAAAAGTGGTGAGAGCAGAAGGAAGCCATCACTCTACTTGTCAGTGGAAAAGAGTTTCATGTTAAGTTTATTTCCTATGAGTTATACGCTGCTGTATATCTTTCAGAGACCCTCAAATCAGAGCATGGATGTGAAAGGGGGTTGGGGTAAAACAAAGGACAGGGGTGAGGTAGGACAGAATGAGGTCACTGGCAGAGCAAAAGAAAGTGAGACAAAGTATGGACATATTTAACAGAAACTGGAGAACGTGGTGATTGATTTTCATGGTCCTAATGAAATGGATGAAGAGGTGAAAAACAACGCAATCAGATTTACAACCTGAGCTGAGTACATGACACTTGTGTTCCATGAGTTATGGGACAAGAGTTGGTTTGTGGGAAGGAAAGGGCAAAAACGTGCTCTGTGTTGAATTGTGTGCTCATTTGTAAAAATTGTATATAATGTTTCACAGAGTTGGACATACAGATGTATACTTTAGGGAAAGATAGGCATGAAGGTCAAAATCTGTGGAGGTACAAAGCGGTATAGAATCTTCACACTGTAAGCATTTATTGACTCTAGATTGTGCATCCTCCCCACTCCTAGCTGATTACACCTTCTTTATGTTTCCAATTGCTTCAGCGTCTCATTCCACCACTATTCAGTACTACACCTCTGCATCCTGCTCATCCTCTCTGCCTCATTTTTTTAATGTATCTTTTATAGTCCAGCACTTCTCTTGTCTTCAACAAGTAATCAATCAAGCAAAACTGTCATTTATTGGCCACAATCCTGTTCTTCTCGCAGAACTGTATATTCTTCCTCTTTTCCAGACATTCTAAAGCATGGCTTCTCGAGAAACTATAATTCAGTAACTCTTCGTGGTGCTCAACTACAGGAGCTGAAGGCACCACTGCTTTACCACTCTCTCATCCAATGGAGCATAAGTGGATTCTGCTACTGTTTATTCTTCCAATACTGCCCATAGATTTGCTTTGTAGTGTTGTTAACCTATCTTTGAGAGAATCGATATCCTTTTTCACTCGACATACATGGGATTTTATATATCTACTCCTGCTAACTACTGTTTTATATTGATGAGTCCTAGTTCTAGACCTCTGATCCAGTACTCCCCAAAAGAGACTACATAAGAAGAAGATGAAATTGCATCTCTTTAGACAGGCATCCTCTATTCTTGGAATTCTTTTGTAATGCTTTGGCTCTCATTTGTTTAGTAAGTATAGAGTGTTGCACCAGCAGGCAAAGCACCTGTACACTCTACTTGCATCTATTTCCTGGTCCAGAATTTCCTGGTCTAGAATATTTCCTCCATCTCTTACTATGTTCCTTTCCACTTCTTTTTAGGACAAGTCCACAACATACTTCTCGAATAGGCATTTCACCTACCATTCCTTTGCCTGGATTCTAGTTGAGTCACTGTAGAACCCTTCAGAGCATAAGAAGCATAGAAGGTTCCACCCTGCAGGATGCAAATGCTGGGTTGCAGATGAATCTAATCTAGCATTCAATGTCCAAAAGATTCACTCTCTCCTGTGTCTGGACACAGAAGGAGAGTGTTTTGATTTGTTATCAGGGTCTGTGTTGGGCAATAATCGAGAAGTGGCAACCTCAGGTCGGTACTCACTGTGCATGCTGAAGCTCTAAAGATGTGCTAATGTGAGTTGTTGCACATCTTGATTTTAAATGGCATGCACCTAAAGTCAGATTTCAAATCACTACACACCAACAACTGAACTCTATTCATTGTAGTCCCATAAATACATATAATGATCAATAACTATTTGATGAGGTGGAGAGGTGTTGCCAGTGGAATAAATTTTAAGAGTGGAAACAGAAGTAATGTACAAAGTTTCTTAAAAGGGGAATTTAAAATCTTATTATCTGTTCTCTGAAGATACATTCCTAAATTAAATCACCTTGCTCTTATAGACCCAGATGGGAAGACAATATTTTTAGAGAACACGTTTTCTTTTTGAGTCTTATGTAATCTCCTTTTAAAATCCAATCAGTCTTAAAGGGTACGCTATAGTTTAAATGACTTCTACAAAACTACAGCCTTTATTAAAACCCAAATTGAACTTGAAATATCCCCACCCATTTCAATAAAATGAAAAGAAAAGGTTCATTCATATTTCTGAATGTATTTTAGAAGAAATGAGCTATGTGCAGAGTGTCATGCTAAAAGAATAACACAGAAGTGAAAGCTGACATAAGCAACAAATATGCAAAGACAAATTTTCTCAATCCTCCTTATCTTTAGAGACCCGTTCTAATACACACATACTCTTAGGGGTTTTCCTGCAGTTAACACAGCACAGAAAGCACACAGATGAAAAGTCTAGATGTACTGAAACCTGAAACCATGAATCAGACAATTTAATATTTAAATTCTTGGTATATATCATTGGGTGTCTGTGTGTGTGCGTGCGTGCGTGTGTGTGTGTGTGTGTGTGTGTGTGTGTGTGTGTGTGTGTGAGGAAATTGCAGAAGGATATTGCTGTCTCTTTCTGTATCTCTCCTCTCTATTCTCTATAGTCATGGTCCCTTACTGAACCTAAAAATCATTTTGGCTAGGCTAGCTGACCAGCGAGCTCCCCCACTTATGTGTCACCACCCACAACACCAGAGGTTACGGACACTCATGGCATGTGCCAGTTTTTCTGCATGTGTTCTGGGGATTCAAGCTTAGGTCATTATGCTTGCCTGGCGAGCACTCTTCCACTGAGCCGTTCCCTTCCTGTTCACACTCATTGCTCTTTATAATGTCTTTTGTATGTGTTTTGTCAAACCAATGGCTGCTGGATAAAAGTGAGATCCTGATTTTCTACCAAGTCTCAATGTCTGTAATTGCCAAGCTTAGCTTCATGAAATTTCTCCTTGCTCCATGGTATGCTATTTCTCTATGCACGAGGAAATATGTTGCAGTCCATGTAAAGAATGACCATCTTTTATAAATATATTTCTGAAATAATAGCAAAAAATGGAATTGAAAACAGCACTTATGTTGGGCTTGATACTGGAGAGAACTCAGTCCTCAAGATCAAGGAGGACATATTTTCAATCACTCTCCATTACGTTCTCTGTTATTTCAGGTAAGTTCTTTAACCACAATGTGACTTTGGGTAAGAGCCTCATCTGAAAAATGAGAATACTAATCTCTATGGAATAGAGAGAGTTTGTTACCAGGTGGAATATTTGAAATACTTTCTGGATCCTTTTGGAAGTCCCAAACAATAACATGACTTTCTTAGCAATTTATCAGCAAATAATTTTGTTAATGTTTTTCCGTGTTTCAAAATGGGTAATATCTCAGGTCTTTTTAAAGTTATTGCTATCTGGATTGTATGTCTGTAAGAAACTGCAGTGTTCTCTTCAGGCAAATGATGGATTTGGAGAATGGGGTGTATGAATGAATAATCAATCACCAGACACCTTGAAATTTCATTATTTACTGAACATTAATCTATTAATTAATTATCAACACAAGTATTTCACTATTTCTATCAGTTGCCAATGTGATGCCTCAATAATACTTTGGCTGGAACTAATGTAGCACCACAGTGAAAATCCTCAAATAATAGGTTTTATGTAAGTCTCATAACAATCAGAATGTGTTAATAACCTGAAAATTCTCTTATAAGTCAAAGCCAGGACTTTCTGAATAAAAATAATACTAGTATGCTCACTGAAGCTGCAATTTGTGATAGTGAAACTTTATTTTCTCAGATGTTCTAATGACATGAAATTCTATGAAAAAATTAGATCCTGATATGAAATTGAGGACACCTGGAGATAGACGAATTAGAAAGCTAAATTTGAAATGAACCATTGAGTTAAATGCATAAAAGCTATGGATTTAACTACCTTCCCTGAGTGTGCCTTGTTAATTTTGTTTGTTTTCGATGACTGTTCATATTGCCATGATGTTTTTAATACTAAACCTGTAGGTGTAATCTGAGGCCTGTTACTTTCATGACTACAGTTTTTGAAGAACTGAAGCCTTTATTTAATTCAGATTGAAAGGTTTTGAAGTACTGATTACTCTCCTTTTGGCCAAACCAATTCTTGTGCAATTGAGAAAAAAAAACTAATGACAAACTTGAACTGATAATCTAGGTGACTTTTCTTCGCCTGTCCCTAATGTCTTCTCAAGAAGAGTAGCTATCAGACCTTGTCTGCCACATCTGTGATTGTCATTTATGTTCCCATTATCAACTCCAACAAAATCACACTATGTCATGAGTAGGTATTTCAAAACCTATAATTTTTACAGTGTTGAATTTTATATTATCCCAAACAAGCGATCTATGTAGAAACAAAATTATCAAGAAACTGAATCTTGAGATAATTTACTGTCTTGCTTGAGTCTAATCATAACACTGTTTTTCCTTCCACCTGTATGGTTGACAGTGATAATATAGTCTACACACCCATTTCCATCAGAGCCAATGAGCCATAGTGTTTATATGGAAGAAAGAAATGAGATTGCACTGATATTAGGTCTACTAGAAATTTTGCAAAATGAACACCTGGTTTAATCTCCATTTTTATGTCTTTTTCCTCAAAAATTTGAAAGAGGCAAAAAGGTCTCTAGAAAAAAAATTGAAAAACAATCTATCCTACTTTGACTATTTTTTCAACAAGAAGCTTAACAGAGTTCCCTAAGATATTTGTCAGTTTCAATTAGAATTAATATGATAATTATGACTGCACAGCCATTAACATACATTCAAGTAGTTCTTTCATATGAACTCAGTAAAGCAGTAATCAATCTGCTATTCTAATACCCTGAAGGAAGAGAATCCGCCATTACAGAAGGACCCAGATCCTTCTCAAATGTTTGGATAACAGAGAGCCTGAAACTCTAAGTGATCCATAATTTAATAACTCTTTTCATTTATTTATATTTTTGAAGATTTTTTATGTTTAATTAATTGTGTGCCTGTATGTCTGAATGTGAGTTTGTTCACTAGAGGGTTGGTGTCTATTGAGGCCACAGCCATCAGATGGGCCAGAAGCTGGAGTTACTGGTAGTTGTGAGCTACCCCCAATAAATATATAAATTGGTGTTCCCTTATATAAGTAACTCTGTGTCACTTTGTCATCTGTGAGTCCTACATTTGAGCATGTATAATGAGCATAAATGAGCTAAAGCTCTGAACTACAATTATAGTACATTTTCTTTCACACATAAAAAATACAAAATGATGCTTTTAGGAAGAGCAATCCCAACACTCTACATACAGAAATGAACCACACACACAGGCTTATGATGATGTCCAAAGCATGAACTAACATCTGTCTTAACACATCTTAATGGTTGAGAAGAAAAAAACCACATTGTGATAGCACTAATTTGTTTATATTGATGTTAATGTTTCAGTAATATCATATCCAGAAAATATAAGCTGGCTATATTCTTATCACATATATTACAAAGTACATAATGAGTTAGTGACTAGTCCACTGTTTTCCAATATATAATCAGATGAATTAATCTTCACAAAATATGGTGAGAAACACATTTGAATACATTCGCATCTTCAGTAAAACTTAGTTTAGTAGGCTTAATTTACTGATTTGTTTTAAATGCACTTGAGTGAAAGATGTTCTCACTGCCAGAGTTACAGCAGGAAAGAAACACTGCGCTCCCAAGATCCACGGAGCCATTTTCAGGAGAATTTCTTGTAATGCAACTCTGTTGAACTCTTGCCAACAAATGATGAGACTGGACCCAGACTTGCACTAGCCAGAGGTTTTCACTCTTTAGACCTGAAAATAAAGTGGTGGATTCCAGAGTGTTGAGAAGAAAAAGGGCATCTCAAGGGAAGATGTGGCCTGAGAAACAGATACAGCTCACCACGGCAGGCCAGAGCGTGAATTCCTACCTGAAGGTATTCTGCTCCCACCTTCCAAGGCTTATTACCCATGCTCATTTATAAACTGTACAAGTCAGAAAGCAAGGGGACTGTTGACTGCCTAAAGTTATGGACGTCAGCCCCCTGAATCCAGAGCCAGACCAGGGATTGGAAAAAATAACTCTACTGGAGCCAACAGAAGACTCTTGGCACAGCTGAAATAAAATTCAAACATTCTATGCAGGAGAAATGTTAGGAATACAAGAGCTTGCTGTGCAAGCTTTTTAATCCAACTACAATCCTTAGAATCCACATAAAAATCTAGATGTAGTACAAGTATATTTAATTGCAAAACTCCAATTGGAAGAAGGGAGGCAGAGACTAGAATTCAGCCAGACGCTAGTGACCAGGGAGCCTGTAGTACCCTGCACTACATAAGCACAGCAGGAGAGATCTTGCCTCCTCAGAACAAATGTGCAAGGCAAGACCTGAAGCCCTACAGGTTTTCTGTTGTTGCTGTTTTTTTTTTATTCTTTGGTTTTTGTTTGTTTAGTCGATTGGTTTGGTTTATCGAGACAGGGTTTCACTGTGTAACAGCCTTGGCTGTGCTGGAACTAGTTCTATGGACTGGGCTGGCCTCAAACCCACATCGACCCACCTGCCTCTGCCTCCAGTATGCACTACTAATGCCTGGATGAAAAGTTTTTAATCTAAATGCCTTCTATTTGACCTACGTGTCATGTGTACCTCAACTTAACACACACACACAAAAAATTAAAACAGAAAGAAAAGAAACCACTTAAGATTTTTGGGTTTTGTTTTTGTTATATTTGGGGAGGGGCATTATTATTTGTTTTTGTTTTTTGTTTGCTTCTTTGTTTTCTTCCGAGACAGGATTTCTCTGTATCTTTGGAGTCTGTCCTGGAATCCTGGAACTCACTCTATAGACCAGACTGGCCTCAAATTTACAGAGATTCACCTGTCTTTCTCTACCAAGTGCTGGGATTAAAGGTGTGTGCCACCACCACCCAGCAAACATTTTTATTAGAAACTTTTACTTTTCATTTTACTTACCAACCCCGGTTCCCCTCCCTTCTCTTTTCCTGCCCCCACCCCCTTACAATCTTCCTCCCACCCCTCAGAGAGGGTAAGGCCTTCCTTGGGGAGTCAACAAAGTCTGGCATACCAACTTCAGACACCTGTATCAAGGCTGAGCAAGATACCCTACGATAGAGTGGGCTCCAAAAAGCCAGTTGATTCACCTGGGATAGGTGCTGGTGCCACTGCCAGACTCACCCCCAACAGATAAAGTCACATAACTGTCACCCACATTCAAAAGGTTCTAGTTAAGTGCCCAGCTTAATATAGGTTCCTCAGCTGTCAATCTATAGTCCATGAGCTACCACTAGCTTGGACAAGCTGTTTCTGGGGTTTTCCCCAACATGCTCTTGATTCCCCTTGTTCAGATGATCCCTCCTCCCTCTCTTCAGCTGAACTCCAGGAGCTCAGTCCAGTGCTTGGCTTTGGGTCACTGCATCTGCTTCCATCAGTTACTGAATGTAGGTTTTAGAAGGACAATTAGGATAGTCGCTAATATGATTAAAGGTAAAGGCTCCTTCAGGCCCCCTCTCCACTCTCCCTAGAATTCTTAGCTGTGGTCATTCTTGTGGACTCCTAAGAATTTAACTAACACCAGTTTTCTCCCAAACCCCATAATATCTCCCTTTATCAAAATATCTCCTTCCTTGTTCTCCCTTCCATCCTTCTTCAACTCAGTCTTCTTGATCCCTCATGTTCCCATCTCCTAACCTCTCCCTTCTACCCCCCCTCCCAGTTTACCCAGACGATCTTAACTATTTTGTATTCTGGGTCCTCCATGTGCACTCCTTTTAGGGTCCCCATTTTTACCTAGCTTCTCTGGGGATGTGGATTAAATCCTGGTTATCATTTGTTTTAATAACCTCTTATGAGTAAATACATACCATGTTTATCTTTCTGGGTCTGGATTACCTCACTCAGGATTTTTTTCTAGTTGTACCACTTGCACACAAATTTTTAAGGTGCCATTGATTTTACCACTATGTAATACTCCATTGAGTAAATTTACCACATTTTCTTTATCCATTTTTCAGTTGAGGGGCATCTAGGTTGTTCCCAATTCCCGGCTATTAAAATAATGCTACTGTGAACATAGTTGAGCAAATTCCTTGCAGTATGATAGTTCATCCTTTGAATATATGCCCAGGAATGGTATCGCTGGGTCTTGAGGGAGATTGATTCCCAATTTCTGAGAAACTGCCATACTTATTTCCAAAGTAGCTATACAAGTTGCACTCCTACCAGCAGTGGAGGAGCGTTCCCCTTACTCTACATCCTAGCCAGCATAAGCTATCATCAGTGTTTTTGATCTTAATCATTTTGATAGGTGAAAGATGGTATCTCAGAGTCATTTTGTTTTACATTTCACTGATGGCAAAAGATGTTGAGCAGTTCCTTAAATGTTTTACTTTTTTTTCTGAATGTATCTTTATTAAGCATGAGGTTCATCTTTTATACAGAAAAAATTGCTTAACAGCATGCATTGTTTATTTGTGTAGTACAGATTATTTTTAGAAGTTATATATAAGATACATGAGAACAGATTTTTATCAGACTGCTGTCCATGGTTAATCATGCTAGACATGCCTTGGCATTAGTTTTGATATAAATCATTATCTAGGCTACGAGTTTATGCAATTTAGAGCTAAGGGCAAGCAGTTGTGGTTAACAGTCACACAGTTTATAGTCTTTTTATGTTTTTCTTTTTTCTTTTTCTTTTTTTAAATTTATTTGTTAAAAATTTCCACCTCTTCTTTTCCTCTCATTTCTCTCCCTCTTCCCCCAGTCCCCCTCCCCCTCTCTCTCCAGTCCTAAGAGAAGTCAGGATGTCCTGCCCTGTGGGAAGTCCAAGGCCCTCCACCGTCCATCCAGGTCTAGGAGGGTGTGCATCCAAACAGACTAGGCTCCCAAAAAGTTAGTACATGCAGTATAATCAAAACCCATTGTCATTTTCATTGTCTTCTCAGTCAGCCCTCATTGTCAATCACATTCAGAGAGTCCAGTTTGATCACATGCTCATTCAGTCCCAGTCCAGCTGGCCTTGGTGAGCTCCCATTAGGTCAGTCCCGCTGTCTCAGTTGGTGGGCGCACCCCTTGCGATCCTCACTTCCTTGCTCATGTTCTCCCTCCTTCTGCCATTCATCTGGACCTTGGGAGCTCAGTCCAGTGCTCCAATGTGGTTCTCTCTCTCTGTTTCCATCCATCACCAGACAAAGGTTCTATGGTGATATGCAAGATATTCATCAGTGTGGCTATGGGAGAAGGCCAGTTCCGACACCCTCTCCTCAGCTGCCCACTGACCTAGCTGGGGACATCCCCTTGGACACGTGGGAATCTTTCTAGAGCCAAGTCTGTTGCCAACCCTAAAATGGCTCTCTTAATTAAGATATCTTCTTCCCTGATCCCAAAGCCACCCTTCCTCCATCTCAACCATCCCATTCCCCCATGCTCT
Source organism: Myodes glareolus (assembly GCF_982192425.1). NCBI lineage: Eukaryota > Metazoa > Chordata > Mammalia > Rodentia > Cricetidae > Myodes > Myodes glareolus. Next base: position 70,143,845 of record NC_142038.1, read on the forward strand.
CCCCCAATCCTTCCCTTCTCCCTTCTCTTTCCCCATCTCCTCTTCCCCCATCCCACCCCACCCCCATGCTCCAAACTTTTGCCCAGTGATTTTATCTACTTCCAATATCTAGGAGGATAAATATATGTTTTTCTTTGGGTTCACCTTCTTAATTAGCTTCTCTAGGATCATGCTCAATCTCCTTAGTGATCAGGGAAATGCAAATCAAAACAACTTTGACATACCATCTTACACCTGTCAGAATGGCTAAAATCAAAAACACCAATGATAGCTTATGCTGGAGAGGATGTGGAGTAAGAGGAACACTCATCCATTGTTGGTGGGAATGCAAACTTGTGCAACCACTTTGGAAATCAGAGTGGCAGTTTATTAGGAAACTGGGAATCAGCCTACCTCAAGATCCAGCAATTCTACTCTTGGGAATATACCCAAGAGATTCCCAATCAGACTACAAAAGCATTTGTTCAACTATGTCCATATCATCATTATTTTTAATAACCAGAACCTGGAAACAGCCTAGGTGCCTCTCAGTAGAAGAATGAAGAAAGAAGGTGTGGCACATATATACATTAGAGTTCTACTCGGTTGTAAAATACAATGGCACCTTGAATTTTGCAGGCAAATGGAAGGAAATAGAAAACACTTTACTGAGTAAGATAACCCAGATCCCAAAAGATGAATATGGTATGTACCCACTCATAAGTGGATTCTATCCATAAACAAAGGACATTGAGCCTATAATTCATGATCCTTAAATGTCTTTAGGTCATTTGAGTTTCTTCTGTTGAGAATTCTCTGTTTAGATCTATACCCCATTTATAATTGGATTATTTGGTATTTTGATATCTAGTTTATTGACTTCTTTATATGTTTTGGAGATTGGCCCTCTGTCAGATGTAGTGTAGGTGAATATTTTATCCCATTCTCTAGGTGTTACCTTGTCTCATTGACTGTATCCTTTGCCTTACAGAAGCTCCTCAGTTTCAGAAGGCCCTATTTATTGATTGTTGCTCTCAGTATCTATGCTACTGGTGTTATATTTAGGAAGTGGTCTCCTGTGCCCATGCTACTTTCCATTTTTTTCTTCATTGAAGTTCAGTGTGGCTAGATTTATGTGGAGGTCTTTGTTACATTTGGACTTGAATTTTGTGCATGGGGATAGATATGGATCTATTTGCATTCTCCTACCTGTCGACATCCAGTTATGCAGGCACCATTTGTTGAAGACGCCTTCTTTTTTTCCATTGTAGTTTTGACTTCTTTGTCAAAAATCAGGTGTTCATAGGTGTGTGGATTAGTATCAGGATCTTCAATTCATTTCCATTGATCCCCTGCCTGTTTTATACCAATACCAGGCTAATTTTATTACTGTAGCTCTATAGTAGAGCTTGAAGTCAGGGATGGTGATGCCCTTGGAAGTTCCTTTATTGTTTTTGGCTATCCTGGGTTTTTTTGTTTTGTTTTGTTTTTCCATATGAAGTTGAATAATTTCTTTTTGATGTCTGTGAAGTATTGTGTTGGGATTTTGATGGGGATGTATCGAATCTGTAGATTGCTTTTTGGTAAGATTGGCACTTAAACCATGTTGATCCTACCAAAACTCAAGTCCAAATGGATTAAAGATCCTACCTATCTAAGACCATAGGAGATCTTTCCATTTTCTGATGTCTTCTTCAATTTCTTTCTTCAAAGACTAAAATTCTTCACTTGTTAAGTTAAATTTACCCCAAAGTATGTTATTTGTTGCTATTGTAAATGTTGATGGTTTTCTGATTTCCTTGTCAGCCTGTTTATATGAGGGCTACTGGGTTTTTTGTTGTTGTTGTTGTTGTTTTGGTTTTCTTAGTGAATTTTGTATGCTGCTGCATTACTGAAAGTGTTTATTAGTTGTAGGAGGTCTCTGGTAGAATTTTGGGGGTCACTTATGTATATTATGTATGTTCAGCAAATAGTGAAAGTTTCTTTTTTTACATTTTATTCCCTTGATCTCCTTTTGCTGTCTTATTGTTCTAGCTAAAACTTCAAGGACTATATTGAATGAAACAGAGAGAATGGACAGTCTTGTCTTGTTCTTGATTTTAGTGAAATAGCTTTGAGTTTCCCTCCATTTAATTTGATGTTGGCTGTTGGCTTCCTGTATATTGTTTATATTATGTTTACATATGTTCCTTATATTCCTGATTTCTCCACGATGTTTATCATGAAGGAGTGTGGAATTTTTTTTCAGCATCTAATGAGATGATCATGTGCTTTATTTTTCCTTTAAGTTTGTTTATGTGGTGAATTACATTGACAGATTTTCATGTGTTGAACCATTTTCTGCATCTCTGGGATGAAGCCTACTTGGTAATGTTGGATGATTTTTCTGATATATTCTTGGATTCCGTTTGCCAGTACTTTATTGAGCATTTTTGCATCAATGTTCATGAGGAAGATTGGTCTGCAATTCTCTTTCTTAGCTTTGTCCATGTGTAGTTTGGGGATCAGGGAAACTGTAGACTTGTAAAAGGAGTTTGGCAATGTTTGAATGGAAAATCTTTTCCCAAACCTTTACTCTCAGGTAATGTCTATCTTTGTAGTTGAGGTGTGTTTCTTATATGCAGCAGAAGGATGAATTCTGTTTTCATATCTATTCTGTTTCTTTTCATAGAAGAATTGAGTCCGTTGCTATTAAGGGATATTAATGGCCAGTGATTGCTAGTTTCTCTTATTTTTGTTCTTGTTGGTGGTTGTGGTATTGTGTGTGTGTTTCTCTTTATTGGTATTAGCCAGTGTAGGATTATCTATTTTCTGTGTTTTTGTGTGTGTAATTAATTTATTGGGTTGAAGTTTTTTTTCTAGTACTTTCTGTAGGTTTGTATTTGTGGATAGGCATTGATTAAATTTGATTTTATCATGGAGTATCTTGTTTTCTCTATGTTGATTGAAATCTTTGCTGGTTATAGTAGTCCGGGCCAGCATTTGTGGCCTTTTAGTATCTGTAACACATCCATCGAGGGGGTTTTGGCTTTCAGAGTTTCCGTTGAGAAGTCAAATGTAATTTTGATAGGTCTGTCTTTATATGTTACTTGCCCTTTTTCCTTTGCAGTTCTTAATATCCTTTCTTTATTCTTTATGGTTAATATTTTGAGTATTATATGGCAAGGGGATTTTTTTTTGGTCCAGTCTATTTGGTGTTCTGTAAGCTTCTTGTGTTTTCATAGGTATGTCCTTGTTTAGGTTGGGAAAGTTTTCTTCTATGATTTTATTGACTATGCTTTCTGTGCCTTTGAGCTGGAGTTCTCCTTCTTCAATTCCTGCTTATCTTGGGCTCGATTTTTTTATGGTGTTTTCTGTTAAGAATTTGTTGAATCTTCGTCTGGTAACAAATGGAGATAGAGACAGAAACCCTCATCAGAGCAACAGACTGAGCTCCCAAGGTTCAGTTGAAGAGCAGAAGGAGGGAGAAGACAAGCAAGGAAGTCAGGACTGTGAGGTACACCCACTGAGGCAGTGTGCCTGTTCTAATGGGAGCTCACCAAATTCAGCTGGACCAGGACTGAACAAGCATATGATTAAACCAGACTCTCTGAATGTGGCTGACAATGGGAGCTGACTGAGAAGCCATTGATAAAGGCATGGGGTCTTGTTTCTACTGCATGTACTGGCTTTTTGGGACCCTAGTTTATTTGGATACACAGCTTCCTAGGCCTGGATGTAGGGAGAAGGGCCTTAAACTTCCTACAGGGCAGAGTTCCCTGACCTCTCTAAAGGAGGGAGGGGGAGGGAAGAGAGTGAGTGGGGGAGCAATAGGGGAATGGGAGGAGGGGAGGAAGTGTAAATTTTTGAATGGAAAAATAAAAAAAGAATTTCTTGAATTTAAATTTTTCTTTGACTGATGAAGCTATTTCTTCTATCATATCTTCAAAATCTAATATTCTTTCTTCCATCTCTTGTATTGTTATGTATACTTGATTCTGTAGTTCATGATTATTTCCCCCAAATTTTCCATTTCCAGGTTTCCCTCAGTTTTCATTTTCTTTATTGTCTTTATTTCAATTTTTAGGTCTTGAACCATTTCTTTCACCTTTTGATTGCTTTTTCCTGGTTTTCTTTAAGGGATTTGTTGATTTCCCCCAATTTTTTGTTTGTCTTTTCTTCCACATCTTTAGGGGAATTTTTCATTTGTTCTTTAAGGGCCTGAATTATTTTTATAAAGTTTTTTTTTGTTGTTGTTGTTATTGTTGTTGTTGTTGTTGTTGTTGTTGTTTTTAGAGACAGGATTTCTCTGTTTAACAAGCCTGGTTGCCCTGGAAATAGCTCTTGTAAACCAGGCTAGCCCTCCTGAATGCTGGGATTATAGTCATGCACTGCCACCACCTAGCCATAAAGTTATTTTTAAGGTCTTTTTCCTCTGCTTCATCTGTGTTGTGATGTTCAAGTTTTGCTGTTGTAGAATCACTAGTTTCTGGTGGTGCTGTATTGATTTTTATGTTGTTGAGTGTATTCTTTCCCTGTCGTCTACCCATTTCTTCTGCCAATCAGAACAGGTGGGTTTGAGGATGGTCCCTTTTCCTCCAATTGGTACACTTGGCAACTATGGCACTGTTGAATGCTGCTTCAGGTGTATTCAGGACAGAGCCTTCGGTAACAGCCTCCAGGTGCTTATGGGCCCAAGACTCAGATTGTTACTTTTCCAGGTGCAAGCATGGCTACGGTTCCGATGATGGCTCTTCCATGGGCAGGCAGGTTTGAGACTAAAGCTTCAGTAGTCAGATGATTTCAGGAGGCCACTACTATCACAGTGGCTCACCATGCTGGTGAGGCTTTTCTCAACCACCTGGCCTGTCCACTGTGCTGCTGTGGCTTTTCCCGGCCACCTGACCCACCAACTGTCCTGCAAAGGCTTCTCGTGGCAGCCTGACCCAACCACTGGGCTGCTGAGAAACCTAGACCACCTAATGACCAGGTTTTTTTTAAATGGCTGTACCAAGGATAATTAAACACTCAAAGCTGAGCCCGAGAGTGCATACTTATAATTTCAGAATTCAGAAAACAGAAGCAGAATGATTTCGCGTTCAAGGGAGGCCTTGGTTACACTGTCCATAATGCCATCTTCATCTCTATGAGTCCCTGCCTCGAAATATGAAAGGAAGAAAGAAGTAAAAGAAGGAAGGAGGGATGGAGGATAAAGAGTAAGCCAGAGAAGGAGAGACAGAAGGGAGAGAGAGAGAGAGAGAGAGAGAGAGAAATACATTCATGGTACAGTGGTACACTTACTGCCTTACTGCTATCATGAATACAGAGAATAAGTTAATTGCCTTAAAAGTAAATTGTCTGCTATCTATAAATTGAGCTAGCACAGACTTGAACCTCTTCTAAAACACATGAACTAATGATTTTAAACATACATAAAACATATAAAAATAACCAATAATATTTTAGTTAAACCTGGTAGAATTTGCCAAATGATCCCTAAGTTTTAGTGACTTAGCAGAACCACAAGAAATAATTCTTTGAACTTTCCTTTGACTTCAGTATGCCCCACGCTAACTCTTAACCGTTATTCACAACCTGAAGCCTTGGTGATATGGAGAGCTCGGATCTCCACCACCAGCCTGCTGGACTACACACCCAGCAAGACACTGGCCTGGAGTAATATCACTAGGATTTTCCTTGACCTAACGTAGCTTTCCCATTTTCAAGTTCATCTGTTTCAACTTTCACCAGTTTCTTTCTTCATATGTGCGCTCTGATAATGGCCCCTCTCCTCACTTCCTTATATTCCCTTTGCCTTGTTTTCTAACTGATTTTTTGGAAACATGTATTATTAAATCTTGTTGGACCACATGTTCTTTTAGTTAAAGCAATTTCTACATTTAAATATACATATTACAACATCTTATTAATATTAAGCTCAAATCTATTCCATTCCATTAAGTATTAGTGTTATTTCATTGACTCCTTTATACTAATGTACAGCTAAGTTGTGTTTTAATTACCTAAAATTTGATCAAAGGAATTACAGAGATGTCTTGATCAGTAAAGTGTTTGCCACACAAGCATGAGGACCTGAATTTGTATTCTCTGGACCAATGTAAAAGGCCAGGCATGGTAGGATACATTTATAATTGCAACACTATGGAGGCAGAGACAGGAAGACCCATGAAGCTCATGAGCTTCAGGTTTAATGTGAGACGCTCTTTCAGAAATTAAGGTAGAGAGCAGTTGAGAAATACATCCAAGATGAATCTTTGGCCTTCACAAGTACGTGTGTGCACAGAAGTGAACACTCACATAAACATGTATGTACACTGCAAACATGCACAGACACACATTTTAAAAACCCACAAAAGCCATCTAAGAAATAAACAGCTAGAACATTTTTGGATTCATTAAATTTGTCATTTAAATAGAGACTTTCAAAAGAACTGTGAAACAGTATGTGAAGTTTACATGAATCCCATGATAATGGAATGCTGTTATGTTTTCTTTCTTAATCTCAATGTATCTTAAGATTTCCGAGCACAAATCATATTAATATCTTGATTTCTAATAAATGACCATCTTTGTGCTCCTTCTCTGTGGACATCACACAGGTCGCTAGATCACTAGAAGCACATAGACTTTTGATATTGAGGAAGTTGATGCAGATTAGCTATAATAGAAATTTGAATATAGGTAGCCATGGCTATTATACATAAAGTGTAAAAGTAGTATGCATTTGAACATATTTTAAAGATCTTCAGTGTTTTTTATGAAAGGACGTTAAAGGGAGACATGACCATGCCATGATGGTCTCAAGGGTCAAGTTCTGAAGGACCCTTCCCTGTTACTGCTCTTTCTCTTCTAGGGACAAAGAAGCTGTTTATGAAAACAGAGGACTGGAGGAAACACTTCCTTCCCCGCCCTTTCTCTGCTTCAGACTGTTATTACAAATTCCACAGGCTTTCTTTGAAGTTGAGTTTTTAGAATAGTTCTGTTTGTTTAAATACAAATGTAAGGTTACTATTAACACTTGAAAACTAAAAGAAACAGAAGATCCACACCAATGCTCCTCTCTCTCTCTCTCTCTCTCTCTCTCTCTCTCTCTCTCTCTCCCATCACATTTTTAAAAATTCTCAAAATCTGCAGTAAATAAATTCATTCAGCTTAGATTAATCTAATGTTTACCAAAACCAATTCAAAGTTTTTCTTATTATTTTTTTCATCAGAAAATACATGACCTTGCTTAAGAGTTTTGCATGACACATTTAAGCAATATTTTAAAGCACTGAAATATCTCAATCATTTTATTGCATTATAAAAATGAGCTATGATGTCCAATGATGGCTTTCATATATGCCATCTTCAAATTAAATTTGTGACTTCTACCTTTACTTTCCTGTTTTTTAAAAATAATTTTCACATTCAATTTGAAGGGCACAAGATAATAATTAGTCTTTGTATTTGTGGTGGCACATGTGTGTGAATGCCCTTGGGCTCCAGAGAACAACTTTAGATGCTCCTCCCCTAGGTCTATTCATCTTTGTTTTGATGGGAGATAGAATGGAAGACAGAAGTAGTCTCTCTAGGGTATCTGGTCACTACGGCCCAGAAAACTGTCAAACTTATGTTTGCTCAGCATGATGGACACTATGATTAGAAGTGCACACCATGGAAGCTTTTTTACATGTGTTTTGGAAATCAAGCACAGGTCTTCATGTTTGCAAGGTAAAGAAGTTACCCATTGGGTCATCTCTCTTGCAGAAGAACTAATTTCTATTTTTATGTAAAATAATTTATGAAGGCAGAGTGATGGTTAATAAAAGCATAACATAAGCCAGTATTCAAGATATTATTTATTTCAGTGATGAATAAGGAAGTCAGAGATAGGTTGAAAATCAAGCTCAAATTATTTTAAGAAGTCTCGGGAATGATGAAGTAACAACTCCAGTTCATGTCATAATTTATTGCTATTTCTAGAATAAAGAAAAATTTGTGTTATCAATTTTTATATAATTTCCACAACCATAAAAGAGCTAAACATTGCAATAATGCAGAGAACTATAAGGCACGCTGCCACTTTTAAATTGTTCTTTTTGTCCATTTCAGAGTATTTCATAGTATCCTTATATTTTCAATACATGAATTTAACTTTCCCATTTAAATTTATGACAATGTATAAGTGCTTTCTTTTGTATTTGTTGCCCTTCTTAAGAACTACAATGTAACATTTTAGACTAATGAGATCTTACATCATTGAATGGCTGGGGTATACATAATACTATTCCAGATGTTTGCATTTATCATTCTATTTAAACTCCAGCTCAAAATGATTCAATATTCAAGGTCTCATAAAAAATGAGAACTGAAATTAATCCCCATACATTTTCTATCTACAAGATTGATATTCTCCTATTCTCCATATCTGGACAAAGTGCTTGAGTTATTTTATAAGGAGAAGCACGCGCCTTAGAAGTTCAGCATGGACATTGGAAAGGAACGTACTTCAGCAAGACCTTAACAACATTTTTATTTTGAGACTCTTCCTCTCTCCTTGAGATAGACTCGTTCAGCGTCTTTCTTAACACACCCATTAAGATATCCAATGACTTTCTCATTATCCTCAGATCCAGATCCTATCCATCAAAAAATTCAACTTTTTATGCTGCGAAGTGGGCATTACCTTTCTGTGCTACCCTCCCTTTCCTTTGCTGCCAGCCCTTCTCCTCAATCATCACTTCACTCCAGCAGCCAGCAAACTATACCTGCCAGTGGCCTAAGAACAGACCCAAACTTCACTGTCTCCCATGGTCTTAGGCTACCTGTTTAGATTGCCCGGAGAGCCAGTCAAAGAGAAAAGCTAGAGAAGTAATTTTACCACTGTGTTTACATAAATTCAAATAATGTCTTTTCCCATTGATTAATGTGATTGTTTGGGAAAACAGATCAAATCGACTAGTTATCTCAAGTGACAGCCTTCTGTACTTAGGAAATCTCTTAACCTAAGTACCTTGTTATTTCCAGTGTCAAACTTCATGCAGACCATTTAATGAGCATTCATCAAATGCCATTGATTAGATTAAATGTCATATTAGATGTAAGTCCAATCAATGACTTATACTACCACATGGCACATCCAGTCATTCTAATGTATAAATCAGACATGATAGCCAGCAGAAAAGAAAATTCAAAGGGTAATTTAGCTTTTATAGTCAGTCACAGATGTTAAAACCTAAATGGTAGGCAATTTTCGATCATTAAAAATAATAACTCACCCTACATAAGAATTGAAAGCCCTAATTTCTAAACCCCAAGGTGGCTTCTTTAAATATAGTGTTTTTCTTAAATGATGGATGACCTTCAAGTAGAGTGGGAATTGACACACTTAAGATGAGACATAAAATGGCCTTTGACCAATTGAATTTCTAGTTTCACAAAACATTTGACTGTGTCATGAAAATTCAAGGTGCTATTTTGCTTCTTTTACTAGTCTCACATGCTTATTTTCCTAAATAATTGTCTCAGTTTGAATTTTCATTGCTGTGATGTTGGGGGGGAGTTTGAGTACCAGCCTCAGTACCCCCTCAGAGATCAGAACTGGATGTCTGAGGGTAAAAAATTAACTCAAGTACGTTACCTCTGCATCTTCTTTATTTTTCATGCAAGGAAAAAAATGAAGTGAAGGGGGTGCAGCAGAGAGGAAGAATAAGATGAGTAAGGGGAAGAATAAGGAGAAGAAAGAAGGAGAGTAAGGAAAGAAGTGGAAGTAACAAGGAGAAAAAGAAGAGTAAGATTAAGGGCTGCTCTCCACAAGGTTTCAAGTTTTTGCAGACACAGTTGGAAAATTCCATAGACAAGGACAATGATAATATATATATATCAAAATCACAAAGAGGGGCAGGTAGAACCTAACCAAGCAGTACTCCCGAACAGGTGACCCAACACAGAAAAGAGCCAGCATTCAAGGGGATGTACCTGACATTCCAAACCATTAGATGAAGTTACTAAACAGGCCTGAATTCTGGATTCCCCATTCTCCTCATCTAATCTCTTTGGGTCCCAACACTGCGAGAGACACCATCACCACAGCAACTCTTATAAAGGAAACATTCAATTGGGGAGACTCACTTACGGTTTCCGAGGTTCAGGGCATTATCATCATGACGGGGAGCATGACAGCACGCAGGCAGTTATGGAGCTGGACCCGAAAGTGTTACATTTTGCAGGAAACAGAAAGTCAACTGATCGTCACACACCACAGTCCAGCCACAGCCTGGGTTCATGTCCTGAGACAGGAAAGGAGTATCAGTGCAGAGAAATGAACTGTCCAACCAACAGATGAGTTTCCCACAAGGGACTTGCCCCGAATAACTCTAGATATCTTTATTTATATATCAGATAAGCACAATTTTCCATACCAACAAGTTTTTCCCATGCCCCAATGTTAACATCTGGCAAAAACACACGGGTCAAATATGTTTTTTCCAACTTTTACATGAAAACATCTTTAAACCAAGAACAGCACTTATCATTTTGCTAGCTTGTCCAAATACTGAGCCAGGAACATCCTGTCTTAATAAAACTAAAGGTGAGACAACAAAAAATTAATTCAGAAACAAGGTCCTTTATGTGTAACCAGCCTTCAAGATCTGCACGGTCATATCCAGGGACTTGAATAAGTGACTTGGAGTGCTTAAATATTCAAAGGCTCGGGTATCCAAGGGAGCCTGAATCTAATGCCTTGCAAATATCAAAAGACAACATTCACAGTGGTTGGTTGACATCCAAAACAAAAAAAAATGCAAAGGCAACTTGCTGTAGAAATGTGTCTTCTCAACAATTAGCTCTCAGAATACCAGCTCTCTGCACCAAAGCAGCAATTTTAATCTATAACCTCACACCATCTTCAAAACTAGCTCAAAAATGAGCCCCTGGTAGAAATGATGCAAAGTTTAATTGAAAACTAAGAACCATCAAAGAAAAAACAAAGGATCATCTTTTCTTTCAAAGATTTTTAACATAAAAGGGAGTAAACTTTGTAAAACATTCAACACTGCAGATGAATCTTTAAAGCAATTCTTCCGCGTGAAAGAAGGCAGGTGGAAAAGAACTGAATTCTAGAAACTGTAAAAAGATCTATGGTAACAGAACACACACCATTGGTTGTTCAAATGTGAGAGGCTGGAGTCTGGAGAGATGGCTTGGTATTTGGGAGTACTTGATGCTCTTCTGAGAACCCAAGGTCACTTTCCAGGACCCACATCATACACCTTACAACTGCCTGTAGCTCCAGCTCCAGAGACCCGACACCCTCATCAGGCCTCTGAAAGTACTCACACATACACAAACACGTAAATAAAAATAGAGTAAAACTTTAGAATACAAATTAATATGTGAGAGGACGGATGAATGAGAGAGACTAGACCGGGGAAAAGACCAATGTGTGTGAGAGGAGAAAAGATGTGCTAATTATCTTGATTGTTGTGACAGTTTCGTGGGTATATGATTATGCTAAACCTCACCAGACATTAACATCTATTCCTTAGTATATTGACAAACCATTCAAAACACATGACATGTGTAATATTTTAAAATACAGGAAATAGAGTGAAAACCAAAAAATACTTCATTACAATGTAAAATGTGACCCATTACCCTAAACAATATCAACCTGATATCATTTACAACAATAAATGATACTTACACTATACCGACCAGTAGAATTGGCCCTGATGGCATGGGTACAAGCAAGCTGGCCCTGAAGGCATGAGAGGGGGGCAGCTGGCCCTGGTGTCTGTCATGCTTTAGGATGGGCTAGGAAGAGACAACCCCCTTGCCTCTCACCCTCATCCCTTCCCACCTAAGTCAGGTGGGAAATGCCGGTGCAGGGGTCACAAGGCTGGAGAGCTGATCTTGCCCCTCACTGGCTGCAGCACTCGGGAGAGTGGGGCCTGCACGTCGCCTGGATAACATAAGAGAGTTGACCCTGTTGACCAGGGCACAAGTGATCTGCCCCTAAAAAAGTGTGTGGGAGATCTGGCTGCACCCCTCATCTGCCATAAGGTAGAGTGTGTGAAAGAGAGAAGACCTCCCCCTTCACCCACACCTCATTGCCCTTGGTTAGTGGGAGAACTGGCTCTGGGGTCATGAGATTGGCAGAATCAGCAATGCATTTCACCCAGGCAGCACACTAGAGCTGACCCTGTTGTCGGGGGTGCAGAAGAGCCTATGGACTTGGGAGCAGGACAATGCCACTTTCCCCCTCCCTTATATATGCTATATGATGCAAGGGTGGAGCAAATATGTCCCCCTTGCCAACTGCAGCAGGCATAAGAGTTTGCCCTGAGGGCATAAGAACGAATGGGAGGGCCAGTCTTGTTCTTAATCAAGGGCAACAATCTAGAGAGCAGGTCCCTGAACCTCACCTGGGCAGAACAGTAGAGCTCTACCTGGTGGCATGTGTGCAGGTGAGAAAGACTGAAGTCATGAAAACGGGAAAACTGGCCTGCCCCTTGCTGCCTGCTGCACTGGGTGTGCGAGCTGGGGAAGTGTTGGAGAGCAGACCCTGGTGATGATGATGAGGAAAAGTTGGCAGGCTGACCAACCCAGCTTCCACCCAGTACCAGAATCATAGCTATAATACCATATCATACCACCCCATCATCCACTCCATATATGAACTACTGGAGTATGTGAAGGGGTCGGGTCTGCAGATCCAAATCTACAGGATCCCCATGACACAGGACAACAACAGGATATCCAGGAGGAGTCCCAGTGAGGTTCCAGAATCAATAGAACAGCAGAAGCCAGAAGCCTCCAACAAGACCAATACGCCATTGCAGAGAGAACACTTATAAGAAAAGACATATGGACTAAAGGTACAGTGTGTGACTCACTGAGTCATACTACAGCTTCCATACTGGATTTCATTGTTGTTGGTAGTGGTGGGTTTTTTGTTTGTTTGATTGATTGATTGATTGATTTTTTTAAATTATACTTTTAAACTGTGCTTTGTTTGGGGGGAGTAGGTCACAAGGACAGAGGGCAGAGGTGAGGGGACAGGGATATAAGTGGGATCTTGAGATGCATGATGTGAAATCCACAAACAATTAATAAAACGTTTTTAAAAGGAACTGCACCTACATTTATTTGACAAGTATTCAGAACAAGTGGCATTGGTACATACATTGTTCAATTTATTTCTCAAAGTTGACTGTAAGGAATGAGTGCTCAAAAATGGAAGTGATTTTCCCATGTTATCCAGCAATTAAATGATTAGTGATAGAAATAAATACATTTTCCGCTGCTAAGAGTACTACACAGTACAGGATGTGGTGAGAATTCTACCGCAAAAGCCTCTGAAAAATCAAATTATAGCAACTTAGACTTTTGACTTCTTACAAAGATAAAGTTTGGGGAGGACAATAAATAACTGAACAGTTAATAGTCTGGATTGAATATCACATATCCCCACAGGTCCTGTGTTTGTTGGTCCCCAGTTCATAGGGTTGTTTTTTTAAAGTTGTGGAACCTTCAGGAGGTGGAAGCTCCCTAGAGTAAGTGGGTTGCTAGTTGTGAGCCTGTAATTTTAATCTCCTGTCCACTTTAATGCTTCCTTGTTGTAGAAGAAATATAATCTATCACCTCATGACCCTGCCCCAGGCCTTCTCTGGCTGTGTTGAACTGAATCACCTAAAGCTGTAAGGTCGCTAATCCACTCCAAACCCCTTAAGTTGCTTTTTGTCAGGAGTTTGGTCACAGAAAAGGAAACTGAGCAAAAAGATTTATTTTTTAATACAATGAGTTCATTCTGAGCAATCACTAAAATGCAACATCCATTCTAGCTGAAATTATAAAGTACAGTCTTCATGAAGAGACCATAAAACATCCCATGGCTGTGGTGTCATCTAAATTTGTTCCCTGTCCAAATTGTCTTAGTGCTTCCCTCCAGGCCTTCCACCTCCCAGTGTGCTCTAGCGTCCTGCCTTATGTTTTACCTTCAACTATTTTTATGATTCTTAGTTATCAATAAAACAAATATCAGAAAGAAAGAACGGCATTCAAAACTACTCATACATCTGTAACTAGGAATGGCATCATAACAAAGAGTAACAAAAATATAAAGAATGAAAAGCAAAATGAAGAGAAAGAAACGAGGAAAGAGAAAAGAAAGAGAAAAGGAAAATAGGGCTATTGTTTGAAGAAATTAAAATTTTTAAAAAATATTTTTATTAATTCATTGAGAATTTCATATACTGTATTTTAAATATTTTCATCCCTCTCCCTCATGGCCATTCAAATAAGTCCCTCCCTCAGTCCATAAAATAAAACTTTATACTTTCATTTTTTAAAAATCTACCCGTTCCCATAATGTTGCCTACATATGTGGCCATCCACTGAAACATTTTGGAGAAAGCAGTAGCCATATCCTTGAAAAAAACTATCATCTCCTTTTTAGTAGCTATCAATAATTAATGTTTTCTCCACTAGAAGCAGAACTTAATGCCCATTTCTCATATCCGTGGTGGAATTTTGTCTGGCTTGAGATTGCATGGATCTTGTGCACTGAGTTCATATATGTAACTGCCCAATTGTGTCCACTATTTCCTTGTAGCCACCCACTGCTTCTGACTCTTAAGTCTTTCTATCCCTCTTTCTCAATGACTTCTGACCCTTGGGAAGAGATTAGATGCTCCATTTAGTGCTGAGCACTCTTAAATTACTTGTTCTCTGTACCTTAAACATTTGTACATCTCCGTGTTAATTGCCAGCTACTGCATAAAGAAGTCCTCTATTGAGTGATGTATTAATTTATCCTTTTAATTTTTTATTTAAAAGTTTTTTCATTTTACATACCAATCACAGTTCCCTCTCTCTTCCCTCCTCCCACTCTCCCCAGCTTTCTCCCACCCAACCCATCATCTACTCCTCAGAAAGAATAATTCAACAAAGTCTAGCATATCAAATAAGCAGGACCAAGCCCCTCCCCTCTGTATCGAGGCTGAGCAAGGTATCCTTCCTTAGGGCTCTAAAAATGCCACTTCAGAAGATACACTAATTTATAGGTACAATACAAAGCTGCGGAGAATTTTCTTACCGTTGCCTTATGTCCCATCAATAAAATTAAAAAAATATGTTCTTCCTTGTAGTGATATTTCATTTATATTTTAATAAATAAAGCTTGCCTAAAGTTCAGGGAGGAAAACAGCCGCACTGATCTGTCTTACAGACCAGGCAGTGGTGACACAGACCTTTAATCCCAGTAGCAGCACTAGTTTGTCATAGGAGCCGGATGGTAGCTGTGCATGCCTTCAATCCCAGCACTAGAGAGGGATGTAAGACATGAGGAGGCAGTTCTCACTCAGTCTCATTCTGAGATTCCTGATGGCAGGATTGCCATTTTGAACTGAGGTGCAGGTAAGAGTCAGTGGTTGGCTGTTTCGGTTGAACCCCAATTTCTGTCTCAAAAATTCGTGCGGTACTCCCTGAAGTTTAAGACCTGCCTAGGCATGCTTTTTTTTTTACCTCAATAACTGTACCATGCACATGTTGCAGATTGTAGGGTAGGCCATTCACAAAGTGGTTGACCACCCCCATTACATTTGTGCCACGGTCACAACAGGCATATCTTGCCAGAAAGAACATTATTGCAGCTAATACTTATATTTAATCAATAAAATAGTCATTTAAAGTATTTTTCTACAAATATTTCTAAGGGGCAAGAACCAGTAAAATAGATGATAGAAATTAACAAATTTCATGACATAAACTCTCTTAAATAGCATGAGGATTTGATCTCAAATGTTAAGAAATGCAAGTATTTTGCATTAATAAACAAGAGCTTATTAAATATAATAGGAAATATAATGGGTGAGTGTTGATAGTATTAAAATTAAATAAATTATGTTATTTCAAAGTGATTTGTGTAGGCATGACAGCTTTGGGAAATAAGCTTGTGTTTGAGCTAGAAATCATCTTGTAATAATATGTGAAATTTTTCCAACTTGAAAAAAATTATTTAAAAATGAAACACTGTGAAGCTAGCACTCACACATCTTTAGTCTTAGCACTTGGGAAATTGAGGAAGAATGATGACATAATTTTGAAGAAAACCTGGGTTATAAAATACAAGAATAGCTAAAGGGAAGTAACAATGTGGTATCTCAAAAAAGAGAAAGGAAAGGTAGAAGAATGGAAGGGAGGGAGGGAACAAGGGAAGAAGGGAGAAACATTCAAGAAAGTAAAACAAAACTTGGGAAATGAGAGAAGAGAGTATATGTACTTATATTAAAATATCTTGATGAAACCCATCATTATGCACAAGGAATATACTTCAATTAAAAAGAATTTAAATAGGAAATCCTTGTCTTTTTGCTAAATGGATTGTAAAACATAGACTATAGTAGTCAATTTTAATAACAATGGCATAACTAATAATGTGTTAATACCAAGTTGAATGAGATAAAAATCATTTTCATAAATAAATATTCTTCTTAAATTATCTTCTTAGATATTGGAGTACAAACCCTTTTGTGAATATATATTTCTGTCTATCCTGGACACAGCCTTAGGAAAGAAATGGCCAAGTCTGATGGTCTGATTAACTTTATCAGAAATGGTCCAGTTAGAGCATTCTTACTTATTCTCGCTAGCAAGGCACGTTCCAATTTCTGTAACAGTCTCACTAACAGTTCCTGTTGTCTGTCATTTTGATTTTAGTGATTCTCACAGACTATATCTTCACAGTTGCTTACCTACTCAATATTGCTACTGTTACTATACACAGTTTCCCATTCTGTAAACGAGAAATGTTAGGGCTATTCTGAATGCATTCCACCATACTCTTTTGCATTTGATAAAGGCGGTTATTATATAATGACTTTTAAAAAGTCTTCAGATCACAAAAACCTTTTTTGAAACATCCTGCAATGAGCAGCCTATTAAACACAGATCCTGGAGTTGAGCTAGATCAAGTAATTGGTTGAAACTTGAGTCCTTTTGCCTGGCGTTAGAATAAACTAGCTTCTGTGGGAATAAGGGTATGTTGGGAAGACTGAAAGGTGGCAATCTTTGGGTTTCTATTACAGTACACGATTCCTCTTTAGCTTTTGATATATCCACTCCTTTTGTTTAGCAAGAGCATGCAGCTGTTCGCTATAGCCGTTATTTTACAGCCTAACTTACACCTATTACCTATAATAAATATTGCTTATTTATTATACTTAAACACATTAAGACAACATTTTCAAAGGACCACCAAAAGAATTGTTTAGCATTATATGATGTCTATAAGAATGAAACATTAAATGATTTGTATGATCCTGCTTGAAATAACTTCAGTACATACAAAAGACAATTGTTTTATTAACAATATCCAACAAATTCTATAGATAATTCTCCATTCAGTTTTAATGTAAAGCAATCATATCACTTTATAATACTGTATTTGATAAATGTGGATATTGTTCAGGTTTATATTAGTGATAACCACTACATCAATAGGCTCTCGTAAAAGCAACTTTAAACTTCTTATAGAAGTGTATATATGCATCCTTAACATCATAGTTACACATATTAGGACATGTGTTTATATATATTAGAGTGGAATTTTTCTGAAATCTAGAAAAATTTAGCAGGAAAAGTAACAGTATCTGACAATATAGCTGATCCCTCAGATAAACAATTTTTAGAAAAGAGATAGTTAAATGTATTCACAAAAGCAAGCCTAGCTAATAATGTAATATGCTTTCATCTGCAGAACATGGCAAAGGAATATTATGCCATGTTTCAATTAAATACAGAAATCATAAAACTAATAGTCAATATTAACACTAAGAAACAGTAAGTAGATTTCTATGAATAACAGAGAAATTGGCAGGATGGCACCTCACAGTTAAGATAATATGTTATACACACACACACACACACACACATATATATATATATATATATATATATATATATATATATATCCAACATATAAGCCTGAGAAACTGAGGTCCATGACCGCACAATACTGGAAGATTCAAACAAATGATATAGACTCATTCCTAAACAAAATGACACATATACTTGAAAAAACTAATATACTATTTTTATTATATAACAGTTAAGATTAAAAGTTCATGAAAATTCAGTTATACAGAATAAAGATTTTGCAAAGTCATAACCTTCATTAAGAAGCAAAAAGTTTCATGTTTTACACATACTATTTTCTATGGCTCTTTGGACCCCGGTGCAATAATGTGTGGTAATTTCGGTCCGATGAAAGCAATTGTTTCATGAACAAAGAAAATAACTTAGTTCTGCAAAGTTGTTAAACTATTGTGGTCCATGGGTTAAGATCTACTTTCTGAGACATCATACTGCATTTATTCATTTGAAGCAACTCTAGATGGGATGTGAAGGACATTCCTAAAACTGATCGTGTGTTAAATAATTCAAAATCCAAGAGTTGTGATCTGCAGGCATATGTGAATACCACGAGGTGAAAGTGACAACTAAGGCAATTAAGCAGGAAATGAATGTCTGGAGGTAATCAAGGAGAGAAGAGGCTGTGGACCCTCACCTCTGCATCGGGTCTGTTTATTGCTGAGGCTGGGTATCACAACAAACAACTCATTTCTGCAAGGCACTCATAAATTAAACTAGAACATATAGAATGTGATTCCATGCTCAGAAGTTAAGCTGATTTTTATTAATATTTCTGGCCAGTAATGAAGATTAATAACAAGGATATTTAACTAAAGTCCAGAAATCCCAGTACAAGGTTGGGAGACCAGGGAAGGATGAGTCATAGTCTCTTTGTAAGGGTTAATGTGGAGTTGAGGATCACCTTTTCTTCTACCCAGATATTAACATCACACATTTAGGGAGAGATATTTGGCATTCTGTTCACTAACTAGTTGTGCCTTGGAGGGTGAGCCCATCATGGGTGTGTTCTTTTCTTTTTAGTATGCATGTAATAACAGTGGTTAAAACTTAACATTTTAACAGAAAGTATGCTTGCATTCATTTGTATCATCAGGGAAGAACTATAAATTTCTCATGGATAGAATTCTGTTTATCTGAAAACAAATCACTAAAAACTACTTAGATTTAAACAAAGTAGGTGAAAAAAATCTTTTCAAAATGCAATAGTCCACTTTATAGCCTTGCTAAACACTGTATGCTATAGCTAATCTAATACCATTTTTATGATTGATGGCTCTGCAGTGCATTAGGGTCAGGACAGGTTGTTACTAAGGTAATAAGCCACAGTGTGTTGAACTCTGAATCTGCACTGACCAGATACTGCTTTATCTCACTGGACGTTGCTTCTTTAGTCCTAACAAGATACAGGAGGTAATACCATGGTGTTATGATTCCAGTCGAGCTAGTTAATGTATATATGTGTCAACTATTGTGAGCTGTTAATACAAGTAAAACATCAAAAACTTCCAGTAGTCAGACTACATGGTCTTGCACAGACACTTCTCAAACCCTGCTGCTGGTTATGGAAAACTGCTGCCAGCTCCAGTCAATTTTCAGATACCTTCATGACTTCATATCCTTGGAAATTGCCTCGATTCTAATCAGTAAAGAAATATGCACAAATGTAATTGGGCTGTCAGTGTTGCAAGGACTTTGTGGTCAAATTGGCAAGCTTGAAAATTGCACTCTGAATCCTGATCTTTTAATAAAGAGATAATAATAACAATTTGCTGACAAATTGTGCCCTCCACAGAAAACCCCAGTCCTTGCAAACAGTGCTGCCCAAAATCTTGAGACATCCGGGTCTTCATCTAGAGCTTCGCCTTCAGAAGGGCAGGGAGGGGGCCGTCATTCTGTTTGTTTCTGTCTCATGACCTCTTCCTTTTGTACAGACAAAGTAATAACAGCTCAAATAGCAAGAAAATATGGGAACAAAATAAAGGAACAGTATAACAGGGCTCAGGCCTCCCAAGAGTAATATTTCTAAGAGGCAAAGGGCCTGTTCTGAGACTGTAGATGCCCACGGGGAGTTTACAGACTGCTGCCTGATGATGGAGGCGTGAGATGATACAGGTTATTTTCCACATTCCCGTGACTTTTTTTTAATTTTTTAAATTTATTTATTTATTAAAAATTTCCACTTCCTCCCCACCTCCCTTTTCCCTCACCCTCTCCTCTTCTCCCTCCCTCTCCAGTCCTAAGAGCAGTCAGGGTTCCTTGCCCCATGGGAAGTCCAAGGTCCTTCCCCCTCCATCCAGGACTGTGAAGGTGAGCATCCCAACAAACCAGGCTCCCACAAAGCCAGTCCATGCAGTAGAAACAAAGCCCAGTGCCATTGTCCTTGGCTTCTCAGTCAGCCTTCATTGTCAACCACATTCAGAGAGTCCAGTTTGATCACAAGCTCCATCAGTCCCAGTCCAGCAGGCCTTGGCGAGCTCCCATTAGATCAGTCCCACCGTCTCAGTGGGTGGACACACCCCTTGCGGTCCTGACTTTCTTGCTCATGTTCTCCCTCCTTCTGCTCCGCATTTGGACCTTGGGAGCTCAGTCCAGTGCTCCAGTGTGGGTCTCTGTCTCTATCTCCATCCATCACCAGATGAAGGTTCTATGGTGATATTCAAGATATTCATCAGTGTGGCTATGGGACAAGGCCAGTTCAGGCACCCTCTCCTCTGCTGCCCAAGGAACAAGCTGGGGACCTCTCCTTGGACCTGGAACCCCTCTAGAGTCAAGTCTCTTGCAAACCCTAAAATGGCTCCTTTTAATTAAGATATTTACTTCCCTGCTCCCAAATCGACCTTCCTCCATCCCACCCATCCCATTCCCCCAAGTTCTTTCCAATCCTCCTCTTCTCCCTTCTCTCTACTCATCTCCCCTTACACCCATTCCCCCCACCCCTGTGCATCCAACTTTTGCGTGGCAATCTTGTCTACTTCCAATATCCAGGAGGATAACTATATGATTTTCTTTGGGTTCACCTTCTTATTTAGCTTCTCTAGGATCACGAATTATAGGCTCAATGTCCTTTAATTATGACTTCTATAACCGAAAGTCTCAAAGCTCTTGGGCTTTCATTTTGCTAAAATTCCACAAGAGCATGAGATATGCAATATAGGAGTATTTCAGAAAATTTCTCATTTAAATGAACAAGCAGGTTGCTGATTCGTGGTATCAAGAAATGGGATATGTGGACAGTACGGTAGGAAACAATGGTGTCATTTGCTGAGCACCTACACTGTAAAAACAGTTGGACAAGAACTCTCTGGGAATCATGTCAAACTCTTTTTATTCCTGTAATAAATCAAAATTAGCTTCACTTAAACATGAAATTAATGTTAATCATATTAATTGATCTGTTCCTTGAGTAACCATATTTAAGCAACACTATTATAACTAGCAATAGTTGCTATGCATGCAAAGCCCAGCTTTGTTCTTTATCATTCACATGCTTCATTTCATTGAATCTTCACAAAACAACATAGGGTAATTGCTTTTATAGAAACAGGGACTAAAGCTCACAGTGTTCTATGTAATTCTGATCATCAAAACCGAAGTTCCTGGGAAGGAAAACCAAGGCTGAGACTAGAACCTATTGTTTCCATATGGTCAGGTTAAATCTGATGACCTCCATGAACATTGTATATCTGTACAAACTCTATTGTGCTAAGTGCTGAGTGAAAATTTTTACCCATAAATGTAAAAATAGCACTCTAGGAATATGTTAGGGTCAAATTTAACATTGCAAGGTAAAACATGTCTCGGGAGATGTGGCCCAGCAATTAGAGCACATGTGCTTAGTGCTCCTGCAGAGAACCCTAGTTCAGGTCCCAGAACCCACTGGGACTGCAGCTCCAGCTCTAAGGGATCCAATGCCTTCTTCAGGCCTCAGTGGGCACCCACATGTATGTGCTGTACATATATACATAGACACGTATATTAAAAATAAAAGTAAAAGTAAAATATTTTTAAAGGCAGGAAACAGGATACATACAGTGTAGTCTTTTTCTAGGAATTCATGATTCATAAAATTTTCCAAGTGACTTTCAGTAATAGCAGCTATTTGTGAATACTTAAGAGGTGAGACACTTGCATTAGAGATCTGTGTATACTAACTTCCTGGTTAGAGAGGAAAGTGATATCTTTACTATCCATCTTGTATAAGAAATATAATTCTCTATAATAAAATTAGTAAAGTTTTTCTAAAGGTAAAAGGCACTACTTATTCTAGACAAAAGAGGAAAGTCTTTAGAGAGGGTAAGAGAAGAGGCAGGGCTTTGGTGATGCTTCCAAACAGTATTGACATAACAACACAGACTATGTCAATTTAGATATTTAATTAAGCCCTTTGGTATTGGTGGAAAATTGCTTAATAAAAACTTTTGCTATCCTTCCATATGAGTGGATAACAAGAAAGCAATGAGTAGTTTAGATAGAAATGACTTAAATTATATAAGTAGAATTATGGAAATGGATACATGAATATTTATGTAAGGAATCCAGTGAAAAATTAGTCAATATCCAAATTAATATTTATATTTTAAAAAAATTTTGTTTCATATGGACAGAACCTTAAGAAAAATTCAACTCTATGTTAACATGGCTATAAAAGAGATAGGAGGAAGTTAGTATATAAATTGAGATTATGTTAAAATTTATTTTGTTTTTTAATTACCCAGAGACACAGGTACCAGTTTGCAGTCAGAGAAACCTCAAACCTCAAGAGTGACTTTATTTTCAGAAAAAAATAATTGTTTCTTTTTCTTCCTTGATAAGCAGCATATATTTCTCTAGTGAGAACGAGCCAAGGTAAGGATCACTTTTTAAAACTTGACCCCCCCAAAAGAGAATAAATTTTAAGCTAATTTGTACATCAACTTGTAAAAATGTGCTGGTCCTACCTTAATGAGAGCAAAAGTGACAGATTAAATGAGCTCATATTTCACAGATAATGCTTGGTACCACGTTGAAGGGGAATGGAAGCTACATATGCTCACAAATGCTAATATAATGGTCTTTCTGAGGAACAAACTATTTTAAAGCAGGCTGTTTGTTTGGTTCAATTTGTCTATCATGTCTCTTAGTGATAGTGATGCTTAGAGTTATATTTTCTTTCCCCATCAGGATCCAGCTTTCTTAAACTGCGGATGATCACACAGTTTGCCTGCATTAAAGTCACAGTGATTTCCCTTGTACATGGGTGTAGCTTCGAAATTCTCAATCAGATTTAATTTTTTCCTTTTTAATTCAATGATATGTTCTCACATAAGACTGTGATATGAAGAAATAGAAAAGCTTAGGGGCTGGAGGGATGGCTCCGTGGATAAATGGCTTGATAAACAAGTGTGAGAACAGGGGTTTGCATTCTGAAGACCCATAAAAAATGTGGGATACACAGACCAACACCTCAAACTGTCCATGGAGTTCTACACACGTACCAAAAAAGCAGGGTGTGTGATTCATACATGAGCATACACATAGAGATACACACATGCAAAGAGTTTTTAAGGCAAAGTTTTTTCATTTGTAGGGGTAGTTAGACAAAATTGGGGCCCGTTCCTGCTTTGCTGGGTTGCAGTCATGATGTCTTGTTGGATATGTTATTCTGCTTTACCAGTGAGGATATCCATGTTATTTGAAGCCATAAAGATGTGTTGATATGTGACTTGTGGTTCTATCTTTATCTTGATCTTCCTCTCTTCATCTATCTCCTCTCCCTCTTCTCTCTATCTCCTCATTTCCCTTTTCCCTTTAGTCACATAACTCCAATATCTTCACTACTTGAAATCGCGGACCTTAAACCAAAACACTCAAGAGGAACTGAGGAGTAGATTTGCCTACCTGTTAATCTTAAGCTGGTTTTGGTCAGAAAGCACGATTTCTAGGTTCCTAGATAAGACAAAAATTAGTAACTCCCACCTTAAAAAAAAAACTACAAAGGAGGATTTTGAATGTTTTTGCCAAAAAGGTAAATGTTTGAGGAAGCAGATATGTTTAGCTCAATTAGAATATTACTTCTAATAATACAATGAATGCATGTATTATATCACTCTGTAAATATGTTCAATTTTATCAATCAGTTAAAAATAAAAAGAATTAGTAACTGCCATATTCTGTATGTCATATCTGGAAAATCTGAGCAATAACTACTGATTTGGGTTCCTCCAACCTCAGTTACTGAGGCAGAAAGTCTGCTCAAGGTTGTTCCTTCAAGGAATTGTGTTATGAAACATGGTGTGGTGTCCGTTCATATTTGAGCAGATACAAATGAACATGAGTAATTAGGAGGATTACTGGCAGGAAAAGTTTTCCCATCACTGCTCACATGACCCTTCTGGACAAAAGAATACCTTCGGGTCAGGAAAAGGAGCGTTAAAAAGAAAAAAAAAACCCTCCAGTGCAGCCCAATTCCATTTCAGGACAAATGAGATGTGTGGACTGTGGAATCTCGGGCACTCCTTCCCTATAATCCAAGGATAACTGGGCTTAACCATTTTCCAAATAAAAATATAAGGTCAAGAATCTTTAAAGTGAGAAATGGAGAGAGAGAAGGAGAAAGAAAAGGTTTTTAAAAAGTTAGAAAGAAAGGAAGAAATGGATGGAGGGAGCTAGCTAAGGAGGGAGGGAGAGAAGGAGGGAGGGAGTGGGCAGGTCTGCTAGGTGGCTGATGAAGTCACCACTGCAGGGAAACTAAACAGTAGAGAAAGCTTTGAGGACTTTCCAAGTAAGGCTACTGGTTCCAAAAAGACAATTAACAATAAAAGAAACGTATGGCTCTGTTTTCTTAGACAGGAGCATATGTGGATACATAAACAACCTAGTCTTCAAGCACCCAAATTTTACCTTAACCATCACACATCTAAAACGTTTAAAAGAGGTGTCTCCCATGTGCTGCATGGAAACCTAACAGCATCTTTAGCTGCAGGTGCACTGTGGCACCAAAATGAATAGACTCAGAGTTCTAAACCCAGCTTCCAGACGAAGAGAAACGTTTTCAGATTCAGCATCTGAAACTTGTTTCAGACTGAGGCTCAGCTGCAGTTACAACACAAAACATGACAGAGGGCCCAGAACACAGAAACAGTATTATGAGCCCCAAGTGTCTCTGAGGAAGGATCGGCAACCAAGTGTCTATCAGATCCATCTTAGTTAAAAGAGGGCTTGGGACACAGGTCCCTGCAATCGAGAAGCAAACTGCACCTGACTCTTGTCCTTGTCCAAAAGCTTCTTCTGTAGAGGAGGAAAGTCAGCTGCTATTCACAGGGTAATGTGTGGTGGGTAAAGTAGTCAAACATTCACAAGAGAGCTAGAGATGGGATTACAGTAGTTTCTGGCACCCGAAAGCTTGCTAAAGGTGGTAAATCCAACCACAGTGCAGAGATGTTGAACCTGTCAACTCCAGAAGGATTGGTGAGCCAGAGAAGAAAGGATGAAGTTCCTTCCCAGACATCTCTGTTGTAATCCCAGACTAATAAAAACCCAAAGACACAGCCGAAGCAGAAGGATCTTGGATATAATCAAACTATTGACCATGTTCTTCACCAACAACATGTTTCCAGTTATGTCTGACCTAGATGGAGGGCAGAAGAATCTGAACACCAGCCTTTTGAACTTTGAACTGCGTATGTCATTTAAATGCCAGATTGAGAGCTAAGTGAGACTCCAGGACCTTAATTTAATTCAGAGCAACTAATACAGACTGATCTGAGAATATTAAGAAAATTTCAAACAAGTCCTCTGTATACAAGTTTAAAAGACAGGGAGGAAATCATTATAAAGTCATGTAATGACATTTCAAAAAATTTAAAATGCATTTATGTGATAAGAAACTTGGCAAGAAAGACAGGCTTCTGTTGACAACATCTTAGCAATACCAAGAGGCTGAGAACAGGGGAGGAGGCAATTGGGAACAGAGGGCTGGATTCCACCTAATGAGTGGACAACTGCTTCAAGAGTGAGAGACAGATACTACTCTGACAGCTGACAGTAGACCCTGAGTATATGATGATATTATGGTGGCATCACTGGATACACGAACCATCTTCCTTAGTTAAATCCCATGAACAGGAATGGTTAGACTCCAAACTTACAGTAACATGATTAATTCAGTTAACAATGAAATCTCACTAATACATCATCTGCCTGATCATTACTATGAAATCTAGCACTGTTATTAGGAGACACCTATTCTGTCCCTCATGTTTCCTTCCGACAGCTCAAAAAAAAAAAAATTTATGGCGTGCATCTCTAAAATAGGTGAGAGAGTTTGCTATCAGGAAAACAAAGACCGTAGACTTGAGATTTCCTCAAAATCCCACAATGCAATGTGTGTGCATATAAAATCAACTGCCTCTATTTTGATTTCTAGTTTGGTATTAATAACATTGACTTACCTGTTTGGTAACTTCTTGCAATTTTTTAAATACACAACCAACATTATTTTTCATTAATCTAAGAAATATTTATTTGTTACATATCTTTTCAAGCACTGTGTTATATTGTATCATATGGTTTAAAAGATGCTTTGAATTATCAAATTAGCTATACATATATTAGGAGCATTAGTACTATAATTGAATCATTCTAGGATATCATATTATAGCTTGCAAATGTGTTTCAGTGTTCCTTGTCCTGAGATGTAGGAAAGAAATAATAAGTCATAAGAAATTTGATTTTTAATTATATCCAATGAACCTTTTTCACTTATTACAAATATCAAAGACTTTGTCTTCTTATTCCATTTAAATGACAATGTTTATTTCTTTATTCTGTGTTGTTGCCCTTTCTCAGTGACTCTGGCTGCTGAAAATTTCCAAGAGAAAAATCACTCTTTTCTGAAGATGTGTCCACTGACACAACATCCACTCTTTAGTGCATGGCCCAACACCCATGGACAGAACAAACTGCATTTGGTGGCTTATAAAACTAATTCTGAAAACAAAACATGAACCTGGGAAGCGCCATGTTATAGGGAGAGCTGAAGCAGTTATTCAGAGGGGTAGATACAATCATATTCATTATATACATATAAAACACTCTGAAGATTAAAGAAAGTTAAAAATAATAAAATAGATATATTTCTAAAAGTCCTGCTCCATTGAATTTCTCTTGCATGTTGTCACTGTGCACAAAATTTTATTCTGTGTTTCTTTAATCACTGTACTCAGTCAAGGCATGTTTTCATTGTTTTTTTTTTCTATGACAAATTATATGAGCAAAAATCAATTTTGCAATGAATGTTTTAGGCTGCGGTAGTTCTTGTTTTGTGTGAGTCTGAAACAAGACCATTTCATCAGCATCTGCTGTATATTATATAAAGCTAAACTATATAAACACCTATAATATATCTTTTTTGTACCAAGTCATCCAAATATTTCAGGCTGTGCCAGAAAAGCTCATTATGCTGCCAGCACCTACCAAAGCTCTCTGTGGTCCCTGCAACCCAGTGACTTCCTCATTTCAACCCTCACTAATCCAGGCGGATGGATCCTTTTGCCAGCTGAACTCCAGGTTAGACTTTTCCAACAAGAAGTATTTATGAGGCATTCAAAAGCCAGAAAAGAGAAAGTAGAAAGTATATCACTGCACTTACATCAACGTGCAGGTGAGGGATTTTGCAGTGACCTCGGAATGTTTTTCTGTAAAAGTATTTTAGTTCTATACACAGTGTGGCTAGTGGTGACAGTTTTCTGAGGCACTGGGGATTCCCTAACTCTCTCCGAGTTGTTTCTGGCTCTAGATTCATTGGCCTTTACTTAGGTGGGATATTCTAGCAGCTAGAAAAGCAGCAAATAACTTGTAACAAATTCTCATATGTCTGAAATAGTTTGAATCATGGCTTTCTTCTGGAACAGTTGTTGACGCGGAAAGTGATACCAAGAAATAAATTTCGAAATCATTTACATGAAGAAATTTGCAATAGCTTATCTGCCTTGTTAAGTTTAGAGATTAAAATTAATAATACTAATGTTAGTAAAGAATGAGTTATTTGTGAGCTGCACTATAACCGAAAAAGCATGTTAAAGTACTCTTTTAGATGTAGTGCCTAAATGAAGTGTCTGCTAAAATACCAAGGTTTGGAAGACAACGAGGATGCTGTGACTAAGCATGCGGTTGGAGATGATGCTTGCAGAGATACTGCAGTGGCTCTGTCCTCACTGAACTACTACATACCCAGATACCAAACAGTGCAAGTTTTACATTTTAAATTCAAGGCATAGTATAAAGCAAAGAGCTCTTAAAGTTTGTCTCATTCTTGCAGCTAAATACAGGGACAATGTATTTGAACAAAGACCCCTGTGCTAGAGTTGTATTGAAAAATTATAAAGCACATTGAAGCCACAGACTTATTTAGTATCTTAGATGGAAACTGAGGCGTTATTTATGAACAATGTGGACTTTTGGGTGGATCCCAATGGCTCTGAATCTCCAAATTTTACTTCACTTTCATGGGGTTAGAAGGAGCTAGAAGCATTTACCTTGCAAGGGGCTCCTGGCTTTCCATAGGGTGGACCTACCACTTTGCTGCTTCCTGACTCAGTACTAGAGTCAGGCACAAAATGATAGATAAGAAGTTTCCTTTGATATAGATAGCTCACACCGAAAAATTGGAAGTTTCTTCTAATTTCTGTTTTCAGAAAACTTGGCAAGAATTCTATAAATAAATTTTCAGGGTTCTCGACCAAGGAGAGAAAAGAGATTATATAAAGAAACACTCATTCACAACATTGTATTTCCTATACAATCCAAATATAAGATATTTGGTGTTCAAAAGTAGCATCATAGGCCAGGTATAGAAACTCTAACCTTTAATCCCAGGAAACCAAAGGGAAGGGCAGATGGATCTTTGAGTTTGAGGCCAGTTTGACCTACAGAGACAATTCCAGGCTACAAAGAGAAATCCTGTCTCAACATCCACCCACAAAAGAAAACAATCATGATTTACTAAATCAGTGTGTCAATGAACTCTAATTTGGATACAATAGTGGTCAAGGCTAAATATAATTCAGTGTCAAACCATCTGCGGTACAATGTCAGTGGAGATATCCAAAGGCAGAGTTATTGTTGATGTGTTAAGTGTACCTGGTACTTAATCCCATCACTATTATCACCAGAAAAGACTCAAAAGACAACCTTTCACCAAAATGCAAAGGCATCCATTGTTGAAGACAAGAATGATTACAGGTAGTAACACCACTGAAATGTGTTCCTGAAATCCGTTATGTAACATGAGGTCCTGCTTGTTGCCCCAGCCACCCGGCTAGCTTAGCCCCAAAATAATAACACAAAAAGTCTGCATTAATTATAAACTGATTGGCCCATTAACTCAGGCTTCGTATTAGCTCTTATAACTTATATTCTTAACTATGTTAACCACAAGGCTCAGTACCTTTTTCAGCAGGGCAGGTCACATCCTGCTTCTTTGGTGATCTGGGCAGGACTGGCAGGAATGGGCTTCCTCCTTTTTAGAATTCTCCTGTTCTCATTGCCCTGCCTCTACCTCCTGTCTGGTTGACCTGCCTATACTTCCTACCTGGTCAATCAGTGTTTATTTAAAACGTAATTGACAGAATACAGACAATTCTCCTGCACCACTCCGTTAAAGGTAATATAATCCTCAAGAGTGACAGAGGCCAGGTGACTGGACTAAGTGTGAAGGCCTAAGACAAAACACACATAATCCTCAAGGCAGAATGCAGCTGAGGCAAAGCTCAAAGTGGCAAGAGCACAGAGACACTGGATTGGCTGATACGTCATGATGTCCACTGAGCTAGCTGCATACCAGCTACTTGATAGTATACTTGATAACTTCATACATTAATGCTGATATAGAGAATGATAGCTTCTCATCTAATTTCCAGACTCAGTTCCTCAGAAATGAAGAGAATTGTATATTTCCTTTGTCTTTGCCAAAGCAGTAAACTGTAAATATCCCTGGTCGTTCCTCTAAAGGTCTCATAGGCAACAACACTGCTAGAAATTCTATAAAGTGAAGCAATTTCCTCCATTTCTAAAGCCATAATTGACAAAAGACCCTGCTTATGCCAAATACCAGCATTGGTCTTTTGACCCTTAGCATATTAGGAAAGGATGATTCTTAGCCTTTGGAATGAATTCCTCTTGCCAAATAATAAATGAAATTGGGAGTGGCACAGATTCATTCCACTAAGGAAGACTAGATACTAGATATATCAGATTTAGGAGTCCAATCATGTCCATTTTACTATGTGACCATGGCCAAAAGTAAATGGCCTTGGAGAAAGGCAGGGAATTAGTGCAAACATAATCAGGAAATAATTCCTATTGCAGCTGCTATTCCAGATGTGTCTGTTTCCTTTTCAAAGTAAATTAACATGCCACTGAGAACTGTTACGCAGTTATTGATCAAGAAAATATCTTTTCTATGTGTTGTGAGGAAAACAAACAGAGCCAAGGGAGTTGCTTTTCCCTAACATGGGCAGAAGTGCACCTTTTCTTCATGTGAGCTCAACAATGTGCTCTTCTGCTGTTATTTTATGCACACAGTTTGACCACTCAGCCTTTATAAAGCACAATTTGCAGGTCTTCTCCCTAAGTGATGAGACAATTGCACTTTTCCAAAATCCAAGATGGTACGTCTCAATCTGTGAGGTTTTTTTACCCAAAACACTTGACTCTTTAGCTTGAAAAAAATAATAATGTACTGAGATGGGAATTTTTGAAATATAAGGTCCTGGGGGAATAAGATAAGACAAAGTAAGCTAAATTCCTCTGCTCTTTTTTTTTTAAAAAAAATCAATTTTCCATTTTCTTTTTAAGTTTGATAGAGAAAAATTCCACGGAGGCCCTTGTACTTGGGGGATAGTTGTGTTCCCTGCCCCCCCACTCCAGAAAAAGAAAGAAAAAATCTTTAGAGAAAGGACAGGAGTCAGCTGTGGGGTAGAGGATCGGGTCCTCAGGAGACAGTCAGTTCCCAGGAGAGAACCTCTGTGGGTTAAATATTGTGATGTCTGACACAGAGAGGTGTGACGTTTTTACCACTTTCATCCACCTTCATCCATTATCTTCCTTGATTTGGAAATTTTTCCATAATGATTCAAATCACAATATCAAAATCTTTTTTTAAGTTTAGTGCCCCATACAAAAGCTGAAACACTATCTAGAACATACCAAAGTGCCCAGTAGGAGAGAAAACGAAAAATCAGGTGAACTACAGCTCTTTTGGAAATGTCTATGGGTATTTTTTTCAGCACTTAGGATGACCTGAGAGCGATGAGGAATGTCGGGTGCACAGAGGCAACAAGTTGATGTCAGGGAGCAAAAATCCATGACTCGGAATTCCGGGAAAGATGCTTAGAACACATCAAATCCTCAGATACCTGTGATCTGAGTAAGCGATTGTCCCACCCCATTGGTCACTTGCAGTGGAGACTCACGTCAGAGAATGACTGACTTCGAGATGCTGTAGGGTATGTGAAGAGTGCAGAACACACAAGACATTCATTTCAACTAAATCTCATGAATGTGTGCTCAGCTTTGTGAATGGTATAAATTATTGACATAGATCTTGTCAGTAGAAGAAAAATGTAAAAAGCAAACACTCATAGTCTAATTTCAGAGCAAACTGGTACAGACTTGAAGAAGCAAACCCTACAGGATGCCTAAAAGAAAGTGTCACCTAATAGGGGGCGGGGTCTTATATTTTATCCTGAATCCCTGGAGGAAAGAATCCCACCTATGAATGTTACTTGCTGTGGGTACATGAAGCTCCTGAGAGAGTTGTGAATGGGGCAGTCTGCTTAAGCAAAGCCCAGATGGAGAATTTGGAACCTGGGAGCAGTGTTCTGAAGCACACAGATGTTCTGTATTCTTGTAGCTCTCGGAAGGGCTGTCTACGCAGACACACTTCTATTTCCCCGCTATCTGTGGAGGCCCAGGGGGTAAGTCACAGACCAGACTCCTGGGTTACAGAAACCCCTCATTTTCATGTAGCTTTAGAGGCAAAATGTTGCCCTGTGGTGCTTCACTATTGGACTAGAAACACCCTTCTGACTGTTCCCTTGCCAGGAGTCCTAACTGTCTATTTAAATTAAACCGTGGGGTTTGCATTAAATATTACAAGCTGGGTACCAACTTTCACAGTGATAAAATGTGTTTCTGCAAATGATAAATTCTTTTTATTTCTCTGTGACTGGTGTGGACTCAGAGCCTGCAAGCTTTGTTTTCCGATGTTACTGATTTTTCTCTTGGAAATCAAAGTGTTCCACATTCAGAAAATTAGGAATTCTTTAATACTTCAAAATGTGATGCGAGTCTCTCCTTTCCAGTTTTTCTCAGTCTCTCAGAGTGTGTACCTTCTGCTTTCATTTAACTTCTGAATGAGGTGCTCTGAGTAAATACATGAAGTCGGGGTAGAAAGCAAGTTGCATAAATCATCTTCCAAACTTCCGGAGCTTTTAAAATTGAATTCCCCAAACAATAACATTAGTGTCCTGCAGCAACCTTCCAGAAATTCACTTCTCGTGCCCCAGTATAGAACCACTGGGCAAAAACTCAAAGGCCAGAAATCTTTTAATGAAGTTGTGGTGTGGTTGTGATAGCACTGAGAAGGCCTGCTCTGAAGTTGTCAGCACCTTACCACTTTGGTTTCTGACATGACATATGATCATCACTAAGCTTCCACACAGTCCACATCCAGGATTCAAATGTCTTTTTCTGCTCACTGACCACCTGACAGCCATGCTTCCTTCTCCTGACCAGAGTCTGACTTTCCCTTCTAGTTAAGAGCTGGGAATTCTGTAGGACAGTCTTGTCTTGAGATCACAGGTTGCATCTTAAACAGAAAATCTCTGGTAAGGCATGGGGATGGTGAGGAGTGTCTCCCTACCATATTTTTGAACCTCAAAATGAATCTTTTCTCGTATATTCATCACCATGAATGATGTTTCCATGTCTCCACTTCTCAGGAATTGACAGTAGATGTAGGCAGATGGATGGTCCAGTTCTCTCTTGAATATTGCTTGTTTCTCTCTCCTCTCTGCTTCATTTCTCTTCTTCCACACCATAAAGATATTGCTTTGTTTTTGTTTGGTGTACTTATTTTTGTCTATACATACAGAGTATAGGCACAATAATTTTACACCTACCACTCTTGAAGGAAACCTTGTCTGTTCTCTGTGCACATGAATATATGTGTGAGTGTGCACATGCTTACCAGCATGCGTGTGTGTGGGTAGCAGTGCACACATTACACAGTGCTTACTCCTAAAGACATCAAAAGAAAGCTCTCAGTAGTCTTTCCTCCTCTTCCAGCTTGTTGAAACAGTTCTCTGTTGGTGGTTCTTCTGTGCTAGATACTCCACAATAGATGGCCAAGAACCTCTGGAGCCGTTTTTCTGTCTCCGCTTCCCATCTTGCTTTACGAGCGTGTGATTATAAATACACATCTCCACATCTGACTTGATTTATTCACTTATTTATTTATTTAATGTAGACATCATGTCATTGTATATGCGTGGAAATCACAGAACATCTTTTGGGAGTCCATCTTTCTTTCCACTCTGTGGGGTCCAGGGATCATACTGAGGTCCACAACTTTAGCAGAGAATGCCTCTGTTCGTGGACCATCTCCTCCTGACCCAAATGACCACTGTTCAGTAACCGAATCATTTTCTTCCCTATCATTTGTTCTTGTTCATGTAATTTTTAACTTAGATGACAATCGGCTCATCCTAATTTTTAATATCAGTTTTACATCGCAGAAGCTTGTCACTGATAGATTCTTAGTTTTCTTCCCTTAACTTTCTTTAGGACCTCAGATGGACTAGATAAGTAGCTGTCATCCTGTGCGTCATGACCCCTTTGAGATCGAATGACCTCTCCAAGGGGTTGCAAATCAGATATCCTGCATAATCAGATATGCATATTATAATTTATAATAGTAAAAATTACACATATGAAGTAACAACAAAAATTTTATTGTTCAAGGTCACAATAGCATGAGGAATTGCATTAAAGGGTTGCAGCATTAGGAAGGTTGAGAACCATTATAGCAGAGGGAAAAGCATAAGGCTATGTGGGAAAACAAACATACTAATTAAAACTTTAAGACAGATGCTAGAGAGATGACTCAGTTATTAAGAAAGCTGACTGTTCCTGCACAGGACCTGAAGCCTGTTCCCAGCACACATGGCAACTGATAATGCCTTGTAAGTCCCATTCCAGGGAATCCAGTGTCCTCTTTTGATCTCTGTGGATACCTTCACACATGAGGCATACATATATAGAAACACACACACACAATAGAATAACAACAAAGCTTCAAAGTATTGTCACAAGCCAACTAAAGCTTAGAAATAATGGGAATAGTTTTCTAGTCGTGTACCCTGGTTTAATCTCCCGCCGCCACTAAAATCCTTCTGCTCCCAAACTAATTTTGAGAAGATACATTTTAACTTATAATTATCTTATTTTTCAATTTTATTACTTTTTTATATGAGTGAGTTTTTTACCCACATCTTTGCAGTGCTTGTCCAAGCCCTAACAGGACATGTAATCTCCTGGAACCAGGGTTGTATATGGTAGTGAGATACTATGTCAGCATTCGGAGTTGAACTCTCAACTTCCAGAAGAGCAGTAAGTGTTAACTATTGGATCATTGCTCCAGTCTCCATAATACTCTTTTTGTTTGTTTCTTTGATTATTTTTTCCTTTCCAATTCATTTATAGATCATAATTTACTATAAAATTTGCATATTGAAGAACAAATAAAATGCTTGGAAAATGAATTTAATACGCCCCGGTCCTGCTTTTGCTTCTTGGATGATTAAGACCTTCTAGCTTGTCTGCTACCGTCATATTCATCCTAAAATATACTAAAGAGCTTTCATGTTTAAAATGTAAAGTTGCTGCTAGAGAGTATTCCACCTTCAAGGACTGCGCTCTCCATAGATTCCTCTGTGGCTCAGGCTGACTCACTTCTAACCCCGTGGGCCCTAGGTTGTGTTACAGCAGGGGATCTGTCTTTGCCCTAGAATCACTCCACACCATATTCATAGTTATTATGTGTCCACTTTCATTTTTTAATAAAAATTCAACAATCATATTGAATAATCAGTGATATTGTTTTTATTCGTTGAGATTTCTATTCCTTTGCCTTAACACTGTGAAAACATTTTCAATGTCATTTGTAGAATCAATGTTTCCTCTGTGTTTGCAGTGTGACTGTTCTGATATGATCCAGGACGTGTTCCAGTTGTCAGGATTTCACAGGGCTGAAAGACTGAGCCCTTTTTAAAAATTTATTCCAACACCTTGGATTCAATTAAATAGTCATATCTAAATTTAGAGTAACTACTCATTTATACACTTGTATAGTATAATATTTGTCTAAAAGGATTTTCATTAACTGTGATCTATGAGCCTGTGATGACAGTTCCTATTTTCATTTCTAATTTCCCAGAGTTCAGATTTCATTGCAACATGAAATTCTGTAATGAGATGGCAAAGCAATAAAAATGCTTAAAAAATTTCAATTCCTTCCAGCAGACTTAGTCTGACTTCCACAGGGCCAGGTGCTCTTTCTGATGACAAAAATCCTTCCCACCTGTGGCACAAGGTGTCATAGTTCACTGTGGGGACGCCCTAGCTGTGCTGTCCGGCCACCTCAATGCACTTCTGTTGAGGGCTGTGGAGGACGCTGGCACTTCGTGCCGTCTTTGTGGCTCCCTGGGACTCCTTCTGAAACTCTCTTCTTCTCGCTCCCACTCCATCCTGGCAGCCTTTCAGTCTGGAGAAAGATCCACTTGTTCACAATTACCCACATAGCCATGCGTTGAATTAGTCACAGAGAAAGGATCTCTGTTAAAAGCGAAGGAGTCCATGATAACCATGCACTGGCCTCTCAGAGAGCCTCATGAAAACGAAAGGCAAAGACTAACTAACACTGTCTTATAAAAAAATGATGAAATGAGATCCTACTATCCCCAAGTTAATTCTGACAAGGGTAGTTTAAAAATCTGAAATAGGACTATTGGTTGTCTAAATGTTACATTGTTTTTTTACCACTGTGATCTAATGTCATAGCAGAACCATTTTTGAGAGTGCATGTACTTTTTAGTGTGCGTTCATTAAGTATGAAAAAGAATAGAGTTATATTTAAGGTATTTAAAAGACACTCCCTAAGGAAAAGTTAATATGAGTTCATTTTTAATTGACAATGATCTTTACATCCAAACAATAGGCTTTTGAGTAATAGAACTATTGAAATTAGCTCAGTTGTAATGAAGGTAATTCTTCTTAGGCATGTGTTTATAGTTTGAAATATTTCTAAGTATCCAACATTTTTGTCATCATTGTAGCACAATAAAAAATACCTGCATATATCTGAATCTTTAGGCTAATCCTTTATTTAAGAAACTATGAATAATAACTTCTATGATAAATTTCAAGGCTTTAGCAGTATATAATTAATATTGTGACAAGAACTTTCGAAGGAATTTGTTCTTTTTGTTTGTAAAATAAAAAGCATAATTGCAATTCTTTTATGTCACTAGAAACCATTACGATAGCTAAATTTCTGGCTGCAGTGAGAGCAGCCTTCTGACCCCAGAGCTTTTGTGTTTATTTAATAGTTCAGATTCAAGGATAAAGAAAAGATACTCACACAGAACTCACTTAAGTTGAAAAGCAGCAACCAACAGTCAATAGATTGATCCATTCCAGAAAAATAAAGTTTAATGATGTTAATCATAATTCCATTTTATATAAAACTTTATTACTAGATCATAGACTAATGGGTTGACTTTTAAATGCTTTCTCTATAGCGTTAAAGTATTTCCCCATTCCTTAAGTACAAAGTTATTACATGTAAGTTATTCATAGGCTTTAGAAATAGAGACGATATATTAATAATTGTAAAGGGAAATATAAAAACGCAAAAGTAGACTTTGAAAAGACGGTGGCATTTTATATTAAAACTACTTAAATCTTTGAACTGTCAATAGAAGCAAACAGACAGTCTGCCCGACTGAGGTAAAGCACTCCTCATCCTCCGTAGGCTACAAAAAGCTGGGGTGTTTTTAGCACTGTTGCTCAGGAATTGAGTTAGCCTAGGCTTGGAATGAGAAGTGCAGAAGGAGAGCCTGTTGAGGTTGTAGCAAGGGCTCCAACACACTGCTTGTGTCCCTGATACGCAGAACTCCCTCTGCACTCTGCCACCTGCACATCACAGGCCAGGGCTGTGTCTTAACCCAGGTGGGTCCTGTGAAGGAGGAATTTACCAGGAGTCAGAAGAATAGGAAGGGAAGAGAGTGATAATGTGACCATTCCCTGAGCTTTTAATTGGGGAATTAGCATGCAATTTGGCATCAAAAATAAATCCTTGCAGGCCCTCTAAAAGAGCAGCTCTGTTAAGTATATGCAAGAGTGTCTCATTTCACCCCAAATGTTTAGCATCCTGTGAAAAGCTGCTGATCAAAGGTCTAAAATTATTTTTAAATCAGAAAAGAGCAAACCATTTGAGTTTAGTATGTTCCTGAAAGAAAAGAGTGGCTAAAAATCATGTTACCTACCTCCACCCCCTCCATCTTTTCCTTTTCCGATGATGCACACTTAAATAGAAGACAAAGCAGTGATGAAAATAATTAGTCTGGTGATCATTTCTCTGTTTCTATATTCTTAAAAGGCACATCAAATCTTTTTATCATATTAGAGTCTAAAATTTATTATTATTTTCTAGCTATTAAACACGGTTCCCTGTTTAATCTATTAAAGTCATGCTTATCACCATGAGGCCGTCCTTTACTGCAAAGAGATTTTATGAGCAAAGACTGCATGGGGAGACTAATATTATTCCCCAAAGACCCCCGGCAGCTTTGCTATACCGATTTCTGCCGGTGCATGAAGTATTTGTCCTCTGGGCAGCAGAGCTACACAGTACAATGTCCCAGATGTCAGACTGCAGAGTAAAACCCTTTGTGGGGAATTTTTTGCTCATTTGCAAACTGTTTATTTCTGAAAGGGATTTGAGCGAACATCAACTGGTACATATCTGTGGCTTTGACCATCAGGGACATACAAAGACTGGTGGTCAAGGAGTTTAGTGGAGGGTTGGCTCCTGGCTGTCCTAAAATTTCTCGATACCTCATTCCACATGGATTATCTGATTACTGTGCCTTAAGTTTATCCAGCATTGCTCATAGGTTCCCTTTGAGCAAGTTACTGGCCAAGGCTGTAAGCAATGCAG
Organism: Myodes glareolus; assembly: GCF_982192425.1. Lineage (NCBI taxonomy): Eukaryota > Metazoa > Chordata > Mammalia > Rodentia > Cricetidae > Myodes > Myodes glareolus. Next base: position 70,182,003 of record NC_142038.1, read on the forward strand.
CAGTGGGGGTGGAGGGTGGGTTGATAGAAGGCCTGTCAAAGACTAGCAGAATAGACACAGAATGCCACTGGCCAGAGCATCAGACCTTATGTGGGTTCCTAATCTGATGGGTCTGGTGGCTATAACAAAATGAAGTAGAGGAGACAGAGAGGTGATGGGGAGACAAGTCCATCTGTACCCACTTGCTGCAGAAAGCCTTTGGGAGCATCCAGAAGAGGCCGTATACATTAACTGAGAACTCTTCCTGGCTTTGGGCCCTAGTGGGTACCTAGTGGGTACCTTAATATCAGAACTTAACCCCCCAAAACTGTGAGAAAAAGGAGTTTTAGAGCCCGGTCCAGTGGCACAGGCCTATAATCCCAGCTAATCAGAAGACTGAGGCAGGCAGGAGGATTGAGAGTTTAAATCTTGACTAGGCAACTTAGAGTGACCTTGTCCCCAAAAAAGGAAAAGCAGGACCTGCGATCTTCGGTGGCACGGTGCTTATCTAGCATGTGTGAAGCCTTGGATTGAATGGTCCCCAGCAACAAACACAAGCACAGAAAAAAAAAAAAAACTTTAATCTAAACAGGGGGGAAAAATCTGCTTTAGAAGTCAAAAGCTTATCACATTCTATTTGGGCAATCAGAGTGTGTTTTGGCTATTTTAAAAATTGTGTGCACTAGACCAGTGGGGTCTCAATCTCCTTAATGCTGTGACAGTTCGTCCTGTTGTGGGGACCCCAACCATAAAATTATTTTGCTACTGTCATGAATCGGAATGTAACTATCTGTGTTTTCCGATGGTCTTAGGTGACCCCTGTGAAAGGGTTATCCAGTGTCCCCATCCCACTCTGAAAGGGGTCACACCCCACAGGTTAAGAACCATTGTACTAGAATACATAGGTTTTAGACTGGTATCTGAGTTGTGAGGAAGGAAAAAAAGTACAGAAGAAAGCAGGGGATATAATCAACGTTTACTGCAGTAGGCTCTTCCAGGAGCGGTGGGGAGCAGCTTATCTCCAGAGTTTTGGGAACCATGTCATAAATGTCAGCATCAACAGAGGAAGTCATCATTCCTTTGTGGTAGTAGTTTCTTGTCGTGTGCCAGCCCTCAAATAAAGACACGGGAGACTTACTATTAGTAATAAAAACTTAGCCTTGGCTTAGGCTTGTTCCTAAGTAGTTCTTATAACTTAAATTAACCCATCTCTTCAATCTATGCTCTTCTACGTGGCTCCGTTACTTGACAGTGAACTGCCCATCTTGCTTGCTTTGTGTCTGGCTGGCGACTTCACCTTTCTTCTTTCCAGAATTCTCTGTTTGGAAGTCTGACCTATCTCTCCTGGCTAGCTATTGGCCGGTCAGTTTTTATTTAACCAATCATAGCAATATATCTTCACTCAGTGTACAAACATCCCACAATAACTCCTCCTCTATCTTCTGGCACTCTGCTGCCAGGCACAGAAGGGTCAGAGTCATTCTCTTGAGTTGACTGCTCAGAACCCCCACACATCTGGTTCACTTCCATTCTGATTTTAAGTTACAAGAAAATGGGACAGCTTGGGAATATTTCTCTCCTCTTAGGATTCTACCTGTGACAGCAGTATTCCAACATCCTCTGCCAAATCTGATTACAAAGCCAGTAGTGGCCAAATTCAAGGCCAGTCTGGGCTGCTTAGCAAGATCATGACCAGCCTGGGGTACGGAGTGAAACGCTTTCTCCAACCACCATTATTAACCTGAGTACAAAATCTTAAAATTACTAATTTGTTGAAAAAAGTATAAGGAGATATACTGATTTTAAGGATGAAATTAGGGAAAGGAAGCAAAATTAATACACAAGAGCTACTCTTGGTATTTTAATAATTGCTATTTTAAGTAAAAATTATTTTGAATGCATTTTAAAAATTACAAGAAACCACTAACAAGAATTCAACAGGATGCATATTTTTCAGAACAATAAAAGTACAAAAGTAAAAAAAAAAAGCTACGAAAGAAGCCAAAGGGAGCAAGAGAGGGAGAGAGAGAAAGAGGAGGAGAAGGGGGGAGACAGAGAGAGAGAGAGAGAGAGAGAGAGAGAGAGAGAGGGAGAGACCAAGAACAAATACAGCTAAGGTCAAGAAAAATACTTTAAAAAAAGTATCTATAGCAAAATAATTTTTAAAAATAGACAGTTATTAAATCTTAAGAAATAACTTTTAAAACATCTCTTATAATTTATATATCCACTCTCCATCTATCACCCACCGTTTTTAAATGGACTGAAAGAAATTTCTAATGAATATCAAATATGAAATAAAATTAAAAATGGTAAACACAATATAACAACACTTTTAGGCATAGATCAAGTAGAAAATTTTGTCAGGGAGATAAGTTAAAAGAAAATGCGCCAGTATCTTCAAGTTAATATGTATTTTTAATATAAGAAAAGTTCTTAGATATAGAATTTAACTTTACACAGGAAAACATAATATGGGTGTTATTTTAATAACCTAGAAGGAAACAGTATTATATAATTTATTGATATATAAAATTATTAAGTCAATTAAGAACATGATCGTTTAAATTTTTGATAGGTATATTTAGTAAAATTCACATAATTATTACTGAAAACAACACAGACTATGCTATAAGCGTGATTAACAGCCAGAAAAAAGACTGAAAGAGAGGGAGAGAGAGAAAGTGGGAGAGAGACAGGAGAGAGAACACGGAGAGGAGGGAGAGGGAAGGAGAAAGAGCAGCGTGCACAAAGTCAGCGAGCAGAGAGTGAGCTAGGAATGGGGGGAGTGGAGGGAGCACAAAGTCAGCAAGTGAGTAGCGAGTGAGCGCGGAGTGGGGGGCGTGGGGGGAGCACAAAGTCAGCGAGCAGCGAGTGGGCGAGGGGTGGGGGGAGTGGGGGGAGCGAGATGAGTGTGATTGAGATCTTGAATGAAATTCTCTAAAATTAGTAATTTTTGAAAACTGTCATAATTATAAATTTCAAATGGTAAAATCCAGATCTGAAAAATGCAGTAGTTGCACGAACCAGGATTATGCTTCACCCAACGTCCTCAGAGTTGAGATGAAAATGAAGATCTGAGGGACAGTATCCTCTCAGCTCAACTGCAAATTGCATCAGAAAAAATGAAAAACATTACTCTATGAGAAATTCATGAAAATTATTTTATTTATTACAAGTTCAAAAACATAAAAAACAATGTATGTCTACAAACAGGTAACCTCAAGTAAAGAATTACTTTATTTTTGTTGTGTCAAAAACGTAATGTCTCAAGTACGTTTCCATATGAACATCCCTAATATATTTTGATTTGCAAATGAAATTCCAAATATGTTTGAGATATCTAAAGCAATTATAAGTCAAATAATATTTTATACATTTCAATTTTTATCAAGTTAATTTTTTTGTTTAATGGTGATTCAAATAAAAATACAATGTTTTGCTTAAGGTGTCTCAACAAAGTAATATTTAAAATTTTTCTGGAAAAGGAATCAGGTGAAAATAGCAGAATTTTGAATAATAATAATCATAATAGCAGATGCTTTGCATCTAACAAGTGTGTTGCAAAACTATAACAAATAAATAACAAATTAAAAATTCCTAAAATAGACTCTAAAATATGACGACACTCATATTCGCGCGGTAAGATTCAAGTGATTCAGTGGCCCCTTTATAGGCTGTACTCACTAGCAAGTGATGGCGTTATGTAATTGACCTACTTTTCGCTTTCTCATTTTCTCATACTAATAATCTGCAATAATAGCGGGCCTGCTAGAGTGTAAGACATGTACAGGAATAAGTTTAAAAATAACACACACTAGTCTTTCTGAACTGACGAACATGCTCCAAAACGATTTTTCCAGCAAGATTTCATGTTAACCTTTTCGCGGGTAGATTAGAAATACCTTTACTTTAGGTAAGTAACTGGAGTTTCAGTGTCTTATGGATCTAGGATGCGATTTCCCAGGTTACCAGTAGGTGTCACCCTCTCCACTGCTCAGTATAGACTGAACGCCGCATTTGTCGGCACCTAGGACTTCAGGTTTATTGTGAGCTGGGTGCAAAAGATGTCCAAAAAAAAAAAAGAAAAGATAAATGGTCCCATTATCTAGAAATGTACCTTGAGCAATAGCAATTTAATAAAATATGACCCTTCCTATTTTTCTCAGTTGTACAATATTAAAATATTATGCATAAGTTTCTTTAAGTATGGACTAAAACTTGTTTCCAGCCTGTCAGTCAGTCTTTGTCACTTTGAACTTGACAGTTGACACAATGTGATTGAAGAAATTATTATGTCAGTTAGCTAATTAAAATAGAGCATTTCATAGTTGCAGGATTCATAAGAAATCCATGACCTCCAATTTCTCACATCCATAGGCCACCTAAGCTCCTTTATCTGCTCCAAATGTGGCTTTAGGAAGCAGTGGAAACCAGTCAAGGATAGGGTCTAGTGTCCTCCATCTGTCTTCCCTCCCGAGGCAGTCACACTGAGCTAAACATTAGCTTCTAGTTTGGGTCTTGTCATAACAAACAAAATATGGTGGGAATGGAAGGAATAATTGCCAGTCTGACTGTGTCTATATAACACACAGTTGTGAGCCTGTCAGGTGAAAGACAACTATACCCTGTGGGCATATTCTAAACATAAATGAGCCCTTATGTTTAACAAGATTAGGTACAACCCTTGGGGGTATCTCTGAAGACCCCTGCTCCACACCAGTTAATATCCCCTCTCTGTCCTTGGTGCAGGCTACCCAAGAAGCTTTTCCTTGCTGAATGCATGTTTTCCTCTGAACCTGCTATGTTTTTCAGAGGGCTTTGGTATTCTGTGATGATAGATACCACGGAAACATTTGGGTGTTTTTGGACTAATTGGATAACTTCGGTTCCCAGAGCTGTCAGCTTCTCAATTTTTACAAGTGGTAAATTCAAGTGGAATGAAATTTCTAAAATTAAAAATAAACCCTTACAAGACATAAGAACTCAACCGCAAGGAGCCATGACGGTTTGAAAGGTTTGTCCCAAACTAGGAGCTCCTCCTGATGGCTGCTTCACAGAGCGGCTCTCCACCCTCCACACAAGTGGCTGACAGGGAAGCAGGCTTTCTTAGAGAAGTCATCAGTGCACAGAACTACCTTTTTGTTCCTTCCTGCCATGCGCTCCCTTCTTACAATTGCCTTCCTTGATTTTACAGATACTGTAATATGACTCAGCATAAATAGAATATTCCTTTATTATTTCTCTCACAGATCATGAATACTATCTTAACTCTAGTCAGAAGGCAGGAAGACATGCATTGGTGCACAATGGTGCCAAATCCCGGTATCTCAAAATGAAAGTAAAAGATGAAAAATCGTAACTAGATTTAACATGTCATTTTCATGCTCAAGATTCTGAAAGTAAAAGCGAGAATTGGCCAGGGCCTGGTGGTACTGGTAAGCAGTCTTGGTGATGAAAGCAGGATTAGAGTTTCAAAACCAGCCCGTTCTGTGGTGGGAGTTGTAGGCCAGGCTGGGCAGAGGGACCTTGTGTTAATAGGACAGGCTGAGCCAGGTCCATAGCTGTGGCGGTCAGTAGAGCTGTCGTCCAGCACGTGCTCGGCCTTAGGCTGAATCTCTCGAGCACCACAGTTCATTCATTTGTGGGAAAATAGTCACTATGCTTTTGGTTATTTAAATATTTAGGGTGACCATGTTTGTTCAATATACGATAAAGATTATTAAAATCGGATTGGTTTAAATGGTCTCCTTGGAAAGGTATAAAAGAGAAAACGTTTTGCTTCCTGTGTTGTTGATCTAGTGCTGGTGTATCGATGACGCTGCTGCTGGTGGAGGATTAGCAGCAGACCTCAGAGGACCAAGGGAGCTTGACAGGTCTGCAGGATAAGCAGCAGACCTCAGAGGACCGAGGGAGCTCGGCGGGTCTGCAATGCACAGGTGACCCGATTGATTTCGAAACAAATACAGCACGTTCCACTGGGGACCACCTTTAACACTTTTGCCTAAGGCTTGGATTAGATTTCTTAGGTTTGCCTGACCGACTTGGGAGGTTCCTTCCTCACTCAGTCTGAGGATGTTTTTTCTTTCAAGCAGAAGTCATCAGAACTTGCCATTTCTTCACTACTTTCAGGCACATCAAGTTTATAAATCCTACTGAAACCACCAGGTATCTCTGTTCTTGTTCTCTCGCCAGTACCAGGCTTCCTTCCCCACAATCCCGGCAGCTGCTCCAAGGCAGCTATCCTCTTGTTAGCTCAGGGTAAAAGAAACAAAGTATGATCTGGGCCTCACTGTGGGTTCTCATCTCCAGCTAAGTGTTTCAGTGTGGACACAAACATGAAAAAGCCAGCAGCAAGCAAGCAAACAAGACATAAGAACCTCTTCTTAAGAAAGTGTATTTTTTATAGAAGCTAAAACTGCCTTTTCTCTCCTATAAGCTACTTGTTAATAGCAGGTTACCACTATAGGGCAAAGTACGATGTCCATGACTCATGTCTTAAAACTGTTTGGAATCCAATGTCTAGTGAAATTTCGACTGATTTCTCTGGGTTTATAAAATAGACCTGAATAACTCAGTCCCAACATTTTAACTCAAAGTGTGGAGTCATTCTGTGGTAAAATCGTACCTCTTAGGTGAAGTAATGCCATGAGGATAGCAACTTTACAAGGCTTTGAGTGAATAAGGGAAGGTTTAAAGTATTACAATACAGAACACATATTACTTGATTGTAATTCTTTTTTAAGATTTTATTTATTTATTATGTATACAGTGTTCTGCCTCCATGTATGCCTGCATGCCAGAAGAGGGCACCAGACCTCATTACAGATGGTTGTGATCCACCATGTGGTTGCTGGGAGTTGAACTCAGGACCTCTGGAAAAGCAGCCAATGTTCTTAACCACTGAGTCATCTCTCCAGCCCTTAATAGTAATTCTTAATATCAAGAGTGTTGCAGGGATAAGAGATATTTGGGACAACGTATAGCAAAACACCTACTGATCTATATTATTCAGCGATTCTCGCTGCATTGTAGTTTCTTCTCAACTGAAATGCTCCATGTGAGGGAGTGGCTTATGGTCTCCCAAGTCTTAGGAGACCATTTCTTGCTCCTCTATAAACAATCAACATCTCTTCAGGAATAGGTGAATTTTAATGGGAGTGGCTACCTGCAAATTGCATAAGCAATTCCAAAGATGCTGCTCTTGGGCCACATCTTACAGGTGACCTGGGGCCATTTTGTGATGCAGCTGCCTAAATCATCTCTCTTACAAGTTAACTCTCACTCCTGGTCCTCCCTAAGCAGCCCCAATAGAGCTCATTGGACAGATGAATGTCTTCTATAGGGTGAATAGGATCCCCTTGAAAAATACACATACTAGGTCCCAGGTAAATAATTTCTAGGACATACAAACAGACACAGTGTAACATACACAGTATAACATACAAACAGAAATCTGAAGATCATCACGCCTGATGCTTTAGTCACTAAGTATTTCTTTCCCTTGTACTATGGATTTCAGGTTTGAACTAGAATATTAGGCGTGAACTAGAATATTAGTTTGAACTACTAATATTCTAAGCTTCCAGTTTTTTTCCTGCCTCCTGGAAACACAAATCTCTTCATGTTATGCAGACAAATATTTTATTCAGGACTGATTTAGTTAGAACAAACTCAAGTGGAACCCATTAAGGTGAATGTATCTTCTTGGATTGCTTCAACATATCTAATACATTGAAAATGGTTTCCTTAAGTACTATGGTAAAGAAAAGACATTAAAAATTCTTTTACAGAACATAAAAACTGGAAGGACTAGAGCAATGATCTGGGGGACAGGCAATCCGTGGCGAAGACACTATTTGTTTTAGAGTATGTGGGGCTTGAGCCTACACTGAGGCACTCTGTCCTGTACTGTGCAGTTGCAGAGCTAGCCCCAGAGGCAGACAGCCAGTGGGCATGAGGTGCACACTGATAGCTTCTTCCCCATGAGAATGGGAGGGGCCAGAAATACTTGGGAAGTAGGAAACTTGTGAAACCTTGTCCAAGGCTCTGGATTTATTATTCATTATTCCAATAAGCCAAGCTGAAAGCTGGGGTACTAAGTGAAATCCTCCCTATATCTCACCAGAAATGTCTTTATTTTTTTAGAAATTTATTTACTTTTACTTTATGAGTTTGGGTGTTTGCCTGTGTGTGTGTGTGTGTGTGTGTGTGTGTGTGTGTGTGTGTGTGTGTGTTCTCTATGTGAATGCCTGGTACCCACATAGGTCAGAAGAGGACACCAGACACCATGGAACTGAAATTACAGATAGTTATGAGCTGCCATGTGAATGTTGGGAATTGAGCGTGCTTCTCTGGGAGAATATCCAGTGATCTAAACTTATGAGCCATCTCTCCCACTGCAAGAATGCCTCAAACATAAAATACCACAGTGTGAGAAAAACATCATAGAAGATGATAAGGAAAAGCAGGAGGCAGGAAAACTGAACAGAACAAAAAATTGTTCTGAATAATATAAAGACTCAAGAAGCTCTGCACTAATAATACAAAGGCAATTTCTATAAAGAAAATCATAAGTGAGCCATGGAAGAGTCTTGGAAATGAAGACCATTCACATATCTACAATAAAATGCCTGGAAGGCGGAATGGAAGGAATCTCCAGAAAGGTATCATGAAAGAGAAGGTCTACAAGAGCTAGTTCCAGAGCAGGTCTCAAAGCTACAGAGAAACTCTGTCTCAAAAAACCAAAAAAAAAAAAAAATTAAGTATCAATAATCTGGAACTATCTACAGAAGGGAATTCAAAGAGAAAGAAGTATTATGAATCCAACTAATATCTGCTTCCATTAATGTGTGCATTTGTGTCCACTTTTGAGTGATAAAACAGCTACAGGATAAGACATAGTCCATCCTTAGAGAGATCAGTGGTAGACCGCTGGAAGCTGGAGTAGGCAGAGACCGCTTCATTAAGTCATTGCTCTGGATTTGAGATAGCATATTGAATGCATAGCAGCAGGCGTCTGGTGAGAAACTTTCTTTCTGCTTGTGACTTGCCCTTATCAAGCAACATGCAAATTCTGGGAAAGGACATACCGAATTCCACTGCATATCAGTGGCCCTGTACTGTAGACCTTTTATCAGTTCTGAAAGGCTGCCCCACGCTGCTGTCCAAATTCCACATCCTTTGTGACTCATTCTGAACACTGGGCAAGTATTTTTTGAGCAGTCTCTAAGATACGGAGTTCATCAGCATCCTGAGGTTTCGCCATGGGCTTCATGAGCCCCTTCTGCTTTGGAAAGCATCGGCTAGGACTTCTGTCATCGTTGGGCAGTTGCACCCAAGTGCCGTTGACTCTGCCCCTCCCTTTCATTCACTTGTGAATGGCACAAACGCGCACCACTTCAAAAGCCTCTTTCTATAAGCTGAGTTCTAGCCTGTTTCCAAGAATCTCTAAAAAGATTTACATTTCATCTAGCTTTAATAAATTAACTTTCAATGCAAACATGTTTATTATTGGCTGTCAAAACAAGATTAAAAATGAGAATATTCCCATTTCTTGCAAACATGTTTGTGAAAAAACTAAAAAACAACAATAACAGGACTCCCAAAGATGATGCTTCTCTGTGAAAATCACTCAACACTTCTGGGCTGCTATATAAAGAATGGATCACATGACATACATTTTATTCTATGATTACAGGGAATATTGCTGAGAGAAACAGACAGACAGAATCTGAGAGAGCCAGAGGCAGAAAAAGTCAAACCCAGAGGGACAGACAGACCCTGAGAGAGCTAGAGTCAGGGAGAGACAGAGCAGGGAGGTAGACAAACCCTGAGAGAGACAGAAATAGGGAGAGAAAGAGACAAAGAGACAGACAAATCCTGAGAGAAAGAGGTAGAGAGACAGAGTCAGAGAAACAGACCCTGAGCGAGACAGACAATCCTAGGCCCTGTAGATGTGTGTGGAGGACAGATGTTGACACAAACCTGTCTTTTTCAATTATGTTTCCACCTTATATATTTTATTTTTTAAACCAGCATCCAACACATTAAACATCCTTATGACTTTTCTTTTTAACAGGTGTGATTTATGTTTTTCTAACCTGCCATCCTTCGGCTAAGTCTTTTCTCCCTGTGCTCTCCCGCCACACACATTTGGCCTCTTTCATGACCTTTTGCACAGTCTCCATCCACCTTATTTTTTGAGACAGGGTTTCACATTCAACCTGAAGCTCATTGATTTGCCAAGACTGTCTGACCAGCAAGCCCTCTTCCCTCACGACCTGTCAGTTTCTGTGCCCCAGTCCTGGGGTTACAGGTGTGAGTCACCATGCCTGCCTTTCACCTGGGTGCTGGAGATAGGAACTCAGTCCTCTTGCTTACACAGCAAATGCTTTACGCCTGTAGAACCAACTCACCAGTTCCCTTTCTTATGTTTTTTATTATTATTTTACAGCCACCATTTTAAAGGAAAATCCCTGCCAAGGCTATCCCATTTTAAAGGCTATCCCTACCAAGGCTGGGCTAGAACTATAAGGAAGAAGAGAGATAATATGGGAACGAATAGGTTACAATTAATGATGGATTTTCTCACCTATCTGTGAATGCTACTTTTATAGTTGGAAAGGCAAATATGTTATTTTAAACGTTTGTGGATAAAAGAATGATTTAACAAGCACTCCTTGGTTTGATGATAACCCATTATTAAAGTGTGACTTGAATTTAGTTGTGAGAGAATTACTCCTCTTACAGTTAAATCCACAGCCTTAAGGAATACCACAGCCTTCTGCAGCCCTTCCCTCTAAAGAACTAAATGGGTTTATATAGAATGCTTAAGATAATTCAACCAGCTGTAGTTTGGGGAAGACAAATCTGGTCTCTAGAGCCCACACCAATACTTTAACCAACTCTGTCCCCTTCACTGGAGAAAAGGGCATAGCGAGTGTTAAATCCAGACCCTAAATACCTAAATACGTTTAACGGGTCTCCACACAAGGACAGCTGTAGTTCAGATCTCTCCCGGAGGCAGATATTTGCCTTTAAAAGGACACAAGGGCAAAAGTTTCACCCAACTAACCCTTATCAAAGAGTTCAGAGTTATTTGGTTTTTTTTTTCCCCCAGTTCCGCTTGTCTTGAGAAATAGCCCTCTGGTTGTAAAGTACCCTGTCTGCTAGGGCCATCCCATAAACAAGTACGATGCTTGCAGCACAGAAGGTAGGTGTTTTGGGGTATCACAGGAACCCCATTTTCTTAAATGTAGCTCATCTTTAAGTGGACTCTAGAGATCATGTTTGGATTTGCTCTTGAGAGCACATGCGCAAGACCTGGTTCAGGAAATAAAGAAATAAATAAAATCAGGTCCACTAAAGAAAGGGTCTCAGCAAAACAAGTCTTGGTGCTGGCCTGTTTCTTATTAATTCTTGCAATAATTTTTAAATGAATCAATTTTAAGCATATAAGTCAATAATAGGTAATGAATATGTTGTTTCAAAAGAATCTTTTGATTCAGCCAGTCTGTGTTTCTCCCTGTGTCTATATAAAACCAGCAAAATTTCAGTTTTTCCTAAGTCTACATATTATTTACTCATCATTGTTTTTGATATTGCAGATTTTGCTGTACAATAAAGCTCAGACAAATTAAATAAAAATATTGTGTGTGTGCAGTCATGTGAGGGGGTGTACATGTGTGTGTTGGGGGGCAAGTGCCTGTAGGCAGCAGAAGATAATCTCATATTTTCCACCTTTTGTTTGAGTTGAATGTTGCTAAAATTCCTCCCCCGGAGGAGGATGTAAAACAAAGTTTACCCTTCCTCATAAGGCACCAGTGGCAAAGTTCAGCCCCAAGAACCAGTGAACTCATCAGGTGTACTGACAGAACAACGGGTATGGCGTCATGGGCAAGAACCTTAAAGCAGCCACGCTGAAAAGTCTACACCCCTATATGAGTGAGGAGTCCCCCATGGATGTATACAGGGCTATATAGCTGTCCAGGGAAACGGGGCCCACTGCCCTTCCACGCGTAGACATGTCTAGCCTTTCCCTGGAATCACGTGCAGTTGGATCAGTACTGCATAGAACGGTTGGGTCTGTAGCTGGATATCGGAGTGAGGTTCTCACCCTTGCTGCTCCTTCAGGGGAGGAAAGTTAGTGGTCACACCTGCTGTGGTGGTCTTCTGCAAATGGGCACAGATGAAAGACAGGGGCAGTGCTGCCAACCAGCCTAGTACTTGGCCAGCACATTCTGGTTTCTGCCTCCCGTCTCTCCGCAACTGGGATGCCTGTTTCCTCACAGCTTGCATGGGATCTAGGGCTGTAGCTCTCGTCCCTATGACTTGGAGGCACAAGCTTTACCAGCTGAGCCATCTCTCCAGCCTTAGCTTTCTTTTTAAATCTTAAAAAGAAACACAGAAGAGAAAAGCACTGAAGACAGAGTTGGGGACACGGGAAGAGAGCCTGAGTAACTAACTACCCTCAGGATCCTCCATGAAAGCCATCATATTTAATATACATTTATTAAATATATACATATAGACTCTGCACTCATATATTCCACAGGCAATACTGGAATTCTTCTCAAGAATAAAATAAAAGAGCCCTTGCACTGTTAGAAGGCACACTCAAAGTTAACAGGTTCTTGATGTGAAGTTTCCTCTGTGTTTCACCTTCCACTTCCCTTAAGGAAGTTCACTGTGATTCGGGGGCTGCTTACAAGTTACTCAGCTCTGCTCAACTGCTCATCAAATTTTCCCAACTCATTTGACCATACATACTTCAAACTCCTTTGCTATATTTTCCATGTGGGAATTGATTTGTATTTGCAAACACCGAAGGGGAATAAATAATATACTTTAACCAGAATGCTTGTTATTTTTTTTTTAAGTCATGTTTCCGTTCTGGTATCAGAACAGATCACAGCTGCTATGTCTGAACCCCTGGTATGTGCTTGGGAGGCAGGTTCTATCGAAGAGATGGATACTTGATTGCTAAAATCACACTAAATCAGGCAAGGCGATCATGCCAGAGAGCTGAGATAGGAGCAGGGCACAAGACACAGCGATCTAGTCAAAATTTCAGATTGTCCTATACAGTGGAACATTCTAAAGGGGATTCCCAGAATAAGGAATATCAGAGGTTTCAAATGGCAGTGAGGAGATATGGCTGCCATTCCGGATGCTCCTTCTCCACAAGGTAGTCTCCTACACCATGGATACCCCTCTACAAAAAGAGGGGCTGCACAAATCAGGTCTAAATTTCCACACATAACATGCTGTGAGCCCACGAAAGGGATACAGCCCGAGGAAGGACAGCTTTACAGAAGACGGACGTTAACTGGGGACAAGAGTACAGTCTGAGGCCACTTTGTGAGAGAGAAGGGCAAACCTAGTTTCCCTTGGGGCCGGGAGGACAGGAAAAGATTCTATTCAACATTCGGGAAGAACTCTGCTGGTCAGAACTGACTGCCCTAAAGGCATGTCTACAGAGGATGTATGAAGGACAGGAAGCTACAGACTAGACTACTACTATTTGACATTTGTTTTCAAAGCAAGAACCTTTTACAGAAAAGCAGGCATTTGTACATTTAGTGTCTCCTGTCTGCGCAAACACAAAGCAAAATTTGTTGTTACTGTGCTTTGAAATTGTGTTTACGAGTGAATCATGCGGATATCTACATCCTCTGAAGACTGAGTAGTCACTGATTTGATCCATCAACAATGTTAAGCATACATACACATTTGACATCCTTTTGTATTAAGTAAGAGATAGACCATTAGTTAAAAGCTAAGACAGATTTGATCTACAAGCCCCAGTTTTCATTTACACAATTTTTCTAATCTTCTTCTATCTCAGCAAAATTCATACTGCCCAGTTGTTTCTCTGGGTCACTGGCAAGCCCCTTAACCCCCAGAGTTCAATAAAATAAAGAAAGGAAAGCCAGCCTTTTAGACGGGCAATATTCTGAGCAGGGAAAGGCTGGCTGGGGTGGGGCCATCACTGGTATGGAGAAAAAAATGCACCTGTTGGATGATCCTGAGTACAGTGTGAAGGAGGAACTGCTATGTAGATATAACAGTCAATACTAGAATGGCTTTATTAGCATCATAAGGAAAAATGCAATCTTCAAAAACACAGTCTTAGCCCAGGCTAGCCCTGCTTGCAATCAGAGACTGATTAAAATGGTTCAGTTGATCAGGTGATCAAATTAAAGTCAGGCAAGAATCCAATCCAATTCACAACTACTGAGAAGTGACAAGCACACAAATTAGATTTTAGAGTGCTTACTCAAATGATTAAAAAAAATGAAATAAAACAAAACAGTTGTACTCAGAGAAAGAGGCCAACACGACAGCTACTCAAAAGTAAGTTTGGGGGTCTCAAAAAGGCTTAATTTATGGGGCCTGTGATGTTTAAATTATAATATCAAGCAAAAATTATTCAAGCTAAAGTCCATTGTAACTTTAATCATGGCAGTGGACACCAAGAGGCACTGCTGAGGAGACAGTGCAGCAAAGCCACTATGGCCACTGTCCAGCTTGGTCCTTAGGTGTGGAGACGGGAGCTATGCTCCCAGACTGAGGGCTTCTGTTATGAGAGACTCCTTGAAAACGGAATTTATAAACATGCTGTTGTGAAGATAACGCTACTGCCATTAGCAGTCATGTGGCAATAACATTTAGAAGAAAAGAAGGAAAAGGACAAGCCAGCCTGATTACTATATTAGTCCAAGCCGTTCATCTTATCTTTGAAATTTAATTGAGATGACCTTTCTCATTTTTTTGAGAAAAAAAAAGCCATGAAAAAATCTAGTGTCATAAAACATGGCATGCAATATTATGTTTTAATTAAAATTGAATAAATCTTCCATTTAATATTAAAAATGTAAAGTCTAACTAGCAGTCGTACATTATTAAAAGCTGCATCGGTTATGTCAAAGAAATTAGTATTTGATTTTTCCAGGTTCATCGTCAAATTCTCAAATGATCAGTGTCTTGAAAATCAGATTCAAATGTTAATATTTCAGTTACTCAAAGCTGAAGAGAGTGCATTGGAGGCAGAATATATTTATTTACTGCAAATAAGCTAATTGACCTCAAAGGTGTTGCAATGCTTATATAAAACAGGTTGCTTTATTCACCTCTAAAGCAAACACCCCCTCCCATATCTCCACAGAACCAAGGTGTGTGTGTGTGGGGGGGAACAGACCAAAAAAAAAAAAAAAAGCTGTTTTATTACCTTGCAGGAATCAAGCGCTCCACTCCCTGCCCAACCATTCCACAAAATGTTTGTGACCCAAACTTGTAAAGTTTCACACTTTCAAGTTCCTGTCTCAAAGGAAACAAAAATCCTTAAGCTGGTGTGAATTCTGCAGCAGTCATTTTATCTTTTCGATCCTATTTTCACTATGCTTCTCTCTGTTTATTTTATTTTTAATTGCTGCGGGATGCTGCAGGAGGGAGTATCAAAGTCCTTGTAAATGTTTGCCTAGAAATGGCCAGGAACCGGTAAAAATATAAAAGCAGGTATTTCGAATAAAATTGCACGCACTCTCAAATTCCCAGCGTGTGGGGGGAGGAGGGGGAGGAAATAAAACAAGAACACAGAAACTTGAGTCATTCCAGTACATCCGCAATGATGAGGGGCTGGAGAGGTGCGAACACCAAAGAGGAGCCTGGCCTGGGCTCCCCTGCCGGCAGGATGCTCAGACAACAATGGCTAGGATGGGCTCTGCTTGTGTTGCTACTTTGCTGTGTCTGGCAGTGCTAGGAAAAATAATCTATCGCGAAAGAATGACAAAACAAAACGCATGCTTTAGGCTACCAAGGAGATATCCTTCCCTTTCTCCCTCCGATTCTCAGTCGCCACTGATTCCCCTCGGCGGACCTAACACAGGGCCGCCGCTAAGCAAGTTCCTGCGCAAGTAGTTTTATTTCCCGCAGCCCTCCACCTGCTGGGCGGCGCTCGGCGTACCCCATCCACCCCTCGGGCGACCCCCGTGGGCTGCAGCAGAAGGAAAACCGAGCGCTGGGCAGGGCGGGGGCGGGCGGCTGCCGTGGATCCGGCCCGCTACCGCCGCAGCTCGGTGGCCTCCCATTGGCCGCGACGCGGGCGGGAGGCTCGGGAGGAGGGAGGCGGGGGCGAGGGCGGCGGCGGCGGGAGGGGACCGGGAGGCCCGGGCGGCGCGTGCGGCCAGGCGGGAGAGCGGCTGCAGCTCGCCCGGGTCGCGCCAACGAAGACCCTTCGCGGTGCGCGCGAGTGGCGAGGACTAGGTGGCCGGTGCCGACGCGCGCGAGCGGCGAGGGGCACGGCCATCGCGACAGCGGCCGAGCACCCCCCTCCTTCGTGACCCCCCCCCCCAACGCGGCCGCAGCGGGAGAACAGAGTCTCCAAGTGGCCAGGAAGCAGGGAAGGGGACGCCGCGGAGGCCTGGCCAGCGGGACCGTCGCCCTTTGTGGGCGCAACGCGCACGGCCGAGAGCGCCCTTCCCCCGAGGCGCTCTACCCCCGGAAGCTTTGTCGCACCGCTCGGCCCCGGAGAGGACGCCCAGAGAAGGGAAAAACCGGGGTTCGAAAGCTCGCGTGGCGGAGCTCCTGAGAGCGCCACCCGCCCGGCTTCCACCTCCGTATCCTGCATCAGCCGCGGTCCCCGTGCCGCCGCATCTCTGGGGCTGCCGCCGCACTCCGGCCGTAGCCCAGCTGCCTGCGCAGCGGCCCGCACACACGCGTGCACACACACACACACGCACACACACTGCTCGGCGCGCACGCACGCCCGCCCTTCTCCCCGCCCCCTCCCCAGCTCCTTGATCTCCCGTCTGTTTTATTACTCCTGGTGCGAGTCCGGCGGACTCCGAGGCCCGCTATTTGTTACCAGCTCGCTCTCATTGGCGGGGAGCGCAGAGCAACGGAGAAGGGGGTGGGGAGGGGAGGGGAAGGGAAGGGGTGGCCACTGCCCGGAGCCGTCTCCGCGCCGCTGTTGGTGCTCCGCTGCTGCTGCTGCCGCCACCGCCGCCTCCGGCTCCTCGCTCGGCCCCTCTCCGCCTCCATGTGCCGGATAGCGGGAGCGCCGCGGACCCTGCTGCCGCTGCTGGCGGCCCTGCTTCAGGTACGCAGAGGTCCCGGGTGGGTCGGGCTGCAAGCGGGGTGGGGCGTGCGGCGCCGGGTCCCTTTGTTCCCCGCGCTGCTGCGGGGCCGGGCTGAGCACCCAGGAAGGGAGGTGCCACACCGTGCGGCCAAGAAACTGAACACGCATGAAGCCCCGGCCGGACTCCAGGGCCAGGCTCCCTGACCAGCTGGTCTACCGCCCCTTCTTCCGCGAGCCTTGGTCACAGGGTCTCCTTGGCTTCGCCTTTGGGCCAAGGCGAGCTCGAGGATGTCCCCAGGCAGAAGAAGGGTGAGGCAGGATAACTCCTAGGTTTTGTAGTTTTCTGTGCTTTTCGTCCCTTCGCTTTGTACTTTAACCCTATTTTTTGTTTGTTTTGTTTATTTCTTCGGGGAGGGGTCGCGAGTTTGCACTAGGAATTCTCACTCTGGTGTCTTAGTTACAGGACTTGCCTCCACCCCACCCCGCTCCAGCACCCGCGCGCCTCCTGGTGCGCAAGGGCTCCTATGTCCTATTGTCTTCATCCCAGCTCAGAGTTGCCTTCTGGCCTTTGGATTCTCTTGACCTGGCAATATTCTTTGTCGGCCCCACTTGGAAAGCGAATCTGGTCCCCTGCCACACTGAGTGTCTGCCGGCAGGCGCTTCAGCACGCTTCTGGCCCCGCATCCTTGGTACCAGACCAGGCGAGCAGTCCCCATTACTTGGTCATTTTTTTAAATGTGCATTCCTTCCTCCATACTGCTGCCTCTGTCCTGGGGACCCAGTTGCCTGAAGCTATCCTCACTTTTCCCACTCTCGGGAGAGCGCCAGCGAGCCTTTTCATTGACTCTACTTTGAGACTTGGCGGCAGCTGGAAGCACCTGCTCCAGGCAGTTCCCGAGTTCTCCGCGACACAGGACCCCCCCCCCCCAGCCCAACTTTCACGGGGCATCCCTCCGAAGAATGCTCCTACCCCAGTCCCGATCTCTAAGCAGGTCCCACTGAACACACCACGCACACTTGAATACAGCCCTCGCGCTGGGCGGGGTCTAAATGGGGGT
This sequence comes from Myodes glareolus, assembly GCF_982192425.1. Classification (NCBI taxonomy): domain Eukaryota; kingdom Metazoa; phylum Chordata; class Mammalia; order Rodentia; family Cricetidae; genus Myodes; species Myodes glareolus. The sequence continues at coordinate 70,200,120 of NC_142038.1, forward strand.
CCCAAGTCTGTGCCCATGTGCGGTGGGGTCCTATAGAGGTAGCGGGAGAGAGGTGTATCCACTCTGTCTGCTTGGCACGGAAACTCACCCCGGAGCCAGGTGCATACCTCCATCCGGAGGAGAGGATGGGTAGCACGATGATAGCCCCAAGTGCGGGCGAGACTCGGAAGTGCCACCCCGCGGGCGTTGGGGGCGAAAAATGGGCACAGATGGTGTTATTCGCTCCCCTTCCGTGTTAGGGCCTAGTGCACTCGGGCAGCAGGGAGAGTGCTGCAGTCACCGAAGCGGGACAGGGCCAAGCACCGGCCACTTGCTCTTTTCTTCCTCCCTCCTCTAGAGGGGTGTGGGCCGCGCCCGCGCCGAGCCCTGTCCATGGTGCGCCGCGCTGCAGAGTGTGGCCCTGCCCTGTTTGCTTCCTTGCTCCCGGGGTCGTGGTCTCCCCTGTGCACACTTCTAGGCCTCTGGGGTCCCCTGGTTCCCTTCCCCTGTCTTGGATTTCTTCTTTTGTTCTTTCTTCTCCTGCTGGTCTTTCTTTTCCCCTTCCCCCACTCACTCGTTCTCCACCCTCCCCCAAAGCTTTCCTGACTCTGGGATTTCAGAACTATTAGAGTAGACATTTTTGGCCTCTGCAGTTTTGGAGAGTGGATGGAATTCTTTCTAACTTCGAAGAGACCTGCCAGTCACTTGCTAACAAAATCCCTCCTGTTATAAAACCGCCCTTTATTCTCCCTGCGCTCTCCTCATTCCATCACCTCCTGTCACTTCATTTATTGTTTCTTCTTTTTAAAACGTTTTTTTTAAAAAAAAAAAAAAAAAGAGGTTAGACCGCAGGGGGAGAAAGAAAAGAGTTTTCTGTTTGCAGTGTTTGAAGTTAAGGATAAGAGAAGACAAACTTGAGAAACCCTGGGTACATTTGTTTTCTTTCTCTTTATTAACAAAGGAGACGCCATAAATCAAAAGAGCTCACTTTTCAAAGCACGATTTTTATATATCACTTATTGCTCTTGCTTCATTACTAGCTATAGATGATTATTTTATTAGTAACTTTTTAATAGAATGTAATTTCTAATCAAATATTGATCACTGAAGTTAGGACATGTGTTGGTCATTCCTTCATGGAGAATTTCTTTTTCTCCTTTACCCATCTCTCTTGAAGTCTAGTGTGAATTTGAAATTTGAAAGTCCTTTTTTTTAAGCATTAAAATTGCTGTTTATAGACGTTAGATAGAAGTTTACTATGCCCCGTGCATGCTTTCTCGTTGTGTCTGTGCTAATGCTGACTGGGATGAACGGTCATGAAAAGGGATGTTATAACTTTGCCATCGGATATGGAAAAGCCTTCCGTGAGTGCAGCCTCACTGAGGGATTGTGAAAGGCCACTGGGAGCAGACACTCCAACTTTACCTCATGGGTTTTAGGGTTAACTGCACCATGTGGATTGCACAACTGAGATTAGCAATGACTTTGAGCTAAAGGTCTGCTCTGCACTCCAGAGCAACAAAGATCTGTCTGCAAGGTGAGCGTGGCTCCTCTGCGGTCATCTGCTATTAAAAGTCTCTAGTTGCTGCGTTTTTTTTCTTACCGGTGCAGACTAAGCAGCAGGGGTTTTTGGAGCAGGGAATGCACAGATGATTATTGTGAATCTGAGCAACCTTATCCTTTCAGTCCAGTTACATAGCAATGACTGTGTAGAGTGCGCTATACCTTTGATTTCTAACAGAACAGTCCATGTGCCTTGCTTTGTGTGCTTGGGTTTTACTTAATTAGGCTTCTACCTAGATTTATGTAATTCTGATTAATTTTACATAACAAGATAGTCACCTTCCAAGATTTTCTTTTCTCCTTCATTACAGTTGAAGGTGTCAGCATTGTCTTTTCCATGAAATGAGTTTGAACATGCAACTTGAGTGACTGTGGCGTAAAACATTAAGCCACAAAGTTATGTTTAACATCCTTTGTAAAGTATTTATGTAGCTTTCAAACCATTACATAGACTTATTGTTAGGGGGAAAAATCAATTTTACTGTTATTACCAACCTGGTAATTAATAGATTAGAAACCTGTTTTGTTTTTCTTGCTCACAATTTAATTGCACAGCCTGTTGTTCTAATTTAAATACACTTGATTGCATTATGTAGAATCAAGGCCAGTACCTTATTGTTGGGGGAGAAATGTAGAATCTTAAGTTTGATCCCACATGGTTTCAGCCCTGGATGAGGATTTTGAAGGAAATGCCACACTGTGGGCATTTCCCATCCACCTAGTAGATATTGATTTTGCCAAGGTTAATATTCAACACTTAAAACACACAACACCTGAGCTTTGCAGGAAACTAGGATTCCATGATCATTTTATGTGCAAACAGGATTTCTTCTCAGTGTTTGATTTTTATGTGCCCTTGTAGGCTGCGTTCCTGTGAAAGTAGCACTCTGCCTAGTTGGCTTCCACATCAGACTTCAATACTGAGCACGGCTTTGTCTCTTTCGCTAGTTGGGGGGCGTCAGAGTCTTACCGAGAGGTGTCCTTTAACAGTGTCCAAGAATGACCATCTCTCTCTCAGAAAATACTTAGGACTGTGATTTTAAGAAGACACATTCACACATGTAGGCTCCCGTTTCAAGTTCAGATTGTGTTTAGAGAGTACGACATTTGACTCCCATGTCTTTATAGAAGTCTGCTCTAGGAATCTTGGAGAGGAAATGTTCTTTCACGAGTTTTATGTTTTTACAAGCAGAGACCAGAGCTTTCCTGGAGCAGATTATATGGGTGACAGCACATTATACTAAAGTTCCGTGAATTTTTTTTTTCATTAAAAATTTGCAGTCCACAAATCTGTTTTGCCTCGTTAAGGTCTGGGGTTAGTAACTGGGGAATGCTGAGACCGAAAGAAACATTTACTCCCGTTTTTCAAATGCTGCTGCTACTGCTGCTTTTTTCTAAGGCTCAGTGGCTCAGACCCCACCCTGATTTCAAGGGGAGCTTCTCAAGTGCAAAGTGGTTTTCAGGGGGAAATCAGGGCTGTTATTTAAGAAGTGGAGTGTTTATGTATACACTTCACAATTTTGCCCAAGTTAACATTATTCAAATTTGTTCTTTTGGCTCAAATACAAAAAGTAATCAAGTTTAAGAACTTCTCAGACTTGGCAGTGAATTTTATCAACCATTTAAAAATATGATAGATTTGGAATTTGGATTTGTTTGAATAAGTATTTTATATCTGTCATCAGAACATCTAGAATCTAAGCACTTTCCAAGTTGGGTAAAGAACTATGAGTTGAAGTATAATCTGAACCAAGTTATTATCTGTGCCTTGTATCTCTTAGTATTTCCTACTAGAATTTTAATTTGTTTTAAGTTTTTGGAAAATTATATCAGTTAATTTACACAAAAGCTGGGCTTAATATTCAGCTAAATAGTATCGTGCATTTGACTGTACTGGGGAAGAGGTATGCATAGGTTTATATTCTGAAGGGAGCTCTAGCTTAGAACATGAAAGTGATCACTTTAAAGCAGGCACAAAAAGGCGCATTTGAAAACTAAATGAGATCTTTTGAAAGATATGAGTTTAAAAATTATGAATTGTATTGTAATGGGGTTTTTAGAAGAAGAATTTCGATTAGACACAAGTCCCGCTCAGTTCCTTATTCGTTGCTAGTCATTCCTTATTACTAAGAATATTTTCTTGTGTCAGCTTTAAGATGTACTTGCAGCATTCTAAGTCCTTGTTGTGTATATGCACATATACACAGAGATACAGATGTGTGGCATATATGTATATGTGTACACATGTATAACACATGTAGAGATCTAATATATAGAAAGGTATTTCTTTCTGCATTCAATACAGTTTGACATCAAGTGACAATCAGTAATTGATTCATTATTTCATATAAGAACTGAAGTGAAGCATCGCGAGAATAATCGTCCTGTGTACACCTGAGCTACTCTTGTGTAGTGTCACAGGCAAGAGCTCCTGTGGGGGTCAGCAAGTCTGGGGATCTAATCTTCTCCAGCTGGAGTCTGTTCTCTGTAGTCTCGGTGATACTGTTTACCTCAACATTGCTGTTCTGGTTCATGTTGGGCTAATTGATTGCTAAGGACTTTTCCAGTTCTGTGATTTTGAGGATTACTTGAAAACCTTTTTCAACCATGCTTTATTTTTAATTGTTTTGGAGTAGCTTTAATTTACACCTAAAATGTGAAACGTTTTAGAGACTCAGAGGGGGCAAATGCAGTTTTGAGGACTAACGACCAGCAGTGCCCTCCACAATAGCATAGCGGGCACTCATGTGTCTACCCGTGCCTTGAGCTCTTGAATACCTTATACTGACTATAGCACTACAGCCAGTAGACATGGACCATTGATGAGAGGAAAGCAAATTTAAAGAAAAAATATGGCTAATGTTGCGGAGATTACTTTTATGTCCCCATTTGCTTGAGAGAACACAGTGTCCATGAAAACCATTGAATTGAGTAATAACTCTGCCATTAAAAATGCAGCCCTTTGACCAAAAAGCCCTCAAGTTATTTTTCTGCAGGTTATTCCTGTGTCTGTGGCGTATCCATCCTGTGTACAATGAATGCTTGAAGATAGCTATTTAAACATGGCTCGTTAGAAATTGTTGGATTATAGCTTAGTCTCTCAATAGACTAGCCCCCAGTAAGGAATGCTTTCATAATCTGTGCCATCATATACAGGCAACTTTGAGAATTCCTGGGGTAGTGGAACAAAATATTTTTGTTTTACATCTTTGAAATTGTTAAAGTAGTCCATGGACCTAGAATAACTGCAGAAGACACTGTCAGAATAATCAGTAAGGCAACGGCCTTCTGAGGATCAAGTAGGTAAGAAGATGAAATAGAAGGGTAGAGAAGTAAACAGAGTAGGGAAATTGAAGTTGACCTAAGCTAATGCTAGAGAATTTAAACAGGATAAAACGACATGTTGAGGACCATGAAGAGCTCGTGATGGCTAGGTTTTGTCAGTTTGTCACCCAGATTGGCCTTAAGTCATGTCTGTAGGGACATTTCTTGGTTAGTGATTGACGTGGGAGAACTCATGTCCACTGTCTGTGCAGTGCTGACTCTGGTGGTTCTGAGCACTGTCTGAAGGGAACAAACTGAGCAAGCGAGGAGGAGCAGGCCCAAGAGCATTTCTCCACTGCCTCTGCTTCAGTTCCTGCTTCCAGGTTCCTGCACTAAAATCCTACCCTGATTTGTAAACCAAATAAACCCATTCCCCCCCAGGTTGACTTTGGTCCGTATTTTATTGGAGCAGCAGGGAGAAACTGATTCAGAGCTAAATTAAAGTTAACCATCCATGTTGACCTCGTGATAGGACAAAGTTGTGTCGAGTTGTCTGGGCCCGAGAGGGTATGCTTGCAGTGACCACTGTGATATTTCTCACATTCTCCTCACTACTTGATTATTGAAGTATTCGTCAGTTCTTTTGGTGGAGGTGTAGTCTAAAATGAGTTGTAAGTCTGGCAAGCTGGCTGCTTCAGTTAGATAAGTGATTCACTTCGGGTTTTTGCAAGTCCAGGTGGGAAAGTTTGTTAGGTGATGTTTGTAAAACATCTTGACCTACTTAAAAGAAGGCAGTGTCGTAACTATGAGATGCTGGAACAGACTAACTCAGATTCCCAGTGCTCTCTTCGTAAGGGTTTTCGTCTGTTTTTAATTGCATGTTCGTGTGTGTGTGTGTGTGTGCGCGCGCGCGTGCGCGCGTGTGCATTCCTATGTAGAATGTGTATGTCTGGGCTTTGAGGAGGCCAGAAGGGGGCATCAAATCTTAGAACTAGGATGACAGACCATTGGGAACCATGCTGTCGGTGCTGGGAGTCAAACCAAGGTCCTCTGGGAGAACAGTGCTGGCTAGGCACTACCATCTCTCCAGCTCTCTACGCCCCACTCAACCAAATATGCCTATGTGTGCTATTAGATAAGGAAGGTCGGAGGAATGGCGTGGGAAAGGAAGAGGTCATGTATTAGCTCCCTGCTACTGTATACAGGAACTATAATTTTAAAAAGGTCTTGTGTGAAATTTTTATTTATTTATTTACTTTTGGAGTTTTTTTAAGAGACCAGGCTGGCCCAGAACTCAATGACTGGCCTGACTCTGCCTCCCAAGGGCAGGGATTAAAGGTACACGCCACCACTAGCAGGCTTTTTCTGTGACTGTTTAAAATAATTACGAATCTATTACAATTTAAAGCACGCATTCCTAGGTGTGTGTGTGTCCTTTCTGATGTTCCTCCTACTCCCGTGTCCTCTCCTGAAAAATTTCTTAGTGCTTTGATGAAGTAAAGAATTGTTTCTAAGAGATAGTAAATTGAAGGATTTATTGTTTGAAATATTTACTATATCTGAAAATTTGGAACTCCATTGAAATTGCCAGCCAATAATTTTTTTTAACATTGAACCTAACTTTTGTTTTTTTCCCAACTTCCTTCTATTACACTGAGTTTTTTACATTTTTTGCTTTTTCTATTTGCGGTGGGAGTCATTATGGTTGCTATTTAGTTTTCTCCCACACTTACCATTTCTAGAGTTTTCTTAGTGTGTTTTGGGCTTTAGAGTGGACAGTAAGTCATTCTGATAAGCCAGAGGAACTCATATTCCATAGAAAATCAGTGACACTTAGATGTTTGCAGCCACTTACAAAGATCTTTTATTTTTCTTTTTTTAACATAATATCTAATAGTATATTTAAAAATCTTAAAAGTGAGATATTTTTATATCAGAAGCTGGGACAACTGTGTGAAATATTTATGCAACCCTGCAGGATAAGCGATATTATTCTCATTTTAGAGGTAAACTCAGACAAGCTGAGTATTTTTCAAAACCCAAATTAAAATCATGTCTATCATAGAAAGTTGAACTTGACTCAGACTGGACCCCCTTTTACATAGTACTAGAGAATGAATATCACATCAGAGTATTTCAATTCTAATATATGTGATTGATATTTTTTCTGTAATTAACCCGTGTGTGTGTGTGTGTGTGTGTGTGTGTGTGTGTGTGAGAGAGAGAGAGAGAGAGAGAGAGAGAGAGAGAGAGAGAGAGAGAGAGAGAGAGAGAGAAGGAGGAGGTCCAGGAGGAGGAGGAGGGGAAAGAGAGAATGGACCTACTTATAACCACTTGTGCACATATGTGCTAAAGCCAGCAGGCAGGCATGGTACCTGGAGGACTATACCAGCTATTTTCTTCGGTGATAGTCCACCTTATTTTTTTGAGATAAGAACTGGCATTAATTCTAGAGCTTGCTGACTGGCTTGTCTGCCTGAGTAATAAGGCCCAAGGTCACCCGGCTCCCTCTACAGCACTAGGATTACAGGGATACAGCACACATGTCTTCTTCTGTGGGTTCTGGGAAAATCCAGCCCAGCTCTTCGTGTTTGAATGGCAAGCACTTTATTGACTGAGTCATCTTCCCATCTCTAGTTAACTCCCGTATTACACCCTCTATTTAATCTTAGCCTTAAATATTTCTCTCTTCTTTGGCATTTGAAGCCAAAATGTGATGCTTAATTAAGATTTTCATTCTTTTTATATACTGTTTCTTGTAGTAAGAAGAAATCCTAGCCAAGTGTCACATCAGTTATAAAAAGTTTTTCAGACTGTTGCTCTTCAACAAATAAGATGTCAACAAATACACAAAATGTGGTTGTGAGCCAACCTTGGAACTCAACATAGTTCCTGAAAGCCTATAAATATACATTTCTTGGAACTGCCTTCCCCCCACATTTCTTCATTGTGACCATAAATGCCAAAGGTCCCATCACCTAAAATTGAGAATGTTTTAATTTCTAATGGCTTTCTTTCCACGTTTGAATATTTTAAATACTTTCTCTTCTCACAAATGAAGTTATTTGGAAACTTGTGAAGTATATGTGCAGGAATCCCAACGGTGTGACTCAGACAACTTCCTGTGAACATTTTGTGTGGAATATGTTATTTGCTATTGAGAATGCCTATAAATATTTTACCTGTAATGTGACTCTTTGTGGATGAGTGGATACAGCTTGCTTGTCTGTAATTTTGCAAAACAAAACAAAACAAAACAAAAAAAACGAATAAAAAATTGGATTTCTTAGTGGGAAATTTATTAATGAAGACCTGGGATAAATGACTACCAGGCCATTAATTTTATTAAGTACTAGAGAGAAATTACCCACTCATGTTAGAGTATGGTATTTATTTATTTACTTAGGTAGTTACTTAGGTAATTACTTTTGCTTTGTGTTGGCTTAAGTGGATAATACAAAAGTCTTATGCTCATTCTTAGTTGGTTTCTGAACCAGGAACAAACGGAAAGTGCATTTTGTGCAGCAGAATGGGGGGATCTGTGCTAGTTCCCGTGGCTCTATTCCTGGCCTGTGGTTGGTTGTCCCTGCGGCTGTACTCGGGGAGAGGGTACCTGATACCAGCACTTCCAAGATTGCCTTTTGATGGCTTGCTTCCTTTTGTGGTAGGGAGTTTGAAATTAAGATTACTTTCTTACACACACCTTCATTCACGAACATTTAGTGTGGGGAAGCATTAAGTGCGTGTGCATAATTGCTGTTAAGTGTTCCTAGCTGGCGATACTGGTTAGAGAGTACTGGGTGAAGACACAGCCTCAGCACCCTAGTAGCAGCCCCTCCAAATCTAACCATCCCAAGGGGTAACCATTTGCTCGATTGGTAATGGCACAGATGCCTTTTACTTGTATCTTTTTAGATATGCAGGTGTGTTCCTTTTTGTGTCTGTTATCTTGGAAACAGGATGTATTTTTGCTATCTACATTTATAATCACAGAAATATGACAGACTCACAGAAATGGCTGTTGACATAGGTTGAGGATGATGAGGAAACCAGATTGTTCCATCGCCGCTAAGGGCCGTGGGAACTTACCGTTGTGGTGTCTGTCACTGAGCACCTTTTGTGGTTCTTCCCCTCTGGAGCACCTGCATGGTCCTGGCTGTCAGGCGCTGTTGCTGCAGCCGGGCGGCAGAGATGCTTGAGTACTGTTCTTCTTGTCTCTCTCCTAGTCCCCTTTAAAAGGGAAGATAGAACCAAAGGATTCTCTTTCTGAGCATAAATTTCCTGCAGAAATAGATTCTAATCCTTGTAGCAATGGTTCTTGACACCTTCTCTGAGCTCACCGGTCACCTACTTTTCAACAAGGCCCTCTGCCCAGTTCTCATGTTCATTTTTCATTTGGAAAATTGACATAGACCGCTCTGTCGTTCTCTACACCTAGGGTTTGCAGCTGTCCAGTGTGTGTTCGGGTAGATTTGCACTCCTGTGTTTATGCAACTGTTTTACCCAGTTGACTTGAGCATGAGAACTGTAGTTCTCTCTCTCTCTCTCTCTCTCTCTCTCTCTCTCTCTCTTTCAAACTTTCTCTCACTTTGTGATGTCTGTACAGTCTCTCAGTTTCAAGTCTGCATTCCCTGAGACGTCAAGTTCTATAGGTAACCGCACAATTGGGTTTTTTGTTTTGTTTTTATTTTAGTTAGGAAAACTCTGTTTTTACTCTTAGAGGTCGATACATGAATGTTGAACGTGCCTGTGTAACTGTATGTGCAGATGTGCCTAGGTGTACAAGCCAGAGGACAACGTCTGGTGTCCCTACTCAGGCAGTCTATCTCGTTATTTTAGGCAGGTTCTCTCCTCGGCCTTCACCTCCCGAAGTGCTCAGAGGCTGGCCAGTGCGTTCCCCGGATCTGCCTGTCTCATCTCCGCAGTGGATACAAGGGCGCTTCTAATGCCCAGCCTTTGTACATAAGTTCCGGGTTCAAACGCAGCCCCGTGCTTACTCAGCAAAGCCTTGACTGACTGAGAAATCTAAGCAGCTCTGGAATTCGTTTCAGTGTATTGAGAGGATTGTGCTCTTTGTGTCCCCTTTGTTCATTGATTTAATTCTTCCTTAACTTTTCATTGCTTCTACACATTTTTAGCCATAAAATAATTATACATGCAGTGTTTGTATTTTTAATCTTAAATTTTATTTATAGATCTGTCTTCTTTGACAGGTAAATAAGAACTTTAGGGAAAGGGTGCCATAACCATTGATTTAGTTTATATACCAATTTAGAATTAATCTCCTGTATATGAAGCTATGATTGAGTTTATGGATTTTATTGTTTAGAAGCCTTCTTAGTGGATCTGTATTTTAAAGGAAGACAGTGCTATACTTAAATGTAAGTACAGTGGGTCACTCGAGAGATTGCTTGTTGCCGAGTGGTGGTGGCACACGCCTTTAATCTCAGCACTCAAGACGCAAAGGCGGGCGGATCTCAGTGAGTTCAAGGCCAGAGTTCCAGGACAGCCAGGGTTTCACAGAGAAACCCTGTCTCGAAAACAGTTTAGGATGAAAACTAACAGTGTTTTGGAAGATTGTGAGTTGTCTTTAGTGAATCATTTGCATTCATAATGAATAGTTGCAAGATTTCAATTTTTTATCTCCCCATGTCTTGGTGCTCCATAATTAAAACATATACACATATAAATGATGTGTATCTGTTTGTTTGCTGAACTGAGATATAGACTGACAGTCTATATCTCTATATCAGTCTATATCAGTATCATTCATAACACACTAGAGTTTATATTCAATTGCAGTGTGAAGCAGTGTGTGTTGTTAGTTCCCCCCAGATTATCTCTCTCTGTTTGTGTCTGTCTGTCTGTCTGTCTAAAACATGTGTGCACATGCTAATACATTTTTCTTCATTTGTTGAACCCTCAATGTTGAAATGTTCGTTTGATAATATAGCCTTTCTACAGATTTTTGACCTGTGTTTATCTTTTGCTAAGCTACACCGAGTTAGGAGCCTTGAGTGGCATCGTGGAGTAGTGATTAAGCATGCTCTCCATAAGCAACTGGAACAGGGGCTGTTTCCTATGGCTACCCTCCTGAAGGGAGTGATGACTCTACCCTAGGGACCTCTGTCTTTATGTCATCAAGGTGGGGTGGGGCCTCATGAGCCCTTCTCCCTTCCATGAATGGATGTTGGAAACACTAGTCCTCGGGTGAACTGCGGTTAGAGAGAGCATGAGTGTATAGACAGTGTGCCCTTCAGAAGACACTTGGCCAAGGTTCTCCCTCAACCTCTGGCTCTTTGCCCTGCCCCTTCTGGAAGTCCCCTAAGTCAGATGTCATCTTTAATGTCTAGTACGGCAGTCACTTGTTTTCTGAACTTTGGCCAGTTTTGAGTCTTCATTAAACATCATCCATGACAAAAAAAGGCAGCTTCTCTGATGGGGCTGAGGACTGAACTGCTCTGAGGGTAAAGATTCCTACTTGGAAGGAAGTTTGCTATCATGTCCGTATAGCAAAACTCTAGTAGTAGGATCTTTCCAGGGAGGTCTTCCTCACTGAGGGCTTCTGGAGAGGTTCACAGTATTAGGTGCGAGTTCCCTTCTACAAATCAGGCCTTAAGTCCAACAAGAAAGCTGGAGGTTTCTCCCACTACTGCTGTGTGAGTAGTTGTCACATCGCGCCAGGCTGCTTGTCATTTTAGTTGGAGTGGACCGCAGTTGGATAAGACTGCTGGTGTACCTTAGTCCAGCCACCGCCTAGGTTCAGGTCCTGAGACAGGAAAGGGGCGTTGGTAAGAAGAAATGAATTTTCCGACCACCAGATGAATTTCACACAAGTGGCCGGCCCCAAATAGCTTCAGCATATTATTTATCCATCAAAACAAGCATGTTTTCCCATAATAACGAACAAGTTCTTCCCATCCTCCAACGTTAACCTTTGGCAAAACCAAAATATGCCAACCATGTTTTTCCCAACATTTACATCAAAACATCTTTAATCCCAAACCAACACTTGTCATTTTGCTACCTTGGCCAAATACCAAGCCAGGTACAGCCTGTCTTTACAAAACTAAAGGGGATAAACATAGGCGCACATTTTCAAGAACAACAATGCTATTGAAAACATACCTACAGAGCTAGGGATGGTCTGCCTCTAGTCCTGTCAGCACTGACTTAGAACAGCTCCTGGGGTCTGAAGTGATACTTGGCCTCCTCCGACAAGAAACCCGAGAAACATTACTCCCAAAGAATTTTAGGGGAAAATATTCGAGAAAAAATGGGGTTTCCAGGAATGATCACATCTGTCCCATGCATGATTGACAAAATTACATAAAACCATCATAGAAACATGAATATTATGGGAGCGAAGAGAGCATGCTGGCCACATGGGTTCCCTGGTCCTTGCTGAGTGACACTGTCCCCGTGGGCTTTAACTCATCTGGGGACCCATTAGACCAGCACTCATATACTGCTCAGAATCTAGGCTGCATGGCTCCCAACACTGTGACTTGTCCTCGTCTTTCTCCAGCAGCCTGCATGGTGCCTTGCAGTCCTGTGAAAGCTAGCCAGCAAAGAGAAATCCTCTAGGTCATATCTAGCTTGATTTCTCCATGTTCTGTAATCACAGTAAGACGTGTCTTCAGCAGTAGGGTGAAGCGTACCGTTAAATTTAGCCAGACAATAGAGAGCAGTTACAGTGGACCACACTGTGGGAAACTCCAGGGCATCCCTGACCAGTGGCTTGCACAGCCATATCTCTTGCCTGGTACTGGGATTGTTATTTAGCCATCTATGGTTTCCAGGAATGTAACATGAGGGGGCTGGCTTGTTGGGGTATCTGTCCTGCCCAGTACCCCACAGCCGGCAAGTCCCAAAGAAAATCACACATACTCTACAATAGGTTATAAACTGATTGGCCCATTAGGTCAGGTTTCTTATTAGTCCTTATGACTTATCTTAACCCATTATTCTTATCTACGTTAGCCATAATGGCTCAGTACCTTTTCCAGCAGGGGCAGCTTACATGTTGCTTCTTCAGTGGTCTGGGCAGGAATGGCGGAGGGAGCTTCCTCCCCCCTAACCTTCTCCTATTCTCATTGCCCCGCCTCTATTTCCTGTCTGGTTGACCCGCCTATACTTCCTGCCTGGCCAATCAGCGTTTTATTAAAATACATGATTGACAGAATACAGACAATTCTCCCGCACCACAGGAAGAGAAGAGCATTGTCCCTTCCAAGCTGGGTACTTATGTTCAAGCTCTTTATTGTTGTTGTTGTTTGTATTTTCAAATAAGAGTCTAGGTTTTCCTACGGCTCCTCCTCCATATGGTCGGCATTACCACCTCCACTCCCTTCGCTGCCTTTCCTTTCCACTGCCTTCCCCAGCTATCCTTTCCTCCCACCCTTACTCTCTTTTCTTCCCTCCTATCCTGTTCTACTCCACTCTCCCTCATAAAATCCATCTCCCCCCTCCACGGCTCTTTTCTAGTTTTCTGCCCTCTGTAGGTATAACAGGTTAAACACAAAAGTCTAAAGACTTGAGGCGAAAACATACATAGGAGAGAAAACAGACAACCATTATTAAACTCAGACCCACACACACACACTCAAACACTTGCTCTCTCTCACATACACACACACATGCACAGACTTGCTCTCTCTCTCACATACACACACACATGCACACACTTGCTCTCTCTCTCTCTCTCTCTCACATACACACACATGCACACACTTGCTCTCTCTCTCACATACACACACACATGCACATACTTGCTCTCTCTCTCTCTCTCTCACATACACACACACACATGCACAGACTTGCTCTCTCTCTCTCACATACACACACATGCACAGACTTGCTCTCTCTCTCTCACATACACACACACACACATGCACACATTGCTCTCTCTCTCACATACACACATATGCACACACTTGCTCTCTCTCTCTCTCTCTCTCTCTCTCACACACACACACACACACACACACACACACACACACACACAAACACACGGGGGAGAAAGAGAGATCATGAAAGTAAGAGGGAGACCATTGAAAAGAAGAAAAATTACAATAGGAAAGAAGGGGTGACATAAAGTACTGGGAGGTGAAAATGAATAAAATGGGTCATGTATATGATCCGGCTGAATTTAATGGTAAGTTTCACCCGACTGCTGAAGACACAGCTCACTGTGATTACAGAACATGGAGAAATTAAGCTAGAATGTTTAACACTGTTGCTGGTCAGTCCATATCTGCGCCCGGGTTCGCTTGTCGAGAGAGTGAATGTGGGTAGCTTACAGGAGATTTCTATTTGTCAATATGTCCGTATCTAAGGGGGGGTTGGTAATAAATGCTATTCATTATAAGCTTACTGTGAAGAACATATGTGTGTATAAAGTAAGTGCCTTCATGTAGATTTTAGATTCTTGACTGAAGATTTTGCATCCTAGTCATTATTACATTACATAAGCAAAATTAGTCAAGAGAAATGTAATTATTTGAGTAACTTTGAAGATTTAATTTGTGCATGGCTATGATCTATAGTATGATAGCAAGTTAATTTATGACTGTATATGGACAGCCTCCCACCAGCACACCTAAGACTGCACTTGGAAATCAGAATCAAGGCATATCTCTTAATCATCTTTAAATTTTAGCAGATGTTGGGTAGGCTGACAGACTTCCACCGCCATCATAATTAAAAGGCATTCTAATTATGAGAGAGGATGATTCTATGATTGGACCCATGGGTGGTCAGACAGGAGCCATTCTGGGGTCTCAGACCATCTCTTCTTTCTTTGATTTCTTTGAATGGGCCCAAGCAATAAAACATGTGTGTATATGCATGTGCATGTTTGTATCCAGCTAGACTGGCACAAGACATACTCATCTCTTGAGTACTTTTAGCATGAGAACCCAATAGAGGAGATGGTTGAACATCACATTATAATGCTGTTTGATGTCAGCACTGTTCTGAAGAGTAAGGTGTCTTGTTCTCATTATCTGCCCATGGTTTATTGACAGTTATATGCAGGGAAGCTTGCTTTAAACCTCAGTGCTATCATGTCATAACTGTATCTTGTTATTTTTCAATAATTACCATGTCCTACCTAGGCACTAATCAGAGGAAATCAAGTCATAGTTGTAGCTTGATATTTTTCAATAATTTTTATGTCCTACCTAGACACTAATCAGAGGAAATATATTAACATATTAATTCATTGAATTGTCAGAACAGTCACAAATTCTATATTAGAACACTAATACATGAAAAATTAAGTGACATTGACATTTATTCCTTTTTAAAAAAATATTTGATAATCATCTCTTTTTAAAGATTGTTTTGCTAGCAAGTATAGTATGGCAAAGAGGGATATATAACTTCTACATATGTACTTCATATTTTATTTATTTTTGTGGGGTTGTGGGGGTATAGGGGTGCCAGCTTCTACAACATGCATGTGAGAAGTCAGAGGACAATTTGGGAGATCATGTTCTCTCCTTCCATGATGTGGGTTCATATGGTCAAACTGAAGTCCTTAGACTTGATAGATAGCAAGTGCCTTTTCTGCGGAGCCATTTTGCCAGTCTTACTTTTAGAAATGAAGTTTATAAATATTTCAGTGTAACTGCTAGCCAGGCTAAGGAAGAATAGCTTCATTATTTCTCAGAATTATGGTCCCATCCCCTTCTTTTTTCCAAAATATAAAACCCATCCTGATTTTTCTAATATTTATTTATTGATTTTTATAACTTCATCCTCTATGTATTCATGTGTTGATTATGATATGTAGCTCCTATATATTTATACACATCATTCAGTAGATACATAGATGTATTATGCACATATATATGATGTAGTTTTCTGTGATTTGGTTTTCTGCTTATTTTGTCAGCAAACTTCATTCAGTAGAGTTTTGTAGCTATAATTTGTTCATTTTCACTAATGTAGATCATTCATTACATGCTATGAATATGGTACAATTTACTTATTTGGTTTGTGGCTGATGGGCCGGAGAGTATAGTTTCTGATTTTTTTTTTTTTAACCGCTGCCAGGACTCTTATTCATGCCACCTGGGCACGAACGCCAGAGATTCCCTAGGACTGTGTTTTCCCAACTTCAGCTTACGTAAGAATCATTGGAAAGTTTGCTACAACAAACCCTCCCCTTCTGATTCTGCAAGTCCTCAGCAGACCCTGAGGATCTGTATGCCTCGGAAGCTCTTGGGTGCTAAGCTGATGTTCTGCTCTAGAATTTGCAGAGTAGGACTGCTGGGATGCCAGTGGCGTACATTCTCATTTTACCAGCTGCCTCGAGTGTTTTCCCCACGGCTCCTACAAGACGTCTACACACATTTTCCCAGTCCTTTGTACTAGGTCAGTGTTAGCATTTTAAGATCTAAGGACTTGGGTATTGGTAACTCCTTTTGGTTTAAATTTGAGTGTTTCTGGTTATGGTTGAGTTTCGGACTGTTCAACGACGGATGAAGTTTGCTGGGCCCTGTTACTTGTCACCTAGGGCTTGTAAGAAAATGTGCTGGAGACTTTATTGAAAGGGAAGTCGTGTGATTAAATCTCATGTTTCTCGAGTACATACTGTGTGTCAGATGAGGCACTTCACCTGTGCTGTTTCATGTGATCTTTGTATCAGTTCTCCCACAACCAGTAGTGTTATTTTTTTAAAAATATTTATTTATTTATTATGTATACAGTGTTCTGTTTGCACGTATGCCTGCAGGCCAGAAGAGGACACCAGACCTCACTACAGATGTACAGATGGTTGTGAGCCACCATGTGGTTGCTGGGAATTGAACTCAGGACCTCTGGAAGAGCAGTCAGTGCTCTTAACCTCTGAGCCATCTCTCCAGCCCACCAGTCGTGTTATTATCCTTACCTGACTTACAAACTTCAAACAGATCCTTGATTTAACCTGTGGACCTGAAGACCTTACTGCTCTGAGGTGGTGGGTGGGGCTTGAATGGACCTGTGACTGCTTGGTAGCCACTTCAGGAGCTCCAAGGACATAGGCAATGCTATAGACACAGTGGGATCGGGTAAGTCTCTTGTGGACTTTGGAGACTTACCACCTGGAGGGGGATTTGAATGAGGACTTAAGGGATTTTGTTTTCAAGAAGCAAATTTTGACCTTTTAAATGGGAAGATCTAAAAGACTAAGACAGACACAGGTTAGACGACTTTTGAAATATTTGTCACTACCCAAGCTGCTCTTGGGGGTATCTTAAATAGATGTTCGTATTTGGATGAGGGGATGGCTGTCCTTTCTGTAAATTGTTAGTTTTTCTTTTCTTCCTGCTGGCTTAGCCTCAAATTGAACTCACACAGTAACCTGGGGGCATTGTAGCTTTCTGCTCCTCTTACTTGATTGCTCCAATAAATTGCTCAGTCCTGACCGCCCTCTCTCAAGTCTTCAGCTTCACACCACCTCCTGAGAGTGTGACTGTGATCTTGATGGTGCTATAGTGATTTTATGCAACCCACTCCCACTCTACATGTAGTGCTGGACTTGAACCCTGCTCCCTATACACTGAGTTACATCCTCAGCCAAAAATGGCCTTTAGATGGCTACCCTTGATCTTTTGAGCATTTGGCAAGATTATAGGTAATTCTGTTGTCCTTAGATGTCCTAAAAAATACTTCTCATCCATCTAAAAAACAAGTAAGACAAAAGAATCAGTAGCTGAAGAAGAAAGATACAACTTTTGTTACTGGTGAACACTAGGTTTGGGGAAGGTGAGTTAAATGTTTCAAATTAGCTGTCATCCATCTCCTCCCACCTTTGACAACGCAGAATGAAGTTGACCTGTAATGGCATTGGCTCTGACCAACTGTAGGCTGTTTCTCACAGAGACGTGCTGACGAAGGGACTGGAAGCTGGGATTTGTGTGCGCACTTGATTAATCTAAACTTGCCAGAGAAGTACAGAGAATCCACATACGTTATTGCAGGCAAAATTTCACTCTATCCAAGAGAATACAGGTACTTTGAAAATGGTTTCTGAGTATGTATTGATCATTGAGCCTGTGTCCTTAGCTATCCAGGGTGTGTTTGTGCAGAAGTGTGATGAGCCCCTAGGGCAAGTGGACATCAGTCAGTAGGCTCTTGCTCCCAGCTCTATTATGTCTTAGCCGGTCTATAGTTTCACTTTTTAGAGTCCCAAATGGGGCATGGAAGATGATTAATGCAATCGTCTTAGCAGCCTACAGTGGTAGAAAACAAAGGAGGCCCCGATCTTGGAAGAGTTATGCCAGGCAGAACTGTTCCCCAGAGCCGGGCTCTGTATTTCAAAGGCCACAGCAGTGAATTTGTGATGTGTGAGGATGTGTGGAAGTGGGCTGAGGAGAAGGTTCAGGCTTGAGTTTTCTTTATGGATGTGAGTCTCTCTGAGCTGAACCTCTGATCTGTACTCCACAACCCTTGAACCAAACAGTGCATAGGTGGAGATGCAGACTCCATGTATCGAACATACTAGATGAGAAGGAAAAACTAGTGTAAAGTGGGGCTTCTGGACAATTCAGAACCTTAGGTGAAGGCTATCAAATGCCAGTGTTCTGAAGGAAAACCCGGTATGCATGGATAAGTACCCTCCCCCTCCATGGCCCAGTTGCTAATCTTAACCTCCCAGAGGCAATGACACCCAGTGGAGTTTCACTTTATAACCAGTACAACCAAAGGTCCTTTCCCTTTGAATTCCTGGATTTTGACAACTAGTGCTGGCACCAGTCTGGGCTCAGTCTGGTGGTGAACAAGTTACCCAGGGATCAGGGGTTCACAACTTTCTGCCACAAAGTCACCCCTCACACTATGCCACTCATGCTATTGCTTTGGTCAAAACAGGCCACCTGCAAGGGTAGGTTTCCCTTTCATTTGAAAAGGTCATTCAGATCATGTGGTTGGCACTGACCCTTGAGCCTTTGGTCAAACCTTTAGAATCCAGGGTGTGCCCTCTGTGCTTCTGAATGTAGAGGGGAATTTGAGGCAAAAGCAGCCAATTCTTTGTAGCTTTCCTTGGGCTGTCATGAATCATTTAAAGTGAGATCCTTGCTAGGACTCTTGAGGTCACTGCCATTTAAAAATAGCAAGTATTGTACTGCTTGCTAGACTTCACGCAGAAGATATTGAAATGATCCCATCTTTGGTCCCTCTGTGACTCCTACTTGCTCTGGCTGAGACTCATGGGAACCTCTGGAAATCCCACACAGTCTCCTATCATTGCCAAAAACCAAATGGTAACAGTCTTTCCCCTATGTGTGCAGTGTTGGTCAAGGTCACTGTGCATTCTGGTTCCTTTCTGAGTCCCTTGGCCTGATGCCATCTCCTGAGGTCAGCTGTTATTTTTTCTGTAAGCCCTCTGTCTCTCACAGCCACTTTGATGGACCATGTTGTGGTTACATATCAAGATCAAACTGTCATGTGGTTTATGAATTAAAGCTTCCTATGTTGAAAGCCACCTGCCCAAGTACACAACCCAGCCACGGCGTAATACAACCTGAAGACCACCAAGTTTAAATGTGTACAGAGCTGGAAAAAAACGAACCTTTTACAGAAGGCCAGGCTCCTCATGGGTGTTTTATTCCCTAACATTGACTTTTTTTGAGGGGGATCAGTGTCCCAGTGTAGTTTACCAAATGCTTGAAGTCTTTGAAGTTGCCCGATAAATAGGACCTCTACTCGCTGCTGAACCATGAACCGTGTTAAATGTAATCCTGAGGAAAAACAGCAGGGGCCCATAAGTATGGAGTCAGAGGGCATGACCCTGACCCCTGGGCGTATCTTCCTGCTAGAACTGACTCCCACAATCCCACAACTGCAGACATACTCCTCCCCTAAGTCCTGCAGGGGATCGCTGAGCTCCCAGCATGGAAAATGAGATCACTCTGCTTGTTTTCTGAGAGCTGGTGACTCCCAGGCGGGAGGGGTAGCGGGACAGGTTGGGCACCAGCTGCTCAGATTGTTCGTGCATATGCAGCCTTCAGGCGACTTCAGTTCGTCCCTCTCTCCCCTGCAGCATCAGGATACAGTGTTTCGTTTCAGGATTCTGAGATCCTTCAGGATCACTGTGTACTCCCGTGAGCTTTATAATGCGGGTAGTGCATTCCAGTGTTTGTCTTTGAGAAATTAACCCCAGAAAATTGGAGGCTATTTATTAATCTATTAAAAATATTCAGCTATTTATCTATGTAACATAAGTAATAATGATATGAAAAGGTACCTCCATTTTCCAAATTAGAAAAAAGAAAAAAAAAATAGCCCCGTGCCTCTGTGGGTTTTTTTCCCCCTACCACTTTAACGCCTGCCTTAGTGATGAGATCGCTCTGCCTTGTCCGTTTGTATACACCTGCATTTGTGCTGTATGCAGCCTCTGAGGAAAGCCACCCGACTCTTAGGACAAACTGGGAGTGATAATGACCGGGGAAGTTGTGACGTCATGAAAGCCTTAGGCTTCTGTGATCCCTGGAAAGGATCTCAGAGGGTCCTCAGTGTCTCCAGTGACTCGTCCAGGACCACACTGTGATACTGTCACGCAGGTCAGACTTGTGGAGTGGGCAGAGGTGGATGCTGAGTTCCCAGGGTTTCTAGAATAACAGCATTCCCGCTGTAGACTCCTCGCGCTGAAACCACCCAAATGCCAGGCTCACGTTCTTTCTGACACCCATGGGTGGAATCTCACCCTGGATTGTTGGGTTGAAAGTGGAGCTGAGAAGCGTAGCTGGACGACATTTCCACCTGCAGACCCTGGCATTCACCCCTTTCCAGTGTGATAGCGCTGGGCAGGAGGCTGCTTGCAGAGCAAGTAAGAAGGGCTTTGCACTCTGTGGTTCCTGATGGTCCCCTTTTTCGACTGCTACATTTCCCTGGAAGCTGTACCTTCGAAGTTATTTTCATATAAGAGGAATGTAATAGTAATGTGTTTATCTTATCAAGAATATAGAATTAGGTAAATCAACACTATTGTCAGCTGTCCAAATTAAATCAGCTGGGGGGGGAGTAAATATGTGTAACCATCCTAAAAAGTGTAGATTGTGCAGAAGGAGAAGGAACCCTGGAGGGCAGAAAGAGCAGGGATTAGTAGAGACTGTCATTTCCTTCTCATGGTCATCACCCCGGAGATCACAGAAGCCATGGCAGAACTACGCTAATAATTTTCTGTGTGTGCCTTTTATTCCCCACAAATGTTTGGAAATAAGTAGAGCTTTGATTTTGAGAGAAGATTTTTTTTAAAAAAGAGGTTTGGGGTAATCTTTTTCTCCTTTTGTTTCATGGTTAATAGAAGCATGGAAGCAATTTTATTGTTGTGTATCTTATACATACTATGTGAGCATTGCATCTTTTATCACATGTCCTGTTATTTACATATTCTGCATGTACAACATACCTTATTATCAATGTCCCATAATAAATCACGTATCATAAGTGAGTGCCGTATTTTAGGAACTGTTAGTTATAGGAGTCGGCATATTTCTCGGTCTAAGTTAATAAGGGTTATAAATGGTTTTATTTAACGATTTATTTATTTTATTTCACATATATGAATGTTTCGCCTACATGTGTTCATATGTACACCATATGCCTGCCTGGTCCCTCTGTCTGTCAAAAGATTGGTCATAGGCTCCCTTGAAACTAGAGTTCCAGATAGTTGTGAAAGGTCATGTGTGTTCTGGGAATCGATACCCAAGTCTTCAGGAAGAGCAGTAAATGCTCTTAACTGCTGAGCTATTTTCTGCCCCAGCCAGTTAAATCCGTGTTTCAATATGTGTCACCATTACTTAGAGGATGCTTTGGGGGTTGGGAAATGGTGAAAAGTGATCCCCAAACTCCTTGGTGTTGCTGTGATTAGCATCCCTATGCTAACTGATTAAATTGCAGAGGAAGCTTCCTCTAAGTTTCTTTGCTGAAAAAAACCTACTACCAGTACCTACCCCATTGAATTGTTTTGTGGTCTTAGTTAAGGTCTTGGGCTTGTAAGACATAATAGCCCACTTCCTGCCCCATGGTAAGCACTGAGTAGATATTGGCCTTCATTGATATTCAGTGTATTTAGCTGAATGAATTCCCAAGTTGATTATAAATTCAATCCAATGTCAAGTACTATGCTATTTGACATTTTAAATATTATATATAAGCATGTTGCTGTCTCTGGCGAGTGTAATGAGTTAATAGGGCAGAATCAATCTAAGCTGGGATTGACCGTCTTTTCTGGAATTGCCTTAGGCACTTCTGAAACTCTTAATGGCAGCTTAATTCAACAGCAGCCTGTGCCATCATCTGATGATATGTTGAACTTTTACAGAAGCCAGCTAAATCTATAGGTGCATTGTTGTTACCCATTCTATTAGCCGTGCAGTATGCTTAATGCTAAGCTCCACCCTGGAGGCCTGTGGGGCCTTTTTCTGGGACTGTACAGATCCACTAGAATAATACCTGAGGTTTAATATCTGTATCTTGTCCCAAACCACGAAAAGCTCAGCTCCCGGCATGGTGATAGTAAAAGTACATTTTGGTGCAGTGAACTCAGACTTCCCTGGATTAAGCTATTATAGGGTAATGCTGACTACTGGTTGATGGCTCATTTTCTGTAGGGCTTGCAGCTTCCCGTGCCAATGCCAAAGTTGCTGTGTGATTCTACATCGTCCTTTTGTGATTAAAAGAAAGACATCTGAAGAAGACAGGCAGCAGTAGTAGAGGTTTTCAAAGACGTGTCTCAACAATAAACTGTAGCAATGTAGAAAGTGAGGAGATGGGCACAGGAGGCCATGGACAGATGTTCCTGCACCTGAGCTGCTGGAGAGCATCGTGAAGGAAAAGAAAGAATTATAATCACAAGATTCCTAGGGAGATAACTCAGTCCCTAAGGTATTGGTATACAAACACGAGGACACAAGTTTGATCTCTGGAACCCACATGAAGCCTCAGCGTGGTGGTGCACACTTGTATTCCCAGTGCTGGCAGGTGGAGACAGGAGATCCCTGAGCTTGCTGGCCAGCCAGCATAACCTAATACGCAAGCCCAGGTCCCACAGAAGAGGCTATCTCAGAAAGCAAGTTGGACAATTGCTATGGAATATTTTGTGTACGTAGTAAAGTTGTGTCTTTGACAATGTGCCTTTGGATTGGTTAAATAAAGAGATGAATGACCAATATTTAGGCAGGAGGTATAGGCGGGACTTCCAGGCAGAGAGAGAGAGAGGGAGAGAACTGAGGCTCTCGGGAGATGCCAGGAATCACGGAGAGGAAAAAGGAGGTGCAAAATTGAAGAGAGGCACAGCCACATGAGAGAACGTAAATTCACATAAATGAGTTAATTTTAGTTCTAAGAGCTAGTTAGGTACAAGCCTAAGCTATAGGCCGAACTTTCAAAATTAATAAGAGGTCTCCATGTCATTTGTGAGCTAGTGGCCCAAAGAAAAATCCAACTACAGACAATGTGCCAGAGAACAGCACTTGAGGTTGGTTGATCTCTGACCTACATACACAAATGCATCAGCACACACAAGAACTTGTGGAACACACACAAAAGGAGCCTATGCAAAAATGCTGGATGCTTCCTCAAAAATAGAACACGACAAACAAAAGCACAGATATTGTTCAGGCGCACATTTTAAGCCTGGTTCTAGAGGTAGGAAATCTGGGGTGGCCAGCGGCATGGCGGGCACGGGGAGTATAAAGAGCACCAAGCACCCTTGCTTTTGAACAATCATCTTTACAAAGCTTCCAACACCATGGATGAAATCCATGAAATATAAGGAATTTGGCAAATGCATTTGTATTCGCATAAATTGGATTAACAAATAACAAAAACTCAGTCATCTAGAATTTGTCTTTTAACAGTTCCATTATTCTATTATGCATCTATCGAATCACCTTAGCGCAGTCTTCATTAATTGCTTATATTTGCTTGTCTAATTTGGAAGCTGCATAATGAAAATATTATCATAGTAATGTCCCCACTCTCTGGTACCTCTCCCTACCTTTTAACCTACAAACCACACACTGCAAAATAGGTTTCCTTTGTCCTTTTTGTGAATTAAATCTTGGTTGTAGTCCCTTTGATTTCTCTACAGTCTTTCTGTCTACTTTTTTGTTTTGTTTTGTTGCTGGGGTGGAACCCCCAGCATTGTGCTTATCAAGCCTGTGCTGTACCTATGTAACCTACCCCAGACCCTGTAGTTTGCTTTTAAACTGTGTCTCAAAGTCTTGACTGACCATTTCTGATTGTCCCACAAGGCTTCCAGTGGAGGAACTGGGTTGCTTTCAGTTGAGTTGTTGTCTAATGTGGTCCCATGGAAATCCCCAAACAAACTTCTGAGGCTGTTACTAAGACAAGGGTTGCTCTCTGAAAACTGACAGCAGGGGCACCATTGCCGATGACTGTACCCACATGATTCACTGAAAATGGAGAAGTCGAGCCGCTGCCTGCATGTATCCTTCACCCCTACATTCTAGTCTTTTCAGTGCAGGAAGTCACTCTGCAGGCTACTAAAAGAGAAACATGAACACTAACCCAGCCACAAAACCTTTGACCTCTAATCTGTCCTGCCTGCAAGATATTCTGGGACAACCATGGCCCAGAGCTTGTGGGAGTAGCCGACCAATGTCCAAGTTGATTTAAGGCCCACTCCACAAGAAGGAACCCATACCCAACACTGCTTAGGTAATTGAACCAGAGACTAGATAGTCCAGAGACCTAGGCTAAAACCAAACACTACTGGTCTAAAAAGAAAATCAATAAAATTATCCCTAATGATACTCTGCCACATTCAAAGATAGTGCCTTATGCGGTTGTGGTGGTTTGAATAGGACTGGCCCCCATAGACTCATGTGCTTGAATACTTGGCCCATAGGAGTGGCACTATTAGGAGGTGTGGCCTTGTTGGACGAAGAATGTCCCTGTTAGGGTGGCCTATGAGGTCTCATATTCTAAAGCTATGCCCAATGTGTTATACAGTTGTTTCTGCTGCCCATAATTCAAGATGTAAAACTCCCAGTCCTTCTCCAACGCAGTGAAGATAATGGAACTCTGCAACTGTAAGCCACCCCATTAAATGTTTTCTTTTATATGAGTTGGTATGGTCGTGGTGTCTCTTCACAGCAATAGGAACCCTAAGACACCAGAGAGGCTTCCTTGGTAGCAGATGGGAACAGATACAGAGACCCACAGCCAGACATGGAGAGAGAGAGAAAGTTTAAATGGGAGGCCTCCTCGCAGAGCTCGGGGAATCCTGAGGAAGAGGAGGCAGAACTATTGTAAAAGCCAGAAGGAATAGAGTACACCGGTAGAACAGGCCCCTCTGAATCAACTAAGCGAGTAGCATGTGAGGTCACTGAGACTATAAAGCAGCAAGTGAGGGTCTCTGTGAGTCTACGCCAGGTCCTCTGAGTGTATATGACAGCTGTTAGCTTGATGTTTATATGGGGCTCCTGACTGCAAGAAGTAGTGGGCCCCAGACGTGTATCTGCTCTTGGGAGTCTTTTCCTCCTGTTGGGTTGCTGTGGTTGACTTTGATATGATCGTTTTTGCTTTACATATTATATTTTAGTTTATCATGTTTGGTTCTTACCTCCTAGAATCCCTTTCTTTGGTAATGAGACAGAAAAGAGGTAGATCCTGAGGGGAAGTAAGGAGGAACTGGGATGTGTAGAGGGAGGGTAAACTATAATCAGGACATATTGTATGAGAAAAGAATCTATTTTCATGAAAAGGAAAAGGTAAAATATTTCTTAATTTATAGACATTTTCTAGAACATATTTCATAGAACAAAGAGACCATGTCTTCACAACAAAAAATAGTAACAGCATAACAGTAGTTAACCTTGGCTTTGTAATATGCAATTATCTTTAATCTGTTTGTTGTTTTTTACTGCATTCTTATAAAGGGCAAAAGTTTAACTATTATTATTTCTATTGCAGAGGAGGAGGCGGAATCATAGATGACCCTATGTAGCTGAACAACACTGGGAAATTGGAGGGTAGGGCTGAATGTCAGCCTTTGTCGGTTTGATACAGCCCTTCAGTCAACACTATGCATGTGACTGCTCTTGATTCTGTACAGAGTAGGGGAACACATGTGTTTTCAGAAGTGTCCGCTCATCCTCATGTGGTGACCTGCACCATCTTCCGAATGGATTAGAATCACAGCAATCTGGTGGGCTGAAAAGGAAAATTATAGCAAAGTATCCAGTTGATAAGGACTTGGGTTAACACACACTAGCTGTCTTCTTAGTTGGAGAGAAAATGTAGAGATTCCTCAAGGTATTGGCTTGCGTTCAGGTGTGAAACTTTTAGGCAATCCTGATAAATGATTGAGAACAAGACAGAGATGAGGTGACTGGAGAGTCAGTTCACCGTGTCTGCACAGAATATTTAAAAGCTTAGACTCAAGAGTGACGTGGGGAAAATTGGAAAGCAGGTCCAGTGACCCAGCGGAGAGTAAAAACTGATCGGAACAGAAACTGGAAGCAGATTCGCGCTTTCAAGCTCATAGTGTGGAGACAGTGGAGAAATTTAACAAGGTCAAAAAGCCACTGTGCCGTGAGTTCAGAATCAGACGAGAGAGACTAATGGTAGCAGGCAAGCCGAAGTCCTCAACTCCTATTACACTCCTGCCATTACAGACAAGGAGGTCGATCCAGCCCAGGAAGAGTAGAGCTGAGACTTGTAAGAGGAAATTGAAACTCTAGATAGGCGAGCTGATTGTGTGAGAGCACAGAGCGGCACTAAATGAGTTCAGATCCCCTGACCAGCGTGGAGTTTGCCCTGGTGGTGTGCGAGAACTGGCCAACTGCTTGTCATTTTTGAGCACTGGTGCAGAGGAGAGTCATTACAGGACGGGAATGAAATGATGTCTCTATTAATAGCAAAGCAACAGAATCAAGTAGATGTCATTTTCAAACCAAATAATAGAGACACTGGTATTTTGCCCCCCTCAGAGGACACCTGAGGAGAATCAGGTGAAGCAATGTTCTATGAACCTTTGTTCTTAGAAAGGCAGCAGTAGTATCTATGGACACTGTCCCTAGTATCTATGGACACCGTCCCAGGAATAATTGACTCTTAATTTGGTGTTGCGGTCCATCAAGGCTGTTTGTACCTTAAGGGGGAATTAGTAATTATAGTCTGTTCTTGCAGAAGGTTTTTCAGGCCAGGCATTGTGATATGCATCTTTAGGCCCAGAATTTGGGAGGCAGTGTCAGTCAGTGAGTTCTAGGCCAACCTGGTCTAATAGTAAGTTGAGTTCTAGGCCAACCTGGTCTAATAGTAAGTTCAAGGCCAGTTGTGGTTATATGGTGAGAACCTGTCTCAAAACCAAACAAAGATTGCTTTCTACAATTATGTTTTAAGGAAGTGAAATGGGGTTTCTGGTGATTTGAATAAAAATGTCCCTAATAAGCTCATATATTTGAATATTTGGCCACTAGAGAATGGAACTGTGTGAAAGGGTTATAAGGATTAGGAGGTGTGGTGAAAGTGTGCCACTGGAGTTAGCTTTGAAGTTTCCAAAGCCCATGCCAGACCCAGGCGTTCTCTCTCTCTCTCTGCCTGTGGATCAGGATGTAGTTCTTAACTACCTCTCCAACATCAAGTCTGCTGCCATGCTCCACACCATGATGATAATGGGCTAAACCCCTGAAACTGTAAGCCAGCCCCAGCCCCAGTTCAATGCTTTCGTTTGTAACAGTTCCTGTTGTCATGGTGTCTCCGCACAGCAACAGAACAGCGCTGGGAATCAGTTACTGAGAACAGAGGACCGGAGGAAGGGTTGAGTGAATAAAAAAGTTTGCTTTAGAAAGATGAGGACCTGAGTTCAAATTCCCAGCACCCATGTGAAAAATCTGGTATCACTGCCCTCGTGTATAACCCTAAAACTGTTGGGTACAGAAGCAGGAGGATGAATGGGACTTCTTGACTGCCAGCCTCTAGCCAGGTTCATTGAGAGACCATGTTTCAAACAAGAAAGGAGAGTGACAGGACAAGACACTCAGTGTCTTTCTGTGTCTTTCAGAAGCGTTGGCGTAGTAATGCATGTACAAGTACACACACACATACACGCACACACACAATTTTAAAAGGAATATAAATAAGAACATAAAACAATTGTTTCTTTATTCCCCTTTCTTGTTGCTAAGTTATTAATCCTGAAGATCAGAACCAAAAGATAGTGAGTTGCCAGATGATTCTGGAAACAGCCACTTGCTCAATGCCCACTCACATTCTTTGAGGTTCTGTGGTTCTGAGTCTTGGGTTACAAGAATCTGTACTTAGACAAAGGTGCCAGATGGTGTGCCAAGTTGAACCAGCTTGGGAACTGCTGGGCCGTGGAATGGATAAAGCATGAGTCAGAGGCCTGGTAGTGTTAACACCACTCCGCTCTGACTAACGGCTAATCCTCACCCCTGCCCTGTGAGTGGGTACTGTCTTTAGTACTCTCATTCTTCATGAGATGTTTAGGGAACTAGGATGCTTTGGGGGTTCGTATGCTATAGCAATTGGTGGGGTCACGAAGTCAGGGAGTCTGGTGTACTGAAATTCCATGCTTCAGACTTTCAGTGTTCAAACATACATGAGTCAGCAAGGCAGAACAGTACCTGGACATCTGGCATGGTCTGTCTCCAGTATCCAAGTAGCATCTTCGTCAGGATGTTGAAGATTCTCCTGATCATTTCTCGATGTATAAACCTGGGGGTGTGTAGAAACCAGCTGGAATGATTAATTCCGTGAGATCTAATTCTGGAGTGTTAAATGTAAAAACAAACTGCTCCTGGTGGTCCAAAATCAGCCTGAGATACTAGGAAGAGAAGCAGGACTTCTGTTGGTGTGGTGGGCTACAAGCTCAGCACAAATCACTGGGGATTTTGTTCTCCTGTATCTTTTCCTGGGGCTGTTCTTTTCCACTTCCTCCTGGCAAATTTGTAATCATTTTTCAAGTCAAGGCCTAAATGTCACTTGAGCTATGGAGTCCTCTTCGGCTTCCATGGGTAGATTTATCATCCCATTCTGTCTGCGTCTTTAGCAGTTTCTCCCTGACATTATAATTTTGTGATTGTCTTTCCAGTTTGTGGTGCCATGTTCAAAGGCAATCAGTTGGAAAGAGGAATAAAGTCATCTCTCCCTCCCCTGCGGGCCCTGCTCTCACTAAGCCCTGTTGATTTTAATTCACTGAATGTTGATAAAATTTGCTCAGTCTCGATACCCAGGCCTAATTTAAGTCTGTTTGCTAAGGTGTTCTCCCTACCTACCCCTATTTCCCAGAAAACAATTTGGAAAATTCTCTATCAGATAGTTTGCAGGTGGACTCCTGGTCCCCAACACCCCCTTCCTTGGCCCAGCCCATAAGATAACCCCAGGCTCCCAGACATCTACACTTTGACCCTGTGTAACTCTCCAGCTTCAACTCTTGACTTCCTGCCCCGCTGCATGGGCCGCAGGACAGGGAGCTCATTGTCATTCCCTGGGCATGTGCACTTTCTTGCTGTCTCATTTCAGCTCAGACAGTGAGCTCTTGCCGTAGCCTCCCTGCCAGGCCCCTCCGCTTTACTACTACAGGCCTCTTTTGGGGAGATCAGAGGACCCCAGGAACCTCCTATTCCCCGGGGCTCAGCACTTCTACACTTCCTCCTTGAAACTTTGTGTCCCTAAGCCTGAGTCTCATTCTGTTTCCAGTGGCAAATGAGCACTCAGAACAAGCTTTCCCAAAGGGTCTAATTGACTTTTTTGTAATTGGAAGAACAACAGAGTTAGAATTCTGCCTCTTCCTGTATGTGAAAGTGTGGGCTTGGGTATTCCACTTCCTGTGAGAACTCATTTGCTCATCTGTAAAATCTTGATATTCTTCCCGCCCCAGAGAGGCTTACGGAAGATCAAGTGAGATTCCAAGGCCTTCTAAAACTTAACAGTACCCCAAGGATCTGTAGCTGATAGCTCTGCGTTTTTCCATGGTCAAGAATGATTCTCCATGTGCTTATGCTGAAGATCGACGTCTTGCGTCCACAGATAGGTTACATTGGAATTAATGTCATGTCGTTTTTTCATTTGCCAAATGTCCAGCTGCTTTAGAGTTTGAGAGCAAAGTGGAGGACTTGCAGGAGATCCTGCAGAGCCTAAACTGCCTGCTGTTTGACCTGTATAGAGAAAAGCCTGCTCACGCAGGCACCGCTCAATCATGTGCAGTTCACAAGAATGCGTGCGGTTCACAGCCCTGTCAGGCATGCATGGGAAGCTGGAGCGAGAATTCCTTTCCCTGCATCTGATTTCCAGCATTTCATCTTGGGCCTGATAGAGTGGTCACTTAGGGATGGGATGAGGAAGGTGTCCCAACAAGATTTGAATGGACTGTTGGAGATCATGGGCTTCACACATGGCAATGTGAAGGGTAGGTAGACACGCCTTTCTTGTGGGTTACCATGTAACATAAAACTCTGGTGGGTTGTATATTTTCGTTTGTTTGTTTGTTTGGTATTTGGTTAAATACTCCATTAAGAATCCTGTCTTGGTTGTGACACTGTGTTTGGCAGCGTCCTTAGTCTTTCCCACTCTAGAAACCAGCATCCCAAACTGTGACAACCAAAAGTATGTGATGAGATGTTATTGAATGTTCAATGAGGTAAAAACACGAATGTCAGACATTCCATCTTTAAATATGGGTCATGGGTTATATCAGAGGACCTCCCACAGGCTCACATTGTTTCTGGTAAGGCAAGAGACTTGAGAAGTGGATTTGCCTTGCCAGGGCAGTTCCTGCTTGCCAACAAGTTAGTCCCCACAAGTCTCAAAGCTGATAACAGCCAGCCTGAGCCTGGGAGAATATAGTTAAACTGGAGATTTACTAACCTACAACTTGACCCAGTCTGAGCTTGGGAGAATGCAGTTAAACAAGGGATTTGCTAATGTAGAACTTGACCCAGCCTGAGCCTAAGACAATGTAGTTAAATGGGATTTACTAACCCAGAACTTGAAATAAAAAAAGGCAAAATTTCTCTAGGAGATTATATTTACTTGAGTGTTGCCTGTTTGTTTAACATGTTAACTTTGATACTTTGAACAGGAAAAGAATTATATAACACACACTTATATATATAGTTATATATTGTATATAATTTTTGAAACAGGGATTTATATAGCCCACGCTGACCTTGAACTTGCTATGTAGTTGAGAAGATCTTTAACTCCTCATCTTCCTGCCTCTGCTGCCCAAATTCTGAAATTATAGTCATGTCCAACTTGACATAGATATATTTATAGGAATATTAACATGTATTAGTAGCATCGTGCTTTTCTGAGATCCAGTTTTGTCTTAGGGAAGAAAATTAATTAGTTGCTTGAAGTGGGCATAAAAAACTCACAGGGCTCCCACAGGTGTTTATTATGAGCAGTCAGGGTTTTTACAAGGTGCCCTTTATTCTAGACAGTCAGGCACCCTTCATAGCCGAGGAAGGTGTATAGAGAGAGACGAGGTAAAGTGTATCGGAGTGAAATTCTTGTTTTGATGGAAAGGAGACTAAACCATCCAAAGGCAACATCCGCATATTCCTGATGGTCTTGAAGTATCTTTGTAATCTCCTCCCTGTAAGTTCCGACCAAGGCATTATTGGTGCCAGCTTTTCTGCTTAGTTAAACACGTTACTCTTGGAGTTGAAGCAAGTCACCCATTTGTTCAAAGTCTGTATTTCACCGATCGTGGAGAGCTTCTCCGTGCAGCTGCACACTGACCCTCCCAGTGTCCAGACGAAAGAAAACTGCTTTTTCCTCTATGCCTTTCACAGTTTGTTCTGTCTGCATCCTTCCAGCTCTGTCCTGACAGCTCCACCATGCTTGAAGCTTTGCTAAGGGTGAAGAAGTCAGTCCCTACCATGGCAGTGGGACACAGGTTATAGCACGTCTGTCAGACTGGGGAGTTCCCTTTACTTGTTTTGATGAGATAAAAGTTAAAACCTTGCTTTTACCAAGTGTCTTCCCTGGATCAGGGTGCGTGTAACTTGGCTCTCCAGAAAGCTAGTATGGTAATGCCTTCCTGTGTCTCATACTCCACAAGTATGAGAGACCTCTCTTCTTGCTCCCTAATTGGTTCAGGATTATGTATCTTTTATTATGAAATTGGTAGCAGGTGGACATATTAGAAATAATTCAGTGTATACACCCACGTGTCTCTACCTGTCTTCACATCTTACTTTGCTGATTCACTTGCTTTACAAAAGAAATGAGTTACTATGGATATATCTATTTGAAGCCACCTGAAAAAAAAAAAAGCCTTCCCTGATGCATGCCCTCCCTGGGGGTGGCTGCTATCACAGCCTTGTCCGCTTCAAAATCCTTCTTCTGTTTACTTGTATGTGTCGTAGCACTGACCATCTTTGTGATTAAATTTTGTAAAAATGGAACAGTAACTCACATCTTTTGTTTATTTGTTTGTTTGTTTGTTTGTTTGTTTAAAGAGTCACCTATACCATCACGTGCTTAGTCTTCAGCTTTAATCTGGAATACCACATGAATGTGTTTTTTGAATTGTTCAAATGAACGCTCATCCTGAACTTGAATTGTAATTAGAATTCTCTTTCCACATTGTATATTACTTTAAGGTTCTAACTATTTTTGCATGTGCTTGACAAGTTGCCTATGGGACTATGTGTAGACCAGTTCCTCAGTTTTAATGTTGCTGGATATTTCTCTTTTTGGATTTTGGAAAAGGCATTGGTCCATTCCCCTGTTGGTGGACATGAAAAGACTACATAGATCCTGAGACATCAGCCATGCTTCCCTGAACATCTCTCCGTACATTTACTAGGGCGCCCAGGAGCAAACATCTCTGGGAACGGATTACAGTGTAGGAGGCAGCCATACTTATCCTCAGCAGACTTTGCCAAATTGTAGGCCCGTTTGTACACTCATCTCGGGTAAAGATTTTGGTCCCTTTGAGTCCCTGGTTGTATGTATTCTTTTCTCACATATAATCGACTTGAAACCTGTCATGAATTGGTTCACTTTTGGTCTGTATCACTAAAATACATACCGAAACAGCCAGGTGGAAGCAATAGTATTTCGGCTCCTGCTTTCCATAGCCTTGGGCAGGGTGATGTGTGAGTGTCATCTGTGGCGGAAGCTGGACGTCACAGCTGAAAGGAAGCAGAGAGGGGAGGCCTGTCTGCTCCTCCCCTTTACTTCTGGAGGGACCCACGCTCATGGAATGGTACCGCCTACCTTCAGCGTGGTTCTTCCCACTCAGCTGATCCTCTTCAAATGTTCTCACGGATTCACCCCAAAGTGTGCTGCAGCCATCCCTTAGCTTATGCTATATTTCTGTCAGGGTGACACTCGAAATCTTCCTCCGTAAGGCTATGCTGCAATCTCTCTTGGGGCTCCTATTAATTTTTTGAGATTAAATATTGCACAATATTTAACACATGTTACGTTTGTTTTTTATTTCCTTAGACATGAGAAGAGCAGATCAGCTATTAGATGAGTGGCTCTTTGTAATGTCATTATGTCTGAACTTCATATGTGTAATTCAGGATTTCTTTTCATTAAGAAGCAGCTTTGTATTGTTTCATCCAGACCCCACCTCTTCTGAGTTCTGTCACTTTGGGTGTAGGGATGGGGTGGGGGCAATGATCATTTCTTTCTGATTGATTGTTTCTGTCATTGAAGCCTGTTCCTAACACTTTGACTACTGAAAATCCTCCCTTTGATGTACTTTATGTATCCTTTCTCCCTCTGTGTTTGAGCTGTGTAGGTTAGAGCTTCCTGTAGTTAACTGAGAATACTTTAAGGTATAAGCATCCTGAGATTGGACCAGTGACGCCAGAAGTGCAGTGCAAATGTGGGATGGTTAATTCAGCAACTCTCGGTGTGACTGAGTTTTAAGCATCCTGTGAGTAACTGAATATATTGATAGAGAGGAAGATGCAGAAAGACTCCTAGCTACTTTCCTAAGTGTAAAAAAAAAATCTTGATTGAATCCATCTTTTAAAAATAGTTTTTAACAAAACCATGTCCTTTGAATTAAAAGATGCTCGTGTGTGTGTGTGTGTGTGTGTGTGTGTGTGTGTGATATTGCTTGGTTTGACTTATCATGTACTGTTTATTCTGCAGTAAGTTTATCATAACTTTTTTCCATCAACAAGGCATGTTGAAATAAACTTCATGAAGAACTAGATGAGAATATGATATAAAACTATGTACATACTTGAATGTATACTTTCTCCATGAGCTCCCTTGTTACTATGGGTGATGTGTGGGCCCCAGGGACTATTTGGCTGACTCCTACTCCCATGCCTGCTTGGTGCTTTTCATTCACAATGGCCATTTTAATGGAAATGGCCAGTCCTTAGAAAAACCTGGAATGTGTATTATGCAGATTTTTTTCAGGACTAGACAAGTGGGATTTGTTTCTTCAACTCCAATTATCAAAAGGATTAACCCTTTGCCCTCTACATTCTAATCGTAACCCTTCAGAAACAGAGGTTGTTTGTACAAGATAGTTGGGAAAAACCAGGGCTGATGCCAAGTGGACTGTTCCCCGTTGAAGGAGGCAGCAATCATTGCCTGCATTTTTCTCTTGTGTTCCAGGCGTCTGTGGAGGCTTCTGGTGAGATCTCATTATGCAAGACTGGATTTCCTGAAGATGTGTACAGTGCAGTCTTACCGAAGGATGTGCATGAAGGACAGCCTCTTCTCAATGGTAGTGTATTTAAAAGTTCTTGTCTATACAGAGTCCAGTGTGCTCTTCAGAAGCCCTCGGACTCACATCTGGGCTTAACAAGTGTGGCCGTTTCAGTCTCCGTAGTGAGACTATAGGGACTTTCCTGCATGGATTTCCTAGATGCATTGTTGGAAGGCTCCTGGCCTTGTGAGATGCTCAAGTTTTTTCCTTGTTCAATTTGTACTAAGAACTTCACACAACCGCTTTTCTTGCATATATTTTACTTAGTCTGAAGAATGAAACTCATCAGACATCTGATTCTAAGGGTCAAAAATTATTTTCCAGAATTTCAGAATAGGACTCATAAATATTAACTTGGATTTAGCATGCTCAATTTTAATATCTGGCAAAATTATAGTAAATAAATTTAACACGTAGACTCTCAGGTGGGAGCATGAAACCTGTGTTTTTGCTATGACGCTGCTTATAGAAATTTTTGAAAGCTTGTCTATGTGGAGTATATGTGAATATGAAGTATAGACTCATTTTCCATATGCCAACAAAGCTAGATCAAAACCAGAATATAACCTATCTAAAGCAAAACTTAAAACCCCTTCCTTTAATTCCAGTGGGAAACAAAATTTTGATTGGTAGCCTTGTAGTATCATCATGAACACATTTATCATTATGTGGTGTGTTATTGGAATATGAAAGCAAGAATTGATCAGTCAGTCATATTTAAATTTCAGTTTCCTGCAAATCTTGCATATCTCTGAGGCTGTGTGAGAGAGCTGCATTTAGAAAATCTGTTAACCTCCACTAATTAATTTGCACTGAGCTCTACCACATAGCCTTAATTGAAGTGTCTCCATAGCACTGAGAAACCCTAGTGCTCTGATACTTAAGAATACTGGAGGCAGAGGACTTTGAAATGTAAATGACCTCTTAGCTAGGGAAGCTCTTTGGTACAACATGCATTTTATTTTAATTTCTATTGAAATTATGATGTGCTTCCACCTATGTGGTCTTTCTGAAGTTGATTTTCATTTTCAAGCATCCTCCTGCCCCTGCCTCATTACACTCTTTTAATCAGTGTTTGTCGGAGGTAGTCCATCTCAACACAGAATCATTATCTTCTCTGGTGGGTAATGGCTGACTTGGTGATGGCTTAGTTCAAATCACAGGGCACCAGCTCTTTCTCAAAGAGAGTCTGGAAGACCTGCAAACGTTCCATAGTCTTTGTATCTGTAAATTACTGTGTAGTAACCTAGAGCCTGCAGAGTGGGGAAGTATTCCATAAGAGTGTGAAAATATATTGACATAATTCTAAGAAATAGTTCAGCCAGGCAGAAAAACCGTGAGGTAATTGGTTGCATTTTTATTGTATTTTTGTGATTCATTTTTAAAAATAACTAATACCTTTTTCTGATTTAATCTGTTTATTACAAATAAGCACATAGTCTGTCACCAGCAACCATTGACTTAAGATGAATTACTTGGACATTTTGAATAGTTTTAAAAATGATAGCTTCTTTTCTAGCTTTCAATAATGCTGGTAACAAAAGAAATGGGGCTTAGCTTTTTGCTCGTATCTTTTTAATATAGCCTATACTTGTGATTTCTCTTGAAGTTGTGATTGTGAAAGATTTAAAGTATATTTGGCTTTGCTCTCCAGCCAGGCATCTTGGGAGATGAAGAAATGATAGCATGTAGTTTTGCACATGACATACTATTACCGGTTTTCTTTATCCTTCTGAGACTATGCTAAAGGACAAGCCAGCACATGAAAGCTCAAGACATACTGTTTAAAATGCCCCCTCAAGGAAATAAGTAACTTTGGAAAAAGAAGAAAATTCACTCAAACTTCTGAGAAGCATTAGTCTTAGTGTTACCAGATAATGTTCCCGTCAGAAACCCGACTTTTAATGATCGCAAGCTTTTATCATATATATATATATATATTACGTATCTTTGGAGTCTTTAGTATAATAATAATTTGAAATTATGCCATTCATGGAAGCAAAATGCCATGCCATAATTATGGATGAGTTTGGATACTGCGGTTGTTCATTTCACCTTATACACACTGCATTGCTAAGCCATTGAGGGGGGATTTCTTCTGGTGTATGCTAGTGGCCTGTAGGGTTTAAGGAAATAATTGTATATGTGAATCTTTGGCTCTTTCCCAAGCCATTGACTGCTTGGAGTGCCCTACCATATGAAGGTTAATGTTCGAGTTACCACCACTAAAGTTACCATGTTTTCTCATTTTTGCTGTCTCCCCTCTGTTGCAAAACATTCCTGTAACATATATGTGACTTTCACAGTTAGAAACAGTTTTCATACCCTAGCCAATCATTTTAATTCTGTATTTCACTCTGTTTTAAAGGTAAAATATAAATCTTGCTATTTCCTATAATTTCCTATTGATGACAATTTTAAATAGGACAGTGGCTTGCCTGATGCATGGCCTACCAACCCTTGTGAAAGAGCTGAAAATTTTGGTGTTTAGGACCATGGTTGCTAATCATTTTTTGACAGTTGAGTAGTAATCTTCATGAAGGTACTTAGAAAATATTAAGCTCTCATTAAAGATGTAAGATGACATTAGAGAGTCACAGAGGAGCATTGCATGTGGCCTGCACAGTCCTTGGAGAACAGCCTGTCCCCAACTTCCCTTTCATTTTTCTCCATTTATCATGAATTTCACGAGATGACACACCTTAAGAACTGGTTAGGCCCTCTAGTATCTCTTGCAGATCTTATGGTCTTATTTTTGTAACATCATTGAGTTGAGGTACTTATGTCCAGGGTTTGGGCACATAACCTCTCGTGTTATATTATGTGAATACCTTGACTCACTGAAGAGAGTCCATTATTTCTAAAATGGTTATATGGGCCTCAGTTCTGTTTTGTTAGCAAAACCAGATTTTTCGTAGTCATGTGTCTATTTTTGAACATACAGGTGGTTTCCAAGTTTCTTCTCTAGTGTATAGTGCTGCTATGGAAATTCGTGAGAAAGTTGCTGTTTCTTTAGGGACAACAACATCTTCTGGAATTTGTTCAAAAGCAGAATTTCTAGGTCAAAGGAAAAATAGAGTTTGACAGGTGGATGTTTGTTGCTGGTTTGCATTTGGTACAAATTTTCTATTTTTCAGCTCATGTGTGTGCATGTGTGTGTGTGTGTTTGTGTGTGTGTGTGTCTGCCACATTATGTGTGTATAGGCCAGAGGATAACTTCATGTGTTGGTCCTTGCTTCTACCCCGCTTGAGTCTGTGTTTCTGTTGTTACTGCTTGTGAGTCGGGCTAGCTGTCCTGCTAGAGTGTCCAGGGACTCTGCTCGCCTTCCTCCTCCTCTTCCTCCTCCTCCTATCTCTCTGCAGAAACACTGGGGATACAAAACTTACTGCTGCTGTGGCTCTTTGCTGAAATCCTAACTCAAGTCCTCACCCTCGAGTGGTCAGCACTTTGACCACTGAACTATGTCTTCAACCCTGTAAAAAATGTTCTTTGTAAGATAAAAGTTCTCTCTCTCTCTCTCTCTCTCTCTCTCTCTCTCTCTCTCTCTCTCTCTCTCTCAGCTTATACATATGTTACTTCATTTTCAGATCTTCATCACCGTGTAATTTTGTAATTTTTTTTTTAGATTTGTTCTTTCTGGTGAAAGGCAGTTTTTCATCCTATGAGATATATGTTTGCCTTCACGAATTAGGATCAGATCTGTCATGTTTAGGCAGTCATTTTTACCTTACATTTTCCTATTCCAGTTTCAAAGCACTTATTACCAACTCTCTCATTTTCCAGACAAGCAAATTAGAGCTCCAAGAGATTACAGGCTTGCCCGTGATTACATAGCTCCTTAGTCTGCCAGATACAGACCTGGAATTAGAACTCAGTGCTATTTTTTTCCATAACCCAGTTCCGATGATGCTGATAATTAAACAAAAAAAGAAGAAAAGTCCTCCACAGAGATGGAGGAGGTCTTAGTCCATATATCCAGATGTCTTATGCAAAGCTTATAGAAGGTCCGTTTTGTCTCTTGACACAATGACTGACATGCAACTCTGAAGATTTGGGAGCCATTACATAAACAACATCTCTTACACACACACACACACACACACACACACACACACATACACACACACACGTATGTATGTATATGTGCCTTTTATTTATTTTTACTCTTAATCATTTATACATGCCTACCAGCAGAAAAATGCAGGACTTTGGAAGCTCATATTTAACTTATCTGTCACTAATCTAGGAGAAGAAGAAATGACTTTGTGCAGTACATTTCTTGAAAATAAAATAATTGCCATCTGCATTTCTGTCCCGTGTTCCCAGTATGTGACACGGCACCAGCAACTCCCCTGCCATGGCAGAGGATCCTGGGTTTCCAGCGGGGTTGGCACGAGGGATGTCTTGTGTGTTTTGAATTGGTTGTCCTCATGCTGTTTTGCCAAGTCAACTCCTCAGATCTGGTTAACATAAATAGCAACTGGCAATTACCATGAATATTTTCAGTAATCCATTCTGATGCACAACCTCTGGGCAGCCCATGATGATTATGTTCAACTCCCTGGGATTTAATTTAGATTAGTGTGCTTGCTGATTGAGGCTGTTCTGCATTAACGTGGGGGGCAGAAGGATGGTAACTGGAGACAAGATGACTGAAGTCGTATTATTAGTTTAGAAGGACAGTAGAGCTAAAATGCTGTGCTGTTTGTGTGTTTACGTGTGTGTGTGCATGTTCTTGTGGGGGCAGTTTGTATGGGGGAGTGCATGTATACGTGTTTATATAGGTCATCCCTGTGTATTTTGCCTCAGTTGATTTCCAGGTTGGTCATTGTAGCACAGTGAACTGGGGCTGGTGATTGGATGTAGACTGGCTGGCCAGTGCATCCTAGAAATCTACCTGTTTCTACCTGCTTTTATTACAATTGCTTGTTCCAGGACCCAACGTTCTTCTTGCAGTTGATGTTGTTTTGTTTTGTTTTTGTTTGTTTGTTTTTGAGACAAGGCTTCTCTGTGCAGCCCTGACTGTTCTGGAAATTGTTCTATAGACCAGGCTGGCCTCGATCTCCCAGAAATCCACCTGCCTTTGCCTCTTGAGTGCTTGGATTAAAGGCATGTGCACCACCACTCCCCTGAACTACGCCCAACTTTTAATAAGAGTTATGGGAATTGAAAGCTGGGCACTATACTTATGTGGCAAGCACTTTTGCTGACTGAGCCATCGCCCCCAGCACTTCCTAGACTATTTTTTTTCCCAATAGTAGAAGTGCCTTTGTATGTTGCATCTCACTGAATTTTAACAGAGACTAGTTCATGAAGATCTGTTAGGATTATTTTGGTAAATTTTGTTCATAATTAATATGTAAAATGTTTTTTAATATTTGAATTGTAGGTTTATAAGCTTCTTGTTGATAAATCCAAGCAGGCCATTACAGTTCACTGGCTTCTGTTGGATTATGGGAAATGGCACAAATCACAAGAATTGTTCTCTGTGTTGTTGGTAAGCAGCTGGGTGTATCCTTGGGTGATCATTTTTCAAAGTGTTCTCATGAGTAGTAGGGTTTTTTTTGTTGCTTTTTAAGTCAGGGTATTTTTAAAAAGATAGTTTTAAAACCACTGACTTTGTTTAAAGTTATTCATTTTTTATTTTATGTGTTTGTTCATTATCCCCACCGTGTGTATGTGGGGTGGGGCTGGGACATGCTTGGAGGTCAGAGGACATCTTGCTGGAGGTGGTTCTCCCTTTCCAACCTCTGTCACACTGGGTACTCCTGACTAGCTGGTTCC
This sequence comes from Myodes glareolus, assembly GCF_982192425.1. NCBI lineage: Eukaryota > Metazoa > Chordata > Mammalia > Rodentia > Cricetidae > Myodes > Myodes glareolus. The sequence goes on from NC_142038.1 coordinate 70,240,385, forward strand.
TGACCTTTGGGTGATTCTCTGCCACCAGGTTCTCAGGATTACTTTGTTGTTATTTTGACTTGCAGAGCCAGTTTTCAGGCACTGGGAAGTTTTTTTTTTTTCTTTAAGCAACACAATTCCCATATAATAAGTAAAACACTGGTAACTTTTGTCTTGTTTATATTCATTTAGACATTATTTCTCACTTCGAAGTTTTTCAAACCCCTTGGATGCTTTTTTGGCCCTACTTTTTTATTACAGTGCCACAGAGGAAGGCACGTCTGTCTGGGTGTACACTTCCTGTTTAGCTTCTTTTGTAGGTATTTCTGGTCTTGAGAAATTTGAAAGAGTTGAGGTTGGCTCTTTCACCAACGTGTAAGAGGAAATACATGTTAAAGACAGCCAGGCATGGTTTGCCTGTCTCGTGCAAACCCTCGCGACCAGCATCCCAAGTATTTTACAGATCTTCCCTCATAAGATCAAAGGAAACTTTTCTGTCCATCCTCATGGCCAGCATCTGTCAGGGACTATGTGTATTGGAGAAATAAGCATCAGGAAAAAGATTCAGTCGATAAGGGAAATGGAGGATGTGTGCTTTGGCAATTTCACTAGGGTGGTCAGAGTCCAAGGGAAAAGTAAGTTTAAAAATGGTATTGTATTGGTTCAACAGCCATAGGTACTTGGGGGGAATAATGTTAAAAATAGCGAACAGTAGGTGTTAGGGCCCCGAAGGAGAGTGCCCGACTGAGCAGCCTGGAGACAGGAAGGGGCTGAGGTGAAATGAGGTCAGTGTAGTAGCGGCCACTTTGTGTGAGGCTTTGTAGACCAGTGTAAGGACTCTGGCTTTGACTAAGAAGAGGTAAAGAGGTTTGGAGGGCTTTCAGCACAGGGAGGACATGATCTGACTTCAAAACAGGATCACACTGGCTGTGACACTGAGAAAAGGCAGGAGGAGAGGCCAGATGGAAGGCTGGTGTGAGGGGGGTGGGGACCGCGGTGATGCTCAGGAGGGCAAGAGCAGCCTTAGACTTTTACAGGAAGCATAGGCAAGTAAAAGTGGTACAACATGAAATTAGCCCTTTTAAAGGGATTGCTGTGATAGCTCTTGGTCTCTTCAGTGTGGCGCACACCAGCCCATTCTGTTCCAAACATTTCTACCATGTCAAAGCAGGGGCTCTACACAAGAAGCATGCTCCTCCTCTCAGCTACCATCCCACGCACACACAAACACACACACTTCTGTGTCACGTCTTGCACACGGCACAAAATCTGGAAATCCTTCGACGCTCTAGTTTGTGCCATCAGAACCCCATTCCTTGGGGTAGGTGAATGGTATTCATTGTAGGGCCCATTCACCCATACAGAAGCACGTAAGTTATATACACATATACACCAAAATGCATTCATCCATTCTGTTAATGATTCACCCATTGAGAGAAAATAGAGATTTTCACACGTAGGGCCACTGAGAATACTGTTGGTATGAACATGCATAGGTAATGCATACGTTCTTTTTGAGAACCTGTTTTTTTGTTTTTGTTTTTTCACATGTATGCCTGAGAATGAAATGAAGAGGCTGTGTGCCCTTTCTATGTTTACATCCTTCCTTGTTGGCAGAGGCTGCTTGTTTGTTTCCTGGCGGCCCAGACCTGAATAATCACACAGAAACCATATTAATTGCAATACTGTTTGATCAATGAGTCTAACATATTTCTAGCTAGCTCTTACATCTTTAATTAAACCATTTCTGTTAATCTGCGTATCACCACTAGACTGTAGCTTACCGGCGCCGGCATGTTACTTCTTCAGCAGCTACGTGGCGTCTCTTTGATTCTGCTTTCTTTCCTCCTCTCTCTGCTTGGAATTCCCACCTTACCCTATTCTGCCCTGTCCTAGGCCAAAGCATCTTTATTCATTCACCAATATAAGCAGCACATATACAGAAGGACTTCCCACACCACTTGCAGACCTATGAAATGCTTTCTCCAGAAGCAGTATTCTCCCAGACCAACACTTGGTATTTTACATTTATTTTTATTGTAACTATCCTGGTGGGTATGAAGATGCACCTCGTTAGAGTTTTGATTTGAATTTTTATGACGATTAATGCTGTTGGACATAGTTTTGAATGTTTCATTTGTATTTAATTTTGAAGAAATACTTATTCAAGTCCTTGGTTCACTTTTAGAAATTTAGAACTTTAGGTCTTTGTTTTTGAGTTATGAGAATACACAGAGGGAGAGGGAGAAGGGAAGGGAAAGGGAGAGAGAGAGAGAGAGAGAGAGAGAGAGAGAAGCAAGCCTTTCTTAGATATGTGGTCTGTAGACATCTCTTGTATCCTGCTGCCTTAGTCTTTTTGATGTTATGATGCTATAACAAAATATTATAGACTGGATAGTTGTTGTTAACAACAGAAATTTCTTTCTCGTTTCTCTGAAGACTGAAACATCCAAGTTCAGAGTTTGTGCAGATGTGGTTTCAGGAGATGGTTTACAATCTCATGTGAGACCTTATGTGTACTACTGTGGCCCCCTGGGGCAGAAGCAGCCAGGGAGCTCTCTATGGCAGTTTATGTCAGGGCTCTCGAGAGAAGTAGAACTCGTAGGATGAAACACACACACACACACACGCACGCACGCACGCGCACGCACACACACACACACACACACACGGAGAGAGTTTATTAAAATGGCTTGCTTGTAGGCTATGGTTCAGCTAGTGTAACAGTGGCTGCTACCAGCAGAAAGTTCAAGAATTCAGTAGTTGTTTAGCCAAGAGGCTGGATGTCTCAGTTGATCTTCAGTATACTCTTGGGAGAGTCCTGAAGAAGTAGGCTCTAATGCCAGTGAAGGAACGGAGTTGCTATCAAGAGTGAGAGCAGGCAGGCAAAGCAAGCTTCCTTCCTCCAGGTCCTTGATAATAGGCTGCCAGCAGAAAGTGGCTTGAATAAGGATGAATCTTCCCATTGCAAAGATCTGGATTAGAAGTGGGTCTTCCCATTTTAAATAATTTTTAAAAACCCTCACTGGTGTGCTTAGTCTTTAATTCCAGATGTGGTAAAGTTGTTAACGAAGAATAGTTATCACAGGGACCTTTTTATAAAAGCACTGGCCAACATAATCATAATGCAGAGTTCTTGTGACCTCATCACATTTCCAGAGCCTGCTTGTGATGCCACCATATGGGCTGTTAGGATTTCAGCATGCGGATTTTGAGGTGGGTGGAGGGACACAAACACTGAGACCACAGTAGTGGTCTTCTCACCTTCCGGAACATGTCTTCTAGTGCATAGATATTTTCTTGCTATTGTGTGTGTGTATGTGTGAGTGTGACTGAACTGAGAGCCTTGAATATATATATATATATAAAGTATTTTACCACTGAGTTACATCTCTAGCCCTTCCTTGGGTTTTAGACACGGGATCTTGTTATATAGGTGTAAGTATACTTGTTTCTTACATAAAAGCTAGCCCGGCCTGGAACTGACGTTGCTTGTGCCCTTGACTATTGGTATGTCCACCCACCTGACTGTATTTTCAGTTTTCATGTAAATCAGCATACCTACTCTTTTTCTCTTTTTGTTCTTATTTTTTGGTGCTGTATCTAAGAATTTCATGCAGAATCAAAGACTAGGGAGGTTTGCCACTGTGTATCTAATAGTTTTGTGGTATAAAGACCTTTAATATGCAACCAAACCTCTGTTTTATTTTTTTTTATTGTGCCATTTTTTGGGTGCATTTTCATATAGGGTTAGTGGGATGTGATGGATTGAGCACATTGCCATGATAGATAAAAGAGTTGAGGGAGGCTTTAAGGTCCGAGCTCTGGGTAGGCCAGTACTCACTGTGACGTTGCTTGATCTGAGAAGCCAGGGAGACATTCACATGGAATTCTGAGGCTCAGTGGAGAAACCAAGGCTGCAGAATGAAAAGTGTTCCATATTTTTGTCACAGGGAAAGCCATACGGAAAGCCATGGCACAGATCAGGCCATTAAGGAGTTGATGGGTGAAGGGAAGACCCAAGACTAAAGAAAAGAAAGAGTTGAAGAGTCCAGTAGTAAGGAGACCAGTGCGGAAAGAAAAGCACTGGGAGGGAGCAATGACTTCCAGGGTGAATGAGAGAGTGTTTCAAAGTGACAGAGTGATCGTGTACACTATATGTCTGCTTGTCTGCTGAAAGGAGAGCTGAGGAGCCTCCTTTGGGATCCATGAGGTAGAGGTGCTCATATCTTTGATGAAAACTCTCAGAGACAGCTATCAAAAGCTTGACTTGCTTCTATGTTCTACAGTCAGGTAGATCAGGGAAGTTGCATAAAGACTAAATTCCCATGAGAAGAAAGGGAAATTTGAATTGAAGATAGAAGGGGAAGTAGTTACGCAAGGGGGATAATTATTAAATAGGTTTCTACATGTCTCTAAGATGAGAAAACAAGTCCAGTGGGAAGGAAAACATCACAGTACAGTAGACAGTCGCAGTCAGCCGCACAGACAGCATAGACCTGGCTTGGGAAATGAGATGAGGTGGAACGCATAAGTCTCTATAGCCGCCAACCCTGGAGGTGTTTGAAACCCACTGCAAGGCCTTTTCCTACCGAGCCTCAGACAGTTGCCAGTCCTCATGCCAGCCATCTGATTTATCTGGAAGGTTTCCTCTACAGAAATGGCAAAGAGGATAAAAATAAAACCTTGGTGGTGTTCCATGATGTGAGCAGTATTTTCAGGATTCCAGTATCCTGAACGGATGGGACCAGAGTACTGCCACCTTTTTCTCCTCTGAGATGGGGAGGAGATCTTTCCAGTGATGTCTGCTCTATCTTTGGAACCTTCTCTCTCTCTCTCTCTCTCTCTCTCTCTCTCTCTCTCTCTCTCTCTCTCCTCTCTCTCTCTCTCAAAAAATGATTTCTTATAAGTTTAACAGAATCATATTCTGAAAATTTTACCCCCCACATTGAGCTAGTGTAGTCCCTTATGCTCTGAGATCATTGCTTTTTATCATTTTTTTCCACTCAGAAGAGTGTTCTTGAACATTTGACACACAATAATCCGTTTTCAAGAACTCAGAGGTTTTTGAAAAAAGGCCCAAATCCTTGTTAGAGCAACTTGGATTCCAACTTCTCAGCATCCAGTGCATGGTTACCTGGACTCCTTCAATTTCCTAGGTCCTGGCTGAATAGCAAACAGTTTCTTCACTGCTGTTTCAATTGTTTAGATCACTCACCTCTTTAAAAAGGGAAACTGATGCCTTTTCCCTTAACTGAAGCAGTCACATGTGCCGTGATACATATGACAGAGGCATTCCTCTTGCCTTCGGTGCATGTTTGCCTCTTCTGGGTAACCACACATAGCAATGGAATTATTTATAGTGGCATTGTCGTTTCGGGTCTGGCCAGAGGTGAAATTAAGTCAAGTTTCTCAGTGACTCTCAAACATGATGCTTTCCATCTTGACTGGTAAAATTTATGTTTTATACAAGTGTTATGCTTGTAAGTTGGGCTGTTTTCAATAAAGATCCTAGCTTTACCAATATCTGGAGACTCACATGACATGCTAGATGCTCAGTGGCCAGAGGAAAAGATGCCTGTAATTGTTTTCTAGAAGACCATTTGAATAGAGGAGCAAACAATAAAATAAAGATGTTTTAGGTGACATTAATCAGCTTGAAGAAATGAACACTTTCCTGTTCTCTCTTCCTCTCTAAATTAGGAAATGATTATGAAGAAGGTGATGGATCTCAGCCTGCAGCAACTTCCAGCCACTTGCTAAGACTATATTTCAGTACTTGGCCCATGACTTCCCTGAAGTAGAATTTCTTAATGCCAGGCAATAGAGAAAGTGTGTACCTACAGTGACGTGTGCAGGCAGAAGCAGCACAGTCAGGACGTCTCAGTTCCTACTCTTTCAGGTCTCCGTGTCAAATTCTTTTTTATTATTCTTTTCGTTCTTTCTTTCTTTTTTTGACACACAGAAAATGAACCATTTTCAAGAATCACACATGTTATTAAAACAATTGTGACTCTAACATTTTTTGTAGATACATAAAGTCTTATATGCATATGTGACAAAGAATTATAATCAAAAACCAAACTGACTGAAGGAGCAGAGGGGACCAACAGAAGCAGGAGCGAGGGGGGGATATGTTCAACACACAATGTGTATTTGGATGAAAATACAATACCAATGAATATTCCATAATGCGACTTTTTAAAAAGCACATGCATTGGTATTATAATAGATGTTTGTCCCCCAAAATGACAAAATATGAAATTCCTGATTGGGCTTGCTGATATATACACATTTCTTTTTCTTTGCAATCATCAGTACCTGATGCTTACCGGAATCTGACCTTTATTTTTTACTTCTTTTCCCCCATGGCCTTTTGGAATTTGTCTTCTCTGTACCATCAGTGGAAATGCTCATTTATGTACTTTTTAATTAAGTTTTTTGAAGGTTTCCCAGCTTTTAGTTAATTATTTATTTTTATGTGCGTTTGTGTTTGGTTGTGTGAGCTTCCGTGCCCTACATGCACGCAGGATCATGTGTAGCAGAAGAGGCATCAGATCCCCTCCACCTGAAATTACAGGCAGTTATAAGCTCTTTGTGGGTTCTGGGAATTGAACCTTGGGCCTTTTGATGTTCAGCCAGTGCTTTTAGTCTCTCAGCTACCTCTCCAGCCTCTAAATTTTTCCACATATAATATATTTTGACGATTTTTTCTTCTCCAGCTACTCCCAGTTTCTCCCCACCAATCCAACTTTATGTGTGTGTTCTTGCTAGGCCCTCTTGCACTCTCTGTCTCTTACTCTGGGATCCTTGCCTTTTAATGACTAAGTCTTCTCTCCAGTCCTGAAGCTTTCTTTTCAAAAGAGAGAGAGAGAGAGAGAGAGAGAGAGAGAGAGAGAGAGAGAGAGAGAGAGAGAGAAAGAGAAAGAGAAAGAGAAAGAGAGAAAGTAAAGTCCTTGTTAAGTCTTTACAGGTAACACTGGTCACAGTTCCTCATTTGGAAGGAAAAAGTCATTCATGGCGTCCTATGTTGTGTTTCCTTCTTTAGGCCACAAGGTTCATCTTATGGATGCTGGACTGTGCTATTGTGTGTATGTATGGAGGGGTGAGTTTTAGGTAGCTTCCCAAATTAGATTACCATTAACTCAGCATCCATGCTCTATGTTGAACTGAGAGTGAAGTTGAGTGTGGAGCCAGTTTCAAAACTTATGTTTATAGTCCCTGCATGGCCCCTTCCCTGCCCTCTCTTGAGTGTGTGGGATTCCCTGGACCTGGAGTTGGGTAATTGTGAGTCTCCTGATGGAGGTGCTGGGGACCAATTCAAGTCCTGTGAAAGGGCAAGTACTCTTAACCCCAGAGCCGTCTCTCCAGCCCCACTGAACCTCCCTCCATGCTTACCTGCAGAGGTAGTCTGAGCAAGGGCATGCTTGGCAGGGAGGCAGCACCTAGCTGATCACTCTGCCTTTAACCCCGAGCTGGCCACCAGCTGGTTTTCCTGAGTTCTCTCTCCTCAGCTCTTGGCTTTATCACCCTGCCACATTATATTCTCAGAGCCTGCACACCAGGATCTATTGCTTATCATTTAGTCTCTGATTTCAAAACTAACCTCAAAATGAATCAGCTTCAAATTTAGCATGAATTATGTATTTAAGAAAGGGATGCAGATTAAGTGGCTTTCTCGGGGCCTAGGAAAGATTTCTGCTAAGTAGATTCGTTCAACAATTTTTTTTTTTTGGAAGAAAAAATTGCTTGGAAAATGACATTGCCCAGACAAGACTGATACATTATGGTAGCAAGGAAAACACTAATAATTTTGATGACCATTAAATGCTTTTCTATATGATATTAAAGGTCAAAATAATGGGGTGCTTTAATGAAATATCAGAGGCCTCCACAGAGTCTAGTATTTGTCATCTTAATTCCTTTGTAAAATTAAATCCTCCCAATTTCCAAATTATTCACGTACGTAATTATTCCATCAGTTCAGTCACTTACATCTGCCCTGGCATCTTTTGTTGACTTGTCATTCATTCAGTGTAAGAGATAATAAATTCACTGAAGCAATCTTGCTGCATTTACATTGTAGGGAAATGGTCCTTCGTGAGATAATTGCTACTCAACTGAAAAAGTCCCAGCTTGGTGTTCATAATCATTTACTAATTGATAGATACCATGATTTCTCAACTAACTATAGTGCCCCAATCTCTCAGTTTTAGTAGTTTTCTATTTAAACATCCTAAATACTGCCTAATCTTAGTAATATTATAGCGGTATTTTCCAAGCAATTACATAAGGAAACAGCTTCATAGGGGGGTCCTTTGGTAGATTGGCTTCTGTGGTCTCATGTAGACATGTCCCCAGTTCGGTGTAAAAGTTCGTAGGGACCACCTTGCCTTTGACATTCAGAACACTCAATGTAAGTGTGTTCCAGCTTCACAGTGCCTCACATTTCCGGAACAATGTCATGTATCATGCTTGAGTTCCTGAGCTCTGCAAGTCTGGCAGACCAGGCTGTGGCTTCCATACAATGATGAGTCTCCAGGATGCTTGTTACTCACCTAGTACACACTCCGTTAGGTTTTCAAATCCATTTTTGGTAAGCAAGGGGCAAAGTCCCTTACCTATGCCGTTGCCCAGTGATCAGAGAGATTTCTGTGATTTCCTGGAGAAGGTGCCGAGGGCCCTCATGGTTGTGTGGGGTTATCACTGGTGGCTGCAGTTCACTGGCAGGTTTTATTTTATTTCATTCAGTCCTGTTTCTTCTTAGGGTTAAGGTCATGGAAAAAAGGCCAAGTAACTCACATCACTGGCCATCTCTCCATCTTTACTTAAGGAGCATAAATTTATTTCTGTGGTGTGTAAAGGAAAACACATGTGGTCCTCATTGTTCAGTACATAGGGACAGCAGGCAAGTCGTCATAGATACAGACAAAAATCACTTGTTTGCCACAACATATTGAAGTTATAGCCTATGAAAGCAGTAGAAAGCAACAAAAATATGCAAGGCTATCAAGCAAGAGATTTCATATATTAACAACAACAACAACAACAACAATAATAATAATATTCATCAGTAATATACAAGATCCAAATTCCCATGATTTATTGATCTTTAACTTTTAATGTGCCTCTGCAAAAAAATACTAATGTAATAAAGACATTCAGACACAGTGAGTATTCAGGAGTCAAGGTGTCAGGATTTGAACCCAGACCTCTAGTGCCTATACGCCTATACTCCTACGGATGTACTGTGCCTGTGCAGACTTGAACAAGTGAAGGCTCCCATAGGATAAAATGAATGCTTCAGAGAAGACCATGGAGGTCACCTGAATAAGAGCAGTTTCAGAAGATAAATAGTGTATCTGTAACTTCAGACTGTGTTCTATGTTTACTTTTGACATATATGTCTATGCTCGTATGTGCCATGTGTGTGAAGGTGTTCCCAGAGGCCAGAAGAGAGCTGGAATTACAGGTGGTGCTGAAGTGTCTTGTGTGGGTGCTGGGAAGAGCTCATGCCCTCTTTTGTATCTGCATGACAGAGCCTTCTCTACAGCTCTTCCCCACAAATTGTGTTTGGTTATCATTGTTGCAAAAGATTTCTCCCAAATACAGACCAAGTCCTGAAAACACTTGAATAACTGAGTAAGGAAAGAGTTGTGTTCGGTGGAGATTGGAGTGCTCTGTGGGTTTGTGGAGAGAACAGTGCATCCCAGAGAGTTTTTCCTCAAGCAAGTGTTTGAGAAGCTATGTTCTGGTCCTTCGGGAGATGCTAAGTCCATCTCTGCTTGGGCACCAGAGTCTCTGATCTTGGGAGCCCTCGTCAGCCGTACACTTCTTGGCAGAGTGCAAAGAAATCTGTCCCTAAACGAAATTACTGAACTGCTGCATTAATACGATCCAGGAGCTCTTTCTACCCCTGGGCCCCTCGTCGTGTTAGCTGATAGGCTCCATTGATTGTGTAAGGCAGCGTGAGATGAGCTTTCTGTTCTGTCGCATGCAGCGAGTTGCATTCTAACTGACGCAGGTCCCCCAGAAGGTCTCAAGGAGGTTGTGAGCACAGGCGTTGAGCCTTCAGGGGAATTAGAGGCCTGCATGAGGTGCAGCTGGAAAGGGAAAGTCTTACGGTAGGAATACAGAAAGTTGCTGTGATCACGAGACTAAACTGCTGTGCTCTACCGCTCAGGGCCAGCTGTCTCAGGTAGGGGCTGTGCCACTGTCTTGATCGGTACTTCTGCATCTATCACAGTGACCAGACAACCTTGGCTCCTTGGTGTTAGTGAATAGAGGAAATAAGCAAGTATAAATGTGTATGGGGGATTCATTGAGAAGCCGACAATTATATCAAAGAGTTAGTTTTTCTAGACACTAGAGTTAAGTATTTTTTAATATGAAATTTAGAAATAAATAGAAATTTAGAAAGATGGAGGAGAGAAGCAGGGTGCTAGATTGTAAGTGGGTTGAAGAGCTATGGGTAAAGGGGATTTGAACGGAGCTGTAGAGTCTCTTTTCCAGGTCATAAAGCGGCCTTAGGAACGGTTTCTTCCCTGCCAGGGCCTTTGTGTTTTTTTACCCTCTTCAAATGGATTTTTTACTCCCAAACATCTTCCAAAATATTTAATTTTGTAGACTGAGTATAAAGGATAAAAATCCAGGCCTTTTTCTAGGTCACATCTCAATATAAACTCTACACGGCAATGAGGGACGTGCCATATGGAAGATGCTATCAAGGGTCCCTGGCTCTGGCTCAGACGGACGGAAGACAACTGTCCTAAAAGAGCAACAGTGTGCAGACGGGGGACATCACCCCTGAGGCCTGACAGAAAACTCACTGCCCAGGAAAAATATCCCTTTTCCTAGGAGAAGATATTATTTCTCCTTAAGTTAAAAATAAAATTCACCAGAAAAACTTGCCTCTCTTAAAGGTTTTAGCATAGAATACTCATTTGGGCTTTGAGAAGAGTTTATTTGGTCAACAAGTTGTAAGGCATTTTTCAGCCTTGAATAGCATCTGCCGTCTTAGTATTCTTTGCATGTCTGGCTAGCTGGGGAAATGGTATGAAGAACTGTCTCTAAAAGTCAGGACTCAGGTGAGCAGAGGAGTGTGTGAATGCAACTTTCTACGTGTCTGATTATAAATTTTTAATTAACTCAATCTTTTAAAACTAGCTAACTCATCAGAACATGGGATTGTTTGTGGCTTGGGGTCTAAGCGTGAATGAATGTGAATGGCTGAAGATCCTACACATGTTAATGCTTATGGCTTGGGGTGCTTTTCTCTTGTAGACAGGGCTAGAGGAAAGGCAGCGACCCTCTCAGTCTCAGCTCTGCTTTTGAAGTCTTGGCAGGATATAGATTTCTCTACCCCTTATGAAGTAGCCTAGTTGTTGACTGGATACTGGGATGTTTTGTGTAGACTGGCACCTGGCTGCCTTATATCGCCTGAGAGGTAGGCACACTGAGGTCTGTACCTGACTGCCTTACATTGCCTGAGAGGTAGGCACACCGCGAACTGGCACCTGACTGCCTTACATCACCTGAGACGTAGTTACACCGCAAACTGGTATCCCACTGCCTTACATCACCTGAGAGGTAGGCACACCGGAAATGTCTTTTTTATTAAAAAAAACTAAAGCCATGAGACCTGTGAGGTAGCTGAACTTAACAGCCCATTATTTTAACAAATATGCTTTGTTGTTTAGCAGAGCTTTTGGGGTTGCTCTGGATCCCCTAAAATGACTCACTTATGATGGCAAAGGTACATACCGCTCAGGTCTTATATTTCCAGTTTCCAACTCACAAACTCGGAAATAACTTAAGCTGGAGTTTCCTTAAGTAAAACACAATTTTAATATTAGTTTTATTCCATGTACTAACTGTATACCAAGCCAGACTTCCTTTAAATATCTTTGGAGAGTTATCACAATTAAAATATAATTGTTTGCAGTAGGAAGATTTTTATATACAAGTTTTGTGTTTTATTTACAAGCTTGAAAATGTTACAGCCATGACTTACGAATGTTAAGCTGATGGTATTAAAATGTTGTCAAGCAAAGTAACTCAGCTTTAGCAGAACGTGGGCTTTTATTTTTATCTCAGTGCTATTGGGGAATGCAAATAATGATTTTCACCTGGCCTGCTGCTAACCAGCAGCAATGCAGAGAGCATTCTTGAGTCTGTTTGCAGAGCACGGGACAAGGGTTGCCTAAACGAAGGTGCTTGACTCTGTTTGAGTAGTCCAGTTTTATGTGGATCTAAAACTATAGATGAAGGTCTAATGTCCTTGGATATTAGGGGTGGAGCTTGCCACTGTTTGCATCTAAAATAATTTCCCAAGTTGACTTTTGAATCTAAACAAAACTCACATTCAAATTGGCTTCTGCACTGCACCACAGTCAGAGTGGAATAAACCATGTGCACAGCTGAGTTCACCATGATGTGTTTCCTGTTCTTACGCCAGACTGAGTCTGTGGCTAATTTCAAATGTGGGCTTCACTGAGGTTTCTAATTCTTTGAAGTTGAGTAAAACTTTCAACGTTATAGCCAAACAGCTAAGCTTCTTTTGAGGGTAGGCATGCATTTCACACTGTGAACAATAAACACTGGGCACTTCAGGTTCATTATATTCTCCACATAGTTGTTGATGCATACTAACAATTTATATGAGTGATAAAAATACAAGATTTAGGGATAGACAGTGGTGGTGCATGCTTTTAATCTCAGCACTTGGGAGACAGAGGCAGGCAGATCTCGTGAGTTCAAGGCTAGCCTGGTCTACAACAGCTAGGGTTGTTACACAGAGAAACTCTGCCACAGGGGGGGAAAACCCCACAAGACTTGGTTATAAGTTTTTCACACCCTAATGACATATCCTTGTGTGATCTGTGTTTGCTTTTCTTCCACATTTAATTGTAGGAAAATCAAATGAATGATTGGAATCATATAACTTCAAATTAATGGTTAAAAGTTTAAAGATTATCAGAATATTACAATTTAAAATATGTAAAACTGTCATGATAAGTCTTTTACAGAGTAGCAAAAATATATTAAAAAAATTGCAATATATATATTATATCAGTTAAACTGCCATCAATGACATTTAAAGTGTTGTGGTGTGCTGACCTTGAATAGTATTTACTCTGCTGATTCTTCTGGGCCTCTGGCCTGAGCACGTTGGTGGTATCCTAGGATGGCAGCCAGTCTGTCATTGATTATTCCTTTATCCTTTTATCTGTTACCTCAAATCTTTGTCCCTCAGCGTTCTTTGATGATTGCAAGTTAATATTTGATAGCTTAGTTTGGCAAAGTATTTGTGAAGCATTGGCCTTGGCTGGCACCAGCTAATCCCTTGATGCCTGTGGGTAAATGGCTTCACATGGGCTAATCACGCACTTTGTAGATTTGTAGGACCATGGTTGTTTATAGCCGTGGAAAGAGAAATGTCACACATTTATGTTCCTCGATAAAGGAGTTTTCGAATTTTATTGTACTGAAGGAGTCTCAGAGGACTTGTGTATATGTCAAGGCATCTCTGCCTCCCAACATAATGCATCTACTATTTCTAGATCTAGCTGCTAGTCATATGTTTGCTTTCTTTTTTTAAACATGGCTCAAGTCACCATCAGCCTTGGTGTTTAGGAACTAGAGATTCATCTTTGTTATTTTAATACTGTAAAACAAATTCTTCAGGATAACTTTAAGTAGGTAATTGGGTTTGACCCTCTTTCACTACAAAGAAAGTCTTTTCCCTTTGCCTCAGAGCATCAAGATGCTGACTACCTCAGAGGAGAGAAGAGCATCCTGTCAGTATGGCTCCTAGACTTGGAGTTGGCTGTTATTAGTTAGTGGGAATCTTGTAAGTTTGAAGTAGGCTCTTATTATAGGAGCTTATAAATTTCTAAGGCACTTGTAGGTCGGCTCCACTGATGAAAACCACAGCTGTTCTTTTGGAACCTTACATGAAAGCTCTGTCAGTCTTAGTGTTGGTTTTTCTACATCACGTTAGTGAGTATGACATGACTTATTTTCTGTGTCTGTTACAAAAGAAGATTTTATTATTATTACAAAGCTTATCTTAAAAATTGTGTGTGTGTGTGTGTGTGTAAATTCTTCAAGCTACCCTCCATCCTATGGTTTAAGTTCTTCCCATGAAGCAGATTTGATGTGTTTCTCTTACTTAAGGACCCCACTTATGTGGCCTCAATGAAAGCCCAGCCACCCTAAACAGACTTACAGATATTTGGACACTGACATCCAAGGATAGTATAGGCTCATCACATGGGATCCTCACTAATGGGGCACACGTGACCAGGTTGGCTAGAAGGACTCATACATACATTAGGGTCCCTCCACTACACAACACAATAAATTTCTTACAATGCTCTATCTGTCTTCAGATCTCAGTTGCTGTCTCTTCCGTCTACCAGGAAGTCTTTTTCCCCCATCATTCTAGAAGTCTTGCTCGCGATTCATGTCTGTCTTCTGAGCCTTGTCCAACTCTCTCAACAAGTGTCTTTAATAAATAATATGCACTACTCATTAACTCTCCATGCTTAAGACACTAGAAAACGAGAACAATTTGCCCCAAGGTGGTTTATAAGAGTTTAGAGATCTGTTGTCTATATAAGTCAGGCAAATACCTAGACACATGCCAAGTTAGGGTCTTCATAAGGGCTGCAGTGTTACCTAGTACAATCACAGAACCCCAACATACATGAACACCGCCAGTTGGTATCATTGTATTGGTGTGTTGTGTGTTTTAAAGGATTCACTAAGCAAAACAAGAAAAGCCAGGGATTATACAAACACTCACCTAGTCAATGGAAGTTCCCATGTTTTCCAAGATAGTGAGTCATTTTCCTTAATCTAGGTTATATATGATAAGTTTAAAACAATCATTTTTTAGATGTATTAACATTCCCCATTACTATACTTAGATGTTACTTCATGTACATGCTTTTCTCAGAATGATATCAACTTTTAAAATATATTTGAAAAGTTTTAAAGCACATATGTGTTAGTATATGTTATAGACAAAGCATTTATGACCGTCTAACTGTCTTATTTTACTAAATACTTGCCTGTTTTTCTTTAAATGTGAACCACTGTCCAGTCAGGCTGAGCAGGTCAAAACACTAGATAATGCCCTCCTGTTTTTTCTATAAATACTATCCTTGAGGTAAATTCTTATGTTTTTTTTAACTTTTGTACTATTCTCAATACAAAAGTTATGGAAAATGAAAAATAAACTTGACATGTTTTCTAGACTCCAAACTACTCCTTTGAAGGTAAACAGCACATATATATTTTAAATAGGCAGGAGCTGCAGTCAGTAGGTCATGCATAGTAATTGAGAGCTGATCTTTCCCACTGGTCTTAACACTTGAGATAGATCTTTTGTGCCTGTTCAGGTGATCACATGAGTGAGCCTGTATGAAGCACTCTGAACAAACTTACTCCATGGTAATGCTAAATAAACATCTCATTATGATGACCTCCATGTTTTCCTTCCATAATTGTTGAACATGAAACATTTCCCAAAGTTTACATAGACTTCTTGTATATTTGCATGTTTATGTGAATATATGGAAGACAAGGTAGATGAACCCATTCCTGTAAAATGAAATTTCAGATTTAGTTTGTCCCTACTTCTGATATATTTGGCCCTTTGAATTCTGGCCCCTGTTTTCAGAAGAAAGTGGACCTTCAAAGGTATCTTTTGGATGTTCCCTTCCTTCCTTCCTTCCTTCCTTCCTTCCTTCCTTCCTTCCTTCCTTCCTTCCTTCCTTCCTTCCTTCCTTCCTTCCTTCCTTCCTTCCTCATCTTCTCTGCAGTCACAGTAGGCTGACATTAGTTCTTACACACAGTGTCCTATTGGTCAGCTCTGTCTGCTCTGTTTACCCTGCTCACTTTGGAAATTTGGCTAAGTCGTCAGCGACTGTGCAGTAACATACCAGGTTTCTGGCTCTATGACCTTCAGGGAAGACACTCAGAGTTCTCTCAGACATCATAGGTTGCCAGATAAATTGGCAAGTGAAATTTTCCCTCTCCCACCTTAGAAGAAAAGTCCTTAGCACATGAATGATACTTTGTTCTAATAAAGTGATGTAAAAACATTACAGTTGAAATCCTAGAAAATTTTATAAATGGTTCGTTTGTGAGTATGCATGTGTATGTTATATTTGTGTTTATGTTCACATGTGTGCACAAACTCCTGTGTTTGTGTAGGTGTGCAAGTGGGTATGGCAGCTGTAGGTTATTTCTTCTCAGATTGCTTTCCCCTTTGATAACTAAGGCAGGATGCCTTGGCCATTTACTTTCCATTCAGCCGGTCTAGGACTTGCCCTTGAGAATCCCCCTGTCTCTGCACCTGAGTGCTAGGATTAAAAGAGCGCATCTACCCCTCCCCCACCCTTGGCTTCTCTGTGTGTACTAAGGATTCCAACTGAATCCTCTCCCCAGCCCCCAGATTTTTTGCTCAGTGTGGATTTTGAATCACATTTCATTATTCAAATGAACTGACCCAGGGAAGGAGAATCATGTCCTTGTGATTGGGAAGCTGAAACACACCATGCTTGCTGAGGATGCTGTATTTTTCAGCTGGTTAGTGGCCTAGCCAGTTTGTGGATTCTACTCAAGTTGGAGGACATTCCCTGCACTCCAGATTTTCTCCTCTGAATTGGAAACAAATCCCTTATTTATTTATTTTTCAGATTGTAAAGAATTAAGAAATATTAGAGAGATTAATGTGGTGATTTAATGTGAAATGATTGCCTTCTCTTTTAACAACCCAAGTACTGTGAAGGTGGAGTACAGTAGACCAGAGGACTTAACCTCTGTGTGTGGAAGCTGAGATGGAAGGCTTTTGGGAAATGTTCCCTTGACTAATGTTTAGAGAGACGTGTAATCTTTCTAGTTTGTTTTAGATTTATAATTCTTTAATAGTGTAAGAAGAACACTAACAAAATTTGGAAAACATGGCTGTATTTTGAAAACTCAGGCAATGGGTGTGGCTCACAATTTGTGGTGGATGTTAAGTACCTGTAAGTTTTGACGTAATTTTTTTTATTTCTTTCTTTTCTTTTTTTTGTTTTTTCTTATTTATGTATGTGTGCATGTATGTGCATGTGTGTGGTAATCAATTGATTCACAGCATCATGAGGTTTCTTTGGAATGAACATTGAGTTTGACTGAAGAAAACCGTGTCATTTCCAATGGAGATGAAAATGAACAGATGTAGAGAATGAACCTTCAGATTAATCTCCTGCTTACCCCTTCCTGGCAGCACCAACTGACAGGAGAGTGGGAAGGATCTGCCGCAGGGAAGGTTTTTAAATGTCTCTCTGCAGATATATTTTGGGGTTCAAAGGAGCAACTTGGAGGAGATAAAATTGTCATTTTGTTTTGAAATATGCAGAGAAAACATTCTTCTTTTTAAAGTCATTTTCCCTTGAACTTATTACTGTATCATTTTTAAAAGTGGGAGAGCTTTGAGTCTAACTAGGGTTTTGTTTCCCTCCCTGCTCGCTGACTGAATGCTGTCTATTATCTTAATCGTGTTAATGTACTGCTTGCTGTATCTGTGGCTGCCGGAGAACAAGGGCTTTCTGTCCTTCCTCTGTCCGTGATCTGAGCTGCACACCAAGCACGGGTTTGCAAACAGTTCAGGGTTTACTCTGAGCTGATCAATCCATGCAAAACCCTTTATTTAGTGAGATCAATAAAGTCTAATGAAGTCTGTGTTCCAGTTCCCCTTTAGGGATCACTGTTAGGGTAGGAAGGTGTCTGTTTTTCTGTTCAAAAACAAAAATCAAAATTGTGGCTTTTTTAGAATTTTTAAAATTTTTTTAGTTCATTTTTTCATTCCAACCAGAGTTCCCCCTCTCTCCTCTCCTCCTCTTTCCTCCCCCTTCCCATCCACTCCTCAGAGAGGGTAATGAGTTCCTTAGGGAGTCAACAAAGCCTGGCCCCTCCCCCCAGTATCAAGGCTGAGCATGGTATCCCTCCATAGGGAATAGACTCCGAAAAGCCAGTTCATGTGCCAGGGACAAATCCTGATCTCACTGCCAGGGGCCCCACAAAAGACCAAGCTACACACTTGATTTCTTAAGACAGAGCCCCCTCCAAACAAGCTTAGCAATCTATAATGAAGAATAACGAAGAGAAGTATAGCTCAAACAAGAAAATAGGAAGGCTAGGAAAAGTTGTGATAGATGATATCCACTGCTAACTCATCCTATGAGATAACTGCTACTCTGTGGATTCTAGAAACTCCCACAGGCTAGCAGCATCCTTGATGGTGGGACCTCGCATGGTGATCTGTCCAGCGTAGTTTTAATATAGATACAGGTGTATGCATCAAGCATAAGACAATCTGCAGTGTATTATACTTTGCTTCTGGTTCTAGGATTTTCTCTCAAGTGACTTTTCAGCGGTTTTCATTCTAGCCTTTAAAATATTTATGTATTTAAGTAGTAAGAGAATATTTGGGATATAAATTTTCCAACTCTTGCATCCGGACAGAATAGAGGCCCAGAGATTGACCCCCTTTATATGAAAAATATTAGAATAAGAGACCACCTTGCTAATCCCTATAACATGTAATACATTTTTTTAAAAATATTTATTCATTTATTATGCATTCAATATCTGCCTACACGTGTGCCTGCAGGCCAGAGAGGGCACCAGATCTCATTACAGATGGTTGTGAGCCACCATATGGTTGCTGGGAATTGAACTCAAGACCTTTGGAAGAGCAGGCAATGCTCTTAACCACTGAGCCATCTCTCCAGCCCCCCATGTAATACATTTTTATATATTTCCATTTTCTTCTGAAAAAGTCTCACATTTTTTCTTGGAAAAAATTTATCTTCATAACAGTTCTAGTTATTAAAAGTTATTCGGTTTACATATGAAACTATTGAATAATTCATAGCAAGTCCCCTTGATGAATTTTATGTTCTCTACTATGTTTCACTAAGTAGGAGAAGATGCTTATGTTTATATGAATTAAATGTTTATACTCTTGGGTATTAAGAATGAAGCGCATCTAGTCTTCTACAAAAATGTTATGTTTAAAAAGTTTGGACGAATTGCCTTATAAGGTATTAGTCTAAGAGTTTACTTCAGTTTTATAATTAGAAATATTAGTACTAACTTTTTCTTTAGTTAATGTGTTTGATGGCATTGAATGCTAGTGGAATTCTATATTTAAAAAGAATTGTTTGTATTACGTAGCCCTTCTACCATGGAATCCAGTAGTTAAAAAATAAATAAATAAAAAATAATTCTTATGTGGCAGGACCCCTACACTCAGGAATGCATGTGGCTGTCTACACAAGACCTGTACAAGACCAATCCAGTCTATGTTGTAGAAATGAGTAGGGTGAGAACTCATTAACAGGTACCCAGAACTCAGGAGCTATGGACTATTGATAACATCTGGGGAGAGGGAGCCCATTTTCTTTATAGCTGTGGCCCCTGTTGGAGGGACCGTACTCCAGCGGAGCTCGATTGGAATGGATGGGTTGCTATAAAAAAAATAGGGTAAGAGGGCGGTAGGTAATGAGGTATAGCGGATACCAGAGATGTTTGGGGAGGAGATGGATGAATAGGTCCAAAATTCAATCTATGCAAGTCTCAATGATTAATAATTAAAAGTTAGCTAACTTATATTGAAGTTGTTAATTAAGAAAAATGAAGTTCTTGACACATCATCCAATGAAAGCCAGTAACTCGAGGTCGTGGTGAGATGGCCTGAGTGGTAGGGAAAGAGGTATGTGGCGGAGCAATTAGGAACCTGCCTTCTTCAAAGCTAGGACTGGAGGTAGGTGCTAGGAAACACAGTCCTGTTCTTGACCATCCGAGCTTTGTCTGGACACTTCTGGGCACACCTGGTGCTGCAACCCTCTTCTCGTCATTTGTACTTGTCACCCTGACATTCCTAGGCTCATTTCTTCTCCTTTCTTCTCCGGAAGACTTTGCCCAAAACATGCTTTTTCCGACTATCTTCTCCCTCTCTTCCACACAAACCATAGTCACTCAGAGACCGCTTAGGATACGGTCTTCATTGTGTCAGATAACTCCGGTACTTGATGGAACTCTTAAGAAAGAAACTCTTCCTATTTCTATTTGTGCCTCAGTGTTTACACACCGTAGCTACTCACACATTCAGCCTTGTTCCTCAGACACTTCTTTTGTTTCAAAGCACATTTAGTCTGAGGATGGTTTTATTTTATGTAACGAGGGTGATTTGGGCTTCTTGGTAACCATCTCCTTGCTACTTTATCAATATTCTTTTTTTCCTTTTTTGTTGAGTGAATGAGGGTAAAGATTAACATCTGTTGGAGAGCTAAATGAGACAGAACCATCCAACAGCTGGAATTTGGGTGTAGAATTGGGGAAGGAGTTTGGGAATTGAATGCTTGAAGTTGGTTGTCTTAAGGCAGATTCTAGGGAACAGAGAAAACTCCTGAGGATTGACGATGAGTGGGGGCCCAGAGGGGGGTCAAAGGAAGCAGTGGGGAAATCAATAATTATGAGTTGGTACAAAGAATTTTTCAAGCATTAAGCAATTGCCAAGGACTTGGGAAACTGGGAGAAAGCCAAGAAAAATGAGGCATAATGACAAGCTCCCCAGTGCTGAGTGGGAGGGCTTCGGGGTCCCTCGAGGACAGTTTCGGGAGAGTGGTTAAGATGAAGACCTGGGCTTCTTTAGGAAAACACACACATGTTTTCACATGTCATTTGTAATGATACGTTTGACATTTTGGTTTATTTAGGTGGTCTCTATTGACCCTTCACCCCTGGGTAACGGGAAGGGTGAGAGTTTCTTGTGGTCGTGTTAGTTGATTGAAAGCAACATATAGTAAAACATATTTTAAGTGTTGGATAATTATATGAAACTACACAGATAAACGTTAGCATTTCCAAGTGGTTCCCATGGACTCTTTTGACTGTGTTTGTCCTGGAATAAGCCTATGAACTATAAGCTATCAACAGTTCCTGTGAGTAAAGTCAGATTCCATAAGAAAATTATGACACCTGAGCCCCAGGAACTCTGTCAGCAGAAGTGGGGAAATCCACACCAAGTTTAGTTTACAAATTGAGAGATCAAGCCAGCATGTTCTTGATAGTATGGATAACAGCTGTGCAGTGTGTGTGTGTGTGTGTGTGTGTGTGTGTGTGTGTGTGTGTGTGTGTGTGAGAGAGAGAGAGAGAGAGAGAGAGAGAGAGAGAGAGAGAGAGAGATATTTCTATTTCTTTAACACTGTATATTCACCCAGGTTCACAATTGATTACTGGATAAAGGAGTCAATGGAGTGTCTGCCTGACTTTGGCATAAATACAGTTTCCATTGTACCAGTCTCTTCTGTATTGTGGTTCATATGTTTTCTTTATTTTGGTCCTGTTGTTTCTTCTAAATAAAAACAGATTTCCTGTACAGGTACTATTGTGTAAAATATCAATCTGTACCATAGATAGGCATTCATTTCTATTTCTATGAACAAGAGTAACAGTTTTATACAAATCTATTTCTATTATATATAAAACTTGCATATCTATGTATTTTATTTCTTTTTGTTTTGACACATATACTATTTCCTGTTGTTGATGATTCTGTGCAAAATTTTTGTGCAGAATTTCAAATAACCGTATTTTCCAGCATCCATTCTAGGATGACATAGAAGGGAATGGGAATTTAAGAAATCTTTGGCCTATCTATGTAGCCCATCATTTAAATGACCAAGACCTATATACATATATATCACATATGTGACAGACACATATAACACACATAACTTAAAAATGTGTACTTCCAATCAAGACATTTTAATGTGTTTGTGATGTATTTTTGCCAAAGTATTTAGAAATAATTTAAAAACAGTAAATATTGTTCAGTTTGTGGATTAAGAAAGATATAAAGTGTATAAAACAGGCATTAGGAATGACAAGTCAAATAAGCAGTAAAGAAGGCAACAATGAGGAGGCCATCGTCACAAAGGAGATGAATGGATTTATTTACTCTTTGATGTTATCCAACCGCCAACACTTCCTCATTGGTTTGCCTTCATAGAGCATCAGTGTCATTTGCACAGTCTGAGATAGCCAACGGTCAAGGTCATTGCTTGAGGCAGAAACTTCCCTTTTCAAAACCAATAGCTGAGAGTTAATAGCTTACACTTGTATCCCATTGGCTGGAGGTTTCACACAAGAGTAGATAACCTGATAGACGCAAGGAATGCACTTGCTATCTTTGCCTATGGAAGAAGGTGCGAGTGGAAATGGGATTGCAATTGTAGGTCTGGTTGCAGTGGAGCTGGTGCAAATGAAGAGCAAACATCTCATTTTTCACATTATTATTGTTCACCTATTCCATGCCCATTTAATATGACCCAGTGTTTAGACACTGTGCCTTACCCAGTATTCCCAAGATACATTTATTTTGCAAACCTGCTACTCTCATGTTCTAGAACTTACAGATCCATGGCATCTGCGCAGTAAGTTTAATTTAATTACTGTTGGAGATTCATTTGTGTTCTGCCAGGTTGGGTTTAGTCTCAGCTGAGTTCTCAGATCTTGTCACCACTCACAGATTTCAGCCCTCCATGGCTCACAATAGGACAAAGCATAAAGGAGACACAGAATTAGGGTCACATCAAGGCTGATAGGCGGACCTGACGACGGTAGCAAACCTACTCAAAGTCACAGGTGCCTCTGCCCAGCCCATTCTTCCTCCTTCAGGCGAAATCAGATTTGGTTCACATCACCTGAACACATGGAGGTTGATCCTGATGGTTATTTTGTAGAATATCTTTTGAAAATTCAAGTTTTTTGTGTTCTCTGCATTCCTTTCTGGTTTTTAATTTTCTAATAGAGTGGAAAATAACTTCATTTAGGTGCTTTTCAAGATTTACAAGAATTTTTAGCATAACAAATAAAATAGATGGTGATTATATACATATTTTCTCCTTCTTTAAGCAGTTCAAAGTTGACTTTCCCATTGGATCAGACTATGACATCTGGTTTTCATAGAATGAGCACTCTTACTGAGTAAAAGACTGGTTTTTATAGAAAACTTATGGAGTACATCTATACATATTAAAGTGTGCTGGCTTAGCCTTCCTTAGGTGCATTGTTAGGTCTTCTTAAAACCCCAAACACAACAAAACTTGAGAGCACCAGTGTTCCTGAGATAAGTGCATGCTTGTGGGGTCACTCAGTTCCCATATGTGCTCCCGCTCTCTCTGCTAAAGACAAAAACTACAAACTAATTAAACTATTTATGTAAACGGATGCATTATACAAGAACGGTAACCAGGAGCTCTTGACTCATTCTGCTTGCCTTTAAAGTGTGTGGTTCTTTTAAAAACTTTGGAATTGGCCCTTAAAAAGTATTTTTTTTTTTGCAAAAGAGTTGATTATTTTCTTTGATCATCCTATCACTATAGAACAATGAAGATCAATATTGATGCCATTAAACTTCATACATAATAGATTGAGTCCTTTGCCTGGCTCTAAATAGGGTATATTTGTGTATTTGTGGCAAAAATCAGCACTTGTTCTTAATCTAATTTTTCCTATTGCTTATCTTCATTTCTTACTCTTAATTTTTAATATACAGATAAAATTAACAGTTTAGATTTAGGAAGCTTGTTTTTCATTTGTTTGTTGTTTTGTTGTTAGCTTTTGAAACAGTTTCACGCAGCACAGGGTGGTCTTAAACTCTGTCAGCAAGCATGGCCTTGAACTTCTGAGCCTCCTGCCTCTACCACAGAGTGCTGGGATCCCAGGTGGGAACCGCCACTACTGCTTATATAGCACTGGCTTTGAGTATGCTAACAAGTAAACACTCTAAGCAAGAACAAGAGCCTGAGCTCAGGACCCAGCCTGGCACTTGGACTTTAGGCTGCGTTCAGCTCCTGACTTCAGGGTAACTTTAGCATGGTGTGGAACTTCTCAGGATGCCCTTTCCCCCACTAGAAAGTGCAGAGTTTGCACTGTGTGGCTGCCAAGATTCCTTTCAGGTCTGCCGTGGTCATTTTCTGACCACTTTCATCTTAAAAGCAACATAAGATCAAACAAAAAAGATCTGCAGTTCTTTAAACCCGTGTTCTCCACGGAAGGATTTGTATGCACATCTGCGTAATTCATGTTACCTGAGGGTCCGTGCTTTCCCGGTAGTTAAAACTCTGACTACATTTTTTAACCTAGTTGTGTGTGTCTTGGGACCCTAAATTACAGCCTGGAGGCTTTTTCTTTTTGATACTAGGGACACCTAAATAAGATCCCTGAAGCTGTTGATAAGCAGAGCTGTGGGCGAGCAACCCTGCTGAGTGACAAGTGTCTTTGAGGGGTGCAGGACCTCAGAAGGACAGCAGTGTCCTATTGCCTGTGGGCTTTTGTCCCAGCCCCGTGACTGACTTCTGTCCATATAGATTAGTTTATTTAATTTGAGCTTGGTGATTTCAGTCTCAATTAGTACTGCTTAGAAGGTTGTGGTATTGGAAGTAGGCAAAAGGATCTTGCCCCGTAGGTCATTGCATGCTTTCTTGGTAGCTGCAGTCAATTTTCTCTTGAAAGGCATATTAAATACCAGTCTAAAAACTAACTATGATAAGCAAACCACTTTTCAGCTTTCAAAAATTCATGGGTTTATTTCAAATACATTGTGATTTGTGAGGGAGATAGAGGACAAAACCAGATTGCGGGGACATTTGTGGGAGATGAGGCTCCTTAATGAATCCTCGCCCGCCTACGATGAAGCTTGGATAATGTAGGTTTGGAAAGACGAACTAACAATTCTTTACTGTCCATCCTTAGACAAGCTCTTACTACTGGAAGCAAACAGCTTTGGCAGAGAGTGTAGACTAGACAGCTGTTAATTTGTTCGGATGACTCAGTTACTCTTAGAAGACTTGGTTCAGTTCACTTGGTCAGGGGTTTTTACTTGGACTACACAGGCGCTGTGCGTTCAAACATTGTCTCACACTGACTCCGTGCTCAGAATCAAAGACAAGGCAGAGAATGGCAGGTATTGATTGGGTTCATGTAAAAACTTGAATGTCAATGACCTTTGTCGTCCTCTGGCTTACTCTCACCTTTTGGGATTTGTTTTAAAAATAAACACATAGCTAGCTATTCTTTCTGCACTTAAAAATCTCACAGTGATATACAGTGGTATCTCTGTTGAGTTATTTCATTGCAAAACTTTATGTTAAGCTAAATTCCACATAGCTCAACACACTGTGGTTCATCAAAAGTCCTTCAAATTAGTACCAAGAAGATGAAAGTAAGAATTTTAGCAAAGTTCAAAACATGATTCAAATTTTGTTTATTATTATAGATACTTCAGTTAGTTCTTCCAAAAACTTCTTGATAATTAAAGAGTTTATCGTCTGTGGTTGCCTCCTCTCATAAACTATCCATTTTAGCCTCACAGTAAGTTTCAACCACCAATTAAAAAAATAAGTGGTGAAATTTCATACATACACAAAATGTTCCCGATGAATGCATCATTTACCCAAAGTTTCTTAACTCTGGCACTACTGACATTTTGAACCAGATAATTATTTGCCTCATGGGCCGACCCTTGCATGGTAGGATATTTAAAAACATTCCTGACCTATGTCCTTCAGATGGTCTATTTGTGACAGCCACAGATAACTCCAGAGCCTGTCCTGTGTCACCTGGAGGGCAGAGTCATGCCTGGTGGAGAGCAATGCACCAAACACAGGAAGAAAGACTTCGGATCACTGTTTAAAACCAATGTGACTTAGACTGACCTAAGAAAATGCAATATCGAAGTTTCATGTGACTTATTGACTCAGTACACGCTCATAGATCTAGAGCATATAATGCAAAGTGAAGGCCAGTTCAGTTGTCTCACTTGTTCTGGCATTTTAAAAACTTATAAAGATTGCACTTTATGTTAAGCATGCTTGTATAAGTGGGGGTTGTCATTTTAACACCAGTTCATGGGCTTGAGAAGGTTCTGGTCACTTCTCCAAACAAGTCCATGATTAGTTTTCTATGGTGGCTCTAGTGTGTGTCCCACGCAGGCTGCAGGCATTTCTGGTTAGCCTCAGTTCTGGGCTGCTGCAGGGCTGCTATCTGAGAAAGATGCCAGGGATCACTGGAAGTTTCGTCACCAGCCAGGAGTAAGCAGCTGTGGAGCCTGTGTCTTAAAACCTTTCTGCCTTTCTTCTAAGTCACTGGTGGGCGTTGAAGCAGTAAAACCCCAGAAGAGCTTGTTGCTTCTGCTGGGGACATTCCTGCGTCTCTGTTTGGTGGGTCTCAAGAGCATGGCAGGGATTAAAAGGATATGATTCATGTCTCCACCCACATGGCATTTCTTTTGGAAGTCACCACAGTGGTACCCTGTGGGAAAGGGAGTCTTTATCAGCTGTCTGTTTCAGAACATTCCTCAGCCATCGGGTGTCCATTCCAGGAGACAGGTTCTGACTAAACCTTGGTCTTCACAGAATGACACTTTGGGTCCCTGAAATCAAATGAAGGCACCCCAAACAACAGTTCTCTCTCTCTCTCTCTCATTAGAAATGGCCCTGCTTGTTAGAACCCATTCCCTTTGAGGGGATGCCATACTCACACTTAACACAGAGGTGAGGGGATTTGTCTTGTCCCAACTTAATGTGCCAAACTGTGTGGACTCCCCTTGGGAGCCCTTACCTGTTGGGAGAAGAGGATGGGGCATGGGTTGAGGGGGAGAGACAGGGGGCCAAGAGGTGGAGTGGGAGGGAGAACTTCTTTTGCAATGTAAAATGAAATTAAAAAATAAATTAATTTAAAAAAGAAATGAAACTGAGCGCCTTATTCATGCACAGCATACATTCTGCGATTGAGCTGCAACTGTAATGTTCCAGATCTTCTACAGAGTTCCTTGCTGTAGAAATTTCACTTCTCCAGGATATGTTCTTATCCCCAATGGAGGTCACTGAAACTCACCCTCAAGTCTATGCTAGTCTAAGGGATTTGTTTTACTCCCTTGGTATATTGGCCAGGGAAAAGATTGACCACCATTACTCAGTGCCCACGCATTTTTGAAAGATGAGAGATACACTACCATTTATGGTAGTTTTCACATGCAGGCTTTCCATCCTGTGGGAAATCTTCCACTTAGATGAAGAGCAAGGCTCTTTGTTTCGTTTTCATTATTGTGAGATATAGTAACACATATTTCATTTTTTTAAAAATTCTTTGTGTATGATGTTTTACCTGCATGCATGTGTACGCATTATGATGTGTCTGGTGCCTCTAGAGGCCAGAATAGAGCGTCAGATCCCCCAGAACTGGAGATACAGGCATTTGCTGGGAATTGAACCTGAGTCCTCTTTAAGAGCATCCGGCATGCTCTTAACTGCTGAGCCATTTAGATAGCCTCTATTTTTGTTATTTGTTACATGAAGGATGAGCAGATTGGACCAATGGTTTCAATATGTATGTTAATAACATAGCAACATCTTCAAAATCTGTAGGCATGACAACTGAAATCTCTCGTGACATGGTAGCCTTGGTATTTTACTAACACCAGGGCTGCATGATACCAGCATGGAGCTAGAGCTATCTCTCGGTAGGTGAGCCAGTGTTTCAAAAACTGTATTTCACAGCCTCGTGACATATACTTCAAAGGATAAGCACATAGTTTGAATAAATACTGAAACCCATTTTATTTTGATCAAGTATTAGGTCAACTAAGTATCCCATTTGTAAAATATGTTTAATTACAACATTTTCAGACTTAATATTTGTTTCTTTCTTAATGGTATAAAGACTGATAGACACATGACTTGTACTGTGCTTATGAGGGTAAAAGAAAAGGGAGCAGAGTAGGGTACAGTTCTGAACCCCTCACTTAGACGATACTAGTGCTGGACTCTGGTGTTGATTTCCTACTGTAGTATTGTTTCTGTTGTTTTTCTCTCTCTTCATGATTCTCTACTGAACTTGAGGTGTAGAGTGTATATCTTCATTATGTTTATGTAAAAATCCCTCAGTATTTGTAGGCTAGCATCATATATGTTGGGGGTTGTCATTAAAATTTATGAGAGTACCTAGCAATCATTTTTCATTTTCTGTCTTTCTCTTTTGAAGGGTGATTCCCTGTAAATTTGCAAGATTGTTAAGACTGTGTGTATAAAGTACTCCAGAGGATTGTGTTCCCTTGCCTATAGTAAAAATGTTTTGGTCTTATCAGTTTTGAAATTCTACCCAAAGCTTAAGTCTAACTCACACTTCCTTCCTTCATGCCTAGTGGATTTCACCTAACCTTTTCAAGCAACAGAGAATACTCCATCGAGTCTTTGAGGAATATATATGTATCTTACTCCCTTGAATTCTTAAAGTTTAGCAAAAAAAAATCATTATTATTTTCAATTCACAAATTTGATCTCTTTGAGTCCCTGCTTGTCTCTGGTTGAGTTTTGCAAGAGCACATGCTCTTCCAAAGGCCCAGGACCTTGTATGTTCATCAGTCTGTCGAGTAAGGGACATTTGAGTTTGTGTTTTGATCTGTGGGCTTGGCTTTGTAAATCTTGGTCAGGAGGTATGCTTAATAAATCTTGTTTTATTTTCTTCTAAAATGAGCTTTGGCAATTCTGAGCTCTCTATAAAAGTCTACATCCTGTACTCTATGGGAGTAAAGACTGTTGTTGTGAGATTATCAATAGAAACTTAATGAATATTTTTAAGAATTTGCTTTTCTTTTTTATTTTTTCCTTTATTTTTATAGTTTGCACTCTTAAGTGAAATTTCTCTTAGGCTTCACAGTCTTCTGCTGAATTCATCACCTCCTTGCCTCCTTCAAAGGAATTTGCATCTGGCCTCTTGACCAGCCATTTGGTCTCCTCTCTACTGGGACCGCCTGGGATCCTTTCTGCCTATTAAGATTACTGTGTGGAATTCCTCGGGCTGAGACATCACCAGACCATGTTGGGATAGTGAATGGGAGAGTCAGAAGGTTTTATTTTGGTTCAGTGAAGTTGTCTGTGACCATGGAGCTGAAATGTGAAACAAACCAGAGCTGCAGGCACGGTGCTCACATTTCTACTGCGAGCGATTAGATAACGGGCTTGCTGGTGACAGGGGCATGATTCATTCCCTATCTCCTGATGGCTAAACTTTCCAAATACTTCAGCGGACTGATAGCTAAACATATCTAGCATTCACAGCTAATTGTCTGTTAGCTTCATTGTCTGCTGCCTCTTAAAGGCTAAGGTCAAACTGCCCTTCTGGTTTTGAAGCTATGAAAAGTTTGGACCAAGTGAGCAGAAGTCTATGAAAACATTAAGTTCGCACTTGGGAAAGCAGGCAAACGTTTTAGCAGCTCTTGCGCATTTGTGCTTTGCTCCTGTTTGGTTCAGTTTGGAGCAGAGTCATTGAATTTTAATTCTGAGAAAAGAGAAAGAATCACTGAGAAACGATCCATTTCGAGTGACATGTCAACGCGGGTCATGCTCATTTAAAGACACCGAGCTAGCAAGCTGATCGCACAGGTTAACCTAGTGCTTGACTCTCTAACTCTTGATTTAATGCTATTTCTGTCAGTGTTTAACTATCCATTAAAAAATACTTCAAGGTTTCTGAACATTCTGCTTTTAATTTCAGGAAGGGAGATATCACCTGCCTCCCTGACTCTGTTACTTCCTTTATGAGACAAGTCTTCCTCAGTGTCTCCTATTCTTTTCTGCTGACACCAACCAGCATATAGAATCGTGCTTGTTCCCTTTCATTTTAAAACACGGACAGTATTATTACTTCAAATACATATGTCTTCAACCATTTTGAGCAGTTACTTCTATTTCCACGTTATGCTATGGGTTGTTTAAAATCCAGATGAAATTCTGCAGCTTGCATTGGGGTCTTGAGTGGGTAGACTCACCCCTCTGTGCCGCTTCCCACAGTCTCTGTGCTGTCTCCATGGAAGCCAGCAGAGGGGCCCCAAGAGAGAGGTGAGTCTGGGTCCCAGTTGTCAAGGCTTTGAGTTGGATAATAAAAGTCCTGCTCTGTCCTTGGCCTGTCTGTAAGTAGGTCAGGGAGCCTCTGCAGGTCAGCCTTGGGAGTTGATAAGAGCCCTTCTCCCTGTGGCACTAAGCAGGGAGGGCCCACATTCTGGGACTCTGCATGCTCCAGTTTCTGGCTGGGCCTGTGCTTTCTTTTTGTCTGCTTTCATTTCTCTTGTTTATTAACCTCGTTCAGCTTGATTTACCCCAACTCATGCTGGGTTTGTGAAGTATACCACAGAGAGACCGCGATTTGAGAAAGAGCACCCTGCAATGTAGAGAATAGCACTCTAGGCGACTCTGTGATCCAGCGCCGGCTTCACTGCAACTGGGTGGATACTGTTGGACAAGAGCTGCCTCCTTGCCTGGCCTCAGTTGTAGCAGGTGATCATGAGCTCTGCTGTCCTTGCAGGTTTTGTTGTAGTGGATAATAAAGCCACTTCAGCGCTTATGTGACACTGCCGTTTCCTGCTTGCCAGTGACACCTGCCTGCTTTGCATTCAGTAGAGTGTCCACATTCATGATACATGTCCTAACTCTTGTGAAGGTGAATGGCCACACTAGCTTCCGGTATAAATTGGACATTTCAGGCTCCAGGGACAAAGGCCAAGGTTTTTGGAATGTAAAAGTACCCTGTGACCTTCTTGGCTGTGAGCCATTGGCTGTGGTCAGTGGCCTTCTCTTGCTTCTGTTCTCATTCCTCCTTCTCCTGTATTTGCTTCTGATTGGCTTCGCCCCTGAGGTAGCTACACAGGCCTCTCACTTTTCAGGACCTCACTCTGCATTTCACACTGGGTCCGGGTTCATTCTCAAGAACTAATTTATGCAGTGAAGAACGTGGCTGACAGAAGATCCTATGTAGGGAAACACTGCTTTGTTGTGTCAGTCTCTGGCTGTAAATAAAACAGGGCAGAAATAAGGGTAGGACAATGCCTCGCAGCAGAGATAACAGCGAAGCCCCTCCTGTATAATTAGAACACGGAGAGCATGTTTCCATTTCCTGTGTTAACATGGATAACACCAAGTTCTTAATTCAGAACGGGATCCACTCCTGAGCGTGTCAAGCTATTGCCTGCTCTCTCATAAAAGGGCACCATATGGCGCTCTGTGTGTGTGTGCTCTTGCCATGACAATTCTTTCCGTCATGAGTGATTTTTCCAGGAGTAGGCTATGTAAATGCTTGGCTATTCATTCCAAAACATGAAGGGCTAGCATTTATTGACAAGTATGCATTTTAAAACTGCGGTTTGGGCGTAGGGGACAAGTAGCAACCCCCGTGTGTGTTGGCATGCCTTTCATTTTAACAAGGATACATACGTTTAGAAGCTGCAGGAAAGCTTTCCTCTTGATCTTCAGATTATCTGGACATGAAAGCTGTGTCTCTTTAACATGCCATATTCTTAAGTACAAGGGAAAAGCATCAAAGAGATTTTTGACACCAGTTATTTGTAAAATCACCTTGAAGCAGTCTTGGATGATATCAACACTTAATAATAATAATTTCCTATTTCTAGATACTAACAGTCCCAGTAATCATGTGCGGATTACTTTTCCATATCAGGCTCCACATATTGTCTGTTTATACTTATTTTTACCATAAGTAAAAGGAAATTTGTGACCAGAAGCTAGCTTAGCAGATAAAGGCACCATTCCTGGGGACCTGAGCTCCATCTTTGGGATCCACGTGGTAGAGAGAACCGACTCAAACAAATTGTTTTTTGCTTGCCATAACTGCACATATATGCATATGAGTCTATGCACACATGACTGTGTCTACACATATGTGAGAAGTAATGGAAGGGTGAAATACAGAGAGACAGTGTAACCAAAGAATGCAGCTTTAAATTTTCAGTTTTCGCTGTGTGCTCTGAGTCTTCACCTTTAAATCCATGATGCAAGAGGAAACCATTATTCATTAATTCTAAATATGCCAAGGTACAGGGATTCAACAACCTAAAATTGGATGACATTCATTTTTGTCAGTTTTTTTTACACACACACAGACAGACAGACAGACAGACAGACACACACACACACACAATTTCTGCCATCACAGTGCTACATTTTTAAAACAGAAGAACATATTATTTATTAGCACAGGCTGTCTTACCAAAAATATACTTCTTTGAAAAGACAATAATAATTGTTGTGTCCTTAATGTGCACTGGACATTGAAAGAGTTTTCTATTTTGTTCAATATCAGCACAGAGCAGAGGACTCAGTCGGCACAGTAGTATGTTATGAGCAGTCTGAGTATTTTCCATGACATGGCGGCCATGAATCCCATGCTGACTTAATGAGATTAGTCATATGTATTTTAATATTGAAGAAAGGACGGTTGTCAAATTGGTATTTAATGTTCCACAGAAGTCAAGCCCATTGGGGTCCAACTAGAGATGGTTTCATTCTTCTGCCATTGTTTACTGGCCAGATAAATAGAAGTCTAAAACATCAACAGGTAGAGAAGAAAGCATTTTTATTTGTTTAGGCAATACTTCTGCTTCTTCTAGGTCAGGTTAAGAAGATTCGGGAAATACAATCATGTTCTAATGAAAGAACCTCTCTCTTAAAAGGTGTTTGTTTTCTCTCTCTCTCTCTCTCTCTCTCTCTCTCTCTCTCTCTCTCTCTGTGTGTGTGTGTGTGTGTGTGTGTGTGTACATCTGATTATTACAAAAG
This sequence comes from Myodes glareolus, assembly GCF_982192425.1. Taxonomy (NCBI): domain Eukaryota; kingdom Metazoa; phylum Chordata; class Mammalia; order Rodentia; family Cricetidae; genus Myodes; species Myodes glareolus. Next base: position 70,273,054 of record NC_142038.1, read on the forward strand.
TTTCATAGCATGAGCTACAAGTTGTACATCGTCATTGAAATGTGTATTGGGGCATGCACCCATATATGTTGGAGACTTGGGATAATCTTTGCTCTCTGAAGTTCCTCGTTGAGTGGGTGCTCTGACAGTTCATTGGATGGATGCCATATTTAATTCCTCAGCAATTGGGTGCTATGTTTGACCATCATTTGATGGGAGCTGTGTTTGACTGTCAGAGGGACAAGGCTGAGTCCCAGTCTTCTAGGTTGCATTTGGCCTCCTTGGCATCGTAACAGATCTGTTTCTCTGAGGGACAATAGTCTGTCCTACAAGCATGATAAAAATCTACCAATGACTGAAAAATCCACCGACCTGAAAGAGTTAATGATGCTTTTCAGTAGAATTTTATGTCTCTTGTCCAAGGTTTTAAATTTATGGATCAAATAAGCAACCCAGAGTTTTCAGCACTTTTTCAGCTCTTTGAAAGTTGTCTCCAAAGCCCTATCCAAACAAAATGAGGCCATTTATCTTTCCAGGGGTCTTCTTACCCTCTCAACATCTCTGTGTTAATGGGATAAATAAGAGTGGTTTTTACTTCTTGAAACCTGCAGGCTCTCAAAAGGAAGGTAGGAGGACCTAAAGGCAACTGCTTCCTCTGTCTTCCAGGTTTTGTTATGGAAGCTGTTTGGCCAGATAATTGGGTTTAATTTGTAACAGAGGGAAAGGTTTACATTGTAAACAAGAAAGTCCTTTGAAGATAGATCTTGTCAGTAGCTGTTGGAAAGATGGTAGAGAAAGCCTGGAATGGAGGGTGCTTATCTTTCATTCTTACTTTTTAACTTATTTAGCCTTCTTTTGCTCTAACAGGTTATTAGTGGGGGCTCGAAGGTGATAATGAGTCCTCTTTGCTGGATTCTTCCCTCTCTTGTTGGCTAATTAAGATGCATAAAAACCTTTTGTTTTTTTCCTCCTTGGAAGGAAATGGACTCCTTTGGACATCCGACTTATCAGAACCTTAAATTTTTCCCAGATACCTTTGTTATTTTTTAACTTTATCAATGAAGAGGAACGCTAAGGAACTTACTTGTGACTCCTCAAGCATCAGACAAGTTTGAGTTGCAAATGCAGGACCCCCAGGAATGTTTACCACCCACCAAGGGCAGCTCTTCTGCTGTCACCACTGGTCATGTGATTTTAGACTAGTGCCATTGTGAAGTTGTGTCCTTTAGGTAAGGGTGCCTCTTGAGTCTTGGATCCCTGTCTCCAGATGGACACTTTCCATCTTAATATGCAGGCCCTCTCTTGCCCCATATTGTAGTATTGTGACGAGAATCCACTTACCCTATACTAGGCTGGCCCAGACACTATGAGCAGGTATTGGGCAGGGATGTTGCTGATTCAAACCTCTTTTTAATTCATGACTTCAGATACCGTACGAATATTCTTGTGTAAAGTAAGGTAACACGTTTGTTCCAGGAAATAATAGACTTTGATTTGTAGTCCTAAATGGGTGCTAGATCTTTTTTTTATGTTACTCCACAAATGTACTGTAGTCCCACACGTCAATCAGCCTATTGTGAATCGAATTGTCTGTTTCGTAGGGGTTTGTAGGTTGATTCTTTCCAAGTTTGTCATCTTCTCACACAGTATCTACTGTGGAGTTGGTGGTAGATGCCTCATTGTATATGCTTCTTGTGTTGAAGCAATGCCAAATTGACATGAGAGTCTATATATAATTTCATTTTTTGTTGGCATCCCAAGTAATTAGAATTTTATTTTAATTTACACATATGGGTCCTTGGCCTTCATATTTTTCTGTATGCCACATAAGTACCTGGGTTGAGAATGCCAGAAGAGGGTGTTAGATCTCCTAGACCTGGAATAAAAAGGCAGGTATGAGCTGACATAGTGGTGCAGGATTCGAATCCACGTCCTTTGGAAAAGCAGCCAGTGCTCTTAACCACTGGGCCATCTCCCCAGCCCAGGTAATATTAACTAAACATTTGAATAACCAAATCAACTGCAAATATTTTATGTTATTTGTGATATGCATAAGAAAATTAGTTATTAATCCAAACTTATAAATCATTTTAAAGACTTGATGACTTGATTTTTAAGCTTTTCAAATGTTTCCAAGTATTTGCCATTGTGTTGTAGAGATTTTATCATAGCTTGATTTTTAGCATAGCTTTTAAGAAGGAAACAAAGGTATATTAAATGGAACAGATGATCTTAAATTCAGAAACAAAAATGTCACTTATCTTTTGGGTTTCCTTGTATTACGCAGTTACATGCTGTGTGAGATACTTAAGTCACTCCTAGGATTTCATAACTGCCATTGGTAGCCTGGTAATTGTTTTCTTCCCTGATGAAAATGTAAGCTCAAACTGTTCATCTGGGAGGGAAGGAGAAGCACCTGGTAAGTTGATGCTCATAGATTTAACACTTTCCGGTCCCACATTTGCTAATGGAGGCTGACTGCTGGCAGGAAATTAAAATTTTCCAAGAATCTCACATTCTCCATGGCAGAGCGGAGGACCCGTGAATCATCTGGGTGAGGATATTGCTGAGGGAAGGCGCTCTGTTCCTTTCCTGTCAATTCCTTCTCCTCATTACCTTACACTGGATCCTCAGTTAACCCGGCCTCTCTGTACTGTGGCTTCTGGCACGCTGGTTGAGTCACGTTAGGGGTTAACCCGAAATGCATTTTAGCTCCAGGCCTTAGTTTTAAGTATCTTTGTGCCACATGTTGGAACAGGGCAGCTATTGCGGCAATGAATGGAATTGGTTTGAGATTCAGGACCATTCATGGATACTAGTGAATTTTTTTTGAGTTTCAATTTTTATTTTGGAGTTTTATGACACAGGACATCACCTGGAAGTTAGAAGAGAGAGGAAAAAGAGTTTGCTGAGCGAATGAAAGCTTGGTTCTCTCATCACAGTGAACTCGTCTCTGAAGACCTTAGCAATAATTGATTTTTAAATTTTCATATAGGAGTGGATTCTGTTTAGTTGAGATTTAGTTTCCCACTGTAAGATTATTTTGAAATGACAGCGGGAACTTGGCGATGTTCCAGACCTCGCTAACATTCATTTTTTAGTAATTTGTTTCATTCAGACTTATTTTGATTGGCATGCGATTCCAATGTTGTGTTCTGAAATCCCTGAAATCACAACATCTTGATAGAGTCTGCTCTATTTTTGAATTGTTTTAAATAGTAACTTTAAAATTTGCATTAATTGAAAGGTACCTTGTCATAACATTTGCTTTGTGTCATGAAAGGTTATCTATATTTGGAAGTAACATTTTGGTAAAAGGGGGATTATGGAATATTTATGAACTCTCTCAGACTCATCGGTTATGAGAACAGGATGGAACTTTAGAGCATTGTAACCACAGGCTTCTCAACTTGCAGGTGAAGGAAATGAGCTCCTGAAAGATCAAATGACACATTCCAAGATACAAGCTAGGTGCAGGGGGAGCTGTGGCCTGGCCCCGTGCTCTGCCCTGGGGAGTGCACTTCAATGGGTGCGGTGTTTCTAGGAAATCATACTGTGAAGGCTACAATGGCTGCTTTGCATGTACTTATCAATGGTGATTGCACACACGCCACATCGCGTGCACTTCTTCTCATGCCCGTGTCTCCAGAATCAAAAGCGTTCATCTTCAGGCCGCTGCAGCGTGTTGATTCTGTTTGTGAGTTAATGATGGGGCCGAAAATACTATGTTATGCGTAGGAATCATTTTCCTTACGCGCAGGACTCAGCTTCAGGACTGTTGCTCTGTAGTAAGACCTGTTAGATAAGAACAGGAGCTGGAAATTAATGTAAAATTGTAAGTCTCTATTGTTTGTCTCATGTTTTTATAAAGAATTTTTTATTGTTCCGCTTATTTACTTATTTAGTATGCTTGTGGGGTGTGTATGTGTGTGTGTGTGTGTGTGTGTGTGTGTGTGTGTGAGAGAGAGAGAGAGAGAGAGAGAGAGAGAGAGAGAGAGAGAGAGAGAGAGAATATGGTCACAAACCACAACATACATGCAGAACTTATTTACTTATTTAGTGTGTGTGTGTGTGTGTGTGTGTGTGTGTGTGTGTGTGAGAGAGAGAGAGAGAGAGAGAGAGAGAGAGAGAGAGAGAGAGAGAGAGAGAGAATATGGTCACAAACCACAGCATACATGTAGAAGTCAAAGCACAGCATTCTGACGTTGGTTCTCTTCTCTCATGTGGGTTTTGGGGACTGAATGCAAGTCGTTAGACATGGTGCCAAGTGCTTTTCATCAGTGAGCCATCTCAGCAGCCCCAATTTCAGCTTGAAAAATAGAAAGATTTTTAAGAAAGGTAAAAGTGAAATATTGTTTGTTTATAATCCTTCATTTCAAGAATATAGACTATATCTTTATTTTCATATAATACATTTTTCTAATAGAGGATAGGCATCTGTGCATTTTAATCCTAACCTTAACCAACTAATCTGATTTCATTATTCAGCAAAGGCTTCAGTGGCCTCTCCTTGAGTAGAGAAGGTCACTATTTTCAAGGTCACCATACATCAAAGAAAAACATCAGTATCTTTGGACATATATGGCCTCCTGTGCCAGTGCATTCAAGTGTACTTTCCACTTTCTCTTTTAGAGGTTCAGTGAGGCTGGCTTTATGTTGATTTGTGCATGGTGATGGATATGGGTCTATTTTCATTCTTCTACATACTGATATCCAGTTATGCCAGCACCATGTGCTTTCTTTTTTTTCATTTGATATTTTTTGCTTTTTTATCAAAAATCAGGTGAGCATAGGTTTGTAGATTGATATCCGGGTCTTTGATTTGGTTCCGTTGGTCCTCCTGTCTGTTTTTATGCCAATATCAGTCTGTTTTCAGTACTGTAGCTCTGTAGTAGAGTTTGAAACCAGGGATTGTGATGCCTCCAGGAGTTCCTTTCTTGTACAGGATTGTTTTGACTATCCTGGGTTTTTTTTATTTTTCCATATAAAGTTGAGTATTGTTCCTTCGAGGTCTTGAGGAATTTTGCTGGCATTTTGATGGGCATTGCATTGCTTTGGCTTTTACTATGTTAATTCTACCTACTCAAGAGCATGCTGTATCTCTCTATTTTTTTTGGTGTATTCTTCAATTTCTTTGTCCAAAAAATTAAAATTCTTGTCATACAGGTCTTCCACTTGTATGGTTAGAGTTACTTCAAGATATTTTATTATATTTGTGCCTATTGTGAAGGCTGATGTTTCTCTGATTTCTTTCTCAGCCTATTTATCATGTGTATACTGATTTTTTTGAGTTAATCTTGTATCCTACTACATTACTGAAGGTGTTTATGAGTTGTAGAAGTTCCTTGGTAGAATTTTTGGGGTTTACTTATGTAAGCTATCATATCATCAACAAATAGTGGAGTTTGACTTCTTTTCTGAATTGTATCCCCTTGATCTCCTTTTGTTGTCTTATTGTTCTAGCTAGAACCTCAAGTACTATATTGAATAAATATGAAGACAGTGGGCAACCTTGTCTTGTTCCTGATTTCAGTGGGATCGCTTTGAGTTTCTCTCCATTTAGTTTGATGTTGGTTGTTAGCTTGCTGAATATTAGCTTTATTATGTTTAGTTATGTTCCTTTTATCCCTGCTCTCTCCAAGATCTTTATCATGAAGGAGTGTTCTATTTTGTTGAAGACTTTTTCAGTATCTAATGAGATGATCATGTGGCTTATTTTTCAGTTTGTTTATATGGTTGTTTATAGAGTTTTGTATGTTCAATCATTTCTGCATCTCTGGAATAAAGCCTTCTTGGTCATGGTGGATGATTTTTCTGGTGTGTTCTCTGATTCAGTTTGCCAGTATTTGATTATATTTGCATCAAAATAGACAAACTTTTATTCAAACTTACTAAAAGATAGAGAGAGAATATCCAAATTAACAAAATCAGAAATGAAAAGGGGGACATAACAACAGACATGGAGGAAATCCAGAGAATCATCAGGTCATCCTTCAAAAGCCTATACTCCACAAATTGGAATACTTAAAGAAATGAACAATTTTCTGGATAAATATCACCTACCAAAAGTAAATCAGGGTGAGATAAGCAAATTATATAGACTTATAATTACTAAAGAAATAGAAACAGTCATTAAAAATCTCCCAACCAAAAAAAGCCCAGAACCAGATGGTTTCAAGGCAGAATTTTACAAGATTTTCAATGAAGAACTAATACCAATACTCCTCAGATTGTTCCACACAATGGAAACAGAATGAACATTGCCAAACTTTTTTTATTAGGCTACAATTACCCTGATACCCAAACCACACAAAGACATTACTAAGAAAGAGAATTTCAGACCAATCTCATTCATGGAGCCCAGATTTCTAAGGAGCATTTTAAAACCCCGTTTGCTTTGCTTTGCACATAGAAATGTATGATAAATAAGAGTTGATTGTTTCGGATAATGATTCTTACTTCAATTTATTTCTCCCTTGGCTTTCATTTGGACACATGCCTACTTTGAGGAACTTCTAGTTAGTAACAAATGCAAACACAGAGCCTTCATCGGGGGATCATGTGCTTCAATGAGTATAATCAGCTGTGATGTACGTGGACATAGCAAAAGTATTTTAGATTATTTTCAAGTGTATACTCTACATTTATTAAATTATGAAAACTAGTTTCAATTGCAGTGGGAAGGATTCCTAAGAATGAAGCATTGCTCACTCTACACTCTAAACTATTTTCAGTCTTAGAAACTGCATTATTAAATGTGTAAATGGTGAGTGTGGGTAGGCTGCTGGCATGCGTAGAGGTCAGAGGACAACTTTGTGTTGTTATTTTTTATTTGTTTGTTTGGTTGGTTGGTTGGTTGATTTTTCGAGACAGGGATTCTCTGTGTAGCTTTGAAACCTGTCCTGGCACTCACTCTGTAGACTAGACTGGCTTTGAACTCACAGTGCTCCTTCTACCTCTGCCTCTGGAGTACTGGGATTAAAGGTGTGCGCCACCACTGCCCAGCCTGTGCTGTTCTCCTCACTCCTTCATGTAGGAATTGAGGAGCAAACTCAGGACATTAGATTTGTGCAGCAATTACTTTTACTCCTGGGGTCCTGTCTCTGGCCTATAGACTATTCTTTACATTTCATATGGTTTTTTATTTTCATCTCATTTTGTCTGATGTGTAAGCTTACTCTACCTCCCCGCACCCTTTGATACTTAGCTTGCAGCTAAGCCAGATGAGTAAGGTCTATGGGTGACAGCAGCTCTCCACACTCCTAGAGGAGTTTCAGTATTTCATTTTCAATCAATCACTCAACTTGACTTCAAAAGGCAAGGGGATAGTTTGTATATTTATCACAAATATTATCACAAAATAAATAGCCTGCATTGCAGTCTTAAGGTGCTGGATGCTGCCTCTGTTGGGAACTCACTGTGGAGTCCTGGTCTCAGGTCTTAGGTTCTGCATGACCCTCCCACAACCGTCCTGCAGGACTGTGTTCTTCAGTTAAAAAGAAAACGTGTTAAGAAATAATTCTTCCAAAATGGATCAAGATACCCCAACTGTGATTTAAATTTTCATTTAAGACTTTAGGCATTTGTCAAGCTCAGTTCTAAACACTGAGCGTTTCATTTTTTCATTTAAGAACAATTATGAAGGTTTCTTTTTCCTACTGAAATAAACTTAGGATTCTGTGGTTCATAGGAATCACCAGAAGAGAGAGGTGGAGCAGCCATGGGCTTCTGCTTTTCTGGTTGGAGGACACTGCCAGGACATGGGCCTGCTTCACAGTCAACTCCTTTTCCCAGTCTCTGGGAAGAATAGCGGCAGAGAGGAATGTGGCATTTCCTTAGAGACAGCTGCTTAGTTCCCTCGTGAGTGATGAGACTTGGAAGGCAAAGCCAGGGATGGAGTGGCGAAGAAGGTGGGCCAGGTGCACAGGAGCTAGCTCTGGCTTTGCTGGGAGTCCTGACTGAAGCAGGATGCCCTGGAAGATGGGATGTAAATCTGCAAGTGGTCATCTAAATTAGGAACCAATTCTCAGCCAGGATATACTTTTGGTCTCCCCCCCCACACACACAAGATAGGGTTTCTCTATAGCTTTGGAGACTGTCCTGGAACTAGCTCTATAGACCAGGCTGGCCTCAAACTCACAGAGATCCACCTGCCTCTGCCTCCCGATTGCTGGGATTAAAGGGGTGTGCCACCATCGCCCAGCCAGAACACACTCTTTTAATCCATTGAGTGCTACAAACTGTGCGCTTTAGTTTACTGGACTATGTGGAAAAATTTATTTTTGTACTTCAATCAGGTCATTCTTAAAAAAAAAAAAAACACAGGATCCGTAAGAACTGTTATTTCAGGCAAATAGCATTTTGCTCAGAATAAATTGCAAATGGATATTAAATAAGCTTGGTAAGTTTAAATTCCCAAGTGTGTTAGGGTGTGTTTGTTTATAAATCCCAGGTGTGGGTAGAGTCAAGTCTCCAGGTGGCTTTTGGAGAAAATAGGGTGCTGTTAAAGAAATGCATCCAGGTGCAGATGGCTTTGAAAGACTGGGAAATTTTCCACTAACTTCATTATGGTACATGCAAATTGAGCTGTGTTCAGCCAGGAGAGTCACATAAAAAGCTACTGAGGTCATTTGGCGATAAATGGAAGATAGACCTCTAGGTGTAGTTTCAAGCTGGGGGGCCTGGTGTGAGTGTTCCTCCCTGTAATCTGAGAATTTAGGAGGCAGATGCCAGAGAGGTGTTCTTTGGTGTGGCAATCTGAAAGGTGACAGGCCGTTTAAGAGGTGGAGCCTGGTAAGGGAAGTATGGTAATTACTGGCAGTGCCCCTGCCCCTGGAAGGGATTAATGCTGCTCCCACAGAATGACATGACTCTTCCCAGAGCAGATCTCCGTGCAATGGCACCACCCCGTGTGCTTGACCCCTTCTGCATGCAGGTGGCTCTGAACTGTGTACTGTACATACGGGGTTCCACAGTGCTGTGATCTAGATGTTCAGCCCTACAACAGGAGCTGCGAGGACTCCTATAGCTATTACTTAATCTGCAGTCATCACTGTGTCTGACCGTGTGCATGAGTGAGGATGTAAGAGGACAGCGTTTGGAGGTCACTCTGTCCTTCTGCACGGTATCTGGGATTGAAGTCAGGTCTTCAGGTTTGAGTGCCTTTGCCCACTGAGCCAGGCCACTGGGCCAAAGTTTGAAGTTTTATCTGAAGTTTCACAAAACTTTGGGAGTGATGAGCTCATGCATCACCTCTTGTTTGAAAAAATCAGCAGGCTAGACTGAAGACTGCTGATGCGATGGCACCTATCAGGTGAGACGTCCGGGACCCTCTGACTTCTTCATGCATGTCCTAATAATTAGCATGGTAATACGTTCAGTGTCCCAGGAGATCAAATTATTGATTTATTAATGTGTTTCTATATCGGTCTGTCTACCAATGAAGAGATATTTGGAGAGAAAGTGGCTCATGGAATCTGGCAAATTTCAAGACCTGCAGGGTGAGTCAGCAAACTGGACATGACAGAATTGATGTGTACAACCCTAGTCTGTACATTAACTCGAAGAAAATAAGTTCAAGTCTGGAGACAAGAAAAAGCATATGGTTCAGTTCAAAGGTAGAAAGAATTCTCTCTTGTTAAAGAGTGCTTTAGCCAAATACAGGGCGTTCACCCACGTTAGGGAAGACAGTTTGCTCTCCTCGGTCTCGCTATTTTAAACAAATAGTATACTCAAAGTCATACTCAAAATAAAGTTCGTCTTGATACCTGGCAGTTCTGGTCTCTCTGGAGATCATATCAATTTTTCACCTTTTACTAATATATGGACAAGGCATGGCCTCACTAAGATGACACATTATCTACTACATGTGGTATCTGTCTGGCTCCCAGAACAATGATTTACAAACATCAGTGTGGAGTAAATATTCAAATGGACAGTAAGGGGAATCAATGGAAGGGTGGATGGATGGATGGACGGACAGACGGACGGACGGACAGACGGATAGACGGATAGGGAGGCATGGAAGACAGGAGAGTGGGAAGAATGGACGTATGGATGGAGAGATAAAGATGAACAAATTCATTTATGTTTTGCAAAAAACCAGGAATTTCCATGTTATATCTATGAATACCCCTGACTTAGTTATTTAAAAAAATTTCACAGATGTTGGTTTAACATATGATGTTAATTGATGCTTTTATACATGTGAACCAGATTAAATGTTCTATCAAATTTTGAATGTACTCAGAGATAGTCAAGAGATATATAAACCTTTTTTTCTAAAATTATACATTTTTACATGGTATTTCCTTCATTTGGTATCACATTATGCATTTTCTCAAACTTCCATACCCTTTCTTTCATATGGCTCTTATAATCTCTAGAGTTTCTGGATGAATCATGTCCATGCCGTTCATTTCTTGACTTAGGAATATCCACTGTGAACCTTTCATATCTGTGGATGCTAAATCTGTGAATCCACTTCCTCTGTAGGATATGTAACCCTAGACTAACACTCATGGCCCTTAGCTGGTACGTGCTGGTTCAGAACACAGTGACTTGCTTAACATACTTTCCCTACTGTCCTAGATAAGGTGAAATCCTCCCATGTTGCTTCATTCCTTAGTTTGTATGAAGCTACATTTTAGTCCTTTTGTTGGAATTGTGGTTTGTTGTTGTTGTTTAAAATGGCCCTCAGATGTACTACTAAATAGTGTTTCTAAGTGCAGGAGAACATTAATGTACTTTGAAACACTCTTATAAAAGATGTGTGGTAGGTAAATTCTGTGTCTTCAGGGCCTGTGGAGCTGTTGGTGTGTGTTCAATGTTACAGGCCAACAACACATTGAAACTATGTGTTTTAAATAGAAATACATGTGAAACACTTGTTAAGAATTGAGAACAAATACAGTGAGCAGAGGCTCCCAGGAGCTTTACTCTGTACCATTTGTCAAGTGAGTTTCCTTGTCTTTTAGATCATGGCAAGTCAGAATATCAAAAAACACCGTTGGCTTTGATCTCCTTCTAAAGCTGAATTTCACCATGCTTTTTTACATTCTCTTCTTAATGGTATATTTGGAATATTTTCCTGTGCCATTAAATTTTTATTTTTTTAATTTTATTTTACATTTCTAATGTAGCAGTACAGCCTACAGATGTGCTATTAGTATATCTAGTAAGTTTTTCTATAGATCATTTTGTTAATTCTTTTCCTCAGCTCTTTACAGTCATGGGAAGTTATGGAAAAAAAATCCTGTGACTTAATCTTCATCACACCCGTGATTATTTCTTTCCTTGGGACACAACTCTTGCCAATGAAATTGGAGGGGGGACATTGAGTTTGCAAGTCTAATCTTGAACTGTTTGTAAATTTTTGTGAGTTTTCTATAGAGAAATCATCAAATAGCTATTTTATCAACTTTTGAAAACTTTAGAGGAATGTGAAATACTATAAAAGTTATTTCTATCTCATATGTCAGTGGCCTCTGCAGTGAATTGGTCCGAATGTATTTAAGTCTTTTAAATGTGGAGAGAATTTTAGGTTAGATATATGTGCTCCTGCAGACATTTTTGGGAACATTTGTCCAGCTCCCTCCTTTTGGAAATAAGGGTTGGCCTGGTTTGACCAGTTGCATGATGAGATCATCAGTGTTGTCTTGCCTACATAGAAAGTTTAGGTCCAGTCTTGGCTTCACAGGCCTGGCCTCACCCCTCAAAAAAGGAACAAAGTTATATAGTCTTATTCCCTCTGGAACATTTCAGCCATCAATGTAAAAAGGAGCTCAGGACTGCTCGTGGTCGCTCCATGGTCTTTTTAAAAGTTCTATTTGAGATAACTAAGGTCAAGAAATAAAAATAAGTGTAAATCTTTATAGGCACAGCAGCAGAAGTGAAAGACTAATACCTGTCTCCCCAGCCCACAGGTCAGACCAAACATGCCCCCATCCACTGATGTGGGCCCCCTGACGCATCAGTGCCGCAGGCACCAGAAATGCAGAGGCTGGAAATGAAGTGCCTGAGCAGTGTGGTCTGCATCAGACATTGAAAGATGGCTTGAAAATTATCACCGGGAAGGTTATCTGATGCTTGCAGTTTGCGTATTGCTACTCCATTGGCAGATTTGCAATTTATCATGAGTGTTTTCTCAAGGAGGGAGCGTGCCTAGCATGTCATTATTTTGTGCGTGCTGATAAAAGTAAATGTTGATCTTTCCTATTATATTCTTACTCATGAAGCACGTGTGTTCATAGCTTTTACATATTTTCATAGCAGCGTTTCTGTTTGCTTTGCAGCGCCATTGTAGTCATTAAACATGGCGTTTGTTCGTGCTGATACATTCTGATTAGTCTTTCCTAATTTGGTCATTTTTATTGGTTCTACTTTTGTTGGCTGAGTGTGGGGTATATTCGTGTGTTAGAATTCATGTGTGAGCATGTGTGTGTGGAAGCCAGACATTAATGTTGGTTGTCTCTCTCTATTGCTCTCCATCTTCCTTATTGAGACAGGAGCTCCCACTGAACTTGGAGCTCACTAATTGTCTAAGAAGGCACTCAAGAGGGTTCTGGGGAATCCTCCTGTGTCAGCTGCCCCACCCTTGCTTGCCCAGGGTTACAGAATGCCTCACACCCAGCTTTCACATTCACACCAGAGATTTGAACTCAGGGCCATCTCCCCACCCTCTCTGCTTTTTAATTATAATACTAAGTGAATAATTTAGTGCTTATATCATTTTTATTTGTTGTGGAATGGCTCTGTTTAATTTGAGAACATTCCTCAAGCGCAAAGTTACTACCTTATAGCTTTTGTTGCATATTTTAATATTTCTTTCCATATAGGAAATTATATGGAAAAGAATATTTTGCTAATTAACAGTGTTCTGACCTCGTTGTATGTTATAACTATGTTTATTAAAGTCCTACTTTCTAAGCAGACATAAAATTTTACCTTAACATTCTTGAAGTTTTAGTAACTAAGATCAGTTTTTTCCTAATATTTATTATTTGGAATATAAAAATTTTGTATTATAAAACTGTTCTATGCATTTTTACCAAAAAATTACTTGCGCTTAGGCATCTTTTTCCTGACTTTAGGTCATTCCACTCTTTACAGAGTTGCTCCAATTTAAATATTTGCATGCAAGTAAAATTTAAAGTCTGTGATATGTGCTTTTATATGTCCAGTGGTGTGGAGGGAATATCAGTTCATGTTACTGGGCTCTCACTTGGCAGCAAACATTTTCTGAAAGAAAAACATGCATGAACCACCCCCACAATGACCTATAAAAGAAGTGGGGCTAGTATAAAAAATATAGTTCTCACATAGTTTATTTTGTGATTCTGGAAGGCAGCCATGTCTTTCAGTAACAGCGTCGTTCCCATGCTGACGCCTTCATCTGTCTTGGTGTTGATAGTACACACTCCCCCCACACACTCTCCCTTGTGAGCTCCGTCACAGTGCCTTGTCACTCACTCTTTTGATTGCACATGTCCTCCTGAACTCTTCCTGACAAGCACACACTGAGAGTCAGAGCCTTTGTTTTTTAATTCCTCATGCTTAATGCACAGAGGTATATTGTGACCTTCGTTGTCCACTCATTGAGCACAGCGTTTAACAGATGTCTGAGTTCCGCATAGCCTCACTGGCCTGGAGTCTATAAAGATGAAAAGGCCCTGGTTTCTAAGGTGGGACCTCGCAGGAAAACCTGAGTCCCTAGATAATTGACAGACTGTGAAATCTGATTTCAGAGTTTAGAGTGGACTTTAAGCACCACGAAATATGAGCTGAGACTCTCTGTAAGGCAGAAATGATCAGAAGGTACTGGAAAATATGCCGTATGTCATGCCATGTGCTATAAAATTCTCTAAAGTCTGCTTCCCAAAACCTTCTCTTCCCTAAACCAACCTGTCCAGCTCTGAGTCTCTGCTCTCACTGACTTTAAATGCTAAGTCATGGTAATGTGCTATTTAGATGGGCACCAACTCTAGCAAGCCACTAGCTTAAACTTGCCTTTCAAAATTTTTATTTATGTAGTGTGTGTGTGTGTGTGTGTGTGTGTGTGTGCGCGCGCGCACGCGCAGGCACGCCTATCAATATTTATGAGAACATGTGTGCTGGTTCCCAGAGATGTCAAAAGAGGTCATCATGTCGCCTGGAGCAGGAGTTACAGTTAGTGTTGAGCTGTCTAAAGAGAGTACTGGGGACTGAACGTGGGTCCTGAGGAAGCGAAGCAGGGGCTTTCAGTGAAGCAGCCATTTCTCCAGACAACCACATATTTTCCCTTTTACAGTTAAGGGAATTGAGCCATTTCTCAACCTGATACAGGACTGCTTAGTGTTTCAGAATCACAAAGGCCCGATCTCCTTACAGAGGCAGAGGATATACTATTTGTTGCGGCGCCCTTACATCTAAGAGGTTTTCATCAGATGCAGGAGTCATTTGGACTCCTGTGTATGTGGGCCAGCCCCAGTTGACTCTGCTGCTCACTGACTGCGGCTCACTTGTCTTTCCTTCTGCCAGACTCCAGAAATGCCTCAAGGAATGGAGCAATGTGAGATTTCTTAGATTTATAGACTCCACGTTTCAAAAAGAGAAATTAAAGTCTACTTTTGGGATTGAGTTGTGCTTCTTTTTGTGAAGAGAGCATGCACACATTTGGAACAGGCTTTGCATTTTAGTTTGTCCCTGTGAATAGTGTACAGAAACAAGGGGGCTGCAGGAAGTGGAGGAAGCCATGTCGTGAGCCTTGCCGGCAGTAGCAGGAGTTTTCTCACAGTTGCACCTGAAACTTGTATCCATGTTATTTTTACTATTGTTTTTGGAAACACTTAAAGTGTTTTGATTTCTCTTTACTTTGCTCAGACATGAGAAGATAAAGACATATCTGTCTTAATCGCCACAAACCAAACCGACAGTGTAGCTACTGGACAGAATGAGGATGACAGAAAGGACAGAAAGGAAATGTTGAAGCTCTAAATCCCAAGCTCACCAAATCTGAAAACCTTGGATAAGGACTGCCACTCAAACTTTTTATTATATGAGAAAACTTTTCTTTAAGTAGGGCCAAGGCACCAGAGAACACTTAGCTTCTCCTGACTTTGACTTAAAAGGGAAAAAATGAGTCAGAAGGTTTAATTTTATAGTGCCGTATAGGGCCACTTCCCAGCGTCCTGAAATGCCAATGTTCTGGGTGTGTGTGCATATAAACACACACACACACACACACATAAACACACACACACACGCACGCACACACACACACACACTCACACAGAGGTGGTGTACGGCATCATTACTTGTATTTTAAAACATATAGTTGAACAAAACGCAAGAAGCAGCCTTGCTTACACTTTGTGAAAAGTCATTTTCTAGGTGGTGGTAACTTACGGAATGACAGTTCTTTGGGTCATGATTCCTTTTAAGGGGGCCTTCAGAGTGACAGCTCAGTGGTACCCTCACCTGGGATTCCTCAGAGTGTCAAAAATTTCCCAACTCATTAGTTGTCTTGGAAATTACCTTACTGGTGTCTTAGGCTTGAATGTTGGCTTATTCCATCTGGATGGTAAGAAAACCGTTTCTCTCAGCCAAACCTTGCCTCTCTGTATTGGAAGTGAAGGACGGCGATAGAGGCTTCTGTTATTCCATTTTAATTTCACTCATTCTGTGAACAGTAAGAAAAATACAGGCAGACCCTAAAGACACACTTGGTAACCATGTCTCAGTTAGAGTTAGTTTCTTGCTATGATTTCTTCTGAGATTTTGTGTTTCACAGAATAATGCTATGTATTTACATTCTTTCAACTTCTAACCTTTTGTACGTCTTTTAAATTTAGGATACTATTCATGCATTTATGTTGATTTTCTGTGGGGTTTTTTTTGTAAATAATAGTTTTATTTTCTGATTTGCAGAGAAAAGTTTGCTAAGGGAATTTTACCCACTAGATTGAGTGCCATTTAATAATCTTCTCTGAGTTGATGACGAAAGTTTATGGGATGTACTGTTTCTCTGATTTGCTTCATTTTGTAAGAAAGAACCTCAGAGTTATTGAAGGCAATCACTCTTTCAGGGAAATTAGCTCAGGTTAGACCAGTGCTGTCAGAGCCTTGTTAGTTTAGTGTCCAGGTCAGCATTTTCTCTGACTTACTGTGCTACTTCTTCCTTGGACTCAAAGATTAAAACAAAATAAAAGAGAACAAAAGGACTGCAGGTAAATGTTAGTCTGTGAAATTGGACCCACAACCATCCAGCACTGAGGGGTTGGGTTGCTGAAATATAAGCCCACAGAAGCACGGAAGTGAACTGTACGTGAAGACAGGGAGGCTGGGCCCTATGGGGGTGACTGGAGGAGAGATGAGGAAGCAGGGTCGTCTGAGCTACAGCCATAGGAAAAGACAGGCAGAGAGAGACCATCGCAAAGCAGCATCAAAAGAGACCACCGACTCCACTGGTTAACACCCTTCCTCAGACTTTTGGCCTCCATGAGTGTGAGAGAATACTTTCTGCTTTTAAGCCCTCCAGCTGCTGGTACATTGTTACAGCAACATGGGTAAGCTCATCTCCTGATCAGACAGACTATGGGCTGAGGGACAGGAGCTTGTTGCAGAGTCTTGGATGGATAAATTAAATGAAATGGTGTGTCTGTTTATTCTTTGAATGTAGATATTTTGTAACATATTATTTTAAAAATGTAATATTAAATCACAGGTTTCTTTTCTTAACATTTCCAGTATCACCCCTAGGAAGGTATCCTAAAACCATTGGTATTTCAATCCTTTTTTGATCAGTAGTCTTTACCTTTTTTTTTTTTTTCTTTTTTTCCGTTAAGCTTCAGAAAACCTGTATGCTGAAATGTGGCCTCAGCTGATCTCTGGGCCCAACCACCCTTTCAAACCAGGTCATCATTTCAGAATTGTCTTTATCGTAAATGGCAGGTGAAAGGCATGGAGGCTTTTGTTTATGCCAATGTATAAAAATCATATGGAAAGGACTGAGAAATGTTTTCCAGACAGAACAAAGGGCCAAGTCTGATAGGAGCTGAGGTAAAGGGAATCAAGCTGTGTAAGTCCCAGAATTGGTGAAACATACTTAGGTTCTAGGGGTGGGGCAGGGAGTTGTTACCTTTCCTTTTTTTTTCCCCTCAAAGGAACTTGAGGATCAGGGGTGTGGTGGTGTAATCACATAGAGAATGTAAGGAAAACCGCTGCTCCCAGTCTCGTTTATTATTCCCAGTGTTGTTGTCCACCAGAAAAACAAACCAAACTATTCATAGTCATGTAGGGATGAAAACCGGAACTCTGAAATACACTCTCTTGGCTTTTCATCAGAGTGCATTCAGAATATATCTAGTTTTTTTTTTTTTTTACTTTGACAGGTTTGTAAATATGTGACCTTTACCATATGCAATTAAGTGTAAACTCAACATTAATTACCCACATAGCTAACATACTGAATGTTAGGTTGTAAATATTTTTCAGTGCCATTATGACACACCCATATTGAACAAAGAAATTAAAGGCTTGATCTCTACTATCAGAGTGAGAAGAATAAAAATGAATTCCTATTCCTCTTCCAAATCAGAAAGACGTTTGTTATATATTTAGTATATTATAATGGCTTCTGGGTATGTTTTTAGGCCTCAATAGATGTAGTGCTGTACTGTACGATAATGGAAAACTTGTCTCTTGTTCTGAAGCTGTGTCTTAGCTTCTACTGAATTTTTTTCTATACTCGTTTGGAAGAGAACAAACATGTCCAGCATGGCCAAGAGTTCATTAGAATACAGCGTAAAGCACACTGGGAGAAAGTGGCTCCCAGTGATTTTGTAGCTGAGGTACTCCTCAGGTGTCCTGGGGAGGACAGTTGTGGGGAGCACCAGTGCAGATGTGTGTGGGTGACACGTCAGTGAAAGCTGTGGTCCCCTGTGGTCCCCTGTGGTCCCCCAGACCAGTGTTTCTCAGCCTGTATATCGCAACCCCTTAGGCAAATCTCTGTTTCCCAAAATATTTACATTATGATTCATAAGAGCAGCAAAATCACAGTTATGAATTGTCAACAAAAATAATGTAATGATTGGGGATAGGACACCACGAGGAACTGTATGAAGGAGTCACAGCGTTAGAAAGGTTGAGAACCACTGACTTAGAGAATATTCAGTCTTTGGTTATAGTTCAAGTGTGGCATGGTGAAGATGGAAGGGAGTTTTTTCTTCTTCCTCTCAGAGGTCGCAGAATCACTGCTCAGAGAGCAGATATGCTTGCTTATTGATACCCCATGTGTCTCACTGTTTTTAATTAACATAATTGTTACTGAAGCTGGTGTAATGCACATGCATCCAAAAGCACATTACAGTAAAAGCAATTATTTCTGTATGTACTGTCTTAGTCAATAGATTTCAGTGGATGCTAATAAAATTTGGGAAATTTTAATAATTCTGTGCAGTTTTTTTTGTTTATAAGGTGAAAATGGGTGCTTTAATCAGTGAGAGGAACAACCTAACTCATTGAATTACAAGGGCCTGACCACCAAAGAACTTGCTGCTCTTTAACGTCTCACATGGTTACCTCAAAGTTTGGCAAAGAGGACACAAAGAATCTATAAAAGCCCAGTTTGTGACAAAGTCTGAAGGTTATCTGGCTTAGATGGAGAGAGTTTCACTTCACTGTAAATCGAAACTGTGTGTTGTTTTCCCGGCCACCCAGACCTAAAAAAATCCCACAGAAACTATACTAATTACAACACTGTTTAGCTGATGGCTCAGGCATATTTCTAGCTAGCGCTTACATCTAAAATTAACCCATTTCTATTAATCCGTGTATCACCAGAGGCTGTGGCCTACTGGTAAAGTTCCAGCATTTTTCTCCTTTGGCAGCTACATGGTCCCTGCCTGACTCTGCCTTCTTTCTCTCACATTCAGTTTAGTCTTTCTGCCTAGGTCTATCCTGCCATGCCATAGGCCGTAGCAAAATCTTTGTTAACCAATGGTAATAAAACATATTCACAGCATACAGAGGGGCATCCCACATTACTTCACCAGGAATCTGGTCCTGTCTCACCCCAACTATCTTCCTGGATCTCCTCATGCAACTGTTAAGGGTATTGAGTACCTACAATAAATGCTGAATGTATACCTTGAAAGAAGAAATTTTATTTTTAGTTGAGAAGTTCCAAGAAAACACGGTAGAGATGACCACTTAGGTGACAAACAATTGGATAATAACCCAAGTTTGCAAAAAGATAATTAGACTTGAAGAAAAATACAAATTATGATACTTAATCTTGATTGTCTACTTGTTTGCGTTGAGTGATACCTAGATTAGTAAGGGACATTTCTGGTCATGTCTTTGGGGGTGCTTCTAAAAACAGTAACTAAGAAGACAGATCCAGGTCTTTGATGGATTAAAAGTTTGAATACACTATTGGTAGGTGGTAGACTAGTGCTATACTAGTGGTATAGGCTTGTTGTGGGGAGAGGGTCACCAAGAACACAGTGTCCTTGGGGGACTATGTTCTTGCCTTAGTCCCTTTTTCCTACATACCTAGCTCACTTCTTCTGATTGGTAAAACCTTTCCTGCCATGATGGACTGAAACCGTGAGATTAAATTCTCTTGTGTTAAGTCATGAGTCTAGACCACTTCCAAGTTTTATGTGTTGGCAATATGGTTCTGAGTTCTCAGGGGTCACCTAACCTGACAGCTCTAGTAGACACCATCCCAGTGGACGTTCTCTGGAGTGACCCTACTTCTGTGACACACCCTTACAAAGGTCACTATGCCTAAAATATCCTATGAAATCTAGGTGGAAGACACTGGTCATCACAGCCCTTGAATTCTGCGTATCTGTAGAATTGGCATGATGTGTATATTGCCAATGACTGGCAGATCGTGCTTGTGAGTGAATCAGGCTGCACTTGGATTGATGTCATGCCTGAGGTGTCCGAGCAGCACCACCCAGAATTTAGAAGAAGAGATGCAGAGGCTCTCTGCGCTGACAGCGTATCTCTCGATGCTCTTCTGCATCCTCCAGTTCTCAGCATGCCTTCGGGCCTCTCTTCTGCTATGCTCCCTGAACCTTGAAGGATGTAAAATTACACATCTCTATATGAAGAAATGTGTGCATCTGATTGTCTTTTTTAAGTGGTGACCGCAGTTATTATCTGGAAGGAACTTCTTTGTGTCTCTCTTTTATTTAGGTGTCCTAAAGTCTTTTTTTCTAAAGATGTCAATGGATGGTTTCCTAGTCTACCTTCTAGTCAAGGAGGTTGGGGTGTGCTTTGTGTTAATGTTCCTTCTGCAGCATGGAGTTTGGGGGTGCAGGAAAAGGGAGTTGCAGGGAAAGGGAGTCTTGTGATCTTTGCGTTTTTCTCTTTTTGTTTCTTTCCTTTTCTTTTCTCTTTACTTTTGAAGATTGGGTGGAATTAAGATAGGGTCATCTTCTCTAGCTTTGATTGACCTGGTCTTAAACATGTAGTCCAGGATATTCTAGAACTTGCAATGATCCTCGTGCCTTATCCCTTTGATGGATGGGGTCATCCATCTATATTACTATGCCAGACTCTTTTATATTATTAATAAGAACAATTGAACAAAAGTAGCTCTCTCAAGTATAGATTTATTTTCATAGCTCTTTTACAAGGGTTATTTAGTAATTACACCTGAGTATTAGACTTGATGTTGATCTTTTCAGTCTTCTGACTTCTGTCTGAATTGCGCTGTAGTTTCCACAGGGCAGGATCTGCTTCCCCTTACTTTGCACTTGCACTGTTTCCGCTCATGGCTATCTTTTGCTGTGCACAGATGGGCTCCAGTTAGAAACACTTGACTTGCTCTGAATGTGGCAGCCACAGAAAGTGCCCCACCCCTGTAGGAGCCTTTTCACAGCCTGTAGGAGCTGCAGAAGCTAAACAGCCTTATCTCCCCATCCACCTCTTTGGAAGATACACAGTTCTCTAGGCCTGCCTGGGAACAGACTTACAGCCCAGGTCTCGTTCCCCCATCATGCTGAGAATCTGCCTGGCCTCAGGGACATGAGGCTGGGAGGCAGGATTGTGAAGACCAAGAGCTAAGCGTTCTCCATGTTCTAGTTTGGAAAAGCTATCAGAGTATCATGGACAAGTCCACATGACTTCCAGTTCAGCTTGAGTGTAAAGAATTGTTTTTGAATTAAATGCATTTGCATGCTTGGGGATTTTTATGCGTATTTTCTTTCTTACATTAGATTATCAGTCTGTAAAAGCAAAAACAGTTGTTTCAAAGTGCTCATAATAACTTTAGTTAATGTACTCATAATGCAGTTGGCTGATTATGCATATTAATAAATTTTTCCTTTTAACCCCCACCATAACAGAAGTTACGCTTCACTCTGATGTGAAACATCAGGTAATCACCTGTTACTTTAACCTATTTTTGTCAATTTAATATAATAAATGAGTTGCTTCTCATCCATTAAGTCTAATTAATCAAGGTAATATTTAATTTTCTCTGACTTACTGTCTGGTTTAATATGTCCATCAAGCAGCCTAGTTAGTGAAGGGTCATCTTTCCATTTGATAAATCAAGTGTATCTGCAGAGTACTTGTGTTTTTCAGTTTTGCATTCTATGCTCTCAGAGGAGGAGGTTCAAAATAGAGACCACAAAACAAACAAAAATTCTGACTGCCTCGTTATATCTGCTCATCCTTCTGCAAAGCATGGCTATAATTTTTCTGCTCAGGCTCCCATGGTAGAAATTTGGTCAGCCTTGGTTTTTTTGATATTGTATTTTGTTTGTTTTTGTTTTGAGTGGGTGAGTCTATGGAGATTAGACTTAGGTGATTGTAACCTTTAGTAAAATGTGATATTCATCGCCAGGGCTTACCACACTTTATTATTATTTTTAATAGCAGTTTTCCATCAAAGAAGCACATTTGGTTTTCAGAGACTTTTGACACGTAGAGGAAGATTTGTTTTTCCTTCTAGCCCAGTATAGTGAAGAACTTGGATAAAAACTATCCCAAGAGGAAACCCATGTGGCTCACGAGTGTTTGCAGCAGGGCACAATGCCAGGGAGCCCAGACATGGTGGTCTGTTTGTGTTGGCATGTGACAGGTATAGAAGTCATTTTAAAACACTGCGGCATGTGAGAGAGCCAGAAGATGCCTTTAGTCACCCAGTAATGGTGTGAACTTGTGCCTTGCCTTTTTTTTCTGCTGGCCTGGTGATTTGGCACTCTTATATCTCTATGCCCCGACGCTGGCAGGCATCTCTGCTCTCATCTTTACCATTTTCTTTGTGCAGAATATACAGCCTTCTGCATGTGTTTGCACCAAACTCTTCTTTCTGTCTCTTTCGTCATTTACAAGGAAATTGGTCTCAGAAAAAAATGAGATCAGATTTATCAACACTTCAAGTTGGAGACATAGAAGGGATGCATTCGCAGACTTGACTATTCTAGGACTTGTTCTTAGCTGAAAATATCAAACTGCCCGCTTGCCGTTAAATCAGCAGAACTGGCCAAAGAATTTCACAATGTGGATAACCTCCAGCCCTCTGACTGTATGCAAAGCAGGGGGCCTGAATAAGAGCATTGTGTTCTAAAACCTTAGGCTGGAACAAGGCTGAAAAGCCCAATCTCTCTGGTTATTTTGGACATTCAAATGCTGTCTAAGAGAAAAGAACTCATTATGACTCAGTTCCGTTAATTAGAAGTAAATTACTGTCTTTTGTCTGATACAAAAGAAGGTGAAGGGAACTCTGCTAGACCAGAGGATCCAGAAATTCTAATGAGATGAGAACATAGGCTGGGAAAGGGAGCAAATACAAGAAGCCATTCAAGGAGGGAGGCCTCCCTGGCCTGCCTGGCCTGGCCATGAGCAAAAGGCAAAACCATACATTCGCTGTCTAGCTTCCTATGCTATTTTGAGCCACAATCAATGACTCCCAGATATCAGAGGGACCTCATTTTGACCGAATGTGAAGATATCCTGGGAAATATCTCATTTTTCACCCTGATAACGCTGAAGAATTTTGTTACGTGTATTTTCTTCCTTCATGAGACCTGCAAGGCCCTCTGACGCAACTGAAGGATGAGTGAGTGGGCTTTCTCCGTAAAGTCAATGAAGCTTTTGTAATTAAAGGGAATCAGGAAAGTCCGACAATGTAGAGAACTAACCAGATGTAGTGAGATATAGTGGAACCTCCTCAGTGTGAGGCTCTTATAGAATCTTAACTCTGGCCTAAGGTGATGTTTGGTGTCTCTGGAAATGAAAAATTGTCTCATAAGCAGAAGAAAATAGTTAACATCACTGAAATTGCATACACACATTTTCTTAATGGTGCCAACTTCTCAGTCACAAGCTAAGATTTTTCTGGAATAAATGTTGCACGCCCTTTTTACCTGCTAAAACTGAAGTTACCCTTCGTATAAGGCAGACATTACTGTGGTCTCAAAAGTCTTCTATAAAATGTCACTAGTTTTTTAAAACACTTTTAATTCAGTGGTGAGTATGAGTCCTAAGAGGTGGTATTTTAAATCCTTTTTCAAGGTGCTGAATATCCTCGGAGTATGTTACTTGCTCCCTAATCCATTAAACATCATACTGTGACGCTATAGGATCCAAGGATTCATTTCATGAGATGTTACAGTTACGGTGTTACAGTTAATCAGTTAACACATTTATCATGTGAGGTTCTTGGAACCCTTAGATGTT
Organism: Myodes glareolus; assembly: GCF_982192425.1. Taxonomy (NCBI): domain Eukaryota; kingdom Metazoa; phylum Chordata; class Mammalia; order Rodentia; family Cricetidae; genus Myodes; species Myodes glareolus. Next base: position 70,296,715 of record NC_142038.1, read on the forward strand.
GCTTTGCTCTCAGAACTGTGACTTTGTTGGTAGAAAAAGGGATTGATGCTGTTTCTAAGACAAGGTCTTACGCTTCCCAGGTTAGCCTAAAACTCATTGCAGACCTGAGGATAACTTGAAGTTCTGATCCTCCTGTATCTGTCTCTTAATAGGACTAAGATTCCAACGAGTAACACTGTGTCCAGTTAGTAATCAAATCCAGGGCCTCATGCATCTTAGGTGTGTGTGTTTTCTGCCAACTGTGTAGGTTAGATACTATGAGATGAGTATATTTGATAATACAGCACAAGATTTGGAAGAAAGTTGAAGATTTCCATCATAAACTTAACTTTGAGATGTCCACAAATCTAAGAATAGCATTAGCAACGAGCAGATACTTGAACATATCTTCTAGGCAGGAAGGCACAGGTGTAGGAGCCAGCAAGGAACTGTTTGAGCATACTGTGTAGTTCTGAGTGAAATCATGCAGGTAAGTAAACAAGATCCCTGACACAGGAATAATATCCAAGTATTAAGATTTGAGGAACAACAGGTAAGTGAAGTCCTCACCCCTCACGGAAGAAGTTTTCATTTACAGCAGAGACCATTGCAGGGAAACACAACCAATGCAGTTTATCATAGAGTTGTGGATCCTAATGAATACATCTACAAAATGCCACCCCTCCCCACTCCTAAGACTCAGGGAACATTGCTGAAGAGATGGCAGAAAAATTGCAAGAGCCAGAGGATCAGGCTGTACCACTGTGTCTTAGTGATGTCATAAAAGCTCCCCAACCTGACTGCCTACACATGAGCTGAACAAGGGCAGCAACAATAGACATGCTAAAGAGACGGAAGGGAGCCCATGAGAGCTCAGCTTTGCCCAAAGAACTGTAGGCAGCTAAGGAATGCTAAAACTCAGAGAAAGAGGTTCCCCCAGGGAACAGCACACCAATCGGTTATCCAAGGCCAATGATGAGCTCTGAAAATATTCATACAAGTAACATTATACAGACTAAGCGGTGTGTATGCATGTGCCTTGGAGTATATGTGTATATACACGTGTCTATGTAACAATAACCAATTAAAAATAGAGGCCATGAATTGATAAGAGAGAAAAGATGAGTACATGGGAAGGTTTGGACGGGGGGAGGGAGAACTAGTGTACTTAAAATCTGGAAAAAAATAAAGAAAGGAAGTAGTTAAAAATTATTGGAGGGGCACATGGGAGATCAGAAGTCCCAGGTGTAAAGGAGATGGGGCAGCAGGATGTCAGTTCAGATAAAGACAAAAAGTAGAGGCAGAGACAGAGATAAGAGGGCAAACTGTCTGGTGGGACAGAGGAGCTGGGTACTGTAATGGAGAATTTAGGAAGGAGAAACAGGGCACAGGTCTCTCCCCCTAGGGAGACTGTTGGCCTGCAACAGTAAGAAGGTCTTCCCCAGCACAGTGCTGGTGTTTGCAGTTACTGCTTGTGGATACCCTTACTAGAAATCCCAGGGACTGAATCTTGACCTTGGCAGGTAGTCTTTGTTTTCCCTGGAGAATAAGAAATGAATTCTCTTTTGGATCGGGCTGGAATCAGAGCAGCCCCATTGAGGAGGAGACTGGCGAAAGGAACAAGGACAAAGAATTTCCTGAGTTCTGGGGACACGGCTCGAACTGCAGGCTTTCAGAAGTTCCCAGAAGCTACAACTTCCTGCATCTCACTGAGAGAGAGATGGTCCTTTGCTACGCTGACCTTAGCTTGGGGGTCCATCTGCGTGGACGGGTAAAGGAACAGCCAGAATGAAAACAGTGCTTTAACTGGCCAGTGCACTAACAAGAGTGGGTCGGTGAATAATATGTTAGGTTGTTCAACTTCCAGTGGTGTGTGTATGTGTGTGTGTGCATGTGAGTGTGTGCGTGCGTGTGCGTGTGTGTCATCCTATGTTTTACGGCCGTTATGAAACAGTGTCAGCACTGGATTCCCTCCCACACCATAGGGCCTGGAGAAAATGTGTGAAGAGGCGTGTTCCATGTCCACCTCTCAGGTGGTTGTTGGCCAGAGATGCCGACAAACAGAGCAGGTCTCCAAATGTTGACAGTTGTATTTCTATTATCTGTTGTATTTCTATTCTGGGTCTTCTCAGAAAAACAGAATATCAAAAGGATAATAGAAGAACATTACATCTCGCCCCTCCCTGCATTATCCCCTCACTGTGCTAGATCTTGATGATTTCTAGACTCACCCCTTCTTAATTTTGTCTCCAGTATTGCACACTAGTTCTTAGACGACATAAGAATGGTAGCTACTGCCTTTGAGTGATGTTCGCACAACTTCAGAAGCTAGTAGATACACAGAGAATTAAATACATAGAATTCATGGGTGCTAGCTGCTAGTCAGGTCCTATTTTGTTGGTATTTGATTATTCAAACTTGTTAGAAAAAAGTCACCATGGCCGATTGGCTCGCTAGTGACCAGGGCAGGTTTCAGAGTGTGAGGGAAGCTGAGCAATGCTTTCAGTCCTCAGCCAAACTGCTCTGTGCTGAACTCAGCAAGGCAGAGGCAGAACTCATGAAGACAACATGCATCCTACACCATCAGTCTCATGGAAGCGTGTGTGGGGAAGAGCCTGCTCAGCATCACAGGACAGTGGTTTTCCAGGACGGAATGTGGAGCTGCCACCAATCCCGACTTCAGGCACACTGCCTATTTCCATATTCCTCCTCAAACCTGCTTTAGCTCATTTGACTACAGTGTTTCTGTTTGCAGACACCTTTAGTATTTACCCTTCCTTCTGTAGCAACACACCATATTCAAATGAAACCAGCAAAGGATGGGAACTTGGCATCGCCTTTCAATGAGAAATATCTGAGTGCTTGTCATTCTATGTTCAGCATTGTGACTTTGGCAAGTGTCTTTCAAGGTCTGAGTTTCCTGATGTGTAAAATGACCAGGAAGGCCCTTCCCAGCCTTTACTACGCCCTGTCTTTTCACATGGTGCCTTGAGTAACCCTAGTCTTTCTTGCTGTATCTATTCAGCTGTGTGGCCTCCATCTCTTTCCCCCCATCAAGTGCTGTAGATCATCACAGCCCACTGCATCAAAGGGCTTCTTGTTTGCCTGGTCTTTTATTTACCTGGTGACTTTATTTGTCTTTTCATTAGTACCTCTAGCGTTGGGCAGGCTGGGACAATAAAGTGTGAAGTCCAGGCACTCTACTGCGGCCACCTTGGCCCTGGTGCTGGAAATGACTTTCTTGGGAGGTGTTATCTTTAGTTACTTAATTATACTCGCCAAGACTCCAGCAGCTAATTGACGACCAGCGCTGCAAACAGGTCAACAGCGACACACGTGTTCACCAGGTCTCCCCTAGGAAGTCCACGGGCAGAAAATGTAATATCAGCGTTCTTTTCTGCTCAGTCGGCATGAATTCCTTTTTGCTTCTAGACTGCACACAGCTATTTTTCGTTGCCATTAGATTAGTTTACTGTGAGGATCAACTAATCCTAGCCCTGTGGTCATAAACTGGAGATGGGGGAAACCTTTTAGTTGGTGCAGTCCAGACTGACGTGGTTTCTGAAGTATTCCCCATAAGAAGTGGGATGAACTCTTAGCTCTGGATATTAATAATCATTCACTGCCTTTCTTCTTTGTAGCTTAACTAATCCTTTGTTTGGTGCTGGGGACTAGGCTCAGGGCTTTACCTAAGCTTGGCCCACACTCTATCACTGAACTACAAGCATTTCTATCCCTCAAACCCCCAAAAAGATAGAAAGGTGTTTTCGAGTACATGCAAGAAAACGAGACTTTCTGAGTACAATTAAAACAACAACCATTTAAAGCACAGCTGTGTGGTCTTAGAGCAGTGCGCACAATGCTCCGTTTTACCAGCTAATATAACAGAGGCTTAATGAGATGATGAGAATCATTATGTGAATCTCTGATCAAATTTTGCAAAAGAAAAATTCTAAGTAAATTTTCAGGGGCGGTGCTTATTAAAATCTCTGGTGTGACAAAGATACTTAAGTCTTTCACCCACATCATACTTTTTAAAGATGTCTCAATTGAAGAGAGCACAGTGTCTCTAATACCATGTTGCCCTCTTAAGACTTGGATCCCCTCCTTGGATTTGGTCCTCACAGTAAGTAGAAGATGTTTGGATAGGCCAAGTATTAACAACAGAACACGGCTGTGAACATCATCAGACTTCATGAGCTGATTTTCAAAAACAGCAGTGTTGAAGAGGAGAGAAAAGGAAGGAAATGACAGACTCTAGTTTCCTCATCTGCTTGTGCTGTGTGTGGGGTGTGTGTGTGTGTGTGTGTGTGTGTGTGCGTGTGTGCGCGCGTGTGCACGCGTGCACATGTGCACACACGCGTATGTGTTCTGTGGTATGTGCATGTGTGTGAGTGTGTATACCATGTGTGAATGTGGAGTCCAGAGCAGGACCTCAGGTGTCTTTCTACGGTTCCCCATCTTATTACCTTGAGAAGGGTCACTTCCTGAACTGACAACTCGCCTAGTCAGAGAGGCTCACTATCCAGCAAGCTCCTCAGGGTCTCCTCCCCTTGCCTCCATGCGGAGATTCCAGGTGCTAACAGCCATGCACAGCTTTTGTTTTTATGGAACTTTTACATGAGTCTTGGGGATTTGAATTCAGGTCCTTATACTTCTCAAGCAAGTGTTTTGTTTTGTTTTACCTACTGAGTCATCTCCCCAGCCCCTGTGATATGTATTTTAACCAAATATGGTGCTGAAAAATATTTCACCTTTGACAAGCATTATTTAGTCTTATTTCATTACCTTCATGCTAAGTTACAGATGAGGTTCAGCAGCCACACGGCCATTGTCAACCCATGGTAATCTCTGTAGCGTAGCAAATGATAAATCTTATGAATGTGGGGTAATCCTTGCTCAGCAGTCTTAAGAGCTCTGTGAGGCCGCGAGAGCTTTCTCCAGGAAGCAGCCCTATACATTATAAGATATATAATGCAGTTGCTATGGTGCTTTCTGCATGTAATGGATAGAATGTACTTCTGCAGCAGATCCACAAACTCATAGACTTAGCCAAATAGCTAAACATTAGCTGGTCTATGGGAAAAGTCAAAATAACCCATTTGTAGAGGGTTCCTTGTCATTACAAAACATCTGTAAAAGTTGTTATTGAGACGAGGATTGTTTCAAAGCTGTTGGGGTAGGCGAGATGGGTCAGTGGATTAAGTGCTTGGCCTATAAGTGTGTGAAATCCAGGCAAGTGTGGCAGCCCCCTGTAATCTCAGAACAAAAAGTACAGCAATGGGATCACTGTAGTAAACAGGCCAGCAGGAGCAGCCAAACTATAGAGCCCTGGTTCATCATAAGACTCTGTCTTGGTGGTAAAGTAGAGACTAATCAAGGAAGAAAATCGTAGTCTTTGGATCTCCTTTTATACACGCACACACATGAACAAAAAAACCACACACATGCGTGCACACACTCACGCAAAGGCATTTTAAAAGTTACAAAAATAAGGCCATTTTGTAGACCTTCAATAATTAATGGGACAATGGATAATTATTTTGACAAGTATTTTGAATGTATAAAATGGAATCTGTTATATATCCTATAGATATGAAATCATGCTAAGGAGAATATCATGAGCCAAAACTGAAAATTAATTACTAAACTGTGTAGGAAATTAGGAAAGGAGCGCTTACCCCATCCTTGATGCTTGCCTCATATTCTTTGTTGTTGCTTCTGTTGCTTATTGAGGCAGGGTCTCATTGTGTAGCCCTGACTGTCCTAGAACTCACTCTGTAGACCAGGCTGGCCTCGAACTCACAGAGATCTGTCTGCCTCTGCCTCCCAAGTGTTGGAGTTAAAGGTGTGCGCCACCACGCTCAGCCCCATTAGTTAGATTTTAACATGAGCACGATTTTACGAATAAGCTATAAGCATGGAACAAAGTGGCATACACTTTGTGAAACTACATCTACTTTTCCAGCATTCTTTTTAATAATCAAAAATGTTACATTCTTTTTAGCTTTTGGCACTTTCCATTTTTTGCCTTGTGCTTCATTGTATGTTTACATTTTTAGCCTATATTAGTTCTCTAATAATAATGGGTTTTATTGTGATATTTTCATATATACCTTTAATATATTTTGATACTCTTCACCCCACTGAGTGTAAGTAAAGCGTTCTTTATAAGAGTGTGAGCACTTTATCAGTGCCGACACCACAGGAGAAAACTGGAAAAGCCCAGCTCTTAAATAAGAGTTACCATATGGCATCTTCAGAAGTTAGATGGCGAGGCTTGCTCACGGCAAACAGCAGAACTGAAAGTACACTTTAGTCTAATTCCTGGGGAATTTTAATTTTTTCAGAAGGATAAGGAATATCTTGAGTACTTTATTAAATGAGAAATTAAAACACAGATTTCCATGTGCTGGTGTCTATCTTTCTCTGATTTTAGGGTTGTCCCTGTGGCACCTCAAGGCTTGTACTGGGGTTTTAGGTAGTAACCGACACCAGGCATTGATAGTTTTCCTTTTGTCTAGGTGTCAGTGTTGGGGGGCGGCGTGTCTCTCCCGCACCTTCAGGTTCATGGATTGCTGGCACGAGCTTTACTTTGCCTGGCAGCTTCTGTCTTCTTGAGAAGCCACTGAAAGCTCGCAGGTGCCCAAATCATCTTCTGCTAAAGTCATTTTAGGGAATTATAATGTATGCATTAGATACAAGATGATATTTTTCTGGCCTCTTGTTTCCCTTCCTAAAATTTGATTTTGATGCTTCTTGTTTATTATTGTTATTGCATATCCAAGCAAGGACCATTTTAAAAGAATCAATTAAGTTCCTATGGCCAGAAGATTGAAAGTGTCTCCCACAGCCCCATTTTTCTTGCTTAGTCTCTGGATGGTAGTTGTCTTTCGGGAGTTGGTAGACTCTTTAGGGCCTGGGCACCAATTGGAGAAAATGGGTCACTAGAGACATGCCTCGGTGTACCTTGTCCCTGCTACTTTCCTTTCTCCTCTCTCTTCCTCACAGTGCTGCTGAGGTGCACACATGGTTACCCTGAGCCCTCCCACCATGATACTCCCCTCATCTCAGGCATACAGCAGTGAGGCAGCCCCTTGAGCCTGGAGCCCCACTACAGCTTTCTTCCCTTAGGTTGTCCTCTCCAGTGTCCATCGAGGCAACAGCAGGCTGACCAGCAAAGAGCGCTGTACTAAAGGGCTTTACTCCTGGGCCACCCTGGGGCAGGGCAGCTCTGAGCTGCCAGAACCAACTCGCTGACCTGCTTGCTGCTCCTTGAGGATGCCTCTTCTTGCTTCCAGTGTGGTAGCAGCTTTAAAAGTGGGATTGGGGTTGGGAATCTTCACCACGTTTGACTCTTGACCACATACTGCCCGTTTTTTTCCTTTTTCTTTGTTTTATTTTAAAAAATTATCTCATTTAGGAAAGAAAAGTACTTAATGGGATTATGGAATTTGATTATAATCTCTTAAATAACTAACTATTTTCCATCAAGGAAAAACAGACAACTATAGAAAAAAATAATTGGAGACATTCATATACATTTATATAAGCATTATAATGGAAGACATGTTGTAAGGAGGCTGTTTCTTGGTTCCTGACTGCTTAGCCCTGAAATAATCACATAGAAACCATATTATTTAAATCACTGCTTGGCCCATTAGCTCTAGCTTCTTATTTGCTAACTCTTACATCTTAGTTTAACCCATCTCCATTAAACTGTGCATCACCACGAGGTTGTGGCCTACCACAAAGTTTCAGCATGTCTGTCTTCTGTGGTGGCTCCATGTCTTCTCCCTGACTCCGCCTTTATGTGGGATTCCCTTCTCTCTGCTGTGAATACCATTGGTTAATAAAGAAACTGTCTATGGCCTGTGCTGCAAGGACTACAGGTAGGCGGTGAAAACTAAACTGCCTGCTGGGAGAAGGAAGGCAAAGTTTAGAGAAGCCATGCAGGAATGCAGGAGACAGACACCACAACTTTACCCAGTAAGCCACAGCCATGTGGCAATACACAGATTACTAGAAATGCGTTAAACTAACATGTGAGAGTTAGCCAATAAGAAGCTGGACCTAATGGGCCAAGCAGTGATTTAAATCATATAGTTTCTGTGTGATTATTTCGGGGCTGAGCAGCCGGGGACAAGTGGCCTCCCTTCAACACTGCCTCCTTTCTCCCAGCATTCAATTTAGTTTTCCATACCTGCCTCTATTCCCTATACAGGTCCAAGACCATTTCTTTATTAACCAATGGTATTCACCCCATACAGAGGGGAATCCCACCTCAAAGACAGACAAGACTTAAGATGAAATCGTAAAAAGCTTATTTAAACCCATTTTGTGAATTACTACCTTTTTCCGTTAGTGCCATGTCTTTAAAGATTACTGAAGAAATTAAAGTGAGGAGGAGGGAGAAATGAGCAGACAGAAAGGGTTTGTGTAACAGGAAACCGGTTGAGAACTCCTGACCACCCATCCCCACCTGTCGATGCAAATAGATAGCTTTATTTTGAAAAGTTAAGATAAGCATAGGAAGAAATTACAGACAATTCAGAGACATAAATACTAGATAGACTGCTTTACTGTTATGTTTGGGAAGTATTTGTTGAGCATTTACTGATTTGCTAGATGCAGAGATAAGTTACAAAAATTTCTGCAGGCTTGCCAAACTGAATGTATTTCTAAGCAACAAGGTAAACATGCAATCATAGTTCAAGATAGGGTGTCCTGTTTAGGAGTGATGTCATTAACACCCAGAGAAAAAAAACCCTTTTCTCATACCAGGAATGCAGTAGTTCCCTCATTGTGAATTAAACTGCTCACGGTGGAGAGTGAGGGGCATGCCTTGGATGCAGAAAAGCCTGGGATTAAACTGCTCTGGCGGAGGGGAGGAGCAAGCTCTCTGTCTGTGCACGCGGTTTCCTAGGGTCTTGACAGATGAAGTCTGTCTCCTGCAGCCTGCAAGAGGCTTTTCAGGTAGACAATTGAAAGTGTCAATGCTCGGGTGCTCTACAAAACAGTGTATGGGATGAGAAAATTTAGGGTGCACAATCCAATGTCCAATGAGTCCAATCCAATTGTACACTGTCCAATGAGAGGGGAGGAGTCAAAGGCAGGCAGGCAGGTAGCAGGAGGAAGGGACTCCCTGCTGTGTCACCCAGCTGACCCTTGTCCTACAGCCAGATGGCTCCTTTCATTTCTTCCACTCAGAATAATCCCAGTTAGTCTTCAAAATCTCTGCTCCCACCCCTGTCTCAGGAGCTTCCCTGCCCCGCCTCTTCCATGCTCAGTCTCCTCTTTGGCTCACAACATGGAGATGGAAAGGCCCCTATTTTCTTGGTTATAACTCTCCATACATGAAGTTAGTGTCTGTACAGTGCTTAAATCAGACTGGCCGCTAAACTAACTGATCTGGAAGGTTAGTTCTCTGGGCTCTAGGGAATCTCCTCAGTCTAGAAAGTTCTAAAGCACAGACTCGTCTTAAACAAGCACACTGTATGATTTTAATTTTGGACTCTTTTGCCTTCTGCAAAAGCAAACAGAATGTTGAGATGAGAGAATTTTGCATGCTATCAGAACTTGTACTAGGGGTTGTCAGTCTCCTGTCACAGCCTGTGCTCTAGGCTGTGCACCCCAGCTGAAGATAATCAGTCTTGAAGTTGACCAAACACTGCCTTGCTTGAAGTGGCCACAGATTTGTTTGGGTGTCTAGATTTTTGCAAAGTTTTCACTGTATAGAAGGAAAATAAATGTTATGGGTACACACCGTTCCCTTTCATTTGGATGAGTATAAATTTCTCTGTGGAGTTTTGGAAGGCGTCTAGAGTTTTAAAATGATATTTCCAGATTTTTCTTCTGTCACTGGTCTAATGTAAGCAAGAACGTTAGGTTATTCTGCTAGTGGTGATTTTTACTGTTAAAAGGATTCTTTAAGTATTGTTTTAGTTTCTGATTTGATAATCTTCCCGTGTGAGTTTTCAGCATTTCCATTTTGGAGAGTCTATAATTTTCTGATGTATTACACTCATTCATTACTCCAAAGATTATAAATAGTGTGTGCTCTTACTCACTGTTTGGTTCTTAGCAGCTTCTTAGGCTTAAAGAGCAACCAATACACAAAACAAACCAGAAAGATAGAGTTAACATTCATTTCCAGTTTTTCATTTTCTGCAAATTATGGCACTTGTACACTTTTTCTTGTATCAATGGTGATAACTAAATATGAGATGATGATGGTGGAATATAACAGACAGTTCATAAAGAACTTGCTTCGTATTGTGTTCTTTAAGGTTTTAGATTTTTACATTTACTAAGTCAGAGAATGGGGGCGTTATTAGGGTATAGCTTAATGAAAGAGCTGTGATCAGTTCATCGGCACATTTCCTTAAGGAAATGTTTCTTAAAGTTGAGCCATGAAAGGACCTTTTTCAGTTAGGATTTAAATTATAGACATTAGCTTGCAAGTTATAAAGCTAGTAAAACCTCTTACAATATTTGCCTTATATAATTGTAAAAGCAAAGTAGTATTAATCACACATTTCAAAAAAGAGACAGTATATCTGGAATTAGAGAATTAGTGTAATGCTATGAATGATTTGCACTGTAAGCTAAGCTAATACAACATTCTCATATATGCATATAGTTTGTACCTGTGAACTTGTGTCCATTAAATATTATTATTGTGTTAAAATCAGCATATGGATAAATTCAGAAAAACAATTTTGCCGATTCCAATAGAGAATTTAAAGTCTCCCAGAATTCCTTGCACATTCCTCCCTGCATCCTGTGCACAGCCCCACATGCTAATGAAGTTGACCCAATGGAAACAAGCAGAAAGTGAATGACAGCCAAGGTGCAAAGCTCACTTAGCATTATCTCATTGACTCTAAGCAACAATTCCAAGAGTGAGCTGTCCTGTTTGTTAGGCCTCTTGTGCAGATAAGGGCACCGAGTCTAGGACATATTGTATAAATGGCTCCCCAGGACACCTGGCTGGTAGAAAACCAAGCTTGTTTTGATTCTAGGCCCTCTCACACCAAGGTCTGTCATAGGCCCCAAATTCCCCAAGTAGCTTTTATTCCCATGTGTAATATGCCCTCCCATGTATATAATAGACACAATACTTCTTATGTACAGTGATTTTTACAACAATCTCAGCAAAGGAGATGCTGTCACCTCCAGAAAGAACCATCAAAGTGACCCTTGCTCTCCCTGTGAAAAAAGGGGAAGTGAGATGTAAAATGGTATCTTTCCCTCAGCTTGATTTTTAGTTTTCAAAGAAAAACACTTTACTTAAAGATCTTGTATTTACATTTATACCTTTTATAAATAGAAACTCTAAAACATGTCATTAGATAAAGGGGCCTCTTAAAGGCCTCCATGCTCCGTGAACCCTGACAAAGGTTATGAAGTCAATGCCTATGAAATGAGCATTTCTACATTAAAAACATTTTTGGTCAGCAAATTCTGTGCAATTTTATTGATGTAGTAAATATTTCATTTACTAATAGGGCTATTTGGGGGAAAACTTGTTTACACTAGAGATCTGAAAGAAATATAATCCAAATTAGAAGCATAATGAAGCCCGTTGATATTCTTACAGTGCCTTTGGTTCATATGCATCTCTAAAATCATGAGGGTTTTTGTTTGTTTGCTTGCTTGCTTTGGATTACTCTATGTCACCATCTAAATAATTGATATGACTTTATTGACAGTTTATTCAGAGAGCCAGAACGCCAGTGAGGTCTACTTGCTGGCAAGAACCAACCAGAGTTTATCAGTGTATGTTTGTGTGTCCTATAGGTTTACAGTTGGGTACCCTCTATTCAAAGTACATGCGAACAAAAATGTTTCAAAGTTTTGTTTACACTGTTTTGTAGAGCACTTGAGCATTGACACTTTCAATTGTCTACCTGAAAAGCCTCTTGCAGGCTGCAGGAGACAGACTTCATCTGTCCAGACCCTAGGAAAACGTGTTTAGAGTTTTTTCAGTGTTTACATGTGCTTGGCTGTTTAAGCAGCACTAATCTGAAGAATCTAATCGAAAATGTTCCAAAATAATAACAATAATTCGCAGCCAGATGATGGTAGCATACAACTAATCCCAGCACTCAGGAGGCAGAGGAAAGCAGATCGCTTAGTTTGAGGCCAGCCTAGTCTACAGAATGAGTTCTGGGACAGCTAGAACTGCACCAGGAAACCCTTTCTCGAAAAAGAAAACAATAAAAGAAACAAATAAGCAAAATTCATTAAGGATCTATTACATCAGTGTTCAAAAAAGTCTGGATTTTGGATCACATACAAAGTCAACTTCCACATACATACAAGGTCAGCTTCCATATGCATTCAAGTGGTCTCTACAATCCCAACTAAGGTTCATGTGCCTTTGGATAGTCATTGATAGATATTATTTTGGATACATGATATCACTCATCTTTAGATACTACATGGAATGAAGTAGAAATTATTTCCTTGTGTATAAGCAGCTATTTAAGATAATTTTTTATTAATTGTCACCTTTGGAAGTATAGATCATACTTGTAAATAGATTATGGAACTTGTCAATCTTCCTGTTTCTCCTCTGTGAACATTTCATGGCATATTGTTACTTGCTTTGTTTTGCTTTTGGTTTCTCTCATTTAGGTGTGGTGTTCTAGGCTGTTTTGTTGTTTGGACTCATCGTTGTTTGCTTGGTAGATTCTAGTGTAAAACAATAGTAAACCAGAACAGAGTCTCTGACCTAATGGAGCTCTGAGACAGTGAACCACGGAAGAAAACGTCAAGGCGAGGATGGATAGGAACCATGCCAGTTGCATTTCAAGAGTAAGAAACCCTGTTTAAGTGGAGACCGGTTTTGAAGAGGACAAAGCCCGTGTAAAGCAGAAGTCACACCGTCCCTTGACCCTGAAGGTGTATGATACAGTGGTTGATGATGGATCAGGTGGATGGTTGCCATAGACGGAAAGCAGCTCTTTGTGCTAAATGGACAAGATTCGACCAGATAGCTTTAGAACACACCTGTTCCAAAGAAAGAAGGGAGGGAGCATGTTCTTTCCACCTTCCACGCTGATAGTGTAAACCCTTCCCCCCCCCCCCAGTGTAAAAGAAGCTGTACTAAGTTAAATGGAAGACAAAGGAGCAGAAATTGTTACTGAGGCAATTTCAAAGAAGTGGGGCAGTGGTCTACAGTATTTAAGTGACAAGGTTTGTCTTTAGTGGCCTGAAAAATAAAATCACCCAGGCTGCTGATTAAGAATGCATACCAACATGCCAGAATGCCAGTGATTTGTTAACCATTCACAAGAAATGTTTTATTCTTTCCCTGCTTTCTGGCTAATGGAAAAACAAGACATTGTGAGGGGAGGCCAGAGTCACGCAGCCCCAGGAAGGAGGGTGTCTGCTGCCTGTCCTCACTATAAGGATGGTGGCAGTGATAGACAGATTGTCCCTCCCACCTACTTTCTCTGTTCTTCCTCCTTTCACTCCCTCACGCACTACCTTCCTTCTTGACTTCCTGCTTCATCTCCAAGGAACAGACTGACCTTCAGATGACTGTGCACCTGAAGTTTTGCTTAGTGGCGCTTTTTCCCCTCCCCTCCCACCCCTGTCTCTTTGGGAACAAGCACACACATATTTTCATTCCTTCTACTTACTTACAGAAAAGGCAAGGATGGGGGAGCAAGTGGGGGAGAAACTCAATTTGGCAGAAACCCTGAGAGAGAATGAGTTCCACAGACTTCTTCAGTTCCAGATTCCTGGCCTCTTGGTTCTTAAATCTGCCAGAAGAGCTCAGGCCCTGCCCCCACGGTGCATAGAATCCCCAGGGCCACTTTGGGAAAACAGGGGAGAGACACATCATTTTCTCTGCAATTATCAGAGTAAGATCCATGCAGGCCCAACCTAAACACAAATCATTATCTCCAAATTATTGGCGGGAAAACAAGTTAATGCTCGGGGCTTTAAAACTAGTGGGCTAATGTGAAGACACTATACACACACACACACACACACACACACACACACACACACACTTGAAAAACAGAATGTCTCCCGAATAATAAATCAAGAAAGGAACATTATAATTTGACCCAGATTCCCTGACTGCCAGGTGAGGCTGCCAGTGTGCTTTCTCCTGTTCCCTGGTACATTCTCCTATCTTACATCTTCACACAACCATGCTTGTCTCTCTTTGTGGTCTGAGATAAAGTCTCATGTAGCCCAGGGCAGACTTACTATGCATTTGGGGGATCTTGAACTTCTGATCCTCCTGTCTCCCAAGTGTTAGAATTACTAGTGTGTGTCATGAGACTTTATTATTCAGAGCTGAGAAGGAAACTCAGGGCCTCACAAATGCTAGGCAAGCATTCCTCTAACTGAGCTATACCCCAAGCCCCTTCTCGTGAGGCCAGGAGCTCTGTGCTGGCTTGGTGTAGGCCACTTGGCTTTATAGTGCCCAACTTTTCCAGAGGCTTCCATGAGCACTTAGATAGTGTGCAAATCCTGCCTGACTCCTTAGCAAATTCCATTGGCTTTTCCGAGCCTCAACAGTTAAAATGAGGATTACTAAATCGACTTCATAAGGCTTAAAATGGCTCAGATGAGTTGACTGCGAAGAAGCATTTTATAAATCGCAACAGTTTGTCGGGCCAATAAATAGGCAGAACAATGACAGAAAAGACACATTCTTTGTAGCTTCTGTTCTTAGGAAGGGGTCTTGTGTAGAGAGGGTGGGTGTCAGTTAGTTAGTGCAAGTCTGCTTGACCTGCACAATTTCATCAGTCTCTAAAGGTACATTAGCACACCATATCTCAGTTGCTGCCCTATCCATGATTCTGTGAAGATGAATTCACTATCTGGTTTGTTGCTGAGTTACTTATTTTGATGCATTTCTGTCGGCCTGGTGGGCGAGAGTCAGGTGGACACTGACATGTTAGGACCTACAAGTGGACTTCGACATTTTGAGAGAACTTCTTGTGTCATATTGTGTCTAGAGACCTCAGAAAGACGGTGCCCTTGACCATTCAAGGTAACGGGGGAGTTAAACAATCAGTTTCTAGGATAAAAACCAGACAGCTTGGAGTGCCTGCTATAACTGCAGCTCACAGACATCCGCTGTGGCTACGTCTGCCACATGCAATACATCTGATGGCTTCCCGACAGCCAAGTGGGTCGGCTAATTGTGTGTGCTAATCATACAAGTATATAAGTATATAAGTATACAAGTATATAAGCCTGAAGGAACTGCAGGCCGCCTCCAGGAAACCTGTGGGTGATGTATGAAATGGTCTCTGCAGTTTCTCAGGGTTCCAGAGCAGAAGAGGCAATGGTGAGACACCCCAGGAGGCAGTGTAGAGATGTCTGTTGCTTTGGAACACTTGAAACTTGAAGTTTGAAAGCATGGAGTTGCTATTTTAAAAGAATCAAAATGAGGAGAGTAGTTGCTCTAAAGAAAGGAAATCTAGTTTCTTTAAGTAGTGATGACAATGGAGTTCAATTAAAAAAAACATATAATTTTACTACTTAAAGAATAACGTTAGGATCTTCAGAGGGCTGCCTCAGAGATATTTTGGAGCTGCATGCTAGAGTCTTCAAAAACAAGTCAAGGAAAAGCTAGTGCTGCAGTATACTCAAATTTCCAAAATCAAAAATGCTGAAATATGAAGGAATGTACAAAAACTCTGTTCAGAAGTTTGAAAATAATGTGTCTCCCCAAATAAAAACTGTATCAAGATCACTACACTTGAAAGTAGTTGAAATGGGTTAGTTCTGATGACGGTTCTACTTTATGTGCTAAATAGAAATGTGTTTAATCACTGTCAGCACCCTGGACTTGAATTAGGGTAGAATTCCAGAATATGCTTTCCTGTTCTCTATGAATAATGAAAAAATATAAATATGGTTTACTATATGGTAGGAAATTGCTCGTCCTTTATGTATTTAATATGAGAGTTCCATAGTCACTAAGTAGACCGGAGATGAAATATCATAGCTTTCCTGGCCAAGTGCATATCAAGCTGTGTCAAGTGAGTTACTAGTTAATGAAATAGCACAGAATCGAGTTCACCAAGATGTGTTAGTAGCAGAATCTCTAGCTCTATAGCTAGAGGGCATTCCTCATCAGCCTTCTGAAGGAAGAAGCTTGCTCTCGAATCTGCTGGTGCTGCTGATATGAGCTAATGTTACTGTCTTTGTGTATGAACCTTGGTCTTGGGATAACACATAAGACTCAGTGAAGCTGTTTGGGTCCTCTGCCTACAGGTCCACTTCTTAAGCTGGAGCAAATGCATACCTAATATGTGAGGGGACTTGGTTGAGTTTGACCTGTTACTAAGTTGTGCACTAGTTAGGAGCATTAGTTCTGAATTTCATCTCAATGTTTAAAGTTGTTTTGAAAGCATATTGTGAATAGAAGTGCATGTATGTGTGTGTGTGTGTGTGTGTGTGTGTGTGTGTGTACATACAAGTGTGTACATGCACATCTATCTATGTGTCTGTGTTTGCTGATTTAGTCTTCATTGAGCTTCAGAAATGCCTCCTGCCTGACTTTTCTTTCAGTCTGGAACGTTCTTTATATTTGTAATTAATCTTATGCTAATAGCATAGAGCTGTGCAGCTCCATAGTTTTTGTCTTCTCTTTGACTCTCAACTTTCCATGTTTGAATGCTGTTTGGTAGAGTTGAGGGTCACAGATTCTTCCCAGAGGGAAGGTCTGTGTAGACTCTCTCTTAAATCCTCTGTCATAGGGGTCTGGATGGAATTTTGGCAGAGATCCAAGTTGGGGAGAGGAATGCTGTGCTTTCTCCATGTTTCCTTTCTGGGGCTGGTGGGGTAACTTAAATGTTACTATGCTACATCTGTAGCTGTACTCAGCTTTATTTAGGTAATTCATTCCTCTTAATTTTGAGCATCAGTTTCTACATTTTTAAAACCATAAACTCAAATAACCCTATCTCAGCATAAATAGACAACAGTAATTTTGTAAAGAAGCAAACTGAATGTCACGTAGGAAGATGTTAGTCATGAATGTTGAAATTGGACTTTCAGGAGTATTCGGAACTTTTGACCACAATCAAAAGCAGAAAGCAGAAGCAGAAAATGAATTATTTTATGTTGGAGACAGAGTGTTTTATATTGCTTAAAGGAATTTTAAATGTTTTTAGATATCAAAGAATGTCAAAAGAGGTAAGAAATCATGTTTATTTAAATGGTTAATTGGAAACAATCTAAGTGACCATCAAATAATGAATGGGTATTAACGTGTGGTGTAGCATATTTATCAAAATTCCTAAGGGGTTGAGGTAGGATGGAAAAGCCACATAAAAAAGATAGACAAATTCTAGAACAAGCAAAACCTGAATTTAAATTTGTGACATTTGTCTGCTTTGTCATTCTTTCCATTCCTGATGGAACTTCAGGAGTTGAAGGAATCAGTTTTACTTGCCTGAGGAGGTCAGTGGCTTGTGTCCCGAGGAGGGGTGCACAGGGCTGCTGCAGCCAGCGCTATTCTGTCCACGTTTGTGGTCCAGATGCAGGTGTGTGCAGGGCAGGTTGCATCATACCCAGCGCGACATAGAACTAGCTCAGAAGACTGGGAAGCTGATGAGCTTTCATGGGGCTATCCATCAAAGCAGAAGGATTTCAAAGATAGTCTGAATAAAGAAAAATATAAATTAAAAACAACTTTTCATCTCAATATAAGACTTTCAAAATATAGTTTATCATTCCGAAAGTTGGCTGCTCTTCATAATCACTATAAGTCATCATCATAGGTCAAATTTTCCTTTTAATTTCTTTTATTTTTAACTATTTAAAATATCAACTTTTTTTTCTTACAATTTACGGCACCATTTATTTCATTTGATATCTTGTGCGGTACTGGGAATGTAAATCATCTAAATACTCTTAGAGTCCTGTTTATTAGTGCATTTTTTTGCAGATACAACTATCTGGTTTTAAATATGTAGTGTCACAACAGTGTGTAAGCATCGTGCATATATGCAAAAGATCACTGTTAATAAGGCAATGGCCCTTTGGGACTGCTGAATTTGTGTCAGATAGCAATCCCCGTGGCCTCAGCATGTGTAGTGGTACCCTCTTGGGCTTTGGTTCTTGTTAAAAGTCTGAGCTGGTCCAATGAGTCATTTGATGTGATTACAGTACAAATCTGAATGGGAATATTCCCAAACCCAGTGATGCACATTTATACATTTAACTGTGTCACCCATTTCCCCTTCTGGACAATGTCTCTGCCCGTATGTCATTAGCACACCCGGGTTTATGCTTGCGGCAGTGCCTGTCAGTCATTCATTTGTGCCCATTTGTGTTGTAAAGTGAACTACAATGCATTGTATTGGGTTCTTATGCTTCTCAAATAAGGCCACTTTAAAACCGTCATAAATTTCTTTTAAATAACCTAAAATTATTTTTCCCATTTTGTACTTTGGGTTTGTTTTTAACCTGTTAGGATTTTAGACTTTTCAGACTTTGCTCATTTCTGTGAAAACCTCTAGAAATTGTTGAGTGGTTGCCTAGGACTAGTTGGCATGCAGAGGGAGGAGGTGCGGGTGATGGACGGGCATAGGGAGCAGGGGAGAGCAGTGTAAAGCTACTCCTCGGGGAAAGGAGAGACACTGAGGTTATGTTCGGTGGAAGATGTGAGTGCTGCCACTGGTAACTGTCCGATAGAAATGAATGGAGTTTATCATGTGAATTATGTCTCCACAAAACTATTAACATTTTGCAGTGGTTGTAGAGCGCTAACAAGAACCTGGAATCTCACAAATGCTTATGCTATCCCGATCAAGGGTGTGCAGACTTTTGTTTTCCCTCTGTAAGGGTTTTTATGGCCTACTGTCAGTGTTCTCTGGCGGACATGAGCCCCTGCAATCTGTTTGTTATACGTTTCTACAGTTTGTTTATCTCCATTCTATGACTTTTATTTTCACAGACTCACTGTTTATGAGAGGAACAATCCACGAAGAAAAAAAAATTATCGTGTGCTTATTTTAAGGATTTTATTCTGAGTTTTACTTGATATTGTCCTGGGTTTGGGAACTGTGTGAGTTTTGTGTTCTTTCCCAGTCCACGTTGGAGAAGGAGATAGCTACGTAATGACATAAGGCCGCATTAAATGCGCTCAGATTGCGGATCTGAAATTCTGAAAAGAAAACATTTTTCATAACTTTTGTCCAATTCTCTGGTAGAACCCCCCTCCTGTAATTTGGATTCAGCTTGACTAGAATAGAAATCATTATTCAAGCAGTGAATGCTCAGTGGCATCTAAACTCAGAAGAGAATTAGGAAAATGGATTTAATTACATGCTTGTCTGTCTGACAGGCAGCGAGAAAAGGAGAATTTTGCCTTTGAAAAGTGTAAAAGGGTCTATTTGGAGGAGGGGCTGTCACTACAAGTCCCTGCATTCCTATCGAGAATTATTTGCAAATTCTTGATGCATGAGACAGGAAAGCCTTTGTTAGATAAAACTATTGCATTGACGGTTGTCAACTTACAAAAATATCTTAAAATACTCTGCTTCGAAACTGGTTCCCAGTATTTTAATAAGATTAAGTCGGTTGTTTTCCCTTCATGAAATGCCCGTGTGTTGACTCTTACCTGCAATTCAATTTTATATTGAGTATACTGTTATGCTTGGCTTTTCTTTGTCCCTTGGGTACAAGAAGTACACACTTGAGCTCAGACCAGTTGAGTTGTAGTTTTTCAGAAAAACTGTTAAAAATTTTAAAAACAAATTTTTGCATGTGGAACTATATTCAATTACATCATGCTAACTAAACCAATCTTATAATTAGAAATGTGGCTTTGTGGAATATATATATATATATATATAATATATATATATTATACATATACACATGCATACATAAACACATGCATATAAATCATGCAAGACTAGATGATATGTGGAACATAGATATATATCTACAGTTACTAAACACACTTGTATAATCGTGTAGGTAGGACTTGATATGTGGAACATTTACATATCTATATTTACTAAATACATGTAGGATAAGATGATATGAGGAATATATATATATATATATATATGCTTATATACTAAACATACATATAATGGTATAGGACTTCATATGTGGAGCATTCACATATATGCCTATGTTTTCTAAACATGTGCATATAATCGTCAGGACTAGGTGATAAATGGAACGTATGCGTTCATATATATTCATACACACATGCCTTTAGTAGTGTAGGACTCCATGAGATAAAAGTAGAAAACTGCCTGGGGAAGAAGGGGCTGATGGGAGTGGAGGAGAATAGGGCAGTGCAGCTGAGATGGGGTAAATGTGTGCTAATTACATGAATTCCTTACATTCAAATGACCTTATGTAAGCCTACATAATTTTTAAAAGATGGACAACTTTTTTAAACCTAATGTTTTTCAAATAGTGCCCGTGGAAGACCACTGTATGTAAATTGACATGCAAATCGTAAAACAAAGCAAGCCCTAGCTGTCCTGGGAACAGAAAGAAGGCTGTCATAATCAGATAGCTCCAGGATGCTTTCTTCTCCAAAGCTGGTGCTTATGGCTAGGGATAATAATGAGTGTTACTACTCTAAGGGTCCACTCTGAACCCCCAGTGCTTACGTCTGATTTTGCTCGTCAATAATGAAAGCTGGTGATTGTCTCAGACCTTTGAGTCACTGCTCACTTGCCAACTGGAAACGACTGAACTTTCTAGACCTCCAAGACATCCTCAGTCATGATCTTCCGGAGAATCTCCTGCTGCGAGTAGGGCAGTCAGGAGGAGGAGATGTAGTGTGTCCCATAATGTCAGTACTCGGGGCAAACAAGAAGCCCATTCTATAGCTGGTGACCCTGGGCGTCCTTAGAGGTTGACAGTGACTGGCACATCTATGGAGCCCAAATTCTTGGTCTTTGAGATAGTATCTGGAAAATGTAAGAATGGCAATTTCCTGTTCCATATTAGGAGATATGTTGGGACACACACATACATTTCAGAGTTCAAGAAAGAGGTGTTTTTTGTTTTTTGTTTTTTATTTTTTTATTTTTGTTTTTTTATTTTTGAGGCAAAGTTTGGAGCCTGTCCTAGAACTAGCTCTGTAGACCAGACTCAGAAAGATCCACCTGCCTCTGCCTCACAAGTGCTGGGATTAAAGGTGTGTGCTCCCACTACCTGACTGAAAAATTGTTTTATTCCATTGCCTTACAGTGTTCTTACAGTGAGATAAAATAGTCCAGGTCTTTTTTTTTTTTTTAAATTGTAATTGAATTCTGTTTTGAACTCACATTCTTGTTACTCCCCCCCCCCCTCCCGCCCCAAGCCTTGATAACTAGGCACTATCAGCTATAGAGCCCTACAGAGTTGGGACCCTGCCTTAGATCCTGTCAGCCTGCTGAACAATGAAGTGTCAGCAGGAGCCAAAGCCCCCTGGTGACTGAACTCTGGCCGAGCCCCTAAGGGTTGGCCTTAGTAACTGGTACTCAAGAGTGTTTAAGCCAGCAGCCAGCTGAATTGCAGCATTGAGAATTTATAGTCTTTCAGTAGCCACCAAGCACGACAGCTGAATTTGCTTGGGTGTGAGGAATCTTATCATGGCGCATGGACGCTGAAAGGTAGTGGGAAAGTCTTACTTCTTCAGAGAGTTGGCCAAGGTGAGATAGGAGACAGGCAGGTTTATCACAAAGCTGGGAGTTCAGGTGAGAGCCCCTCACTTTCAGGCCAGAATAATGAGTTTGCTGGAGCTGTTTTAGTGAGTTCTTAGAGGCCAAGGAGAGAAACCAGTTGAGACCTAAAATCACCTGATACCTAAAACAAGCGAACTGAAATATCTCAAGTCCCTAGTAGCTTGATGTCCCCTCATTTTATGAGAATACTTAGCTGATTTTATATTCTGGACTATTTTGAAATGTATTTTAGATTTCTGAATAATTTTTCTTTTGTTTTCCTCAAACCTTTTCTTAAACCTGGTGGAGGTGAGCATAGCATAGTCTTTCTTTTTCTCTCTCTCCTTCTCATTCTCCTAATCCTCTTGATACCCTCCCCCCTTCTGTGTGTCTGTGTCTGAGATTTGAACCCTGGGCCCACAGCTTTGCACATTCTAGTCTAGGTCAATACCCCCACCACTAAGCCTAACATCCCGCTCTTTATATTTTTTTTTGTTTGTGGCAAGGTCTTACTGTACACTGTTGAATTTACTCTGTAGCCCAGGTAGGCAATGCTCCTGCCTCAGCTCCTTGAGTAACTATGATCGCAGACCTGTGAATCAATCCTATCTTCTGCCATAGCAGCAATTTCTTCTTCCTTCCTTCCTCCTTATGTTTCCATCCCATGTCCTTTGTCATCACTCCATGTGTCTCCACGTGCTCTGTTTGCTACCGTTTGGGGAGAAAAGAGAACTTTCTGATCCTGGTGACAGAAAGGGGATAAAAGCACTGGTCTAATTGGCAGAGATTGTTTCTACCTAAAAGTCGTATTCAGAGATGGGGTTTCTGCTTACAGGGAGAATGAAACCTTTCCTGCCCAACTCAGTCTCCTTTGACGAATTCATAGTTCTTAGAGATTTCCAGATGTTTCTCATCAGATGTGACTGGAGAAATAAATGAGAGACAGCATCTGTTTTGGCATCTTTTGGTTGTTATCTCCTTTCAAGCGACTAATAAATGTTATATTACCTTTTCCTGTGCCTGAGCCCGTCTCACTGGCAGAAGGAAACTGGTCGTGCACAGTGCTCTGGGCTGCTGGGTTTTCATACTGTAAGGTATAGATGGCTAAGGAATCCTAAACCGCAGTCCTTTAGGAAGAAAGTCTAGAACAGCCATTGCTACTTAATGAAGCATGGCAGTGGCGTTTTTGCAGGGCTGTGTAGCTTCACCATGTTAATGCATGTGTGAAGTTTGACATGCTTGCTGAGTTGTGTCTTCAGGATCTGACCCAGCTGAGAGGCTTCTCTCTGTAGAGGGCACTGCTGCTCTCCCTTCCTGGATTCGAACTGTATGGCTTCCTGAGGCTGTCGACCTCCTGCTGACATTTAGTTCTGCAGATAGGTTAGAGAGGAGTCCCAGTGGATAGTTTTTGTTAGGACCTGTCCTATGTCTATGGAGTGGAAGACAGAAGCTGATGAAGTGGTGGACTCAGGACAGCATTAGTACATCAACAGTCTTCATTCTTCTTTACTCCAGAGAGTATTGCTTGCCACACCTTCTCAGAGAAGTTCTGACAGGAGGCTTCTTCTCCCACTGTGGTCCTCCAGCCACAGTGTCCCCTAGGTTCTTGGTTGTTGGGCTGCCTGCTCACCCTTTCCTTTAAAGTAACAACTATTGAACGAAAACATTTTAGTCATAAGCATTTCCATAAAAGGATTAATATTCAAAATATCAAAAAGTACTACAATCATTGCTGATCCTCGATAATAACTTTAGGTATGTTGATTTACCTCTAAATTAATGAGATTTTACCAGGCTTTGTGCATTTTTAAAAAGAAGTCAACATAAGAATGACTTGAGAGCAGGCTCTACTTTGAAAGAACTGGTAACTTTTTAAGAGATTATAGTATACTTTTTTAAAAAAAAATCCAAGAAACTGTTGAGCTTTTGTGACATGTGATTTTCCCAACTCTTGTTGTTTTTTTGTTCCATTCCTCTTAGTGCTGTGTCTTTAGGACCTGGTTAAGTTTTCACTTAGGAAGTAGCTCCTGCTTTACATGAATGTGGTTAATATTCCTGTCATAAGTATAGTTGCACAACGTAAATTATGTGGCTTATAATATTATGGACTGCAAAAAAAGGCCCGGGAATAAGTTTTTTCTATAGTGTGCTATGAAAATAATGGAGATAGGCAAACTGATCTTTCATTGATTGGTTCTAGTTGAATGTGTTAGATTATAAATAGTGTATAATTAGTTAAATAAGTCATTTTCAGTTTTAAAAGTTGAAAGAGCTTCTCATTTAGTGAACAAATAGCTGAACATTATTGAATTATATCCTTTTCTTGTGAAATAACGCTAGCCGCTTTTTCATTTTTCATGAGAAGATATGAATGGATGGGAAAGTGTTAAATGTGTTACAAAATTACTGCCAAAATATAAGGTTTTTCATTGTGGCTCTCAATAAAATGTGATGACTGAGGCAAACCCGATGACTGTACCGGGCTGGATGAATGAATTGTGCTGCATTCTTCTCAGGAGATACAATGCAGCTGTCAAAAGGAGGAGCGGCAGCTGTCTGTTGCTGTGCTAAGGTAAAGCATTCAACGAAAAATGGCACAGCAGAGGAATATGTTTAATAAGCCCCTGCTACTTTGTTGAGGGGTGGGGTGTTAGTTACTTGTCTGTTGCTGTGATCAAATACTGTGTCTAAGGCAGCAATAGAAAAGCTTTATTTTGACTTACAATCCCTGAGGTTTGACTCCATAATGGTGATGACAATATGGCAGCCAGGAGGCTAAATGATCACATCTTGAGCT
The DNA here is from genome assembly GCF_982192425.1 of Myodes glareolus. Taxonomy (NCBI): domain Eukaryota; kingdom Metazoa; phylum Chordata; class Mammalia; order Rodentia; family Cricetidae; genus Myodes; species Myodes glareolus. The sequence continues at coordinate 70,321,159 of NC_142038.1, forward strand.
GCAAACAGGAAACGGAGAGAGTAAACTGGAAATGTGTCGAGGCTGTGAACTCTCAGCCTTCATCCAGAACCACAAACTGGAAGCCAAGTATTGAAATCCTGAGCTTATGGGGACATTTCTCCTCAAATCCCCACAATGGGTCTTTAGAAGATTTAACTTTGGAATTGTGCATATATTTATACCTGTTAAAAATCAGTTCATACAAAAAAAATAAAATCTCACTGAATAATCTCACTGAATATTAGGCTGCTGTTACTCCCAGTTTCATAGAAAATATCTAAATGCTACTAATATTCAGAAATTTGACTGTGTCTTTAGTGAAATATACTCTATAGTGTTTTAAATAAAGGGTGATGTTAGTGTTTCTCACAATCATGGCTACTGATGATGCTAGCTTTGAAAGTTTGTCTGTGTGTGTATGTTGACGTGTGTGTGCACACACATATGCACATGTTCATTTTGTTATAAAGGTCAAATAAATATTTTGATTGGAAAGAAGTATCAGATCGGTGCGATGAAATAAGCTTATTGGAATTCTTCATTTGAAAGCAAAACGTCAAAATGAGTTTATTTTAAAAATATTAACCATGTAAGTTCATTCATCTTTATAAAAAATTGTGGAAAGCAATGTCCATGTAGGAGTACCCTGACAGTCTGTTCTGAGCTTCCCAGAAGGTGCTGGGACTCTAAGAAACGGCTGACGTTGTGAATAGGGTCAGACTTATATGAGGTCATCTTGTCCGGACAGAGAAAGGGACAGTCAGCGATTGCCAGCCTAGTCAGGCGTTGGAAAGCCGGGGCAGAGCATCCAGGGCCAGCAATTTCACATGGTCAGTAACTGCAGGGAAGGATAAAAGGTCACTAGTTTGAGAATTATTTAAAAAAGAAAAAGAGTCTAGTGCTTGTTTTATTTTTAAAGGCACAATATTTCTGGATAATATCTAGATAAAAACAAGCAGGTTTTTCTTTATAAAAAGTTTAAATAATGCATGGAGGAGTTAGAGAAATCATCACCACATCTTGTCTCTTGCTGCAGTAGTGGATCTAGGGTGTGAGATGAATGAATGATAAAAAGAGAGAATGATTCTGCTAAGCCCGTGTGATAAAACTGAACAGCAGCAATGTAACTTGTTTGTTCCCTAGGTGGGAAAGAATTTGGAGAGATGGCTGACAGTTATGAACACACACTTACTCTTTCTGATGTCCGCAGTTGAGGTCCAAGGACCTATGTCAGGTAGCTCATGCCCTGGAAGTTTAGCTCCAGGGCATCCATTACCCTCCCTGGCCTCTGTGGGTACCTGCACTCACACATGCATAAACTACACACACACACACACACACACACACACACACACACACACACACCACACACACACGATAAATCTTTCAGAAATGAAAATAATATGAACAAGCTTTTAGGTTCTTCATGCAAAAGAAATAGAAAAACCATGCTATACGGCGTTATAGAACCACAGCCAGCAAAGCCCGGGTGTGAGCAAATGCTGTCGAACAACTGTTCCCGTTTCTCCAACCAGAAACAATGAGAAGACAGTCAAAGGAAACTCATGAGTTAGAGCAAGGACTCGGTGATTATCCACCAGGTTAACAGAGGCCCAGATGATGATGAAATACAGAGAAACAACGTCTTAGCTCAGAGTTTGGGTGGTTTACACTCTTTCATGGTCATTGGCCGTGTTTGGGGCCTATGTTCCCAGTCTGTATAGTGGGGGCAGCCTGCAGAAAAGAACTGCCCATTTTGGGGTCAGAAGGCAAACTAGAGAAAGACAAAGTGGATTCTAGAACCCCTTCACAGAGTTATCCTTATAAACTAAGATTTCCCCACAAGGCCTCACCACTAAAAATTGCCACGCCTCTGTCTGGGCCTTTTATCATTTACCATGAGTCCCTGAAGTTGGATGGCAGAGGCAGGAGGATCTCTGAGTTCAAGGTCAGCTTGGTCACAGAGTGAGTTCCAGGCGAGCCAGGGCTACAGAGTGAGGCCCCCATAGCTAATAAATCAAATTCAATAAAAAAAACTCACAAAAATAAAAACTTTTTGTACTGTCTTCCAAAAGTTCTCCATGGAAACAAGCACTTAATACATGTATCTTTGGGGGACATTTTTAGGATCAAAATAAAAATAGTGACAGAGACTTGTCAACCAATCTTCCTGATCAAGTATTAGAATATAGTTTAGTACTTAAACATACATATACACATATAATCTTTGTATGAACATTTACACATGCATATACGTGTGTGTGTGTGTGTGTGTGTGTGTGTGTGTGTGTGAGAGAGAGAGAGAGAGAGAGAGAGAGAGAGAGAGAGAGAGAGAGAAATTACCAGCTGCATATTTGTTTAAATGAATTATAGTGACTTTTTCTGGGAAATAGTCATCACTTTAAAAAATATTTGGGTGATGTGGGATTCCCCTTTGTATACTGTGATTACTGTTAATGAATAAAGAAACTGCTTTGGACTATAGCAAGGCAGAACAGAGCTAGGTGGGGAAAACTAAACTGAATGCTGAGAGAAAGAAGGCAGAGTCTGGGGAAGCCATGGAGTCGCTGCCAGAAACAGACATGCCGGAACTTTGCCAGTAAGCCACAGCCACATGGCAATACACAGATTAATGGAGATGGGTTAGTTTAGGATATAGGAGTTAGCCAGGGATATGCTTAAGCTATTGGCCAAACAGTATTGCAAATAATGTGGTTTCTGAGTTATTATTTCAGGGATGAGCAGCCGGGAATGAACAAACAGTCTCATGCAACATTTGATACTAACTAAAGTTATTGTGGTTATGATAACTGGCCTGGCTATAAGCCAAGTCAGTAGTGAATTTGTAAGATTTGGGCTTAGGTTGCCTTGACTGTATCTCAGGCTGTGTGCTTCGGTGACAGAAATTTATCATGGTTCTAGAGGGTGGAAGTCAGGTCCAGGCTCACCTAGGTTAGTTTCTTGTGAGGCTTCCTTGTGTGGCCTCCTTCCAGCTGTGGCATCAAATGGTCTCCCTTCTGTGACCATGCATGCCTACGTCCACATTTCCTTGCCACAATAAGGTAATCAGTGCACACTGGTTCATTTCACCCTTGTACCTTAATTACCTCTTTAAAGCCACTAGGTCCACATAACATTGCAATCTGAAGTGCTGTGCGTTAGGACTTCAGTGTGTAAATTTTAGGGGATCACTATTCACCCCGTAATACATGGAACATAATTTGTGTTGAAAGGACAGATTTTTTTTTTAATTTTTTTTTTTTTTAACCACTGAGATGAAGTCAACAAGTGTCCTAAAAGGTCCTCTTGCTGATGCTGGGAGATGAGCTTGCACCCAGAGTCCTTCTGGCCACTTTGTCAGGATGCACATTTTCATCTTCTACCCTGAAGCAGTTTCTGGCTCTCAACCCCCAACCCAGTGGGATGCTTTTCCTCTCTTTCCCCAAACAGTGATCCTTGGATGAATTTGCCTCACTAAGCTAGAATCTTCCGGGGACCTTTGATGCGGGAGAATTGTCTGTATTCTGTCAATCATATTGTAATAAAACGCTGATTGGCCAGGCAGGCAGTGTAGGCAGGAAAGCCAGACAGGAAGTAGGGGTGGAGCAAAGAGACTGGGAATATTCTGGGAAAACAGGAAGCTCCCTCTGCCACTCCTGCACAGACCACCGAAGAGGCAGCATGTAACTTGCCCAGCTGAGAAAGGTACGGAGCCATGTAGATAAGGATAATGGGGTAACATAAGTTATAAGTGTTAACAAGAAGCCTGACCTAATGGGCCAATCAGTTTTATAATCTTATGGAGTCCTGTGTGTGATTTTTTTCCTTGGGAATTGCCGGTTGTGGGGTGCCGGGCAGGACAGAAACCCGGGCCCCTCATGTTACAGACCTTGAAGCACTTTTGCAGTCTTTGACCCCTCTCGATGTTCCCAAAGAGGAGCAAGACCCTGGCGACAGGCGGCCACACCTGTGGCTTCCGGTTTAATAGGGTAAGAGGGTCTTCTTCTGCACAAGCCTGCAGACTTTCTAAATCACCAAGCAGGTGGAAAACTTCCAAGTTAGCTGTTACTGGAGTTTGTAAGCTAAAATTCAAGTAATTATTTCTCTCTTCATCTGCTTAATTATAAATTTGATATAGTGCTACTCCCAAGCCTTCATTCATCTCCACCTCCCTTACACAAGTTACCTCCCATGTGCAATGAAATGAAAATGAAAATCATAACTCTTCTAATTATTTTTTATGTCTTTATTTTTTCCTTTTGGAAGAGTATTACAGAGCTGGGAAATACAAATAATTTTCTTTGTTCAATATATTATGGCGAAAGAAACTTACTGTGCGTATCCCGTGGCACCACACCGCCCTCAGTAGCTGAGTTTGTTCTCTGACGGTGATGCTTCTCAGAAAGTGTTTGTACGTTTGGAGACACATACCCATGGGATATCAGTTTGGCCTTAGATATCTTAAGTTTGGAGCAGGACTATGGCTCAGCAGGTAAAGGTACTTTCTGCTAAGCCTAAATACCTGAATTAAACTCCCAGAACTGACATGGTCAAAGTAGGAGAGAAAGGATTCCTAAAAGTCTATGTCTGGCCTCTACGCATGTGGTGGCATATGAATGCATGAACACAAATGTAGACTTAATAAATAAAGGGCATGTAATATTTAAAAAATATTTAAGCAAGTAAAACAAAGAGAATAAGTATAAAAAATAATAAATGACAACCTTCTGGTAATTGTCCAGTGAATGACTGCTATCAGGTGCCTCTTCCTGTATATTTTCTAATCGCTGTTAGTAGCATTAGTACAGACAAAATTATGTGTATTGCCTAGGTTTATTTATGGGATGCGATGTCATATCAAATATTTAAAGACTTTGGGAGGTTGATTCCCATGTAGTCTAATTTTCCAATTGAGATATCTCTAACCATCCTCTACAGCAGAGATGCTGGGAAAGTCATTCATAAGCAAGTCTTGCTATCCATGGCAGGGCGGCTCTACACTTGGCAAGGGGCTATTTATTTATTTATTTATTTATTTTACTGTAGTACATAAGGTAAATAGTTCAGTTATTTTATTTTTAACTAAATTGATCAGCTCTCAATACCTTAGTTTCAAGCTGCAAATGCTCTTGACAAGGAATAAGGAATGCGAGGGATATGGGGTCTGTCGTGCTTCGTCCATGCGGACCTCTTGCACTGTATACTCGGGCTGAATAACCTGTTGTTGCTGTTGCTTGCCTCACAGTACTGACTGCAGTGATAATTTCATCTTATTAATTATGCAGACATTCCTCGTGAGTGCCTTTGTTATTTTCCCAAGGTCATTGTTATTCCTAATCATTGTGTCTAGTTTGTGATCTTGCCACATCTCAATGTCTTGATTTTTGCCGAGTGTAATTTAAGCTCTTTTATATTCCTGTAAAAAAATAACAAAAACAAAAAAGACAAGCAAAACTAAGATAACTCAACTATCTTAGCTGCCCTAAAGTATTGGGAATTGCCTCTGATAATAGCTAGTGTGAGCTCCAGCAATATTAATGATCCTTTAATAGAGTGTTTGGAGATAATGCCTCCATCTGTGTCTTCCATAAGCTACACAACCTCAAGTGCTCGGAGTTCAGAGTTAACCTATTTTAATAATATACATTTAGATCAGAATTGGAATAGGAAGTTATTTTAGACAATTAAGTCAGTCAGTCTTGGATACATGGGGAATCTGGGGGACTTTTCCCCTGTGTCGTCCTTACTGGGACTGAATCAGTGTGGGGATGATGTGTGAAAAGTGACAATCTTAAAGCAACATCAAGAAAAGGATCTCCCGAGCCAAGACTTATGGCTGTCCAAGGAATTTCCAGATGATACTTCTCCTCCGCGTTCAGGCTCCCCAGAGGCCTCTCCTTATCAAGTGGACCATCTGGGGCTGGCAAGGGAGGGCCATTTCAGTGTTGGATGAGTCCCTGCAGGACAACAAACGTGAAACAGACATCATAGCGTTTCTGTGGAGCCTGCTTGCTCCCTCTTTAAACATTTTTAAATAGAAAAAAAAATGTCCTGAAATATGGAAAGTATTAAGGAAACTCTTTCTGAAGCCTGAGGCAGCTCTCCTTGCTCTGGGTTCTCAGATGAATGGCTGTGGACAGGGCTCTGGCAGTTATCGTATGAGAATTGCTTTCACTCCTGAGACAATAATTAATAAATAGAAGCAATGGTTTATATGCTGGTTGAAAGGTCCAGCAGGATAAAATTGACATAGTTTAGTGTCAGCAAGGGGCATTTAAAAGATGATAAACCACACATTCTGTGAATACTCAGATGTCTATTTCAGTGTTACTCTGTCTGGCACATAGGCATAAGTTACGAAGATAAAGATTATAACTGTTGTTATCTCAGGTGTTACCATGGTGATGCTACCTACTGGACCACCCCAAACTGTAAGCAGCAGTCACTGCCCTTGCTCCTGAACGCATGGGTAAAATAGTGCTCCACAGACTCAAGCTGTGCGGCCTGCAGGCTGCCTAGACCCACTTCTCAGGACTTCCCCTTTCTTCATTCAGCGGGTCAGAAAAACACGCGCCTTTCCAGGTGACAGCGCCATCCGAGAAGACTGTCTGTGGTGCTGACATCGCAGATTTACTGTCATCTGCTCTGACTCTGTGCAGCTCCCACAGAAGCTTTCAAACACATGGGTGGTTTTGGAGTTGTTAATAATCCAGTCAGCTCATGATGTTTTCTATCTGTTTAATCAAGGTGCTTCATCAGGTCTCTGTGTCTCCTCGGTGCTATCACAGTGCATATTGGTGCTGTTGGTTCCATCTCTGTGCGAGACCGTGACCTCTTACCCGAGGTAGAGACTTTCAGGCTTGTGCTTAGCATCTCCAGTAGATGAACTACAAGTAGCTGAGTAGCCCCGTGATGGCTCTTTGGTTGGGCTTGCTCCACGTTCACGGTGCGTTTTGTGCCGAGACACTTTGTTGGCTTTATATCTTCATTGTCCTAAAATGTCCCTTTTCCTTCCTCATGAACCCAAACAGATCAATCAGAAACCTTTAGGTTGAAGTTTTCCAACATGACATCACACTGTAGAGTCTTCTTCTAAAAGCTCTCTGTGTATTTCCCTGAATGTGCAGTTGCTAGGAGCAGCAGGTATGTTCCCAGAATGACGAAGATCCCACACAGGCATCCGGGAGCTGTGGATTTTGTGCTGGAGGGTAGTGAGCAGACCAATAAGCCTCATCCTCCGACTTGCTCGCAGATGGCATTGTCTGCTTCATGCTACATTTTTCCCACAGTGAAGTGGGAGGCGAGGGCTGTTTCAGCTGCCATTGATGAGAATCAAACTCCCAATGTCTGATGGCAGGCTGCTATTTCACACTCTGCCGTTTTTGTTTCAACAGAAATTTAGTTGCTTGTTTTTGCTGGCAGAGTTTGCCTGTTGCACAGTAGAGAGGCGGCTGCATGTAGTTAGGGGCTCAGCAGTCTCCCCTCCCATTCACATTCATCTCATGGTTAGGATGCTTCCAATTTCTTAAATGGAAACACCTTCACATAGGCTGGGAAGCAACACTGTGTTATCATTGAGGCTCTAAAAAAAATGTCAACAAACTTGAACGCTGCTTTCCTCATACCTGCTTTCTGTGCTTTGGCGGCATTTGACCCACGTTACATATCAAATGCAGTGATTCTGTATAAGAGCCATCTAATTTTTACCACTCCTTTGAAGTATATTTCTGGAGTATTCTTTTTAGGTGTGCATACGTGTGTGCCTGTGTGTATGTGTCCATGTCCATGTGTGTGTGTGGGGGGTGTGTGGGTGTGGGTGTGGGGGGGCAGTGTGTACTTGCAGTAGGTCAGATGAAGACCTCCGGTATCCCTCATCAGGAGACATGAACAATATTTTGTTAGACAGTATCTCTTGGCCAGAGTCTTAGCAAGTAGGCTGGCCCATGAGCCCCAAGCAGCCTCCTTCTCTGTTTCCCTAGCACCCGGATCATTAATGCACCACCACCATGCCTGGTTTTTCATGTGGGGATCTTTGTAACCCAAACCAAGGTCCTTATGGTGGAACAGCAAGCACTTTATTAACTGAGCCCAGTCCCCAAGTATTAGGAAAACTCCTAATAGTTTGCCATAGCTTTAGTGTAAAGCAAGAAGGTGACAAAAATATTCTTGAAAAGTTTACCTTGATCTCTCTCATTTACTTATTATTGATAAAGTCATTTTTACTGCAAACCCTAAATAGAGATTTTTGTTTTTAAAGTGTCAAAATCAAACTTTAAAAGTCCCTGTTCTTCACATGAAAGTGTTGTGTGTGCATGAGTCTTATTTCTTATAAGATCCAAACTTGAGTGCTAGGAAGATGTCTTCATGGGTAAGGTGCTGAAGAACGCCTGGAAGCCTGTGGGCCACCTAGCCTGACACAGCAAGCAAGCGCATGGGAGAATCTTCTCAATAAGGTGGAAGACACAGTCACACACTTGACGTTGCCCTTCCTGGCCTCCATGTGTGTTCTCTGGCATGCACACTTGTGTGCACAACACATAAACACAAAATACATTCAGTGATTTAAAAAGAAACCAAAACCCTAATAATCAGCTGAAAATAGCATTTTCTGGTAGGAAGGGAGCCAAATAAACTCTAGGACGTCTTTAGAAGACAAATCATTTCCTTTATTTTAAGAAGGTAAAATTTTAAACATAGCAATATTTTAGCTAAGAAGATTTGAAATCTTTGTAGATCAATATTACACTCTGGTCTTGAAACATCTTAGGATAGAAAATGAAGAGGTTTTTGATAAGTTGTCTTACTCAGACATGAGTGTAGAGGGTCAGAGTTTCCTATGATAGATATCAGACTTTTATCACCATCTCAATTCTTCTTGGCTCCTAGCAAGCTTGAAGGTATTTAAATCTCTTTTCCCTCCTTTGTAACCGTAGATTCTCCACAGCTAAGAACTCAGTTCCTGTGGAAGTGATAGTAATTTGTTTAGGAACTGCCTGGAGCCCGACAGAGCAGAAGGCCACAGATGATGTGAAGTATAAAAGTAGCCCCTGGGAATCATGGAAAATGCAATCATTTGGCTTCCAACACCTTCCAGAAATGCATGATTCTTGAAATGCATAGTCTGTTCTCCACTAGATTCCACAAAGCTAACGTGTGCGTGTGTAATTACTCATGGCTCCTCTCACTTCTACCCAGTCCTCCGGTTCAACAGTGGTGGAGTTTCAAATGCACAGTTAACAGTTTTACTGAGTGAAATTGGTTGGAACGTCTGCCATTTTTGAAGAGAGTGCAAGAGAACATAGTTTAAAGAACACGTCTGTGAGGATCAGAGTGCCCGCTCCTTCCCTTAGGCATTTTGCTCATTGGCCTGAGTTTTGATAAGGCTGTGATGGCTTCCTCAGGCCAGTTGCAGAATATCATATTTATTACCTAGCATGTGTCCTGTAAATGCACAGAACGCTTTATTAGCATAGTCTCCTAATGACGCCATCTCTGTGGTTGACATTTGAAAGGCGACAGCCGCTTTATAAAAAGAAAGGCTTGTCTTGGCTCCCTTGGGAGGAGCACTGTGTAGGCTTCATCAAATTTTTGCTTACCCAAAATAAGACATCCCCATAGAATTCTGGTGTTTGGTGGTAGGTGGGCATGATAATGATGAAGGATTATATCTGTTATTATTGTAAGCTCCCTGATAGACTCTATAACATACATTCATCTTTGCTTCAATTATGGGATTGATTCTCTTGATGAGCTAACTATGCGTCTTTCTTAGCGGTGAGGGGCCAGAGGTTATGCACAGCCACACTCAGCATCCCAAGGGGTTGCCTCCGTTTCTATGGGCCTTTACCTACCTGGGTGAAGAAAGTACTCAAGGAAACAAAAGCACACGTAAGAGTGCGCATGCTTCTCAAAGAAGTGTCACCGTTCACTGGAGGACATTTTAACACAGAGTCTAAGCACAGGAAGCCGTAAGGCATCCCCGGGTGTGGATAGGGAGGTTCTCTTCCTGGGAGAATCAGAATGAAGCAAATTAGCTTCACTATGCGGCATTTTTGGTGACTCTCAAGTTGCCCCTCAAAAGGTTGCTGAGGAAAAGTGTTTTCTCTCTTGGTAAGTGAGACTGTAGGGCGGCTGCTGCACGGCCTGGGACGGAATCACAATCTGATGAAGTAATACACCTGGAGCCAGCGGAGTGGTTCAAGGTGAGCGCAGCTGTAGGTTTCCAGGTAGGAGCAGGAAGGGCCTGGAACGGTTAATCGTGCTGGATTCTGGCTTCTCAGTTGGGAAGAGGCTTCCACCAGACTCCGCTGTGAGGGGCTCCTGCTCCTTCTCACATGCATACGTTACTCCCGTCTTCTGTCTGACCTCAGACTCAGCAGATATTCAGGGTCACTTTGTGTCATCCTTGTGCTAACTCCCAGAGCCTGTAAGGAAATACAGCACAGCATTATCTTTCAATTTGAGGAGAGCAGTAAGCAAGTACATAAAGCCCAGGTTTCGATGTGGTAGACATATCGAAGGCATTCTGTGGGAACACGATTATTAGTGAGAATTGTGTCTGTCCTGGTTTCATAAAGGAGGTAACCTTCGAATGATTAGTAGCCCCTTGCCGAGGTGTTTTAAATTTGGGTCTTCAGATGGATCAGCACAAATAGGACCACAGAAACCTGAGACAGCCAGATGTGATAACAATAGCGTATGATCAGGATGGGGTCTACTAACAAGACATGATGACAATACTCACCTAGGCCACAGCCATGGTGCTGGAGGGCATGTGGAATAGTCAGCAGAACAGATTTCACTTTCTGATCGATAGAGAGCTACTCTTAGAATCAAACTTGATCAGCTTTGGAGCTATAGCAAAGGCTTATGCAAAGGTTGTTGAGAGGGTGAATTTGGGAAGTATAAAACAGCTAAACCGTGTCACTTAGAAGCCTGGTGAGAGTTGAGAGGATCCATAGATGAGGAAGAAGTGTGTGTGGAGGTGGGGGAAATGTAGCCAAGAGATGGCAACAAGGCCACAGACCTGGAGAAGTGATGGACACAGAAGGACTCTAAAATGAACATAATTGGAGTGAGTACCTGGCACCTAGGGTAGTATTACTATTCACAGTAAAGGAGAGAAAACCTAGGTGTTGATTGCCCTGATTTAGCTTGAAATCTGAGGCCTGTCTACATGAAGAACTCATCTCTAAATGGAGGCATTTAGAAAAAGAGATTCAGCCCTTTGGATTTCTGGAATACAGTTATAGTTTATGTCATAATTAAATCATCGTGACTTTCCTTTATCAAAACCTTTTCCTTATGCCAAGCCGTATTGTTATATGTTATGCATTATCTATTATGTGTTATGAGATTGTTTTTATATGTCTGTAAACACTCATGGATTCATGGACACACACACACAAAAACACATGTGTGTTCCTATTTGAAACTCTTGGGACCACCGGTGAAGATTTGGAGTAGTGTGTGGAATTTCACCCCTAGAAGAGAGCTGCCTGCAGGTTCCTATCTGTCTGTCTCTGTTCAGAACACACTGCTCTCAGCTGTGCTGTGTTCCAGTTTAACAGAGAATAGTTAAATAGTATCTGGCTTTCCCCAAGGCCTGTGCCCTATGCAGTCTGTTGGCTACCCTAGCAGTGTGAGGCATGAGTTCCATCTTGTAGAGTGGGCCTTAAATCCAGTCAGAGTGGTTGGTTACTCCTACACTTGTGCCACTGTTAGACCAGTGTATCATGCAGACAGGTCACTGTTGTAAGGGTTATGGTTTTTAGCTATATTGATGATTACCTTTCTCCTGTGATAGCATGCAGAGTTCCCACCAGTACCATGAACTCTAGTCAGAAGGGCTGAAGCTTCTAGTTAGGCAGCAGTTCAACTTCTCTGTGTTTGGTGAGATATGTAAGTGTTGACTTCAACAGTGGGGCCTTATTGTCCGTTTATAAATAATGTTTCTTTTCTCCAGCTGATTGTTCCGGCCTTTCTATACCTGGGAATTTAAATCTTTGATTCTTGAAAACTTACTCTGTAGCTGCCTAATACTGCCATAAATTTTCTTTAGCATCTGTTTGTGTTTGCATTTTGTTGTTGTTGTTGTTGTAGAATCCTGTATCCCTGCAGTTCATAATGCCAGGTAAATAGTGCGTCTCTAGTGTGCAGTTGTAGAATGAATCAATGATTATTGTAAGATGTGTTAAAGTGACATGGAATGTCCTTATTTTCAACATGAAAATGAACAAAATCTATCAACATTTAAGATCTCTAAATGTTCTCAGAGCAGAATGCCAGACCATCCGTGTAGATGGACCAGTTGTGATAGCATCCACCAAGAGTGGATATGAGCATCAAACAGCATCTTAAGTGTCATGTGCTGCAGGTTAATCATGGAATTACCAAGGATCCTGGAACCTAGAGTGCTTTTAAAGTAAAACAATGAAGCATTACTCCGGTAATTCTTATGCTGTTATTGGGGTACCATAACAGCAGAAAAGCTCATCGTGAATAAACAGAAAACAATGAATTGTTCAGAGCAGACTTTGCCTTTGTTTTCTCTATTCATATTGTCATAAGAACTTTAAAAATGAAATGTAATAAAATGCAAAATGCATACACTTAATGAAAAGTGCTTATTAGCAGTTTGGTATTTTAAATATTTCAGCTACAGCTACACTATTTGCTGTTTTTCCGGTGGCAACTGCCCTTCTAGATTTCATCAGTTACTCACTTGTAACTACAGATGACATAATAGCAATTAGGACAGCTATTTAGAGAAAAAATTGTTCCCCGGTGTTAGCTTATTTCTTGTATAAGGAAATTACATTCAAGTGATATCAAAGGAAAGTTCTTCAGGTAATTGGAAACTTGCCCCTGGAATGGCACCCTTCTCCATGTTCATTTTTAGAAAATGAATGTGTTTCTTTATTTATATATTCATGTACCTATAGCAATTATTGGGAACTTGAGAAGGTGTTTCTCAAGTTAAGGAGAGCAGATTAAGGGTCGTATTGTTCCATCTGGTAGCATTTAGAGACCTCAGCGCAGGAGCAGGCCTGAAATACCACGTAGGGCAGATTCATGCATCCTGTGATAGTTCTTCCTTCCTCTCATGAGGATTCGTCTGTAAGAAAAACAGACAAGGGGGAGATTGATGGCCCGGCTAATTCTATCCCTAATCTCCAAGTCTGCTAACAGTGTTACTCACACTGTTGTGGCGCTTTCTGCTGTTGTCATGGACACTCATCCATTGAAAGCACACAGATGCTTGCCGATGATCCATCCTTGCATGCTGCCTGCTGGGACTTGAGTCTGATCTCACTCTTTGATTAAAGTACAAAGTATTCAGGAGAAACCCATTCTCCTTGACTCATATAAACTTGCTGTGTGATTCGGGTAAGGAACTAAATGACTAATATGCTTATGTAGCCCGAGTGCCTACAGATGCTTTATTTTAAATCAACCAGCTTTTTACTTTGGAAAATCACTTTTATACACTTGTTAATTAGGAGAGATCTTTTAAAGATTATATCAACTAAATCTCATTATTTTATAAACTTGTAATTCAGTGCAATTCTAAGGAAAATATTGGTTGTGTATAGTGTACTTGTTTGCATGTGTAGAATATATATGCGTGTGTAGGTGTTTATGTGTGCCCATACATTTGGTGGCCATGGCTTTAATTAAAAGTCTTTATTAATTATTTTTCACCTTGTCTTTTGAGACAAGGCCTTTTACTGAACATAGTTCACCAGTTGGCTAGACTGGCTAGCTAGAAAGCTACCAGGATCCACCTGTCTCTACCTATCCTCCCCGCAGTATATAGGTTTCCAGATGTTCATGACCACACCTTGCTTTTACAGGGTGCCAAAGATCTGAATCCAGGTCCTAATGCTTGTATGACAAGCATTTACCCCCTTAGCCATCTCTCTGGTCCCAGAAGAAGTACTTTGATTACTTCTCAAAGTATGTGACTCAAAGGTCATGGCTCATGTCTCATTTCTTTACTCTCTTGTGTATGTTTCTCTCCCAGTATCTAAAATGCAACATAGATTCTGAAAATCACCCAATGTTATGCAAACATCAGTCCTACTGCTGTGTCACCTTGGGCCAGACAGTCTTCTCCCCACGACTTACGTATGGTTCATCTCTATCTTCGTCTCCCGTAGTTGTAGTTCTAGGCTTCTATTGAAGAGTACAGATTGTATCTGACATAATCACTGAGCCAGAGACCAATGATCTTTCTTATGAGAATAATGAACTCAAATCCTTGAAGGTACATGGAGACTCTCCAGAGGGCTAATCCTGGCACTCCGCATCTTTATATTCTTGAATGTGTTACAAGCACTAAACAGATACTTACTAGGGGATGGTGCTTTGCAGAATTCTACATCACAGTTTGGCTGGTTCAACTTCTACTTTATTTTAGTTTCTCTGCTCTTTGTATTTGATAGTTTTCAGGCTGTTTTCACTTTTACTACTAAAGGTGGCCTTCTCAGTATTTCCATTAACAGAAGTTGTTAGGAGGTTTTGTGTTGAACGCATATCATAAGAACATGATTTTTCTTAGCGCACTGACCTGAGAAAAGTAATGCTGTCTCTTCATACTGGAGTGTGCTCTGTTTGGAAGAGAGTTAATTATTTTTCTGGTGCTGTGGACCTGGCACCAGGGAGTTTCAGTTTTGGCATATTGCCATGACAAGGTTCCTAATTCTCCCTCTGCTTAAGTGAAGACAATTTTTAACTGTTAAAATGCTATGTAGCTTCAGATACGTGTACTGTTTCCTCCCTCTCTTGACGAGGAAAGTTGGGGCAGCTTTCTTTACTACAGAGTAGACTCTAAAGCAGTGAAAGTGCTGAGGATCAGTCATTGGATCCTCACCTCAGGCCCTTTGGACAGTTACTCTGTCTGTTCATTTAGATATTGGGTTCTAGATTTTAAAAAAATCATTTGTTTTTCTCTAATACCATGATAAGATAATATCATAATAACAGCTGCTTGGAATCATGTTTGTATTCAGTTAGCCCGGAAGACTTTGCCCTCAGGTGTGGGTGTTGCTGGTCATCAGTTTTCTTTATTTTGTCAGTGTGTGGTTTAGAATACCCAGACCATTGACCATTCAGTGTCCTTGTTGTGAGCCATGACTGCCAAATGGACCTCTTTTACCATGTGTATTTGTAGCCCCTGCTGAAAGGCAGGGCATGTTGCACAGCCAGGTGGAGCTCTCTTGTCGAATTACCTACTGTACCTCTTTGCGTCACTGGGACAAAATTTCTGATAGAATCTACTTAACAGAGGAAGGATTTATCTCGATTGGCAGCCTTAGAGAGTTCAGCGGTGGCCACTTGACTCGGAGTTTCTGCGTCTGGCGTGACACGGAGCATCAGTGCAGTGGGAACACGTGTCAGAAACTGTCTGCATGTCACAACGAGCAGACTGCAGGGAGCTCCGTAGCAGGGCCTTTCCTCCGGTGACATACTCTACCCAGAGAGATCCCCCGAAGTTACAGTCTCGTAACTGGTGTCACTAGCTGGCTACCAACTTTTTAAGACGTGAGTCTTTGAGATGGATGGGGGATGGAGCACACTTCATGCCCAAATCATCATGCCTGACAACACATAAAACTGGAAAACCATTCTTCTTACAAGGTAGTGATGAGATTAAGTCGACGACAAAACACATGATGCATATCATGAGACCCTGATTCGGGGGGGAGGGCAGAAAGTGCATGATTAGAGCAAGCCAGTAGGTAATTGTGAGAGAAAACAGAAATGATCATAAATTCATTTGGTACCTAATGGTGGTGGTTTACTGTTTGGCAGTTATGGGACCTGGAGAAATTACTCCCTCTCCCCATTAATTAATGAGTTCCTTGGTAAAATGGAACTCAGAGTTGCTGCCTGTTCTGGCTGGAATTGCAGGAATCAAAAAGGGTCGTGTGAAATAGCTGCTCTATCATCCACGCCCCTGCAGACCACCACTAAGAATGCAGCCGAGCCAAGAAGGCATGTGCCCCAGCGCTCTGACCCCAGACATCCCCATCCCGGGCATCATACAGTCCAGCTCTATCTCATGTGGACTGGCACAAGATTCAGAAAAATGCACCTCTGAGATGATATAAAAATGACTCTGGGTGGTTGTGGTATACAATGAAATGAAGCGCCCATGCCAGTCTGTGTGTGAGACCCTGTCTGGTAAAGAAAATGGAGCCGAGTTTAAGTCACTCATGCAGAGGCTTCCATCCCAGGTTCATCTCCAGAGATAGTGTGGATTGCACAGTTATTGCTAATTACTCCTGAGGTGCCTAAGTGCTCACCAAGCTTTCGTGGGAGTTATGAAGGTTGAAACATTTTACATTCAGTGCTCGTGATGATTGCCTTAAGTTATACCAACAGAAATACTCACAAATAAAAAGGTAGTATAATGTTAGAATATAATAAAGAGAAACTATAAGTATTCAAGAGGAAAAATAAATTCAGTAAAGGTGGAAGTTAATATGAAGGCTGGCATCAAGACATTTTTAATATATTTTGAAGAGAAACCTGCGTATGAGATGGTTATTGGTTGTTTTCTGGCAATAAGACAAGTAACCAGGTAATCTCTGCAGGAAAATGCTATACTACACAAGACTTTCTCCCTGAGAAATTCACCTCATTTCTTGGACTTCAGCTACACAAATAATATCTGTCTGTCTCTCTGTTTGGGTTGCTATAAGCTCCTGCCTGGCAAGGCCTAGTTGATAAATTAGGAGTTCTCTGTACCTAGCCTAACATCAAGCTCAGAGACTATATATCTCATATATATTTTAATTAAATCAACGCTTCTGAAAAGCATTTCCTCTTGAAACAGCCCCATGCTTCAAATTCTATCTAATTGCTGTCTCTTTCCACCAGCAATCCAGAATCCTTTTAAATTCTTCCCTTCCCTTCCCTCTGCCCAGCTCGTCAGTCATCCAATTACTTATTAATTCCCAGATTCTTCCTGGACCAGCCCTTTGTATAGGTTTCTTCTTTAGGGATTCTTGTTCCCATCATTCTGGCTCCCATCCTTCATTCATCTTCAAACAGTAACCTTTTTAGTGCTCGGCGAGTCTCGGGTTTTCATTCATAAGTCCAGCCTGCGTGCTTAAGCTGTCATTTGTCTGAAAACACTACTTCCATTTGCCCTGAGTAGCCGCCTCCCATACTTTGTAAACTTCCCAATTTGGGGATGTATCTTACACTGTGTGAATTCTGTACCACATGCAATGCTGGCTTTGCGTTTTCTTGGACACACCATTGCTGCTTTTCTTATGCTCTGTTTATGACATTTAAAGGAACTGCCATTCCTCAGCATCACACCGTGAGTTTCAGCATTGCCCAATAGATTTCTCAAGGCTCTCACACTGCTTCCCGCAGTATTATCACATTATACAAACAATTCAGTTATGGTATGAACTAGAAATCAGACTGTTGGAGAGGATGAAGTGATGAAAAACAAGAAATCCAATAAAATGTTTTACCTTTAGGGCTGGCAGCTAAATAAAACCTCAGAGTTTCACTTTGTTTAACATCTGTAATTTCTTAGGAGAAAAAAAAAACACTCTTTCCAAACTTCATGGCTAAGAGTACTTGCTGCTCTTCCAGTGTTTGGTTCTCAGCACCCACTAAGGCATCCCACACCTGTCCGTTAGCTTCAGTTTTCAGGGATCCATTGTCCACCATTGACTCTGCGTGTGACAGATGTGCCAGCGTGTGCGCTCTCTCTCCTTCTTTCCCTCCCTCCTCCCTTCTTTCCTTCCCTCTCCCTCCCTCCCTCTCTCTCAGGACCATGCACCTATCAGTTAGTGCAGCCATATTTTTGGCATAGTTTGCATCTCTCCTTTAGGTGTGCATCGTTAGGTATGAACTTCTGTGCTTTAGTACAGGAATTCAGATCCACTCTTCTGACATTACCATTGAACTCATACCTGAGAGAATTCATACCAGAATAAAACAAAGGGCTCTACTACACCACAATTACTTCCTATGTACTTCCAGTACCGAATACACAAAGCACATTCTCTGTATTTTTATTGACTTTCACATAACTACAGATACTTTTGCTAAGACTACTAAATGACAAGTGACTGTACCGTGTGAGAAAAGTAGAAAGAATATGCACCTAGGACCAACAGAAGACAGAGATTTGGCCTGTTGTAAATGTTATTTCTTCCCCTAAAAGCTTAATTCTTTGGGTTGTGCTTTGTTTTGCAAGTAGACAAAAGAACCAGCTGGGCTCACCAAGGTTGGGGCAAGACATTGAAAGGGATCAGTGAGTCAGATGTAATAAGGGCTGTTTGAGCCACCAAATCTCTGATTTGCTGATGATCAGTATTCCAATTAGAAAGAGCTGTGCTGGCATTTCCGTCCACCCCGAGGAACTTTATCCCTGTTTTCATTGTGACATACCTATTGTGACTTTGCTTTCCGGCCAGGAGGAGGTATGAGAAATGGAAATTCCATGGCGTGTTTTCATTAAGGAGCAGAGTACATTCTCATAGGGACATTAAAGAATGAGGCAGAGTTGTGCATTCCTTTCAAGTAATTTTTTTAAAATACCTTGCTCGTTCCCTTTAATGGAATGATTTGGGGAACTTAGAAAACAAAGTAACATAAAATGCGAAGGCTTATGCACAAAGTACGCTTTATATTTTAAACATGAAATCCAGTGGGCCAAGCAGTTCCTGCTGCTCCAAGATCAGACTGAAAGATAACCCCACAAACAGTAAAGAAGCCTCTGGAAATTTCTTCTCTGAAGGTAGTGGCTGGGTGGGGGAGGTGGCTTAGGAAAGGAACCCTAGAGAAGGGAGTTTCTGTTTAGAATTCTGCAAAGCTGTAGCTTCCGACTGTGTCACCCATTTTATCTGAATCTAGCGGGTAATACTTTGTGGCAAGCTAATTACACCTGCTGTTTTCTCTGTGAGAGACATTTTCCTGCAAACTGCAGTCCTACTAACATTTCAGAAACTGACTATTGTGGAAAATTTCAAACATTGGGGTGATACTTTTATGTTGCAAAATGCCAGCTTTGGCTCTTTAATTTCCTGGGCTAATATCCTCTAATTGCCATGAAGTAGATCTTGTCTCTGATTTGTGTAATTTACTGGAGAAATTCACATGGAAGACCAAGATGGTTAAATGGATGTCACATTTGCGTTACTGTGTCAGATAGGAAAACAAGAAAGATGCCTGCTGCCATATACATGGGAAAAGAAAGTTTATCAAAAGGAGAGGCTGCCTCCTGACTCTCCAAATTCTAATTCAGAGGTCTTCATTTTTCTAAATCTGATTTATTCTGAGTGGACGAACTGTATTTCCCTGCACTGGAAATGTGCTGAAGCCGAAGGAAGCGCCACAGCCTTCCGTGTCTTTTAAAATTTCTTCTTGGAGTTTGGGCATACTTTCTAAGTCAGACATAAAATCCATTGAGTATGAGTGAGTGATCTTTAAATGAGAGGCCTGTGACAGCATAGGAACTTAGGGAGTCCAGAGACGAAGGTCAGCCTCATTCCTTTTGTAACAGTTTGCCGAAAATCAAGGGGCTTGAAACTGCCTAGAAAAACAATAAGATACTCAGCAAAGTTGCTCGCTGTAGAGTCGAAACTATAAACCAGGAAAGAATTATTAACAGGCAATGTGATATATCAAAGAGAAAATTGAAGCAAATGACTGTGAACCTGAAGGAAAAACTGCTACTTATTAAAAACCATAATTTGTAGTAAAAAAAATGCAGCTAGATGGATATATGATTGGTAGGTAAGTGGGTAGGTGGATAATATTCAGATAGGTAGGTAGGTAGGTAGAGAGAGAGAGAGAGAGAGAGAGAGAGAGAGAGAGAGAGAGAGAGATAGAGAGATAGAGATACATAAACCTAGATGATGATAGATAGATAAAATCATTATGATAAGAAAACAACATAGAAAGAACAGTTCCAATATAACAAATAGTGAGTTCATATACTATTAGAATCTCATTTTTTTCTTCCCTCCCTTCCTCCTTCTCTCCCTCCCTTCCTTAGACTTTCGGAGACAAGTTTCCTGCTACATAACCCAAGCTATTTTCAAACTCACAGTGCTTCTTTGCTTTGCCCTCTAAGCATAAGCCAGGTCACGGAGCTAATTAGAATCTCATGGGAGAAAACACTGTGCACCAATGACATTGCAACCTACTCAGCCGTGGCTCAGACCTAGCACACTGGCTAAATGGTGTTTTCCTAATGCCTTCAAAACCTTGCATGCTCTTTAGCTGATCATGTCTGAACAGCACGAATCCATCATGTGAACATTCCAGACACTCTGAGTTGTGTCCCTGAGTGTCTCCAAGCATGGTTTTGTGTCACACCTCCTTTCTATTCCTTACCAAGCAGATCTGAGATACCGTTTTAGAGAAGTATGTTCTAAAATGTTTGAATTTCTCCTTTTCCTTTTAACACCCCTGCTTTCAAAAGACGCGAGACACAGAATTTGGTCCATGAAGTAGGTGTGGCATTATTTGATCGTCAAGGATGCAAACTCATTGTGACACTCCGGTGCTGAGATGACCGAAATGTGTTTCACTCACAGAAGATGACTGATCTGTTCTATTCTCGGAGCCTTTGAGTTTCAAGCAGAACTTGAATTTCTTTTGCTTCTGTGATGACATATGAATTTTAAGAAAAGAAAATCGCCTACATTATAGATTACAACTCATTAACATGTGCATAATTGCAAGCAAGACTGACAATTGAATAACTGCCATTTTTATCTCTGTAGCTATTGTAACCCCTTTTTTTCTATAATTTCCTGGAATGTTATATTTGGATTTAACTTGAGGGATTTATTGTCTTTTTAAATCAAAAAACTTAGAATTAAAATAATTTTACTCCATGTTTTCTTAAATGCTTGTGTGTGAGTGTGTCTGTGTCAGGTGGTGTGTTCCTGGGGCTTGGACACGCTCTAGTTTGGGCATTTATGTGGAGGCAAGGGGTCAAGCTCAAGTACCCTTTGCCTTGTCTGTTGATACAGCCTCTCTCATTGGTACCTGGGGCTCACCAAAAAGACTGTACTGGCCAGCCAAGGAGTTCCTAGAAATCCTTCTGCATTCCCCTTCCCCAAGCAGTGACATTATGGGTATAAGACACTGTGTCCAGCTTTGTACATGGGTGCCGTGATCAAAGACAGGTCCTCATGCTTGCATAGCGAGCATGCTACGGAATGAGCTCTCTCTTCAGCCTTATTGCTTTGTGTCCCAGAGAAGTCACTGTCTATTTCATAAGGTCTGATCAACCGCAGTAAAGCAAGCAGAAGTTGAACTCAAATTTCCGTGAAGCACAGGCTTCCAGACAGTGGGTATATAGATGTGTAGTGCTGTGCATGATAGTAGCAGGGTCTTCATCCTGTGAGACTTTCTCAGTGGATGTACATGCCAAGCTTGAATATCCAAAGGGAAGACTTAATTTCTCTTTATGATTGTCATCCTTGTTATCATTGTTCGTGTGTGTGTGTGTGTGTGTGTGTGTGTGTGTGTAAGTGTGTGTTTCTGTGTGGAGGTCAGAGCACAACTTTTAGGAGTTAGTTCTCTCCTACTGCGTGGGCCCTAAGAATCAAGCTCAGGTCCCCTGGCTTGGGGGCAAACACCCTTACCTGCTGAAGATCTTGCAGGCTGAACTCATTTCTTAAAGCATATTGCTTTTTAAATTTTCCCCACCCAACAGGAATAAAATGGGAAAAATTTCATTGCTGATGCAAATTTTTCCTTTGTTTCTCCCTTGGTCCTAGGGTTTGAATCCAGGTCCTCCTGGAGATACATAAGCACTGCGAAGTTATGACCCCAGGTCTCTTTGCACCTTTGAGACATTGTCTCACTAAGTTGCCAAGGCTGGCCTTGAACTCAATCTGTATCCCAGGGAGACCTTGTACTTGCAATCCGTATGCCTCAGTCTCTCAAGTGGCTGAGACTACAGGCCTACACCATTAACCTAGAGACAACGTCTAACTTATAAAAAGTGTCCTACTTAAGGGTGTGGTTTAATTGAGAATAAAATGATAATGACTTACTGAAGATTACTTGTAAAATACATGAGATTAGTGTTGGCCTTTATTCAAGCAGGGCTTTTTAAGAGTATCTTTTAGCACTGATTAATAATTCATCTCATTAGACAGTGAAGTTACTTTTGTACTGTAATCCAAATTAAAGTGCATATTTAGTGTCCCTGTTGGCTGGACTAGAATTTATACAAGGCGTGATTGTTATATAATGAATCTTATTTTTCTCTGTGACTCATGAAATCAATCTCGTGTCTTCATAATCAGATCTTGCATATTATATTGTGTATTTTTGAATAATTCCTGGGTTTAAAATGTACCAGTAATGATGTTCCACATATTAATTGTTCAGACCCTTAGGACATGGAGGAGGCACAATGCTAAGCCATGTGCACAAAGTACAGTAGCATTTGAGCATTATCTCTCATCCTCCTGTCAGGTGAGTATGTTGAACTCTTACATGCACATGGACACACACACACACACACACACACACACACACACACACACACACACATCCATAACCAGCACCATAGTTTTCAACTTTGTTGACATTTTTCCTTTTAGTCTCATAATGGATTTCTGTCTACCTGGAGGTTGCTTTTCTCAGTAAAACTCTTTAGTCCATAAAAATCTCTTCCCCATAAAACTAATGTATCTTTAAAATACCATTCTAAACAAATTTCCCCAAGGGAGAAAAATACTTTCCCAGTTCCCATCCAAAAAGCACCAAAATGAAGCATCCAAAAGCACCAAATGAAGCACACAGGTGAGGGTCCAGCACTGTCCTTTCTATCAAGTCATTATGGGTGGACTGGTTTTGCCTCCTCACTGTGCCTTTCTTGCTGAAGTGGTCCCCTAGCTTGTCCCCTTCTGGTGTCACATCCAAAGCCACCTGAAAGATCATTCCATCTTCAGTGATGTCTCTCTTTAAATATTTTGCAAACACTTTTGTTAAACTTTAGTTATTAAATATCTTTCAGCCCTAAATTGAAAGTCCTGATGACTGGGGATCTTGGCAGATAAATGTTTTTTTGGTTGTGTTTAGCTTGTTTACCTTGGTACCTAGATGCAGTAGGTGCTTCCCAGGATGCCCCCAAAACCTTGAACACATGCTACTTTCAAAATTGTTTGTGTCTCATGCTTGCCTATGTGAAAGGGTAGGAACACCGTGTGAATACCCACATACACACATACCTGAAAGAATGGGAAGGCTGTAGGTCATGGCCACAGGGAGCACTGTATTACAAACATTCTAATGTCCCACTCCTGCCTCAGAAGTAGTGCTAATGGGACTCATATTTGATCCTTTTATTTGTGAAATGCTTCACTTTTGCACAAAGATAGATAAGTGAAGTTGCGTATACAAAAATGAGTCAATGTACCACATTCATAACCACTGTTTAATCTGGGACGGTAAGGGCATTATCTGCTTTCGCCCTCTGTCTCTTTTTGTGTCTCATACATCTTCCAAGGAGGCAGGGTGACAAAGGACAGGTGAGACAGTGGGCTCACCTGTGCTAATCTACAACAGGTTGTCACGTGCGTCAACTAGCACCAACCGAGTACCAGACCATTGTTGCTGGCTTTGTAAGGGCTCCTAGAGGGGCTACTACAGTGTGTTTGCAAACCAGTGTAGCCTGAGGGGGCATGGGACACAATCAGAGCCTCAGTCACCCACAGCATCATGGCTAATTCTGCAGTACCCATTCCTCTCTGCTCAAGGCAGCTTGTAAGTCTGTGTTTATCCTCGGCTTGTTCTAAAATCTCAACTTTAATCTTCTAGTAAATAGCCTGTCACTAAAGAAAAAAGCGAAGTAGATGGAGGCAGAGGAAAGATAATTTGAACCATTTTGCTATGGAAGATGAAAACGAACCAAGGACCCTTCTTCCAGCTTTGCACAGCTGCCTAGACCCCCTCCCTGGCTTCCCCGGTTTCTTAACCTTCTGCTCTTTAAGCTACAAGCTTACTATTATGCATATTTCAAATATGCACAAAATACCCAAGGTGGGAACCAACCAGCTTGACTTAGAAACAAATCTTTGAACTTTTTCTGACCGACGAGAGGCCTAGTGGGCAAGAACTAGAGACCGAGAAGAAGGCAGGATGAGGTGACAGGACCATAGGCTTTGCTAAGGCGTTTGCTCTAGGTAGAGTGGGAACCATGTGAACACAAACTACCTTACAGGTTTAAAAGTCAGCTCCAGGTGTTTGGATGAGTGAAATGGGCTTGGACTGTGCCTTATCCCAGATAGCAGCAGATAGTAAGACGGTAGCTGGGAGGTGATAAGAAGGGGCCATATGGGCAGATCTCTGTGAGTTCGAGGCCAGCCTGGGCTACAGAGGGAGTGCCAGAACAGGCTCCAAAGCTACACAGAGAACAGAAAACAAACAACAAAAAGAGAAGTAGCCATAAAGGAAATATATTTTGCAAGTGGAACTGACATGACTTGGAAAGAGAACTAACATGTTCAGTATAAGACAGGAGTTAACTTCAATTCAGAATGCGGCCCACTCATTTGGGTGAAAGGGTGGGTGGGTTCAGCCTACAGCTGTTGTGTGCTTTTGTTCAATTTCAGTTGCCTGTTACACACCTTTGAGGAGATTCCAAGGAGGCAGTTGGATGTGTAGTAGTCCTGATCTCAGTTGGTCATAAACGTTCAAGATTCATCTTGTTACTTCAAACAGTGGCTTTTGAAAAGGTGACTTTTCAACTCCGAGAGCTGATTAAAATCACCTAGGCCGAGGATGTGAGGAAACAAGGTGTTTGGCTAAATTCCAGGGCTTGGAAGGAGATGGACAACCGCCAGAATGCTCCCCGGAGTCAGGCTTACCTGGAGAGCTTTAGAAGCTGTGCTGATTTGTGGGCTCCCCTCTGGTTTTGGGGTGTCTTGTGATGGGTGATTTGGTGCTGAGAATTTTGATCTCGTCACTCATTCTGTCATTCCATGAAGCCAAGCTCAGTATCCGTCCTATTTGTATTCAGATTTCATGCTAACTTCTCTACTGCCTCTACCTCTACACCTATGCCTCACATGTCCCTTCACTATGCCTGTTGAGACTGAATTTTCATTGGCCTTCATGACTTTCTACCCAGGTGACAATTCATACTGGTTCAATATTTCTGGTGCATATCTATATATCTCTATCTCTATCTATCTATCTATCTATCTATCTATCTATCTATCTATCTATCTATCTATCTAAAATATTCATATATTCAGTCTGACTAACCACTGCAGCCACCTCCTCTGCTCACCCCTCTTCTCCATTTCTTCTTCTTCTTTTTTTAAACACCTTGTACTCTATTGTTTTTCATTGTGTTTTTGGACTTACTTTTTCGCATCTATGCCTTCCTTTATTACATGCTTCTAGAAATTAATAATCCAGTGCTGGCTTGAAAACAAAGATTTGGAGTACTAAAGCTGGCTTAGCAGGTCAAAGCAGCTAATCCATGCAGAGTGGGAGATGTTGCATTAGAAGCAGATTACCTGTGTGTGGGATGCTTGCCTTGACATCATCTTAGGCAAAGCAATGCATGCTTGTGTGCTTAAGTGGGGTTATTAATGTGGAAAATCCTTACCACTGTAGTACCTAAAGGTGCTTGACTGCCTGACTCGTACACCTAAAAGCCAGACTCAGTACACAGCAGCTTGTGGGGTAAAGTGGGACTACTCTAGAAGCAGACTACCCTAAGACAGCGTGATTCAATGCAGGGTGCAGGGGGGAGGCCTGGAGATGGCCACGATGCTAAAGGGTGTGACACATAATCCCACTCACAATGATGGAATTAATGAGAATGGTGCAGTCATCACTCCAAGAGGAAATGTCACCCCAGCAATGAAGAGAGGGCATGTCAGCACCAATAGAAGCACCAGTCTTTTGAAGTAACAGCTTTTGAAATTGCTGAGTTGGTGTGTTTGAAGATGTATGTGTCTATTTTGAGTAGCAAAAAAGTAGGAGACATACTGATTCTTTCGTGTTCTCTCTCTCTCTCTCTCTCTCTCTCTCTCTCTCTCTCTCTTTCCTAGCAATGACACAAATGCTGTAATAGGATACCATATTATAAATTTAATAAACATCTCATAATTTCTAAGTATAATTGATTGACATTAAAAAGAACACGACTCAACTTAAGCATTTGTACATGTATATAAAAATAACTGTTTTAAATGAACTTTTATGATGATGATGATAATATTTAAACATTTTATGCCAGTTCTTATTTTGAACTATAGATGAGAAGCCCTTAATTTCCTTATGTCTATGTTAAACTGGAATGACTTAAGCTAGCTATGAGCAATATTGTCCCATTAGGTGCTGGAACAATGCATTCTGGTATCACAGAGACTTCCTAGAACTTAGACAATAATTCTAAAGAAAGATAGAATGAGGCAAACACAGACAGTCCTAAAAATGTACCATGAGGCTGTATGTTTGAAGGTATTTGATATTTCTTTGCTAACGATTATTATTAATGCATTAATAAATTTATATTCAGGTTTTGATGTTTCATTTATGCTTATACATTTCCTTCACTACTTGTTCTGTTAGCAGTTTGGATTTATATAATTGCCTTCAGTAACCTCATTGCCTTGAAGAAGTAAAAAATAGTATTTCTGAATTTGTTGTGAAATTCAGTTATTAAGTGATATCTATATTATATATATATATATTTACATATACATGTATATATAATTTTGATAATGTTCAGAAAGCAGAGGCAACTTTCAGTGCAATGACTCTGGTATTACTTTGTTAAGTGTTTACAATTGCTTTTCTATGAATAGTCCAACTTACCAAGGTCCTTCTCGCCCCTATTGAATCTCTATGACTTTATGATAGATTAGCAGTAGATACTGGGAATTTGGCTTTTAAAATGAGTTTTATATACTGACAAATTTTCAAGCATTCTACTGAAGAATTGACCGTTCTTCATACATGCTCATACTTTTTTTCCCCTACAGCCAAGTAAAGGAATAAACATTTGTTTCCTAACTTCACTGTCTGAGATTTAATGATATCATTTAGTGGTTTTTGCTGTTGGTTGATATGATGTTCTTTTTAAAATTTCCTAATGAGCAGTTTGTTCTTTGTGTCTCTTCATTTTATCCAAGTTTTATGAAAAACCTAACAATGTCTGTTCCTTGCTGTACCTGTGAGTCCTGCACTCTGGGGACACATTTACTCTTAACTCTTTCTATTCCACTTGTGGAGACCACATTGTTGAAACTGATTGAGATTTAGGTTTAGTCTGTGTGTTATCTTCTTGTGCTGAACTGGGTGTTCTTTTTTTTCTTTCGCTTTTGATAAAGATCAATTTTAAAAAATTAAGTTTTTTGTCAACCTCAGGATTCTGAAAGACGGAGTTAGCTGAAGTGCATCAAGTTTGGGGGCGAAGATCCATGCTCTTTCCATGTGACTTAATTAGAGGAAGCGAATTTTAATGCACTTTCTTAGTGGGCATGTTGGGGGGGGGTGAGGAGGAAGGGTGGGTACAGAGAGAGACTGGGGGAACCTAGGGCATGTTGAGGAGGATAGGGGAGAGACTGGGGGAACCTAGGGCATGTTGAGAAGGGTGGGGAGAGACTGGGGGAACCTAGCTGAGCACTGGAAAAGTGTCCATACTTGTAGCTCGATTTGTCACAAAAGGATTTCACACAATTTGGTGGCACGAGGAAAGTGCACCAGTGACACCAAGAGTTATGTTTAGCGTATATTGGAGTCACTAAGATGCATAGAAGGAGAGAGCAGGAGTCCTGCTGCCTTTATAACTGCTTGCCATGTAACAGTGCATACATAGCCCCATTAAACCACAAGAAGCCTAAATTTCATATTTTGATCTCGTAATTATTTCTGTAGCATCCATGCTGGAGTTTAGGTTTCTTTTCAGTTTCCTTCCCCAGAATAACATGGGGGTGTTTCTCTTTTTTTATACTTGTTGACTTTTATATAGACATCATTTAATTTTACAGAACTCACCTTAGCTGAGAAAAAGAAAAACAAAGCTTTTCCTCGTAGATTTTGTAACATTTAGGACACCAGAATAAAATTTTCTTTTGGTGGAGAAATATCAAGGTGCTTAGAAACTTTTAAATATTTTAATTCTTTGAGTTCTGCCTGCCATAGGGTTGCTCAGGTTTATTTTACTCTTGTCATATGTTGGGCTAGCCTGGTCTACAACAATATTCTTACAGGTTTCCTGAGCCCTGTCATCTGGTCAGCTCCCTCATCCCTGCACAGTGGATTGTGTGTGCTGCGAGTCTCCCTCCCCTCTACCACCCTGCACCAGTTTATCCAGGAGATGTCATCTATTTCTTCCCAGAGAGCTCTATGTGTGCCTCGTCAGGTCCTCCTTGTTACCCAGCCTCTCTGGGACTGTGGATTGTAGCCTGGTTATCCTTTCCTTTACATCTAATACCCAATTATGAATGAGCACACAGCATGTTTGTCTTTCTGGGTTTGGGTTACCTCACTAAGGATGATTTTTTTCTAGTTCCATCCATTTGCCTGAAATCTTCATGATATTATTGGGTTTTTGTTTATTTTTAACACTGATTAATACTCTACTGTGTAGATTTACCACATTTTCTTTATCCATTCTTTGTTTGAGGGGCATCTAGGTTGTTTCCAGGTTCTGGCTATTACAAATAATGCTGCTATGAACATAGTTGAGCAAGTGTCCTTCTGGTATGATTGAACATCCTTTGAGTATATGACCAAGAGTGGTATCTCTGGGTCTTGATGTAGATTGATTCCCAATTTTCTGAGAAATTGCCATAATTATTTCTAAAGTGGCTGTACAAGTCTGCATTCCTACCAGCAGTGGAGGAACATTCCACTTAATGTACATCTTCTCCAGCATAAGCTGTCATTAGTGTTTTTGATCTTAGCCATTCTGAAAGGTGTAAGATGGTATCTCAGAGTCATTTTGATTTGCTTTTCCCTAATAGGTAAGAATGTTGAAAAAAATTTAAGTGTATCTTGACCATTTGACATTCTTCTATGGAGAATTCTTAGTTTAAATTTGTACTCCATGTTTTAATTTGATTAGTTGGTATTTTGATGTCTAGTTTCTTAAGTTCCTCATATATTTTTGGATATCAGTTCTCTGTCAGATGTGGGGTTGGTGAAGATCTTTTCCCATTTTGTAGGCTGCTGTCTTATTGACAGTGTTCTTTGTTTTACAGAATCTTTTCAGTTTAAGGAGGTCCCATTTATAATTGTTGATCTCAGTGTCTGTGCTACTAGTGTTCTGTTCAGGAAGTTGTCTCCTGTGCGAATGTATTCAAAGTTACTTCTCACTTTCTCTTCTATCAGCTTCAGTGCAGCTGAGTTAATATTGAGGTCTTTGATCCACTTTGACTTGAGTTTTGTGCAGTATTGCAGGTATGGATCTATTTGCATTCTTCTACATGCTGCCATCCAGTTATGCCAGCTCCATTTGTTGAAGATGTTTTCTTTTTTCCATTGTATATTTTTGCCTTCTTTGTCAAAAATCAGGTGTTCATAGGTGTATACATTTATGTTAGGGTCCTCTTCAATTAGATTCCACAATTCCATGTGTCTGTTCCAATACCAAACTGTTTTTATTACCATAACTCTATAGTAGAGCTTGAAGTCAGGGATGGTGATTGGTGGTACTTCCAGAAGTTCCTTTATTTTACAGGATTGTTTTAACAGTCCTATGTTTGTTTCTTTTTTTTTCCTGATGAAGGTGGGTATTGTTCTTTCGAGGTCTGTGAAGAGTTACATTATGATTTTAATGGAGATCACACTGAATCTGTAGATTGCTTTTGGTAAAATTGCCGTTTTTATTATGCTAATCCTGCCAGTCTATAAGCATGGAAGATCTTTACATTTTCTGATATCTTCTTCAATTTCTTTCTTCAAAGACACAAAATTCTTGTATAAATATCTCTCACTTGTTTGGTTAGAGTTACTCCAATATAGTTTATATTTATAGCTATTTTAAAGGGTGATGTTTCTCCAGTTTCTTTATCATCTAGGTCATCACTTGTGTATATATATATGAGGGCTGCTGATTTTTTTGAGTTAATCTTGCCTTCAGCCAGATTACTGAAGGTATTTATCTGCTGGAAGAGTTCCTGGATAGAATTTTTGGGGTCACGTATTTATAGTATCATATCATCTGCAAATAGCGAAAGTTTGACTTCTTCCTTTCCAATTTGTATTCCTTTGTAATCCTTTTGTTGCCTTATTACTCTAACTAGAACCTTGAATACTACATTGAATAGATGTTGTCTTGTCCCTGATCTTAGTGGGGTCACTTTGAATTTCTCTCCATTTTATTTGATGTTAGCATTCAACTTGCTGTATGTTGCCTTTATTAAGATTAGGTACGTTCCTTGTATCCCTGATATCTCCAGAACCTTTATCTTGAAGGGGTGTTGGATTTTGTCAGTGACTTTTTTGGCATCTAATGAGATGATCATGTAATATTTTTTCTTTGAGTTTCCTTATATGGTAGATTACATTGACAAATTTTCATATGTTGAACCATCCCTGAATCTCTGGAATGAAGCCTTCTTGATCATGGTAGATGATTTTTTAATGTGTTCTTGGATTCGGTATGCCAGTTTTTTATTGAGTAGTTTTCTATTAATGTTCATGAGGGAGATTGTTCTGTAATTCTCTTTCTTTGTTGCATCTTTGTTTGGTTTGGGTATCAGGGTAACTGGGGCCTCATAAAAAAGAATTTGGCAATATTCCTTCTTTCTCTGTTGTGTGGAACAATTTGAGAAGTTTTTGTATTGACTCTTTAAAATTCCGATAGAATTCTGCACTAAAACCATTTTTTTGGTTTTGGTGTGGTTTTTTGGTTTTGTTTTGTTTTGCTTTTTGTTGAGAGACTTTTAATGCCTTCTTCCATTTCCTCAGGGATCTATTTAAATTGTTTACCTGGCCTTGATTTAATTTTAGTATGTGGTATACCTATCAAGAAACTTGATCATTTCTTTTAGATTTTCCAATTTTGTGAAATACAGGTTTTTGAATTATGACCTAATGATTCTCTAGATTTACTCAGAGTCTCTTGTTATGCCCCCTTTTTTTCTGATTCTGTTAATTTGAATATTTTCTCTCTATCTTGTTGATTTTCTCAAACAACCAACTCTCTTAGTTTTGTTGATTTTTTTTATTGTTCTCTTTGTTTCTTTTTTTTAAATATATTTATTTATTATGTATACAATATTCTGTCTGTGTGTATGCCTGCAGGCCAGAAGAGGGCACCAGAACTCAATACAGATGGTTGTGAGCCACCATGTGGTTGCTGGGAATTGAACTCAGGATCTTTGGAAGAGCAGGCAATGCTCTTAACCTCTGAGCCATCTCTCCAGCCCTCTCTTTGTTTCAATTTTGATTTCTGCCCTAAATTAGATTATTTCCTGGTGTCTGCTCCTTCTGGGTAAATTTGCTTCTTTCTGTTTTAGAGCTTTCAGGTGAGGTGTTAAGTCGTTAGTGTGAGAGTTCTCCAAATTCTTTATGTGGACACTTATTGCTATGAATTTTCCATTTAGCACTGCTTTCATTTTGTCCCATAAATTTGGATATGTTGTGGATTCATTTTCATTGGATTCTAGGAAGTCTTTAATTTCTTCATTTACTCAGTTGAGAGTTGTTTAGTTTCCTTGATTTTGTAGGCTGTCTGTAGTTTGTGTCTTTTATTGGCAAATTGAGTTTATTGATATTTATGATCAGTGAATGTTATTTCCCATTAATTTTTACTTTTGGGTTTGTTGATGGTAGTGTGTTTCCCTTCTTTGCATTTTGCTTTTGTGAGATTATCTATTGGCTGTGTTTTCGTGAACGTCGCTGAGTTCCTTGAGTTGAAGTTTTCCTTCTAGTACTTTCTGTAGCTCTGAATTTGTGGATAGGTATTGTTTAAATCTGATTTTCTCATAGAATATCTTGTTTTCTCCTTCTATGGTGATTGAACATTTTGCTGGGCATAGTTTCTGTGCTGACATCCCTGGTTTCTTAGTGTCTGTGAAATGTCTGTCCAGGACTCTCTTACTTTCAAAGTCTTTATTGACATCAGATGTAATTCTAATAGGTCTGTCCTTATATGTTACTTGGCCTTCTTCCTTTGTAGCTCCTAAAATTCTTTCTTTATTCTGTATGTTTAGTGTTTTGATTATTATGTGGCAAGGGAACTCTTTGGGGGGAGGGGATCCAGTCTTTGGTGTTCTTTAAACTTCTTGTTCCTTTATAGGTATGTCCTTCTTTAGGTTGGGAAAGTTTTCTTCTATGATTGTGTTCAATATGCTTTTGTAACATGATGGGGGCTGGCTTGTTGGGGTTTCTGTCCTGCCCAGTCCCCCCAGCTATTTAGCCCCAAAGAAACTAACCCACACAGAGGACTCCATAAGTTATAAAGCTGATTGGCCCATTAGGTCAGGCTTCTTACTGGCTAACTCTCACATCTTGATTAACCCATTTTTTCTGATCTATATTAGCCATGTGGCTCAGTACCTTTTTCAGCAGGACAGCTCACATCTTGCTACTTCAGTGATCTAGGCAGAAGTGGGAGGAATCAACTTTCTCCTCCCCAGAATTCTTCTGCTCTCCTTACATCATTTACACTTCCTGTCTGGTTTTCCCGCCTACACCTCCTGCCTGGCCAATCAGCGTTTATTTAAAACATGATTTTCGGAATACAGACAATTCTCCCGCACCATGCTTTCTGTGTCTTTGAGCTGGAATTCTCTTTTTTTAATATTCTTATTATTCTTATGTTTGTTTTGTTTTTTCATGGTGTCCCAGAATTCCTGATTGTTTTGCATTAGGAATTTACAGGACTTAACATTTTCTTTGACTGATGAATCCTATATCCTATATCGTATCTTCAGTGCCTGGGATTCTCTCTTCCATCTCTTGTATTCTGTTGGTGATGCTTGCATCACTAGTTCCTGTTCACTTCCCCAGATTTTCCATTTCTCGAATTTCCTTGGTTTGTGTATTTTTATTGTTTTATTTCAATTTTCAAGTCTTGAATCGTTTCCTTTTCCTGTTTGGTGCCCCCCCCCCCGCATTTCTCTTAAGAGATTTATTGATTTCTTCCAATTTTTTGTTTGTTTTTCCTTGATTCCTTTAAGGGAATTTTTCATTTCATCTTTAAGAGCTTCTATCATCTGTATAACATTACTTTTATTCATTTTTTTGTGTTTCAGCTGCATTGGAATGTTCAGGTATTGCTGTAGTAGGGCCAGTGGGTTCTGGTGGTGCCATATTGTTATTTTGGTTGTTGAGTGTATTCTTACACCATCATTTACTCAACTGTTCTTCCAGCTTGTGTGGCCTGTGCCATGCCAGTCTACTGGAGTTGCAGGGATGTCTGGCCTTAGAGAGGGTGTTCGGGTGTCTGTTTACTGTCTGGTGGGGACTGCACCAAAGCAGTGGAGTGCCACCAGAGGTGGGGACCATGCCAGACTGCCTTTCTTTTGCTCAGACGGGATGGAAAGAGCACAGGATGAGACCTGGGTTTAGTTAGAGTCTGGACTTTAGGATAGTCCAAGTGGGAAGCAAGTCACTCACCTGTTGTTTCTACTGGTGTCTTTTGGTTTTCTCTGGTTGTAGGGAAGGACTGGCCAAGGGGAGGATCTTGAGGTGTGTGGTGTTGGGCAGCAGAGTGGGTCTTGGTGGGGCAGAGTTAAGTGGGTGGTGGGTGGAGGTGCAGCCTGGAGGCTTGCTGGCTTGTGCGGACTGCCGAAAAGTTATATTTTTATTATGTAGGTCCATATGTACATTTATGTATATGTGATTGGGGGGTCAGAGGTCCATGTCAGGTGTCTCCTTGTATTTCTTCCTACCCTATTTTTAAAGTCAGGTTCTCTTAAATGCTGGAGTTCACTATTGATCAGATGCACTGGCCACTGAGCTCTGGGATTTGGGGAGCCTAGCACTAGGCTCCCACTGCCACAGCTGACCTTTAGGTGGTTTTTAGGGATTCAGATTCAGACTGCTTTGCTTACAGAGGCAGCCTTTCCTGACTGGGCTCTCGATCCAGGCACTCAGCTGTGTTTTAAGGAAGGGCCTGTGTGGGTCAATTGCAGCGCATGTCTCTCTAACATCTCCTGCCCTCTAACTACAAAAGTTGTTGATGGAGGGGGAAACAAGCGTTCTTACTTTCCCCACAAATCCTTCAAGTTAACCTGATCATTTCTTTAGAATTGATGCGCTTCTGTTACTATTCAACTTCAATTACTTTAAGTGTGTTCATATAGTCCACTCAGTTCTAAAACAAGAGCCCCATGAGTCTCATCATCTCGTGATGGTTTCAGCTTTCAGAATCTTTCATTTGTTTCTTTTTGATTCCATATTCCTCTCATTTCTCCCTCTGTCCATTCGGTTTCCTGCTTTCCTTCTTACTGTATTTTAAGACTGACAGTTAGTCCCATTAAAATCTCTTGTGCATAAAAGTTTGCTCATTAATTTTGTTTCCATATCAATTTGTAAGAAAATGAGAAACTATGTGGTTGCACTTTATGCAGAGATAGAGACTTGGGGGTACCCTAAAACTGATATACAGCAAAATGAACAAGTTTCCCTAGAAGATCACCCCCACCTCGCCTCTACCCCCACCGCCCCTAATGATGTGTTTTAAAATGCTGCTCTCTGGAGATTTGTTGAAGGAAGAGTCATTCACTTGAAAATGTAGCTAAGTTGCCTGGCATTCGGAGCACCTGAATGAACTTAATTGAAAACTGCTAAGGCCTGTAAAACACATCACACATGGGGAGCACATAGTTCTGAAGCCGAAATCCAGCTTTCAGAAGAGGATCAAGTTGACTTGTGGTTCTTAGGTGGCGTTATACTTTAAATCCCGGGGAGAAATTATTAAACCCAAGAGAAGGAGCGATCGCTGTGAAAGCCTGAGGTAATGCTTCACTCGGTGTTCTGAAATCCTCAGGGAAAATTCTTCAAAAACCGTAAGGAATACTGGTGTTGCATTTGCCAGGGTGAGAAAAGAGGAAATGTGGAGTTGGATAAACTCGTATTTTGTGGCCTGTGACAGGACAAGACTTCTGGACAGTGGGAGAAAAAACAAACCACTGTACTGTCTTCTGTCAGCACCAGCACCGGCTTGTTTAGATGATTTCCTTGCTGGCAATGAATAACTTGATATTTCAGTCATAAGGCTTGTTATCATTAAAAGGGTGTTCCATGGGCACAAGCTCCCAGTATCACTGAAGGATTATCTTTATATAAACTATTTCCTGTTCAGGCACTGGTGGCACACGCTCTTAGTCACAGCACTCAAGAGTCAAGGCCAGGACATCCAATGGCTTGTACACGGAGAAACCGTATCTTGGGGGGGGGGGGTTTCATTGGAAGATTCATGTATATTACTTAATGTATTGTCTAATTTCCATGCCTTATTTTTCTTTACATAGTTTTATGTTTAAAGAAAATGTAATGAACCTTTCCAGCAGACTATTCGAGGTCATTCCTAAAGCATTTCCCATTTACCTCATCCTGGATACATCTGTGCAGAGGACTGATAGATTCTAGGAGTGCTCCTGTACTGTAAAGAAAAAAAAACTCTCAAATTAACCTTTTGGAAAGCCCCAGGGAGGCACGAAGAGTTGGGGACAAGCGTTTGGGATTTATGAGGAGACCTGTGTTTTGGGAAGCCGTCTGCCTTGCCAGCTGTGTGTTCAAACACTGCAAACAGCGCTGTGACGCCTGCCCCCACTCTTCCTCACTTTCAGGTCTCGAGTCACAGGCACGTAGTCCATTAATAGACGGTGTTCTCCGCCCGTGCAGGGCATGTGCAGCACAGCTGGCTTTGTCTGAGCACCTCAGTGAAATTAACACTCTAAGATATAGGTGGTGGAGATGTCAGGAAAAGCTTTCAAGTCAAATCCTTAACTATTCATAAAATAATGGAATTGAATTTTATTGCCCTTGTTTGAAGAACTGTTACAGCCTTCACCTGGGGCCAATGTCTTGCTTTCCTAACAGGCCTTCAAAAGTGGCAATTAAATTATTAAAAAATAACAAGAATGAAAAAAGCATATTTAAGCATGAAATATGTTAGAATATTTTCTTATAATTGTTTCTAAATATGATGTGATGTTTTTCTGGTCCAGAAACTGTAAACCACATGTGAGTATTCAGGCATTTCTATTTGCATTTATGTGGGACGATTAACTGCTAATACGTTTAATACATACAATCTGTGGTTTCCTGTTCATGCTTTATACGGACATTATGGCTTTATGGTTACCATTAGCAAGAGGTATGGCTTGAGGAGAAAAAAAACATACTTTAAAATAATTATTTCCCCAGTGTTTAATTTTCTATTAATCATGTTTACAAAGTTTTATGTAGGCTAGAACACAGTAACTCCCTGTTATGTTTGAAAACTGCACAGTGCTCTCAGTACGTATTCCTGCATAGTGTTAGAATGTGTGCAGCCACACGCTGCCAACAGTGTGCAGGCTTTTAAGTTTGACTAATCCTTGGTCCTGAACTTACATGTTCATTTACCTAAATAAATGCACTTACACACTTACTTTCCTCATGCCTAAACCCCACAGTTTCTAGTTTTGCCTGAGCAATTAAATAAGGTTAATATTTTAATATATGGGTGGTAGAGTGATCAGAAAAAGTTTTCAAGTCAAATCCCCTGATTAGTAATACAAGAATAGAATTAATTTTATTCCATTTGTCTGATAAATTGTTGTGACTTTCATCAAACAGCAACTTGGTATTATATAATTTACTGATCAGTTATATTATCTAGCTCTTGGTGATGGCAGACTGACACACTTCACTGGAATGCTGGGATGGTTCTGGGGACTTTTCACCACGGTCCTTGCCTGGCACGTGTCTTATAATGTGGAAGGTTAGGCCAGCATCTATAAGAAAGGTTTTGCTAAAAATAAATAAACTGGGAGGCTAGCGAGAAATGCTCAGCAGGGAAAAGAGCTTCCTGTTGTTGAAGAAGACCTCATTCAGTTCTCAGAGCCCACATTGCTTTGCTTACAACCACCTGTAACTACAGTTCTGGGTCATGTTGATGCCTCTAACCTCCATGGGCACCCTCCCCAGTGCACATATCCCCTGCCCCCATAGAAATGCATGCATGTAATTAAAAATAATAAAAATAAAACTTTCTTATCAGTTTCAAGATAACATAAAGCAGGATTTATAGAGGTACATACATATCTGGTTTTCCCCCACAGTGTCCCCCACTTGTAACACCCATGACAGGGTCACTCACAGTGTCCCCCAGTAGCAACACCCATGTCAGGGTCACCCACTAGTAATACCCATGTCAGGGTCGCCCACAGTGTCCCCCACTAATAACACCCATGCCAGGGTCACCCACAGTGTCTCCCACTAGTAACACCCATGCCAGGGTCGCCCACAGTGTCCCCCACTAGTAACACCCATGCCAGGGTCACCCACAGTGTCCCCCACTAGTAACACCCATGCCAGGGTCGCCCACAGTGTCCCCCACTAGTAACATCCTGTGTCAGGGTCGCCCACAGTGTCCCCCACTAGTAACACCCATGCCAGGGTCGCCCACAGTGTCCCCCACTAGTAATACCCTTGCCAGGGTCGCCCACAGTGTCCCCCACTAGTAACACCCATGCCAGGGTCGCCCACAGTGTCCCCCACTAGTAACACCCATCCAGGGTCACCAACAGTGTCCACCACTAGTAACACCCATGCCAGGGTCGCCCACAGTGTCCACCACTAGTAACACCCATGCCAGGGTCGCCCACAGTGTCCCCCACTAGTAACACCCTATGTCAGGGTCACACCTTCTTCGTCACTGGCAAGTGAACAGTGGCACGTTAGCTTACAGTAGAGGTCATTGTAAGTTCAGTAGGTTTTGACAAAAACATAATGTTTTTCACCTGTCCCAAATATGTAAGAATGTTTCTCTCCTAAACAGTCAGATAAATTTTGCATCATATTTTCTGAAAGTTGCATAATGAAATATGATAAAACCGCTTCATGTTTTGAAAACGTAAATTAACATTTTCGTTCATTATTTTTTCTATTTACTATTCATAAGAAAAATGTTTTACAAAAAGAGCAAGGTGGCTCCAAAGGACTGAGTGTGTGTGTGTGTGTGTGTGTGTGTGTGTATACATGTATATATATATATATATATATATATATATGTTTTGCACAAGTCAAGGTCTATAACATTTGCCTTATTCCCTTCATCCTCAAAGCTAAATTTTAATACTAACTTTAATAATTAAACCATATCTCTAGGCTATTATCTCCTTTGAAATGATTTTCTCTGGTTCTTATTTTTGTTTTAGCCCCCCATAAAGTGTATTATATATAATTATACATATAAATACCATAGTTACTGTTTCCTACTTTTCTACTTTGTTTTGTTTTGTTCTCTGACAAGCTGTCCCTATGTAGGTCTAACTCTCTGAGAGCTTACTATGTAAACCAGGCTGGCCTCTGACTCACAGAAAGTAAAGACCTGCCAGCCTCTGCCTTCTGAGTGCTGAGATTAAAGGCATATGCCACAAAGCCTGAAACTTTTCTAATTTTAATGATAAAGTTTCTGTACAAATATAGTCATCTTGTTTAAATTTTACTTCGTGGTCCTAGCACATTGTCAAGCTGGAGGAAATCTCCCTGGCTGCATCCAGGCCCAAGGCAAAAATGACAGCAGGCAGCGAACACTGACTAGGTGGCAACTAATGAAAATCACACATTTCTCCAGAGATGAGGAGATATTTTAATTTGCATGATTTAAGATAATACAACGTGGCTAACACTGCTAAACATAGTGAGCCAGAGACTGAACTGACATTTACTGGAGAAGAATTTTTTCCATTGAAACACTTGCTCATTATTTTTTATTAAAGTGATAAATTTTTGTACTGATTTAATTCACAAAATTATGTGGCACAATGCATGTTTTAAACAAATTGTATGCAACATTTTATATGTGGTATATATATTTGTTGGTATTGGTTTGTTCATGTGTTTTTATGT
The DNA here is from genome assembly GCF_982192425.1 of Myodes glareolus. Classification (NCBI taxonomy): domain Eukaryota; kingdom Metazoa; phylum Chordata; class Mammalia; order Rodentia; family Cricetidae; genus Myodes; species Myodes glareolus. Next base: position 70,360,201 of record NC_142038.1, read on the forward strand.
GTGCATATTTGGCAAACTCAAGTGTATAAATACACCAGAATTCAACAATTCAACATCAGATTTCTCTCTCCCTCTCTTTCTCTCTCTCTCTCTCTCTCTCTCTTCCCCCTCTTTACTTTTTGAGGCAGGGTCTCTTCATTGATCTGAATCTTGACAATGGGGTTAGACTGGCTGAGCAGCCAGTGAGTGAGTCAGATATCCAGCTGTCACCATTGCCTAAGCCCTGGGTTACAAACACTAGCTGGGTATCACAGTCAGAGTCTCTTGCTTGCATGACATGCACTAAGCCATCTGCCGAGCCCCACAGAGATCCAATTTGAATTTATATCTGAATGGGGTTGGAAATGCAGCTCCATGTGCCTGATGTCCTGATTTCAGTTCCCAAAACAAAGAAGTAGATCAACAAACCTAAATGATAACCAGAAGTTGTTCGTATTTAATATTTGGCTAAATGAAAATCAGTATTTTGTTTTAAAACTCAAAAAGAAAAACAAAACTAATAAAGTCTATTAAACCAATTCACAAGAATTATAAATTAGAGGCAGGGGCTGGAAAAACTAACTGGCAAACCTTAAATTATTGTCCTTTAAACCTTCTAAATCATTCTTTCCACTATCAGATTCTCAGAGAACAACCTCTTCTTACTCTTAGAATATTCATTGACACTTTGGGGGGAAAAAAAGCACCAATTTTTTCTTCCTTGACTGGTCACATCCTTCCCCATCTGCCAACACTCTTTCCCCTCCAGATCTTGTCTCTCTAGGATCCTGCGGGAATACTCCGAGTTAAGAATTACCTTTAAAACACTGCTTGCCATGGCACTCTCGGAGCTGTAAATTCAGCATTTTTTTTCCTTCGGTATTTATTGGGCTTCTTGGTCACCAAATTGTGTTGTTGATTGACTCTTTAGGTTTCAATGAGTTAACTAGTCTGGTTCTTTTACACCTTTGCTGGGAAATGATTGGGGTCCTAGGCACATGGCAAGGATGGGACTCTCTTCTTCATCTGCAGAGCAGAAATAACGAGTCTTGCATAGAAGTTCACTGTCCGGCTCATGTATATGTCATGTATGAGCGTCCATCTTCATGTAGTTTTGGGTTTGTACACAGGCATGCGAAGGCCAAGGGTCAGATTTCTCCCTCGGTCACTTGTCCACCTCTTTTATTTTAAGGTAGGATCTCCCACTGAGGCTGGAGCTCACAGTTGTAGCTGGATTGGCTGCGGCCAGTGAGCTCCAGGGTTTCTCCTCTCTCTACCCCATGTCACAAGGATTACAGGCATGAAGCTCTGTGCTCAGTACGTTATGTCGGTGCCCCAAATCCAAACTCACGTCCTTATGCTGACATAGCAAACCCTTGAGCCAGGTTCCCCCTTTAACCTAAGTTTAGCTCTACTTCACAGTTCTTCACCGTCAACCAATAATTAGTTCAAATGATTCCTGCCAGAAGCTTAAATATGAACACTGACTGCAGCTCCTTTGAAGGACTTGGTTTGGCATAGATCATTGATGATGTTGTGGGTTTGTGATATAGCCAGCTGTGTATACTTTAGAAATTCTCTACATTTCCAGTCGACTTTCTTTCTTTTCTTCTTCTAGTTTTCTTAAGTGGTAGGGTATTGATAGATCTATTATGGGCTATATATATACACAGATAGATATTTATGAACACTTATTTGTACTTTCATCATCACTGCTAGGTGTCACAGAAAATCAAAAACCAAGGGTCCCTATCAAGAACTTAAAAAGATAGTGTCTTCGTAAGAGGAAAAAGCATAGTCACATAAGAAATAAAGAGTACTTATTAAAATGATTGCTATAATGGGCACAGGGTTAATACAATTTTGTCTAAAATTTGCATTAAGAATTCAGTGTGTACATTCACAGACACATCTTAAAAACTAAAAACAAATATTAAAAAAGAGCTTAGGAGAGTTATAAATCAGCATGATAGATGCATGACTGACTAATGTCACAGGTTACATGTGAAGGCATGATAAACACATGCATGACTAGTGTCCCAGGCTACCTGTGAAGGCATGATGTGTGTTTGACTAGTGCCCCAGAATACCTCTAAAGGTATGGAAAACACTGTGTGACTAGTGTCTCAGGTTACATGTGAAGACATGGTAAAGTTAACCCTTGCTTAGTGTTGGGTGAGCTGCAGCTGGGAGAAGACCACACCGGGCACAGGTGCAGGCATCCAGATGTGGCCTGGGAGGGTGCGTGCTGCAATGCTGACAAGACAAAAGGCAGAGAGGACTAGATAACATCCCTGGGCCAGCTGAGTATCACGGATTCCTTTTTATAATATCAAAAAAGCAATTTCTGTTAATAAAAGATAGTGTAAGTCTGTCATTTTGACTTCTTAGCAAGGTTCCAAAAAAATTTTTTTTACTGTGGTTGTTTTTAATTTACAAAGAAAGTAAATGCCATTGTTCTCCAGAAAATGCTTCAAGTTAAATGAAAGGTTGAGGTAGCTAAGGATCTTTGGAGATATTTATATTCTGAAGACCAGTGTTGTACTTTGATGTAGTTTAGTTGCAACTACAACTTTTATTTTCACCTTCAGTGACTGAAATTTGAAGGACAGTTTACATGGCATTATGTGAAAAGTTATATCTCCAGTAGTTAAAATATTTGATTGCTTCTATCGCATGTTATGGTTAGTGGGGCAAATGAACGAGTACGGCACTTGGCTGTAGTCCTTGCTTGTCTCAGTGAATCGATGTGAATGGAACTGAAAGAACAGGTATCAGTTCGTGTGTGAGGCAGAGGACTTCTTAAACCGGGGTCATACAAGTCTGGATCCCAGCACTCAGGAGGTAGAGGCAAGAAAATCAAGAATTTAGGGTCGCTGTAGCCTAAATAATTCAGTTGAGGATAGCCCGAGCTGTGGGAGACCCTGTCTCTTAAAACCTAATATGGATAACAAATAAAAAAGCTTTCAGTTGTATCCTTGAGAAACATGAAAGTTGACTGTCCGTGCACTCTGTACTGTGGACGTATTTATCACTTGCCACACAGTATCGTCCATCATCACGGCCAGACAGCAGCATCAGTTACATGGGAAATGGAAGCTGGTTTTTGTGCCATGACTGCACTTGTCATTCCCATGGAACGTTTCTTCAGAACGAAGGAAGGTGGGCTGCAAAGGAAGTGGGCTTCCTCAGAGATTATTCCAGTTTGGCTTGAACTCGCCCAGTTCTCTTTGGAAATGTGGACTCTAACTTCCCTCACCTGTTGAGATGCAGGCTGGCTGGCACTGCATGGACAAAGTGCTGACTTTGCCTAAATTTTGAGCCAACCCAGTTGTGACTGACATGGATACAACCCAGTTATGTCTGACATGGATACAACCCAGTTATGTCTGACATGGATACAACCCAGTTGTGACTGGCATGGATACAACCCAGTTATGTCTGACATGGATACAACCCAGTTATGTCTGGCATGAATGACATCCGGAAATTGTTTTGATCATGACCCTCCTAAGACATTGATTTTTCTTATTTAAAAATTTTCAAGATGCATGTTTTTTCCCATTTGGTAGGAATTTATAGTGAGAAAACAAAAGTACATAATCACCCTGAGGAATAGGAATTATCAGTTTTCACCTTTCACTAGTATGAGTTCCTGGGATTCTAGGACACATTATGGGTATTGATGAAGATGCCCAGAATCTCCTTCCTTTGAGTATTTGTCCAAGAGGAATAACACACTAAGGTCCCATGCCAGGAAGTGAGCAGTGTAACCGGCAGCTGAGGCTCCCAGGCGTGGGATGCATTTCTAGTTTAATGTACAGTTCAGCTGGGCAGCTGTGATAAAATTCTGGTTGGTATATGAAGATAAAAGCCACTCACAACTGGGAATGAGGGATGATGGGAGCTCATTAGAAGGCAGGAAGCAACGTTAGCACAAGGGGGTCAAGGTTGAAAGCAAATGTACCTGATGGTCCAGTGTCTAAGAATGGTGAGGCGGAGGGGAAGCTTAAACAAGAAGATGCAGGACAACAGCTCACCATATGTGGTTCAGCGTTGCCTCCTTCTCTGAGGGGAGTTTGGTCCAGGGTGCCACACTCCAAGAATGCTCAAGTCTCTGACATGTAAGTGGCCTAGCATCTTCTTTTCATGAAGCCTAGGCATATCATCCTGCATAGTTTACATTATCTCTAGACTGGAAATGCTTGCCAAAACATGCTCGCTCTGTCCGTAGTTGCACTCTCATACTTGCAAAAGACAAAGGAAGAAAGTCTGTACACACTGAGGGCCTCAGTGTGAATGTAGCTGCTTTCTTTGTGGACCATATTCTCCCTGCTGTCGGTTGAGCTTGGCATAACCCTCATATGCATAACCTGGCGTTAGAGAGAACTAACCTTAGTCTGTGGTATGAAGATAAACTTCCTAATGGTTTGGAGATGTCTCAGCTAATGACGTGCATAACCATAACCACCCAAGCGCAGTCTCCAGAAGCCATGTAGAAATGCTGGGAGTGATGATTATATACATCATCCTAGGCCCCAGGAGGCAGTGGCAGGAGAAGCCTGGGGCTCACTGGCCTGCCAGCCTAGCCAAATTGGCAAATAAGAGGTGGTACCTCAAATACCAAGCTGTCTCCTGGAGAATGGCGCTGGAACTAGAGCTCAGGTCTTTGTACTGGGCAGGTCACACACAGATGCACAGGAACTCGTGCACACACACCATATGCAAACGACCTCTGTGTTTTCAAACTGCTGCATTGTATCATTTAACCAAACCCATCATGTTATGGCCTTAGCTGGTCTTTGTATCTATATGCACTGGGCAAGTCACCCACAGATACATGGGAACTCGTGCACACACACCGTATGCAAACGGCCTCTGTGTTTTCAAACTGCTGCATTGTATCATTTAAACAAACCCAGTACATGTTATGGCCTTAGCTGTGCTCACCTTGGTGGAGTAACCAGGCATGTGTATTCTTTTACAGTGAAATTCAGCAACTGCAATCGGAAAAGGAAAGTTCAGTATGAAAGCAGCGAGCCAGCAGATTTCAAGGTCGATGAGGATGGCACGGTGTATGCTGTGAGGAGCTTTCCTCTCACTGCAGAGCAGGCGAAGTTCCTGATATACGCCCAAGACCAAGAGACCCAGGAGAAGTGGCAGGTAGCCGTAAACCTGAGCCTGGAACCAACCCTAACTGAAGAGCCTGCGAAGGTATGGTACCAGACACAACTTTGCGGCTGAGGCTTAGCAACTAGATTTATCATTCTGACAGACTATCGGTTTAATTCTTACCATATAAATGGATAGTCAGTATTTCCATTTTTATCAACCTCAGTCTCTTTATCAGTACTTAGTTGTGTTTCTAACATGATAACCTAAGTATATTTCAAGCAACCAGAAATTGCCTTGGAGAGGTTTGTTTATATTTTGAGATTTATAATTGAATTCAAATTAGAAGTGGGTTCTGTTACATTTCTGAGATGCTTTACAAGCTGTTAAGTATGACCACAAAATAAAGACATCTTTGGGAGATGTCATCCATCCAATTTATGAGGTGGGGTGTGCAGATGTACAGTGGGGACAGGAAACTGTTTCTGGCGACGGGGTTGAGTAGTGTCCTAGCTCATGAACAAACTGGGGAGCGTGAAATATTCACCCTGCTGCTGTGCTTTAGAGGAGTGTTATAGTCCCTCTCGCGGAAGCAGTTGTGAGCCGGGGTGGAATAAAGGAAGTGAGTTTCCACTGAGAACTGCTGGGCTTAGGAAACGATTATTGGGCACTTACTCTGTACAAATACCTACATAAGAATTTTAAGTGAGATAGAGTAATGATTTCAGAAATCCTATGCCGTTTATATATGCCAGGTTCTTTGAGTTTATTCAAGCAAAGATTCAGGGGCACACCCGTATACGTTGAAGGCCATGACTTTGAACTCTAAGCATTATGTTTTGTATACTACAGTCACAGATAAGAACACAGGCCATCCTGATATTTATTTGTGAATGCATTCATTCAAACGTGAATGAATATACTAGAAAAATATTTTGCTTTTCTCCTATACTAGCGTTAAGGTTTCAAATCATGTAAAATTCAATGTATTAAGTCATTGACTGCTGCTAGGACTCAGGCCACTTGAGTGATATATATAAAGTAGCAGGCTGGTACCTAATGGGCTGAAAAGATGCGTCTGTTGTTGGCTCTCTGTGTTCCAGCAACCTGTCTTGGATGTTTGCACAGAGACAGGAAGGGCTAATGGCTAAAGTGTCCACAGACGTCGAGAGAAACAGAAGAAAATGTTGACACATAGCAGAGATTAATGCCTAGTGTGCAAAGTGGGTCATTTACTGCATCCATCACAGCTGACATAGGTTTAGAATAATTACAGCATTAATTCTGTGGGATTTAATAGGGTCATAAATATTTGAGACATTCTTTAGCGGTATATATTAAACTTCTCTTGGAATTCAAATTATATCTCAGCACATCAAGATGTGAGTTTAATGTACAGTGGGAGCGTTACCTGAACTGTGGTCTAAACTAATGAGAAATATATAAAAGGGCGCTATTAAACTTTGTTTAATATTAACTACTCTCAAAGATGGTTTATGGAAACGGCAAGTAGTTTACTCAACTGGACTATCTAATAAATTGTTTCTAATTCAGTTCTCAGTGACTGGTGCAGCCCGTATGCACCATAGCATTTGCAGTCACTAACCAGGAGCGAGGAAAGGGCCTCCTGAGGTTTTCTCTCTGTGCATAAATCACTGCGGCTCCTCCACACATAGGTATCCAGTAATGTTGATTTGATCGTAGAGAATGAATGATCTTCCTAGACCTCAGGAATGTTTTCTTGCCATTTAATGCAAAGGACCCACATGAAATTGAAGAAATAGTATTCCCCAGACAACTCGCCAAGCACAGTGGTTCTCTACAAAGGCAGAAGAGAGACTGGGTCATCCCGCCAATCAATTTACCAGAAAACTCCAGAGGACCATTTCCTCAAGAGCTTGTCAGGGTAAGGAGTGAGGAGCTGTCGTTTTAATTATTTTGTGGCTAGGAGACATTAGAAATGGTTTGGCCTATTTTTTTTTTACATAGTTTATGGCGTGTAGAAATGCCGTTGAATCTGAGTGGAAGTGGAATTCCTAAGAAGCCCCCTCACTTTCTTTGTTAGCTCTTGGATTATTTATACACACAACTCTCCTAGGGCCTGGGCATTGAATGATAGGGCTTTTGTGAACCCATGAGCCCCAACACCATCTCATCCCTCCCCTTCCATCTCCCACTATTCAAACCATAGTCTTATCCAGGACGTTCCATGTTGATCTCTGCCCTCTAAAGATAGTTTGGGATGGAGGAGAAAAGAAATAAAGGGCAATCATTGCTAAAGCTGTCAGCACCAAGTGCACTTGCAGGTTTTTTTTAAAGGGAAAAAATGATCTCTGGTACCATTAACAGAATCCCTGGGGTGGTGCAAAACTCGAGCCTTTCAAATCTGAGAAGGAGAGTTCTGCAGTTACTTACGGGGCATACCATCAGACATGAGAAAAAATAAGTAAAGTCAACAGGGTATTATTTACTTAAAAGTATAATAATATTGAATCATCATATTCTCATTTATTAAAATGCAAATGTTTCTATGATTATTTTAGCACTCCAACACATACATAAAAAGCTGTGAGCTTTTTAAATAAGTCACTTATTTGTATTGTATATCCTATCCTAATGTGTATTATATATAGTTCAATTTAACAATGAGCATAACCCCAAATAGAAGTGCTTTTTATCGACACTCATAAAATATGACTGAAAAACAGAACTATGCCCTAAGAAATATCTCTAGATCAAATGCCTGGACTAATTTCCCTTACCTAATACATACAGAGCCATCTGTATTACTGCTCACCCTGCCCTTTCTCTGTCTCTCCCTCTCTTTCATTTTCCATTTCTCTAACCTGCTCTGCTCTGACAAGATGTTCTTTTGTTAGGAGTATCAAATATACCCAAAGAACCTCCCCGAGATGCTTTCTTAGAAAAGAGAATTGCAGTCTTCAGTACCACCTGCAAACAACATAAAGAAGCTTTCTTGCACTGAGTCAGTACAATAGAAGCAAAGAAACCTGATGTGCTGATTGTCCCCAGTAACAGAGTCCCACATAAGGGTGTTTCGAGCTGTGGCTAAACAATTATTATTTCTTATCATTTCTAATATACAAAGACAATATGATTTTTTATTAAATTAGACACTTGTTACTGTATTGTAGATATTTTACCCTGACAATTTTGTCTAAAGTGGACACTGCTAAGTTATGGCATTTTGCACAACTCCCAGCTAGTGCTCCTTTGGATGAAAAGGTTACTCCAAGTCTTTCTGGGAATAGGTAATATCTCTTCTTAAGCCCAGCATCAAGAAACAAAGAATAGAATTGGAAGACGGCACAGTCGTAGAGTGCTTCCCATACAGCGCAAGGACAAGAGTTCAGATCCGACCTGTAACTTCAGGGCTGGGAATCAGAAGCAAGAACCCTTAAGGCTTGCTGGCTAGTCTGTCTGCACAAATCAGTGAACTCCAGATCCAGAGAGAGACCCCACATCAAAATCCAAGGTGGAGGTCAAATCTGGAAGAGGCCCACATATATGTATGCATGACACATACAGCTCACACACAGAGAGAGAAGAGGAGGCAGGGTGGGAGGAAGGAAAGAAGAAAAGAAAGCAGTGGAAGGGAGAGGTCACTGATACCAGGGGTGTGTGTTTGTTGGGTGTGAAGCAAGGACCTGAAGAGTGGTGTGCCCCATAACAAATGTGCTATTGTTTTCTGCTTACGTGATTGTTTTCTTGATCCCCAGATCAGGTCTGATAGGGATAAAAACCTGTCCCTGAGGTACAGCGTCACTGGGCCAGGAGCTGACCAGCCTCCTACAGGCATCTTCATAATCAACCCCATCTCAGGGCAGTTGTCGGTCACCAAGCCTCTGGATCGCGAGCTGATAGCCCGGTTTCACGTAAGCTTCCAGCCAGTTGCTGGGTCTGTGGCTGCTCTTCAGAATGTGTTTATGTGTGGTTTTCCATTGCCTCGGGACACTCCCATGGTTTCAACACTGAGGTTTAACACCAGAAATGTATCTGCAGGCTTTCTGCTTCCTTTAATAAGCACGTTTATGAAATCGATGCATGCTATGAAACAAGTAATACCAAAATAACATCAAACACAGGGAAATGGCCCGAGACATCATCGCTTTTGACATGCCAGTACTTGCCTACATATAAATGGCTGAGAGAAACCACTCAAACAGGTTTGGATGGACAGGATCAGAGCAGCAGTATGTAAACATCCAGACCACAGAATTTTAGGTGTCTAGTGCTATAATCACAGCAAGCCTGTTTGTAATTCATGGTGAATCTCCTTTCGGACTGCCTCTTATTATTTTTTTCTCTTATGAAGAACTTTTTTCAATAAGGTGTCCATGCCTAGTCTACCTATATTTTCTCACTTTTATTATTTCTTCATAGGCATTAGCCACTTCATATTTGCATCATACAGTTCATTTAAGTACATGTATGATGTAAATTGAAGCTTTCCAGGGATATTGATCAGGGACTTTCCAAACCTAAGCTCCTCCTCTTCTCGGGTTTTGTCTGTCACTTTTGCTTCTATATTTCAAATGCTTAGCCTTCATGGAATGATTTTAACAGAGAGAGTTAGGATCTTGACACAGTTTGGCTTTGTCTAGCCTGTTACCCCAACACCATTTTTGCATTGCTTTCTCCAGTGGTCATTAAGCCTTCCCCCAAGAATGATGCTACTGGATTCTGAGTTTGCTCACCAAAAACATTTAAATTCCTGCACCTGCAGAAAACTTTAAAATTGCTGGTGTCTTCCAGTTACACTAGATTCCCCCAGAACTGAAGAGACAAGCCTACGGAAAGTTGAATACGTTTTGAGTTTCTGTGACTCAGAACTCAATCATTACCTTGATTATTTAGAAGCTTACTGTTTTAAAATTCATGAGGGAACAACAGATTATAATTTTTTTATTTTGTTCTGACATACAAAGATGGAAATAATACTTGGAAGTCTTTGACAAAGACTGAGTAGCTGGGTTGGGGTGGGACTTAATACTCTAGGTAGAGTGGTCTCTATTGGTAATCATCAACACAGGAGCCAACACTCCAGTGTTTTCCCGCTTGACATCTCTCCATCTAAGATCCTGTGGTGAAAATTCAGCAGATAAATATATTCAGCCAAGACCACAGCAAATTGTTCCTCAAATGCTTACTACGTATGCATTCAAAGCAACACCAGCAAAATAGATTTAATTACAGAATTGCAAGTATTTAGAGTAATTGGGATTCATTATTTTACATAGCTATAATTAAATTTCAGTATTAAGAATCTGTTAATGGAATATATTGTGTTAAATAAATCAAGAAAGTATCTTCAAAGTGAATGAAAAACAGTAATAAGATTTACATTGTGTCATGTCTTTGGTAATCTGGAAATCAAAAGGCTGTGTTGATGCTGCTTTAACTGGATAAGGACATACCCTAAAGTAGCCCACAGCATCGGAGATCAGAAGGAAACAGTGAAAACATCACACTTAGGGAGAAATAGTTCAGTGGAATATGCATAGCCTTTGAAAAGGAAGAAACCACTGTTTTCTAGAAGATTAAGAAGATATTCAGGCCAGAGTAGCTGAGTGATTGTATTTGTTCATGGTGGACAACAACAAACTTTCTCAAAAAAACACTGATACTAACCTCTAGGACTTTGGTGAGGAATGTCTTGTACACATGTACCTTCTTTATTTCTCTCAATAACCTTACAATTTATTTTATTTTTTAAAAAGTGTCCTTTACCAATACTACTGTATTTAACAAATGGATATTTTCGATCTGGACACCGCTGACTTTGGACCTGGCCTCTGTCCAAAGAGCAATGTGGCAGTCACCATGCTCTGGCTCTTGGTCCTCCAGTGCTCTGTCTGGGAATCAGTGGAACTAAAGCTGCATACTCAGCACAAGGCCTCACCTAGAGGACGGGTGGCTTTCTGCTACTGTGTCTCCGCTCATCTCTGAGCTGGGCCAGTTCCATGTTGGGAGGGGAACCAGGCATGTCTGTCCTCAGGGTGTTCTTGCTACTGCGGAAACCTAGTAACCGCATGTTGTGTCATCTCCCAGACAGATCTTTAAGTGGCTCTGTCCTCTGGTTGCTTTTGCAGTTGCGGGCACATGCAGTGGACATCAATGGCAACCAAGTGGAGAACCCCATTGACATTGTCATCAATGTCATTGACATGAATGATAACAGACCTGAATTTCTACACCAGGTTTGGAATGGGTCTGTTCCAGAAGGATCAAAGCCGGGTAAGTTAGAACAGTAATAGATCATGAGTTAAATAAGTATCATATGGTAGCCCAGCTGGTAAAATATTTGCTGAGCAAGCGCAAAGACCCGAGTTGGATCTCTTAACACTGAATAAGACGTGGGCCTGGGCATGGTGGATGACACCAGCGCTCCATGCAGTTGAGAGGTGGAAGCAGAAGGAGCATAAATTCAGGGTTAGCCTCAGCTATTTGGTGAGCTCAAGGCTAACCTGATCTACCAAATATTTCCTCAGAGAGAAAAATATTTGTAACTGAATCCGTGAGAGCAGTAAGAAAAGGAATGTATCTATCTTTTAATATTATTTGTCATTCACGGTGCTTTTGAACCAAAAGGAAGCAACTAAGGGGAAAACTGATTGAAGAGGGAAGACAGCTAAACCGCTCTACATCCCTTGTGATTTCTGCCTCGTTTGAAAACAAGAAACTACAGAATCTATAGTAGCCTTTCTTTGCTTTGTAGTTGGCATAGTGAGAGTCACTTGAGGGAGTCTTTCGATGTACACAGTACAGATTCCCGCAGAGGGGACTGAGTATTAGAAAAAGCTACTTGGTGCCCGTTACCAGGCAGTGAAACCACAAGCAAGGCAGGGCCGGTGGCAGCTGTGACACACTGGGTATTTACTTCCAGAGTGCCCTGCCCCATATCCTCCACGACCCTCTTTCAGCTATCATAAGGAAAGTGGCCTGGCCTTGAGACAGCCCTTGCCGAAAGCCTCTTGCCATTGTGAAGTGGTTGACATTTCAGAGTCTTGTACTGAAAGCTAAGGACTTCAATCACAAATTAGCCAGGCCAGAGAAGCCTATTTAGTCTGAAAGCCTAGAAGACCCAAGCACTCAGTTTGTAAAGGAATGAAAAAAATAAATGTTTTGCCAGCCTTTGTGGGCAGATTTGGTGTTTTCAAAGACTTAATTATTCTGTTTTATAAAATATCACCATTTAAAAGCACATATGCACTTGTACCTTGGCCCTCCCACCAATGTCTGCAGGTTCCTAAGGCATCAGCTATTTTGTGGGAAGAAACAACTATGCCTTAAACTGTAGGTCCAAGTGTTGTCTATATCCTTCGCGATAAAGAGAGGTGGGTGTGGGGAGCATCTGGAGGGAGGGGAGAGGCATGGAGGGGACTCTGTCCTCTGTGGCTCCCTCAGCCTCATTTTCAGACTAGGTATCCTCCAGTCTCACACATTTTAAACTACAGTATAATGAAGGCCTAATAATCAGACCGAGCCTTGTGCAGCTGGCAAGATGGCTCAGTCGTAGAAGGCATAAGCTAAGCCTGAGGGCTTGAGTTCAGTCCTTAGGACTCACTTGGTGAAATGAGAGAACTGACTCCTGGAAGTTGTCTTCTGAGCTCCACATGCATGCTGTGATGCACGCACACATACACACACACACACACACACACACACACACACACACACACAAGCATATGCGCGCACACACACACACAGATAAACACAAAAGTAAGTAAATAAAATGTATGTATCTCATGCAAATATCCTACAATATAAATAAGCTTTGGACATTTTGACCACAGAAGTTTTATTTTTAGGTATCATTTTCCTGTATGGTTATTTCAGACTTCAGCTAATCCACTCCTTTACAAGTCTTGTTATATGAAATAAGCCATTCAAGCTATACCTATTGCACATCCGATCATGAGTTTCTACTTAAACGTCCCATGAATGAAAGTCTCTGAGTGATCATTATAAGGATAGCCAACACGGGGTGCACTTCCTGTGATTAGATGCTCCCTTGCCCTGCAGGAGCTTCAGTGTAGCAGGGGCGAGAAAGGGAAAGCCAGTCAGTTCATACCTATGAAATAAAGTTTCTAAACTAGGAACGGTATGGACATGCTGCTTAATCAGACAGAATAACTTGTTGAAAAGAAAGAGTTTTGAAAACATATTTGAATAATACAGCTAAGCCATGACCAATTCTGGGGTGAATTTCCTACATTCCTAAAGTAAGCCCAGACTCTGGGTATCCTAGAAGACAGAGACAGAACATTTTCTCATTCTGTTCTAAATAGATCTCACAAAACAAACTATTCTAAAAGTGACTGGGTTCTCTTAGTGCCTGCTTGGATAATCTGATTTCCAAATTTAGTTTTTAAAATATTCAGTGGGTTAAAGTCCCCAGGCCAGTTATAGTGTTCTTCGAATCTTAAGAAAATAACAATGCACAATGCTGAGTGTCTGCCCAGCTTAGCAGAGCAGTACTGCCTAGCATGCTTCCTTCTGGCCCGGGACAGTGGAATGGGCTCTTCCGATCACATAGCTTACAGTGGGGAGAACTACACCCAGCAAGCTCTGTGAAATGCTCCTGTGAAACCAGAGAGAAGAATGGGTAGCCATAAAATAGTTTTGCAAATAGTATCTGTATTTCCTGTTCTTTGCATCTATATAAATTAAAGTTGGCCATGAGCCCTTTGGGGTTCATAGACTAGATTTGTTGTCTAGGTATGGGAAGAATTGAGTCTATAAATGTGTATTTTGTAATTCCTTTTTGCATCTAGATTATGTTTATTATGATGACATGTATGGGCTTGGGGATGCACACGCATGCAGGGCCAGTGGGTGTCACTCTTCCAGAAAAGCCCATTTTACCTTTCTTCAGTCAGGGTCTCTCATTGGCGCCAGTTAGACTAGGCTGGCTTGGATGTGCAGTGAGTCCAATGAATTGATGTGTCCATCTCAATAGCACTGGACTTACAAGCACACACCTCCTGGAACTGCCTTTTGTTTTTAGGTTGTTCTGGGCATTGGACCCTGCCCTTGTGCTTACATGACAGACATTCTACCGACTGACTTCTGCACTGCCGTGTTTGATTATTTTTAAAAAGATTTTTGTTTGAAGGACTTAAAACGTTTTTGTTGCATGTGAAAAAGTGGGAATGAGACAGGCAACATAGTAAGGATGCCTGATTTTAGGCTCCCTGGAGTAAAGGATGACCTGCTTTGTTCACCTCTAGGGACTTATGTGATGACAGTCACTGCTATAGATGCAGACGACCCCAACGCCCTGAATGGGATGCTGAGGTACAGGATCCTGTCCCAGGCTCCCAGCACCCCGTCACCCAACATGTTTACAATCAACAATGAGACTGGGGACATCATCACTGTGGCAGCTGGTCTGGATCGAGAGGTAAGCAGACCCCAAACTGTCCTGAATGTGTGCGTAGTCTTAGAGGCAGCAGGTGTTGATCCAGACTCTCATTCACATGCTCAGTTCCACTCTTGGTCAGCAGTGGGAGTTCTCACAGAACTTCATGTCATAAATGATGTGTGTATACAGTATAAATTAATGTCAGCTTCAGGGATATTTCACTAAGTTAGACCAATACTCTCTCCTTTCCAATTTTGCAGGTTTTTTTTAAAGATTCCTCCTATTTTTGTTTATAGTCAAAGGTTTTCTTGGGGAACCAAGCAAGACATCGTGGTCAAGGAATATGTCTCTGAATTCATTTTCAGAGACTACAAATAATGTGCTGGTGGTCACGTGTCTGGGGTTCTGGGAACTGCCTGGTGGCTGTGTTGCAAGACAATTATCATCTTTATGACTACTTGCTGCTGAACTCTAAGAGAATTTACTTTCCATGTCTGAACACTGGTAACTGTGTTAATTCTACTGTTGAGCATTTACAGCTGGTGATGTCGAGAATCACACTTGTAGAATGTATGTTGCTGAAATATCAACATTGACCACATTAAACACCACAGTGACTCAGTGTGAGAGAACATGCATGTTTTGGTAAAGTCTCAGGTGGATGTGTAGTCCTGAGTACTGCGTTTTGCTCGTGAGGGCCTTTTGAACCTATTTTTCTTTCTTTTTTTAAAAAAAATATTTATTTATTAATTATGTACACAATATTCTGTCTGTGTGTATGTCTGCAGGCCAGAAGAGGGCACCAGACCTCACTACAGATGGTTGTGAGCCACCATGTGGTTGCTGGGAATTGAACTCAAGACCTTTGGAAGAGCAGGCAATGCTCTTAACCACTGAGCCAACTCTCCAGCCCCTTGAGCCTATTTTTCTAGACATTGAACACTTCCATCCTCCAACCTCCTTGTGCCTTCTCCTAAAGCTCTCTCCTCAGGAAACCTTCACACCCTTTCTCTAGTCTGTGTCCTGGCGGTTGTCTTAGAGCTTGGGCAAGGCCATGGACCGAGCAGAATCATTGTTCAAGTGAAGTCTCCAAGTGCCAACATCTGGAGAGCTGTGCTTTTCAAATTCCAGGCTGAGTTAGCTTTTGCTGTAATCAAGCGTCAGATTATGTCAAAGAGAAACATCGTGCCCACTGCGATATATATCATTGAGGAGTGGGGAAGTTGGGTTTGGTACTTTCTCTGCTCCAGTAGTGTTCACATGAATTGAAGAGAAGGCAACATGGCTGCTAGTTACATAAACACTATAATCAATTAACTGAACCAATCAATCAGAATGAATTCAATTATGTCTGTGAAGTCTACTTAGAAATTAGGTATGGACCTGTGACATTTTATTCATTGACTTTCACTGTTGGTAGTTCTTTCTCTAAAGGTGCTTGACCTCTGAAAACATTTAGTAATCCAAAGGTGAATTTAGTTCTTGTGGTACTTTCAAAGTTCGGGGCACTGGAGAAATGACCCAGTTGGTAAATGTGCTTACTGTGTTGGCATTAGGACCTGAGTTCAGATCCCCAGATCTACATAAAAAGCCAGTTATTGCAAGGTTCCTGTAAACTCAGCACAATGTGGGCACAGAGACTGGGGAAATCACAGGACTTACTGACTGCCAGCTTAGCTCCAGGTTCTGTACAGACCCTGTTCCAAAGAGTGAGGTGGAGTGTAACGGGGTGGACACTTGACGTCCTCCTCTGGCCTAGGTGGAGTGTAACGGGGTGGACACTTGACGTCCTCCTCTGGCCTAGGTGGAGTGTAACGGGGTGGACACTTGACGTCCTCCTCTGGCCTAGGTGGAGTGTAATGGGGTGGACACTTAACGTCCTCCTCTGGTCTAGGTGGAGTGTAATGGGGTGGACACTTGACGTCCTCCTCTGGTCTAGATGGAGTGTAATGGGGTGGACACTTGACGTCCTCCTCTGGTCTAGGTGGAGTGTAATGGGGTGGACACTTAACGTTCTTCTCTGGTCTCTACAGGGCTGTGCGCAGGCACACATTTACACCTCACATACTCCAAAGAGAAAAATAGGAAAAGATGGCTCAGCCACAGTCTAAGTATTTCCACTTCTCCCAGTGGAGTATGAAATGCTATTCCTACAAACCCATAAACTCAGTATGAATGTCGTTCTTTGTATGAGACTATGGAGTGTGTTTCAGTACTTCCTCTCCAGGGTAAGGTCCATCGTATCAACAAGATGCAGCGCAGGTTGCAGCTGTAATATTTCTCCTTCCACTCACTCATCCTCATGAAATACAGAAGTAGGGACTTCAGTCAGCTCCTCCCTGAGAGTTCTCTCATATCTACCCTGGCCATTGCATGACGAGAAGGAGCCATAAGGAATTAAAGGCAGTTTTTCTTATGCAGACCAGCCATGTTTAAAAAATAAGAGAGACTATATTTAGCTTACAGGATAAAGCTCGAGGTGGGGTGTAATTGTAGCTAAGTACATCCCACAGTTCACACGGGAAGCCATCCAGCACCCTTGATAACACTAATGCAGAAACGGATGGAAGCTATGGGATCATGGGTTAGATATGATATGAGGAATCGCTTCTTGACAGTGGAATTATTAAAAATCAACAATGACTTACCAGAGGAAATTATGGAAAGCCTTCCTTTTTCTGAAAGTCATTTCTCTAAGAAAAAAAAGTACATCTATCTTGGATGGTTTATGGTAATTCTGCCTGAGGCCGGGCATAAATTACTCTGACTTTTTATGCAGGCTTGAATTCCTTTATTTCTATTAAAATTCACAGTTTCCTTTTTGTAGAAAGTAATTTTCACTATCATTCTCTCAGGATGTATGACACCTTTCAGAGACGGAGCCTCTAACCGTTGACACGCTTATCAGAGTCACTTTTTAATTTTTCTTTAATCTGCGGTTTTAAAAATGTCTATTTTTTAAAGTCTCAAAATCTACAGTGTTCACCCTTCCCCCAGCGTCATTTTTTTTAATGTACCTTTGACTTCTGACTCCTTACTGTATTAGCTGCTGGTGGCTATTCCTGACTTTTTACCTTCTCCAACCTTATCTCTCCATGCCTAACCACTCTTCTCTCTGGATTACCCGTAGCAGTCACTTTTCTTACTTCTATGCCAAATTACCCCACAGGAAGCAACCTAAGGTAGAAAGGGTTTGTTTTGGCTCATAGTTCAATGCGGTGCTCCAGCCCATCACGTCGAAGAAAGCGTGGTGGCAGGAGGCAGCTGGTCACTTACATCCACAGCCAGGAAGCAGAGAAGAAACAGGAAGTTAGTCCAGCTTCTAAAGCCTTAGGTCTCTCCTCAAGTGAGATACTGTCTCCATCAAGGCTGTACATCAGAAATGTCCCACAATCTCCCCAAATAGAGCCACCAGCTGGGGACCAGTTATTCGAACATATGAGCCTATAAGAGGCACTTAACATTAAAACTACATCTCACAGATTCTCTGCCAGGTTTGAATCTGAGGTCCTTTTTGATGTGTTGCTGCTGGACCTCTAGGAACTGATAAACCTGTTCCCACATCTGTAACAGGGATGTCACAAAAGGGTTGGAAAGATAATGTAGCACTCATGAAGCTTTCAGGAACCTGGTACCCAGTAAGTCCTTGCAGCTACCTCCTCCCCGCCCCCACTGGCATGACTGGCAGCCCCTTTACTGACTGAGCATCATTCATTGATTTTATCCTACAGCATTTTATCTTCCTGGGAGAAAGAATAATGTTTGCTGTTTCTTAGGCCAAATACTTCTTATACTTGTGCTCTGGACTCCTTTTTGGTCATAACATGTGGTCTCCAGTTGTTACTGACTTCGGTTCTCACATCTTTGCAGCCCCTCATAATCTATACAAACTGCTGAGTCTCCTCAATGGTGAAACGACTCATTATACCTCCTAGAATGAAGGCAAAGTTCTTTTATTTTGGCATCTCAGACCCTTAAGACTTTGTCTGCAATATATCCTTGGCTTAAACCTTCCTTGCTTCCCACGCTGGAATAGTGATGCCTATCACTCATACAATCACATGCAGTTCTTTGTACAAATAATTTTCGATGCTTTCCCTGTGTGTGCATATGCATTGGGGTGGGAGCAATACACAAATTGAAGTATGAATAGATAAAAAAGTTGGAAACAGTGATAGAAATATGTTGTGGGCACTTTGCTGAAGACCCAAAACAGTTGTGCCTCAAACCATTCAACTCTCAGGCCCGGAACAAAGAAAGATGACTATTCAAGGGGAAGGTTTCTCAACTATGCACTACCAACATCCTGAACTATTCTTGATGTAGGGGCTATCCTGTACATGTTCCAAGGAATCCTTAGCCAGTGTCCATTGTATGTCAATGATAGGTCCCAAGCTGCAACACTGATGAAGATCTTTTCATTGGCCACAGTCACCTTGGTGGAGAATTGCTGATATAGGCAGAAGAACTGACGTGTGGATGGAACAGGCCATGGTAGACACATCAACAAGCAGGCGTGGGGTGGGGTGGAAATAAGCAAAGGAGGAAAGCCCTTATATCATCTATAACGGGAAGTAAGTCAGGATTCCTGCATCCAGTGTAGCACTGTGAGGGTGGGCAGCCATGCTCCTCTCAGAGATTTGAAATGTCACCCATGAGTGTCAGTTAAGCATGACTAAATCACACAAGGCACTCTGGACTTATGAGTTGATTTATCAGTTGCCAAATCATAAGTTAGTACAACTTCCCTACCAATGCAAGATCAGCTTACCACCATGGCATCTGAACATACATAGAGACTAGGTTATTTATCAAGTGGGCGATTTTAATTTTAACAGGCATTGTGTTTAAGAAATAACAATGTCCTTGTTTAGAGTTTTGACTTTTTGTAGTTATTGAAACAGGGTCTCACTCTGTAGCTCAGGCTGGCCTTGAATTTATCTCCGAGCCCAGCTTGTCTGGAGCTAACACAAGCTCAAGCTTCCAAGTGCAGGGAGGACAGGTGCGCACCACTACACCCACACAATGTTCTTTAAAGCTCAAAGATTTCAGTACTCGCTTGAAGCAGTAGAAAATTTCAAAGATTAGCAATTGATCCAAACATCTCAGCTCCATCCAAAATTGTATGTACTGTGCTTGTATAATTTTAAATAATTTTTTATAGAATAGACATTAGGAAACACTGTATGTCCCTAATATGTTTTATAGCATTATTAATAAGAAAGATTGAATGTTTCATTGTTAATATAATTGTAATAGCTATACAAATGGCATTTCATAAGTCATCATGCATTCTTGAAATGTTACTTAATTTTCTGTGCCTGAGTGTTTTGCCTGCATGCATATCTGTGAACCACATGCATGCCTGATATCTTCAGAGACCAGAAGAAGGTGGCAGGTCCCTGGGGATTAGCGTTATAGACAGTTATGAGCTGCCATGTGGGTGTGGAGATTTGAATCCTGCTCCTCCAGAAGAGTTGTCAGTCAGTACCCTTGTCTGCTTAACTGTCTCTTAGCCTCAGTCATAGGACATTTGTATTTTCATAGTTTTCAGTTGGGAAACTGACTGAATGTCCCCGCACTGGGTTTTATCAGTAACCATGAAAGGATGAAGCTGAATGAACATCTATAAAGATTTATCTTTTAATTAAAACATAGTTGTATCATTTTCCCTTTCCTCTCTCCAATTCCCCACTTCTTCTCACCTCACTCCTCAAATCGATGACCTCTTTCTTTAATTGTTATTATAATATACTTACACACACACACACACACACACACACACACACACACACACACCACACACGCAACTTGCTCAGTCCATTAGTGTTACCTGTGTGTATATGATTCAGGGTTGACTTTGTAACCAGTTAGGGAACTCATCCCTTGGAGAGACTGGTTCTCTCTCACTAGCAGATATTAGTTGTCTGTAGTTCACTGTCAGGGATCAGAACCCACGAGATTTTCCCCCAAAGGAATAGTCTTGAGAAGAAAAGCCGTTAAGGAAACACACAGCCCATTCTGGGTTATAATAAAGTGCTGTGGGTTACAAAATCTTAAAATGGTTCATCCTGCACTACATATTTGAAGATTTTCTAATTAAAAGTATGGTATATTTTCTTTTAGGAAGAAATAAGAGAACTTAAATACCTGCTAGAGATCGACACTCAATCAGCCGAACAGTGAGCCTCACCTGTGAGGCTGGCTTACCAGCCCACTTCTTTCTGTTCCTTGCCCTTCCCTCTAATGACTACATCAAAAGCCACAATTTGTGCCTCTTTTCTCCAAGCTGCAGGAATCCCTTAAGAATGGCCGTTTATAATGTCAGCTATATTTAGAACCAGAGGGAACTGCACTTTGCAATGACACTTGTTTTGTTTAGTTTGAAGAAGAGAGAGTTTTGTTGCTCAGAATGGTTTAGCATTTAGGAATATGATCCTTTTTATTCTGTGCCAAATTTCACGGAGATTCCAAATGACTCCAGATAGTGCTTTTGGTTAGGTGTTTCTGCAAAGAAAATGCTATCAGCTGGTAGTATAGATTTCTAGGATAATCTCAGGATTTCCAGTGAACATGCATTACAGCTTCATTTGGCTCCTTGTTAAAAAAGAGCTAATCTGTACTTTTCAAGTAATGATTCCTAGCCTGATAAAAGTCACCTGAATGTAACTGTGTCCCTATCTATATCCCTGATAGAGTGGCGCTCTAAACAATAGACACTATATATTGTATCTTAGTGTTGATCCATTCATTATTTACATATTCAATTAATCACCTATTCTGTTCCAGGACTAATGATTTAAATGTATACCTACATTAAGAAGGATGCTTTAAAGAAATCCCACTGTAGCTCAGAATTGAGTATAAGAGGGTTATTTATTTGGGGATGGACTCACAGATCACAATCGTCTGCTGGAATGGGGAACAGCAACTGTATCCCTCAGTCAGAATAGAGGCCAAATGTGCGCTTTACATCGGCATATATGGTATAAGAGACCACACCCAAGTGGGTGGGTAACTTAAAGGCTACTGGCTGTAAGAATTCCTACAGCATATACCCCTTAATTAATTTTTGTTTAAAATATTTTTAGATTTATTTACTTTATTTCATGTGTATGAATGTTTTGTCTGTGTGATGCTATGTGTACTGCGTGCACTGCGTGCATGCTTGGTGCCCACAAAAGATAGAAGAAGACACCCATTTCCCTTGAACTGGAGTTAGAGATGTTTGTGGACCAACCTGTGAGCTTTGGAAAACAAACCCCAATCCTCTGCAAATGCAGCAAGTGCTCTTAACCACTAAACCATGTCTTCAGCTCCAAAGTTTGATCTTTTTTGAAGACTATATACCTCTTACATAATTTTGAATAGTTAGTACTAATGAGGAGTGGGGAAAATGTTATCAACTAGTTATAACACAATATATGTAATAATAAAAAATATGTATATAATATTAAGGGAAGACCAACACACTTTGTGAATTACATATGCTTTTCTTGACTTCCTTGTTTCTTTACTGTCCTAAACATGGAAATTAATATATAAGATACACCAAAAGGCTCGAATACTTACTAGCAACCTTGTAGCAAAAGAGAAAGGTTGATACCAGATGGAGGCTTCAGTTCAGCCATGAATTTCACACATCTGCAATGTGTTTAATGCATTCCTTCTTGGGAGTCAAAGTGAATATACACAGTTAAATCTCCCCAGACAAGAACCAGACCTGTGTTTCCTGAGTTAAAGTAAACTCCACGTGGGAAATTGCAAGTCATGTTAATCAGAATGAAGGACGCTGTGCTCTCCGTGGGTAATAAAGAGCCCTTTGCAGAACAACTGTTATGTCTTCTTGAGGAATTAGCGTCATTTAACTTGTAATCTTTATGTCTTTTTTAGAAAGTGCAACAGTATACGTTAATAATTCAGGCCACAGACATGGAAGGCAACCCCACTTATGGCCTTTCAAACACAGCCACGGCGGTCATCACAGTGACAGATGTCAATGACAATCCCCCAGAGTTTACTGCCATGACGGTAAGTACTACTTGTCACTCAGAGAAGTTCAGCACCGGGGGCCATTTAGAAGAAGTTTTGTTATGAATAATAAACATGTTAGATAGAAATGGAGCTTGTCCTGAGAGTGTTTACATCACGTGGGCTCTAAAACAGGCATTGGAGAACTTTACTTCCTCATCACCCTCCAGTTATTGTTAAAGAAGTTAAAACGCCCTGCGTGCAGCAAATAGCTTGGTGCAAAGGTAACAGTTTTTCCAGTGTTTCAGATGCCTCAATACATGCTTGCTTGGTGCTATTTTTCCAGCGTATAGTTGCCTAGATCCTAAGTGAACTTATTTCCTATGTGTAAGTCCTCTCTATGGACCCCACATTAATCACACTGATATACCCAAATGGGTGCTAATTTTAATACTAATGAAGCTGACACATAAATGTAAGAAAGAAAGAAAGAAAGAAAGAAAGAAAGAAAGAAAGAAAGAAAGAAAGAAAGAAAGAAAGAAAGAAAAAGAAAGCCAGCGGGTTGCTGAAAAATGTTCCAGCGTTTTGTTGTTGTTTTTCAGTGAGACATAGAGTGATTACCAGCATATATCTCCTTGTTTAGTTTAGACCATAAAAACCTAATGGGACAGTAAAATTAGGGTGGTATGGTCATCAGGCAGCTTGTCCTTCAGTGGACCACATTTCACCTCGGACTGAAGTTTGTCTTTCTTCCAGTTCTACGGCGAAGTCCCTGAGAACAGGGTGGATGTCATTGTGGCCAACTTAACTGTCACTGACAAAGATCAGCCCCACACTCCAGCTTGGAATGCGGTGTACAGAATCAGCGGTGGAGACCCTACCGGGAGGTTTGCCATCCAGACAGACCCCAACAGCAATGACGGGCTAGTCACTGTGGTAAAAGTAAGTGTCCCTTGTAGCACAGACTTAGACAGCTACTCAGCAGGCACCAGCCGGTGTCCTCTCCCATTACTTTCCTGTAGAATCTGGGGACTGTATTCTAAATACCTCCGCATCTGGAATTCTTTACTCCTTAGTGGATTATACATTCTAATTTATGTTGAAATTAAGGATAACATAAATTCTCTCCCATTACCACTACAGTTTAAATCGTTTTGGATAGATTTACCAGTCCGAAGACAAGGGAGTCCTCTTCAAAGTGAAATGAATATAGCTGCTCTATCAGTGGCCCTTCCCGTCCCGAGGTTAGACCTTTGGTTGACGTAGCTGGAGTGCTTGCTTAGCATACACAGGTTCTCAGTTCAGTCCCTGTCAGGAAGGTGGGAAGCATGAGAGGGGAGGGGGAGTCAATGCTTATTGTTTTCATGGGGTTTGGACAGATAGTGAGAGGGTGGGAGAAGAAGGGAGGAAGGAGGCCTACTAACCTCATGGAGTTTGATCAGGTAGTAAATGAATCAAAAGGCCAAAGAAAAATAACCAAAGCAAAATGGAATATGTAGGCAGGAGAGCCTGCATTTTATAAATAATTTGCGTTCACATGGCTATTTTAAAATTCTATTTTCTTGACTTTAAGAAACTAGTTTTCTAGCCTAGCCAAGCATGGTGATACATCTTTAATTCCAGCACTCAGGAGGCAGAGGCAGGCCAGTCACTGAGTTCGATGCTAGCCTGGTCTACAGAGCAAGTTCCAGGACAGCCAGGGCTACACAGAGAAACCTTTTCTCAAAAATTAAGAACAAACAAATAGAAAGCAAAACTAGTTTTCTGGTATTTAGTTGCCAAAAGAGCTACAGAGCAGTATGGTGGCCGGCACAAAGGAAAAGCTCTTCGAGGGTACCAAGCACAGCTGTCTCAGAAAAGTCCTTCCCTTTAACCACCTAGACACTTGATTAAGTGAACTCACGTGTCTGCCTGACAGAAATGATCCATCTAAGCACTTCTTGCTGGGAATTAGGATCTTTGTCCACATGAGGGGAAGAGATGGACCGGGAAATCTCCCACATATGTGGAGAATAGTCAGCAGAGGAGCTCTCTGTGTTTGCATCTCAGCTCTGTCCCGGCAAAGCTGTGTGGCCATCACCACCTCGGCGAACCTCGGGTTTCTCCTGCCAAAGGTGGGGCTGGAGTCCAGGTCCCACTGCTTCCACATGTGTGAGGGACGAATGACATTGAACACAGGAAAGGACTCAAGCTGCGCACAGATTGCTAGCAGATGTACATCTTCATAAGGAGCATTTCACTCATTCAGCACTACAGCCTTACTGCCCTCCTTCCTGTTTTGCTGAATTGAATACTGCATTGAACTTGATCTGAAGATGCCTAGGGCAGGATGCTGCCGTGTTTGTCCTGATCACAGATTACTTGGCAGCCTCCGCTCTTGGTCATTCTCAGTCTACCGGTGGCAACACGAGGCACCCTCTGACCCTCCCTGTTACTGCTGTTACTCTTTCCATGACAAAGTCACCAAGGGAAATGCAGACCGAGGTCCCTACAGCATTCTAGTGGCAGCAGGATTCAGGGAGATACTCTCAGTTAATGTGCACATAAAGGGCTATTTGTGCATTGCTTTAATCATCTAGAGTGTTCTCATGTGGGAGTTTTAAAACCTGCAAAATATTCAGAATCATTCTGGAAGACTGCCAGATTTTCAGTTTGCTCAGAAAGGACAAAAAGCATAAGTCTACCTATAGAACACTTATTTTAAGATGAGTGTGTATATGCATTTCACTCCTCGGTCTGTATTCTAATTTTTGAAACATACTTTTCATTTCCATGGAATGATTGATTGATTGATTGATTGATTGCATCGGGAAGCGTGGGGGGCTTTGAGTGCAAGGCACATGTGTGGGGACATCAGAGGATACCTTGTGAGAATCAGCTGTCTCCATCATGGTTTCTTGGTATCAAATGTAGGTCAGTCAGGCTGGGTGGCAAGCATCCTTCTCTACTGAACCATCTTACCAGCCCTGAAAGACACTTTTAAATTGAATAAGTTTTAGCATCATTTTTAAAAATTATGTCGCATTTATCAATTATATAGTATTAATTTTAGATTTTGTTTTCAATTCTTCATTAACTGGTAAAGGTTTTTCTGCATGAGAGGTATGTTTTCCCTAATATTTGAGAGAATAAATCCTGCGCTCTTATCTCAAATTGTGTAGTAGTTTTGTTTTGTGGACTGATTTATTGAAAATAATCAAATTTCTGCCGCCATCTAAATAAATGGATCCATGTAACAGTCACATACAATTTTGGAGAAATATAAATCTCTCTGTTGGGATATGTGTCAATGAGACATTCCTGCATGTTTTCAGAAATCGGGGAAGAACGTCATGCCACACTGAAGGGTAAAACTAATGTTTTGGAAACAGGACTCAAAGACAGATGAATGGCAGCCTGCAAATATTCTTACTTCTGCAAAAATATGGTTTCCGTTTTTTTCTTTTCCAGCCAATTGACTTTGAAACGAATAGGATGTTTGTCCTTACTGTTGCTGCAGAAAACCAAGTGCCATTAGCCAAGGGAATTCAGCACCCACCCCAGTCGACAGCAACTGTGTCTGTGACAGTTATCGATGTCAATGAAAACCCTTATTTTGCCCCAAATCCTAAAATCATTCGCCAAGAAGAAGGCCTCCACGCAGGTACCATGCTTACCACGCTCACAGCTCAGGACCCCGATCGATACATGCAACAGAGTATCAGGTAGGAAACGCCACGGTGATACTGGAGTTAGATCCTGTTCCGTGCCCTGTGGGAAAGTATTAAATTCACCCTGCAAGAAATGATCATTCCAACCCAAAGTAATGATTAGAAGATAGGATGACTTTCTTGTTTCTAAATTTTGAATACAATGTTTATTTACTCATTGGTAATTTCATGCATGTATTCAAATCCACCCCTAGTCTCTCCCCTCCACCTCCTTCAGATTCCTCTACCACCTTCCCCTCCCAACTGAACGTGCTCTTGTTGAATGAACTCTGAGTCCAGCTGCTCTGTCAGTATATGCATGGGTGTAGGCTCATCCACAGAAGAGAGATAGCTTCTCTGCTACTGCATTCCTAAAGAAAACTGATGTTCGGGGGCTGGAGAGATGGCTCAGTGGTTAAGAGCATTGCCTGCTCTTCCAAAGGTCTTGAGTTCAATTCCCAGCAACCACATGGTGGCTCACAACCATCTGTAATGAGATCTGGTGCCCTCTCTGGCCTGCAGCCAGATATTGAATGCATAATAAATGAATGAATATTTTTTTAAAAAAAAAAACATTATTGTTCTACAAAAATAGGCTTCTTTAGTTCCTCAGCACCCAAACAAACATCACATGATGTCATGTATGTTTTCCAATACAATTTTAAATTCTTTGGTGTATTTTCTCCTCAGGATATTCATGACTTTATTATCTTAAAAATGCTAAGAATTAGTCTATTCATGTGTTGGTAGAAGATAAAACTTTTTCCCACTCTGCCTTTTTAATTGAAAGTATTAATTATTTAGCCTGTGCTTTTATAACAAACACAAGAAAAGCAAGAAAGTGAGTGGACAGGAAATTATAAAGTCTTGTTTCTCCAAATGTCCAGAGAAGAAAGCACTTATGCCACACCAAATGGGACAGCTAATGATGCACCCAGTACCTGTGCAATGCACCCGTAAGATGTATTTGTAAAACCCGTCAACAAAAATTAAAGTCTTCCTCAGCAAAACCTAATTCACCCTGAGGCAGGAGTGGGTGGCTGGCAGGGCAGACCCCATGCAACCATTCTCTCCAGCAGCTGAAGATAATTTTAAAATTAATAATTTATTTAAATGTTTTCAAAATTGCTAATAACAGATAACTGCTTTGATTCCCTGATTCTCCACCATGGATCCCAGGATAGTTAAATGGTTAATTAATAGGTGCATTAAAATCCTGTAGACTTTACCTCTCAAAATAGACATAGTGTCTTCAATCAATGTGTTCGTTATCTGAGTTTAAAAACTTCAGCCCATCTCACATTGAAAAAGGACTTTGAACAGATGGATCTGCTAATACAGATGAAAGCCTGTGGGGGGGCTCTTTGGAGAATACAGACCAGAGGCTTGGCCCCTTCTGGAGGCTCCTGGTAGGAAGGGATTTTTATGGGATCTTTGAGGTGAGGCTTTATCTCCACCGTCATAAGGTGGTGAGGCTGTTAGGAATGGTTTGTGATGTAAAATATACCTTCTGATTTCCCCAGGTTCTGTATGATAGGGCTCCGATTTAGAAAGTATATTTGAACCCTATTTTCAGCTCCTGTTTTATGTATTGAAGTAGGCAAGAGCCTACACTGAGATGGGTGAAATCGACCACAGGGAGACTGTGCATTTTGTCTTTCCTCTAAACCTTTGCAGAATTTCCAAGCGTAAGATGGACATGGCCTTTATATACCTCCCAAAGTCTCTGCCACGAAGTACTTCTGCACGCTAGAATTCTGCTTCTGACCATTATCTACAGTCATGCAAATTAATGATGTTTTGCCTTTTTGTAATTAAACCTGCAAAAATTTACATTTTGCTAAGTTCTTATCTAAAATATTTAAGCCATTGTACTTTCATTTCATAGATACACAAAATTATCTGATCCTGCCAATTGGCTGAAAATCGACCCTGTGAATGGGCAGATCACCACTATTGCTGTTTTGGATAGAGAATCACCAAATGTAAAAAACAACATATATAATGCTACCTTCCTTGCTTCTGACAATGGTATGTAATTCAGTATGTTTTCTGCATCGTTCTTGTGTGCTAAACAGAGTGGAACCTCTCGTGCTTGTGTAGGAGTTGAGGTTTTCTCCAGTGCTAAATTATATAGAAAGCAGATAGCAGATTTTTCTTTCTTTCTTTTTTGGTTTTCCATACAGGATTTCTCTGAATTGTCCTGGCTGTCCTGTTAGCCATTCTGTATACCAGGCTGGTCTCAGACTCACAGAGTTCTGCCTGCCTCTGCTTCTGAGTGCTGGGGTTAGAGGAGTATGCCACCACTGCCCCACAGATCTGTATTCTTTTAAGGCTCCAAAGCTTTCTTTTATTTTGAAGTCCTGACTTTTTCTTCCCTTTTCCCACCAGTTTGCTATAAAGCACTTTTCTGCTGTCTCTAAGAAATGCTGTCTGTGTACACAAAATGGCTGCCATTGTGATTATGGCTCTCCAGGTCTGTTCTCCTGCCCTGACATGCACGGATGCCCTATGAGCTATAGGTGAAGTCTGTCACCATTGTTCCCAGAATCTGCTGTTTATTTATTCTTGGTGTGCTTCTTTTAGTCATCCCCTTTTCTGAGAATGTTCTGTCTTTTTCCTGTAATGTGCTAGGAAACTTAGTTTTGTGCATATACAAAAAGTGATGATAGGAGACTTATGAAGGTGCTGGTTTTAAATTAGACTTTGACATTTTTCCCCATATGGGTCTCTACTGGGTCAGAGTTGGTTAGTGGTAGCTTTGTTATCTGTCACATGTTCCCCAGCCTCTTCTTTCTGTGTACTTAGTAACACAGTTTCAACCCTATTTCTTTATTATTTCTGTGAAATAAAGCCATAATGATATTAATAGCTAGTGTGTACTGTTTTGTGTTAGATATAATTGTTCAAATGAAGCTTTTAAAACAGTACTTGGCACAAACTAATATTCACAAATATTTCTGTCATTGTGAATAGTTTCCGAATGGAATCACAACCATATTTTATAAATATGTTAGTGCTAGACTGTGGATGTGTCTGTTTAATAAAAAATACAAGCTTCAAATTGGTGGTCAAGATGTGCGGTTTTACAGCATTGTGGTCATGAGACTCATTTGAATGAATGACTATCAAAACATGTGCTTAGCAATAGACCAAGGCAGTGTTTTGTATTTGCTCTAATGTAGGAACTCTGTTCAGTCATTTAGTGTTGGACTTCTGCAGGACCAGCCTCTGCCACAGGGGTAGTGAAGCATCAGGCCAGGACCAGCCTCTGCCATAGGGGTAGTGAAGCATCAGGCCAGGACCAGCCTCTGCCATAGGGGTAGTGAAGCATCAGGCCAGGACCAGCCTCTGCCATAGGGGTAGTGAAGCATCAGGCCAGGACCAGCCTCTGCCATAGGGGTAGTGAAGCATCAGGCCAGGACCAGCCTCTGCCATAGGGGTAGTGAAGCATCAGGTCGTACCTGTTGAAGGATCCCTGCCTGGGTGCAAATGGCCCTTTCTCTCCACTGGAACTGAAAGCTCTATCATGTAGAAACTTAAAGAGTCATAAGTGACGTGGATGCATATTGATTGGTTTTGAGGCACAGCCAGGCCTCTCGCTTAGCAAGGTGCATTGCTTCTGATTGGAGGAATATTTGCAGTGAGAGAAGTGAGCCGTTTGGAGCTGTAAAGCCGCACAGGCGGACTTTCTTAATCACAAGGCTGAAGAGAGAACTTGAATGGGAAAGCTCTAAGTCCCTGTGCCCTAGTTTCCTTGTTACACATGGCTTCACTGCTGCCTGTTTTGTAAACTTGTTATGCATTAGGCAAAGAATATTAAAGCAATAGTACACGTCAACGTCACTCAGGATAGCAAGCAAGTGGTGTTAATGATGTCACAAGAGTAAACACAATTCCCGCCAATGCTCCTGCCCTCTGATCCAGGTGTTCCTTGTATTCTTGCTCACTTCCTTGTCAGGACTGTGGATATGTGCACCTTTCTAGTTCCATGACCTTCGGCCATGTCACTTAGCTTTCTAGGATTCAGTATATGAAACTGCTAATAAAACACATGAAAAATATAAATGATATGTATATGAATGCACGCACATAAAACTTCATAGATATATGTGGATATTATAATACAGCAGAAGCCAGACTAAGGCATCTTAGGAGCTGGGAGAGATAACATTTCAGGATCAATGAGAAGAGGTTTGAGTTCAGGCAGAACACTGTATACAGTTTTGTATACTCTACTGTATGCAGAAAGGCCCATGGCCATGAGCAGTTTTTAGAGACTGAGGTCCTCGTCCATTCACACCTCCTGCGTAGTAATACTGTGAACTAGAGTACAAAGAGCAGCCCCAATCCTTTCTTGTGTGTGTGGTTGGCTCATTAATAGAACCCATTTTTCTCCTCCCGAGTTTCTTTTCCCAAGACAAAGCCTTTGGTCTTGTATCAGTTGCCTGAAAATAGTAGCAATGATTACGGCTGGATTTGAACTTTCAGAACTCCCCTCCAAACATGTACATATCCTGGTTCTCCATCAGAGGCTGGGGTCCATAATCTCATGAGCCCTGAGTGCTGGCCCGCTAGAGCAGGGAAGGCATTAGGTTTATGCCCAGCTCCCACAGGATCGTACCAGCAGCTCAGAGCAATCCTAGGAGGGATGTAAGAAATGAGCTTGTTCTACAGCCTGTCCATTCAGCCACTGTGGCAGTGAGCATTTTCCCATGTGATACAATGGTAGGGAAAAGAGAGTTGAAAATACCACGATTGAGGCTCAGCTGAGAAACTGTTGCCCTCAACTCTGACTTTTCTCTCTTTTTAGGAATTCCTCCTATGAGTGGAACAGGAACACTACAAATCTATTTACTTGATATCAATGACAACGCCCCTCAGGTGTTGCCTCAAGAGGCAGAGACCTGTGAAACTCCAGAGCCCAATTCAATTAACATCACAGCACTTGATTATGACATCGATCCAAATGCGGGGCCGTTTGCTTTTGATCTTCCTTTATCTCCAGTGACTATTAAAAGAAACTGGACCATCACCCGGCTTAATGGTAAGAACAGGTTAATTATTTGAACGAATGTGTAGTTGAGTATTTTGGAACCTTGGTATGGGAAATTAATTTTACATACTTCATAATCTTCTCATTAAATATATTTTAAATGCTATTTAAGGGTTTAAATGAGATATTAAAAGCCTTTGAAACCCCAACCAACTTTTCACCATACAGCATATTTGTGATTTCTTCAGTGGGTTACAGTTAGATGGGAAATACAGTCTGGAAAGAAGTGATTTTTTTTCCCTTAAATCTTTTTAGGTATTGACTATCAAACTTGTTTTCGTTTTCTCTTTTCTGTGTAGGTGATTTTGCTCAACTCAATTTAAAGATAAAATTTTTGGAAGCTGGTATCTATGAAGTTCCCATCATCATCACAGATTCGGGGAATCCTCCCAAGTCCAATATTTCCATCCTGCGCGTCAAAGTTTGCCAGTGTGACTCCAACGGAGACTGCACGGATGTGGACAGGATTGTGGGTGCAGGGCTCGGCACTGGCGCCATCATCGCTATTCTACTGTGCATCATCATCCTGCTGAGTGAGTACTTTGTCCTGGAAACTGGGATTCCTTCTACTTCTCAGGCGCTCAGCAAGGGACCGCCTCAAATTAACTGAGCGAGTCTGTTGAACCCCTGAGCACCATGCTGTCCATCATATGCAGGCAGTCAGGGTCTCCTTAGCATACACACAACAGTGTGCATCGGTTAGATTGTTGACGAGTCTTCAGCAAGCTCCAGGATTGTGTTCCCACACCTTCTCACCCACTTTCTGGTCCTGATTGCTGGAGGCCCCAGGAAGCCCTTTCCAAGAGAAATGTTAAGCAGTCCTACGTTTGAGCATTTCTCTTGACTTGAGTATAAATTTATGGCACATAGCTGATGATTTAGGAAAATAGGTGTATTGCTTTCCTTCATTTCCCTGCATATAAAGTGCAGTCAGCAACCTGCTCAGTCATGCAAGGATCAAGGTATTTGTTTCTGAAGGGCTGAGCAAAGTGGTGAGATTGCCCTTCGCATACAGTGCATTCCATAGTAGAAATGATTACATGGCTCAAATTGTCTGTCTTTAGCATAAGGGTAGATTAAGGAATTTCTCCTGTTTAAGATACTTTGCAATCTTTGGTTCAGTGGAATGCAAGAAATTAACCACTGGAAAGTACTTTAGAAACCACTTCTAAGCATTCAGGTTAAAAGAATAAATTGCCCGGGCCCAGTGTTTTATGTGGAGTAGCAGCAGGACTCGGTTTATTGTGTGATCACACTATGCACCGATCACTTCCTTGAAAATGTTGGCCATTTCTTTTATGTTTTCTCCATTTACAAGGGTTCTGGTAATTTAGAATTCTGTCCCTTTATTCTAAGCAATTACTATAGAAGCCTGAGCATTTTTTACTTCCTGTGTGGAGACTGCTTCGGCTATAATGTGAAACCTGCATGCTATACTAATAATCCGCTTGCTAGATTTAGCCCTGAACAATGGCAAATGAGATCATGTATCTGGCTTTAAAAGGAGGATATTTACTTTTATGGCCAATAATAAAAAACGTGCTCAAATAGGAGTCATTAAATCTTTTTGTTTCAGGATGTAAACTGATATCCTCAGATTTAGACAGAATTTATTCCTAGATGTGTGTTCAGGGATGCATTTCACTTTCATCCAAAATGTGCCCTACGTGCCAGCCTCATCGAGACAGACTTAGGGATGATGGATTCAGCCATGACAAAGTGACACTAGCGTTTTGAAGGAAAATGAATTGGCACTGATTTCAACATCAACTTGGGAGAATTTATGGTTTCAGACCTGGCATTGAGTGTGAAGGATGAAAGCCTAATATTATTTCAGTGCTCACACTAATCCCCATGCCTTCATAGCTGCAGCAAGGTAGGGAGGAAAATGCAGAATAGCATGACAGAGAAATGGCCGCCTCTCCGAGTCAAGAACCAACCCGGAATGCAATCACACCTCCAACTCTCATCTCCTACCCTAGTCATCCACACAAACACCTTTCCCTGGGAATTTGGGAGTGTAGTGATGACTGACCGGTGTCCCAATTACCTCACTGCTGTCTTGTGTCTTTGGGTTTACGAAGCATTCTATTAGGATATTGATCCGCTAAGAAGCCAAGATGAAGACAGAAACCATACCGTTCTTCTGGCGATTATGCCTCACACAACAGGCTCGTGACACAGTGCGGACTAGAGCCCAGGTCTTCACTCTGCTCGGGCAGAGGCTGCTCTGAGTGGCCAGGGGAAGGCCCACGAGCAGTCCCAGAGTGAGCTGTGGACCATGGTCCTTACGTCATTAATGCAGAAGGCTGAGGTTCTGTATGTCTGGCTTTCAGAATGACAACAGTGTGCATTTTACTTTTCTCCTGTCCAGTCCTTGTTCTCATGTTTGTGGTATGGATGAAGCGCCGGGATAAAGAGCGCCAGGCCAAGCAGCTTCTAATTGACCCAGAAGATGATGTAAGAGATAATATTTTGAAGTACGATGAAGAAGGTGGAGGAGAAGAAGACCAGGTGAGCAGTGTTTTAGTTCTCAGGTTGTTTGTATTAAGAAAATCATTTTCAAACATTTGGTGTATTCTAACCCTAAAGTCACACATTTCTCAACTGTTTACAGAATACCAGTATATTATACGAATATCATTGATTTAGGAAGCATGCAACTTGAAACCAATTCCACTGAAATTTGTATTGATCTTTTGTCTCACTGGATATTTAAAATATAAGCAAAAGTAATTTCTATATTGGACTGAGGATGTACAGGGTTGGTATAAAAAACATTATTTGCCTATTTTGTAAATACTTACCAGGCAAATTCAATATTCCAGGCATTCCTTAATCCCTGGTGACATAAAAAAGGGCAGAACCAGCAAGTGTTTGCCTCTGAGCCACGTTTATTTATCTACAGTGTCTGTCTTGGTGCCTGGCTTATACTGGTTGATTCATAGATGAGAAAATGCTCTTCTGATTATTAAACAGTGTTTGCTTCTGTATGCCATGCACACACAGGGCTGCACACAGAGCTGCACACAGGGCTGTACACGGAGATGTACACAGAGCTTCACGTGGAGCTGTACACAGCTGCACACAGCTGTACACAGAACTGCACACGGAGCTGCACACGGAGCTATACACACAGTTATACACAGAGCTGCATATACAGCTGCATACTGAGTTGCATGTAGAGACGCAGCTGTACACATAACTGCACACAGGGCTGTACACAGAGTTGTATATAGAGTTTCACATGGAGCTGCACACAGAGTTGCACACAGAGCTGCACACGGAGCTGCCACACCAAGAGTGGAAATGAGCAAGTAGGAACATGAAAAACATGGGCCCTGCTTTTCTCAAAACCAACCTTCTAGACACTGTCAGAGCAATTTAGGAGTTCCATACTACAAGCTAGGCATTAGGCCACATACATTAAATATCTCTCTCAAATCTGTAACTTGCAATTCTCCTGAGAACACCTCTACTTTGGATGGCTGAAAAATGAACTTCAGTTGGATTCTAGGTAGTTGTGTAAGAGGTAGGTCACAGGAGCAGGATTTGAATTCAGGTCTCTCTGGAGTCACAGCCTACACCAGCCATCCAGCCATCCATATATTTCATCTTGAAATGGTCATGATCAGGAATACTACAAAGTATTTCCCGAGAACGACAGCAGGTATTTCATCAATACATTTGATAGTATAGTTGTACCTTTTCTACTTTCTGAAACAAATGTCAGAAATAGTCGTCTGAAAAGAACCTGGCGCTCTTGGGATTCGTATCATCCAAAAATTATTTTCTGCCCTGCGCATGTTTAGGGGGTGTGCTCATCTGTGTAGAGCAGCTTTGCTCTCAGGACCGGAGTTGGATCTGTCACTTCTTAGTACCTCTTAAGAATTGGTGCATGCCTTTTCTTTGGCACAGCACATTCCTACCTGGTCTCCATCTTTGACTTTCCTCTTCATTTTCTAAGCTGTGTCAATTCCGCTGAGCCAGTAACTGCAGGTTCTGTTTGCGATTTGCTAAGTCTGAACTCTCATTTTAGAGAGAGGTATGTTTAAAATGTCTGGAAAACTTGACTCAAGTGTGCAAGGCTGTTTTGAATACTGACTAATTAAAGAGGCTCTGTAAATAGACCCCAGGGTTTCTCACTTATATAAATGTATTTAGCTTTTAAAACTTCACACGTGACTTAGTTCTTAATTAACCCTACCTTCGCACTTACTGATGGCATCCTCTCATAAGTCCACTTTTATGACTATTCTACCCCCCACCCCATGTGTGTGGGTGTGGGTGTGGGTATGTGTCTGTGGGTGTGGGTGTGTGTGTGATGCAGGCAAGTGTGCGTACCCTTATGCATGCAAGAAAGAGACCAGAGGAGGATGTGGAAGTGAGTATCTAACCCTACAGTTCTCCTCCATTGTGTTTTGAGACAGAGTCTCACCTAGAAGCAGAAGCCTGGTTTCAGATAGGCTGCCGAGTCAGTGAGCTTCCGGGGCTGACTTGTCTCTGAGCCCTGATGCTGAAGGTATATGCGGTTTTTTATGATGAGTGCTGGAGATCTGAACACAGCTTCTCATCCTGCATGACAAGTGCTGTTATCAACTGAGCCGTCCCTCCAGCCCGTTTATCACGTTGGAAGTGTAAAGCTAAAACCACCTCAGCAAAGCTTCAGTGGAAAAACAGTAGCCGTGACTGGAAGCAGTTTCAGCACATTGGAAGTTTCCAGGCGGTGTTCTCGCGTCGTGCCCGCGTTGCTACCTTTGCCTTGCAGGAGCTTCCTAACAGGCATCTTGTCCTGTAATACTTCCACCGACGCTTTGGCAGTTTTAAATCCAAACTGCTCCCTTACTCCCAGTTCAACAGCACAGCGCACCTTGCTTAATGAACACCCGTGTATCCTAAGTGCAGGCCCATGGAAGGAGGTGGAGCAAGGTCCCTCAGCTTATGATCCTCTCATGGCCACTGCTCTGGTCTTCACAGGTCAGGTGCTTTCTCCTTTCAATGGCTGTTTCTTTTTAGCATCCTCTTGCTTGGGAAGTGGGGAGATAAAAAGCAGCTGTGGGTGGTCTTTCATAAGACGGGTGAGCCTGCTCCTGCCTACTGGGAGCTAGGCTTCCCTTTGTTCTCAGCAGATGCTCTCTGAAGCTGTGACCTGTTCCCTTCTCTGACTTATTCTTGACATGAGAAGGTGAATACTAGCCTCCAAAGTGTGAGTAGCCTGTCAAAAAGGAGGCTCCCTACAGATTTAAGAGTGCACCTACCCCCCTTATTGATGCTTCTAGCACGTTAGAAACCTTTCAGACTCTACCAAGGCAGATGATGGCCACAAAAAAAACAAAACAACAAAAAGCAGATTTTCTTTAAATTTCTGTCATGATAGATTAGAATATTTAGTTTTACTTTAATGTAAACAAGCAGCACACATTAGATACTTTCTCTGTGTGTTACCTGCTACTACTCACTGATAGACCTGTAAGCTCCACCCATGTAGTGTAGAAGTGGTTCATTTTCCCATCGATGAATTCTGTCCAGTTGTAAGAAACATCTGCATGTTATTTATCCTTCCACTATACTTGAAAAATTAAATTTTTCCAGTTTTATTGATTTATTTACTTATTTACTTACTTAGGCACAGGGTCTCACTGAGTAGCACTGGCTGGCCTGGAATTCTCTGTGTAGGTCAGGCCAGCGCCACGAGTTCTGAGTGCCATGATTAAAGGTACGCCCTTTCAAGCGTGTCCTTCAGGTGAGTATTATGAGTAAACCTGCAGTAAGCATTTCTATGCATGTGCTAGGTATTTGCTGGCTGTGAGCACTGCCCGTTCCTCTTCTAGAAGCGACCATGCAGGTTATAGCTCCCATCTCCACAGTATGAATGCTGGTTGCCCAGCATCCTCAGTCTCCTTAGCACTTGGAATTCTGTGATCTTCAACTTCAGTCCTTCTGGTGCAGTGGGTCCCATGGTTTAGTTGGGATATCCTTGCTGGCTTACCGACCAGTTGTATCTTCTTTCATGAAGCTTTAGTTCAACTTGCCTTTTTTTCTTTCTATAGCATTGCCTTTTCCTTATTGATCTGATGGAACCATACATGACAAGCATAGCTTTTTTTTCAGATAAGTTCCTTGCAGATCTCATCTCATTCTGTAACCTGCTCTTTAGATTCTCCTGATGATGTCTTATGATGGGCAGAATTTTAGTTTTAATGGAAACCAATCTGTCATTGTTCCTATTGTGCTAAAGTATTTGCATTCTATTTAGGATCTTTATATCTGTCACTATAACGAACCCCACACCCACAAACACAACATCGTATGACTTTAAAGACGGTTTCTCATTTTACCTGTCATAATTGTGAGGGGTAGTTGTGATTTTGTGAATTACGCTTACAATCTATCTGTGCTAGATTGTCTATTGGGTGTAGGATGTAGGTAACGTCTTCTGTTTTCATCCTCCGTTAACACGAATGAAAGACAGTGAAGGTTCCTAGCAGATGCTTATGTATGTGTAACTCTGTGATTTGGTGCCCCACTATTTTGCACTATTTATTCTGTTTATCTTTGTTCCTTTACCATGTTGCTTAAATTACTGTTTCTTCTAATGTCTTGCTGTCTGATAAAATAAATACCACAATTATTTTTTTCCAAAACATTTCTTTACATATATTCATCAGAAGTAAGGGAGTCTTGTACATGCCGAAGCCTACATGGTATGCAGGAGCCGGTTCTCCCCACCATTTAGGGCTCTAGGATCAAATTCAGGTCATGAGGTTTACCCACTTTACCACCAAGCCATCCTGCTAATCCTTGTTCAAAACATTTTTGATGGATTCTTTTACTCTTTGCCTCTGTCTCTAAGAAAACCAGAAATATTTAATGACCTTCCTATCGCAGTGTGTTTAATTCAAATCCTTTTCCAACCAGATGCTCTTACTTCAAATATGAAAGCTGTGTTCAGTTCATAAGAATCCTGGCTTTGTTGAAATAAAGAATTTTCTCTGTTCTATAACTCTTCTTGTTGGGAATTCTGTTCTTTAGAGTGTAGAATGGGCCATAGAGTAGGAATCAGGATTTTCAGATGCTGGGAGATAGATCTTGACAAAAACAAGCCTCGGAAATGGAGCTGGGGCCATTATACATCTGAGACAGGAGTTAGTTGATTTTGTGTGCTTATTTTTTTAATAATGCAGTAGTTGGCATTTTAAGGACATGTATACTGCTAGAGGTGTAAATGGGATCTGTGCCTCCAGAAGTGAATACAACTTGTCGTAAAGGCTGCTTTTGTTATTGTTTATAAACACATGCTGGTGGGGGACTGGTCCCATGAGGGGCAGCAGTGGGTCCCCTGGGTGGGTAGGAGACCACGGCCAGTGAGACACAGAGTTTGGGTATAGAGTTTTAGTGGGTTATGGAAGGGAAGGGGGAGGGAGGAGAGGGGCAGTAGTTACCTCTTCAAAAGAGTGACCAGAAGAGGTAGAGGCTGGAGAGGAGGGTTGGTGAGAGCTGCTTGCCTAGAAGTAAGGGGGGGAGGGTTGTTGGGAGTGCTTGGAGCTTGTCTCTTAAAGGTACAGGGTACCCATGTGACAGGGAAGGTCAGCAAAATAATAACAGTTTTGACTGTGTTATCTTAGCAACATGACAATATTTTACCTGTCCACCTCTAGAGGTCTGAGAGGTCCTTTCAGCTAAGAGTGGAAGCCAGGAGACAACAGGCTGACTTCTGTGGCTGGATTGCCCAGGGTTTAGCTCTTCTTTCCAAAACAACACAGCCTTCCTCCTGGCAGCTAGCTGATTAGGAAGAAATCAAAGCAAAGTAGCCATTCACAAGGGCATGTCTTATCTATCTAGATTACCATCTCTGTCTGTTGAGGTTCTCTGCCAGAGCTGCTGATTTCTTCAACAAATAACAGAGGCCTTAAAGAAGAAATGGGGGGGGGCAGACAGGGAACTCTGTGCCTTTTTCCTTATCTGAGAAATAGGAAAGGAGGTTGTAGGTTCTCTGTCCCACTGTGGATGGTTATGGTCAAGGCCAGAGTGGGCCACATTTGAAACTGTATTTGCAAGAGGCCTTCCCTGTGTTTTGACAGGCCTGTTATCTCTTTCTGCCTGGGATTATTGACTGGTGGACAGACCTTTTTAGTACAGTGTCTGGTCTCTTTTCCTAAGGTGAGACTCCATTATCTGGCTCACTGCTATCACCAGCCAGGCTTTGCTGGTTATCGAGGCCTGTTTAATTACCCTCATTAGTAAATGTCCTTTGTTGCCCTTTTGGCCAGCAAAGCTGCTTGCAGATCCTGTATCACTCCCAGTGATCTCTCTGTGTAGTTCTTCTGTGTCAGCATCTCTAATAAAATCGGGTTGGGGGGGGGGATGTACAATACAGGGCATTTCTCACATCCCCTGGGTCCTTCCCCTGCAAACCCCTGGGTAGTAACACACTACTCTCTAAGGCTTAAGCTCTTTTTATGATAATTTTTCCACTAAAACCAATGTTTATTGAGTGTGGTTTATGTTTGCGGCATCTTTGATGTCCTCTTCAAAGCATACCCATCCAAATCACTGTTATCAGGTAGCAGTTTTATTTTTTACCTAAGGAAAAGCTGTCACATGGGTATCAATATAGTATTTAAGCTGCTGTTATGATAGGTGTTAGAAATGAACCTGGGTGGTTTGTGACTATGTTCTCATTAGTTTCTCAGAACGTAAGGCAGGGTAGACATTCAGTCTTGGAAAGTAGCAACGTAGGATTAAATGTCCATTTGAGTACAAGGGAGATGAAAGGTTTCCATCCCTTGTACCATCCTCCACGCAGCTTGTGTTCCTCCAGGCCACTGACATTGCCCTACATCCTGAGGCAGAATTCATCTGAGGGCTGCCCTATCCTTACCTCGGGCTGCAGGAACCTTCGGAGTCCTCTTCTCTCAGTTTTCCTCGGGAAAGGTTGTCATCTCACTCGGGACCACAATTGCTGCAGGCTTTCTCAGTCTGTGAGAAAAGGTGATGCTGTTGATGGTGAAGAACACTACTGACCGCTGGTCACCAGAGCCGACCAGACCTCGAGGGGTCGCCCCAATGAGCATGGCAGAGTTAGCTAACTCGGGTCAGAGCAGGATGTGGCTCTGGTAAGAAGTGAGGATTCTACATTATTGGTCTCTCTCAACTCCTGGGTTCTTGGGGTCTGTTGCCTACTGTACCAGGTCTGCCTTGTACTCTCTCCAGCTGCTCTGTTCCTCCTGTGCCCCACACGGTAAGCACCAGCACGGCTTGGGCTTGGCACACATTGGGTCTTCGCTTTCCGTGATTGAGAACTCTCTGTGAGTTCCTAGGTTTTAGAGACAGTCAGTTAGATAGGTGTTCTTTGGTTTTTTTTGCTTGAATGTGATAGTTTTTTATTAACTTTTGAGAATTTCTTTCAATGCGTTTATATCATATTTGCTCCCATTCTTCCTTCAACTCCGCCCAGATGTACCCCCTTCCTCTCTATTGTTAACCTCATTGCTCAAGAATGACACCATTATCACAATTTAAAGCCAAATTTGAAGCAAGCTTTGTTTAAATAGTGGCCAGGAAGATGGTCTATGACCAGGACCACCTCTAGTTCCTCGAAAATGGCCATGAGTCATGTTTTGCAGGGGCTTAGAGAGGCAAATTCACAATTTCACCGTATTTGCCATCTTGGCCAATCAGGGGCAAGCATATATACATCCTGGTAAATTTCCTGCCTGTGTACTTCCTGCTCACATGTGATCATCCTATATAGTGCGGCCAAAAAAACTTGTGTAGGGGAGTGAAAACATGTGACTTGTTATCTCCCATAACCCAAATAGCCTCAGCATTACATGAAATATCTGTTTTGGGGTAAGGGGTTATAGGTTAGAGGCATTTTTGTTGCATGGATCTCTTAGGCACAGTAATTAAGTTTTAATTTATTTATTGTTTTTTGAGACAAGGTTTCTCTACTGTAGCTTTGGAGTCTGTCCTGGAACTAGCTCTTGTAGCCCAGGCTGTCCCCGAACTCACAGAGATCTTCCTGCCTCTGCCTCCCGAGTGCTGGGATTAAGTATGCCACCATTGCCCAGCAGTAATTAAGATTTAAAATATAACTTTGACTCTCACACTGTCCCCTCCTAATTCTATACCCTACAGAGTTTTGTTTGTTTGTTTGTTTGTTTTTTCTTAAATAACCTAATGAGTTGGTCAGCCTATCAGAGACAGTATCCTTGGGGAAAAAAAGACTCATCCCTCCCCAAGAACCTTTTGAGTACCCATAGCTCCTCAGTTAATCCCTTCCAGTTCCATTCTCATATGTGACTGGGTTGCTGTGAGTCCTGTCATGTCCAGAAGACTCTGTTTGCTCCTGTTCTTCCCTACCTTTGGCTCATAACAATCTTTCCACCTCCTCTGCAGTGGTTCCTAGGTATGCGTGTGTGTGTCTGTGTGTGTGTGTGTATTGTGATATAGTCTTCCTGTTTGTGGCTAAGCACAGTGAGTTTTTCCTTAGAAACCATCTAATTCCTAATCTAATTTCATTGGTGGCTTGAGGAACACCACTGAAAGGTGGTTTCTTTACCAAGTAAGGCATCAATTCATGCTATGCAGTCATGACTGTGTTTTACTGAGCTTGAAGAATTCAAAACCATGGAGGATGAAATTCTTGTTTCTTGGTCTTATTGGTGTATATCATTAACCTGTAATTTGTGGATGACTATTTCTGCAGACTCGGATTACACTACATTATATATTAATATATATTATATATTAATTACTGGATTCTGAATAAACAAAAACTGATTTCTATGAGAAAGCTGTATTATGTTCTGAATGCATAGGATAGCTTTCTGTACTGCCGATCTTAGAAGAAAGAAAGCCCACCAATATATTTTCACAGTTTTATTACTGCACATAAGTTTGCTTCTGTCATAGAGACAATAACTTCACTGACTAGTGAAGCCTTGATAACTTGTGTTCTTGCTTCCTTAACAGTAGCTGAGCATCAGACTGTGAGTGTGTAAGGACTAGGGAAGAGTGTCTCACTCCTCATGGACCCCGTATGCTCACAGGACTGCCATTTTTTCATGAGCCAGCCAGCACTAGCCTAACCACACATTTGCCATCACTGATGGCATTCATATTGAAGGATGATTTGTACGAATTAAAGTTATAGGCTTACAAGTGGTGGCTCTTCACTTATTTTCACAAGTCCCTGGGGGGATTCTTTGGTCCACGTACCTGGGAAGAGTAGTAAATGAGTTTAGAGAAAGCTGTGGGCTTTCACCAAAGCAGATTAGATACTTACGTGTGGAAAAGCTTTGACTTGTCATCTGTGGTTCATTTTGACGCCACCCATGACAGTTTGCATGATCTGGCCTGTCAGACATGGTGTGAGGATATGCATCCCTGCACATGGAGGAGGCGAAGCAGATACTGCTGCTCATGCAATGAGATGAGCATTATATGCGAAGTGCATCATGAAGCTGGAGGCCAGCTTTCCTTATGAGAAAGCATTAGTCCTGTCTGTCAGACCCAGTCTTGTGAAGAATCACATGTAATTTCAGGATACATGCAGGGAGCCATGATGAACTTCCTTTAGTAACGCCTGTCTCAAGGACCAAAGTGACCCAGAAGTAATTATTTGATCTGCTGAGTTAGTACTGAGTAGACTCCCACCGTCTCCACAGCAGCAGGAGTTCATCCTGCAGACTTCATGGCCCTGATTTTGGATCTGACTTTTAGGAACAGACATGTTAATTGTTAATCCTGTAACGATTTTTAACTTCGTGACATCTAGAATTACTATGGAAACACAGATTTCTGTTTACAGATTTCTGCCCTATCCATAAAGTTGTTTCTAGACTGCGTTGAGGACAGAAGGCCCATCATCTCATAGGAGAGGGGTCATAACTGAATGGAAAGAAGAAAGTGCACTGAGTGCCAACTTCTTTGCTGTCTGCTCCCCGACTGTGGACGCAGGGTGGCCAACCATTGCATGCACCTGCCCATGAGGGCTCATTTAACTTTGAGCTAAAATAAACTTTTATGTTGCTTTTGTTAGCTGTTTTGTCGCAATCACAAGAGCTTCATTTCTCCTCTCCTCACTCCACTGTGTTGCACTTTGAACTACAGGAGAACTGACAGCCCGTGCTTTTGCAGCTGGCCTTCTGCTCCTTGGTGTGCCATGTGACCAACCTGTCTAACTTCGCCCGTCAGGAAGCATCTCAAGGCCCCTTATCTTGGAAATCCAGGCTGATGTGTGTGTGTGTGTGTGTGTGTGTGTGTGTGTGTGCGCACGCGCGTGCGTGCTGTGCCCTGCCAGCCTTCAGGTCTTCCTCTGAGCAGAGCTTCTGCATCCGGTCCTAACAGTGAACCTGGCTCTGTAAGAGCAGAGGATTCTCATACTTACTGTTTATTCCCATCGTCTTGACATTTGGCCTCTGGCGGCCCTCACAGAATGTTAGTTTTCCTCCTTCCTCAGTTGCCAACCTAGTATGAATTTGTGCTAGTAAGACATGTTGAACACACTAGTAACTTTTATTTCATCACATGGGATCCTGATACCTGCTTGTATAAATGCTACTTGCCTGTTCCGTGTCTGTCACTGTGCATTGCTTGCCTGCCTATGAAGTAGGCAGTGCAGCTTCGTCCAGTTTTAGGACCGGGCCTGTGACACTTGCTCTTATTCAGTGTTCTGGAGATCCAATACACTAACGTTTGTGTGAGTGTGCCTGTGTATGATTGCCAAGGCTCTTGGCGTAGCTATGACTTACTAGGTCGCCACTGGTAGTTAGTTTCTAGAGAAAGCCAAGGAAAGATCCAATCAAATGTTTAAGTATGACTTGCAAAATTGAGTACATACACAAAGTTAAAAACCAGCAACTCAGTCTGACCAACCAAATTACTAAAAGCTGGAGGTCTGAATAAACAATTTGGATAAGAACTAAAATCTGGAATCCAGGCATGTTGCCTAGACAGAGGAATGGGGCACAGATACAAGAAAACCCCTTGAAACCCATCTAGGCCCTCTATCTGCTGTGCCAGGGTTCTCTGTGGGCAACCAGACCTGACCATCTAGCTGAACTAATGTATTATTTAGCCATGGTGTATTTGGTCCCTTGAAGTCATTATCTTACAAAATCTTTCTGTATCGTAAGCGAACTACCAGATGGCAGGATCTGGACACGACGGTGAGGACCACTTTCTGCATCTTTATCGTTGGCTAAGCTCCCTCCTAACAAGGCTCCAAGTCATCCATCCGTGGATACCCACCTGCAAGTGCTAGCACATGTTAGTTATTTTAAAAGCAGAAATGAATTCACAGGAGGAGAGTTTCGTCAGAACACTGTTAGTCCCTATTGTCCTGCTGTTCACAACATGCTGATGGCCAGGTACACATTCCTGGACTAGGGACAGTGTGGGATATGATTGGACAGAGCACATCCATCTACTTCTGTTCATTCAGTATCTTTAATATACATATGTACTTTGCATGTTTCTTCCCTTTTTGTTCCTGTCACTTCATGCGAATGAACACAGAATTTTGTGTAATCACTTTAACGTATTTTTTTCTGGCTAATCATAAGTATACTATTTTAGACTTGGGGAAGGGAAATGTATCAGTATTTTA
The DNA here is from genome assembly GCF_982192425.1 of Myodes glareolus. NCBI lineage: Eukaryota > Metazoa > Chordata > Mammalia > Rodentia > Cricetidae > Myodes > Myodes glareolus. The sequence continues at coordinate 70,405,011 of NC_142038.1, forward strand.
GTAATAGAAAATACTAATTTGAATGTCATAAAAATGTCAGTATTTGTCTGAAAAGAAAGAAGGAAAAGAAGGGGAGAGCAGAAGAGGAGGACAAAGGACTGATACCGTATGTTGCTAAAATTTCTAGATGAGAGTGTGGCCAGCATACAGCTCCACTCTCTGCTGGTTCTGGAGCACAGCCAAGAGCCAAGTCCCTCTGTTTCTATCATATACCCACACAACAGCACAACAGCAGCAGGGCAGGGGTGTTAGAGGAGAGTGTGTGCCCAGCCGTCCTGAAATACTTACTGTCTGGCCTTTTATGGCATTTTCAATGACTAATAAAACTTGCTGTAGACTTGTGGTTAATCTCGCAGTCTCTGCCCCACTCCCTCCCTCATTCTCTCCCTCCCTACAAAGTTTGAATTCTGAGTATTAAGTTCCATTTAGAAATTAAATGCCTGTCATCTACTCTAGTCACATGTCTAAGCTGTAACAGAACCAGCATCTAAACAAAAGCACTGATACTAGCATTCATTTGTCAAAATAACTTTATGTGTAAATTCATCGTGAAACATAGAATAGTCTTTCTTAAGATATTCCAAGATCGTGCATAGAAAGGAGGGAAGGATTTCAAGTCTGTCTTCCCACGTGGCCAATACTGCTCTTTCTTTAACTGTTTTTATGTTTCTCCAAGGCCGAGAGGAGGTTACTTTGACCTTTATCTTAGTGGTGACATTTTTAATTTTTTTTGTAAGAAGTTGTAGGTTGTTGTGAAGACATAGAGGAGAAGACAGTTTTACTGACAGCACTTACTCCTCAAGAGAGATAAGACTTAGAGGGTAAGAAGTGATTGATTTCTGTAAGTCTGTGACCAAATTTCAGAGAAGAATGGGAAATTCCATGCATTTGTAGAAAATTCATTTTTCAAATTTAAGAAATATCTTTATAAAGAGCATTAGACTAGATGATAGATGAGAGCCAGGTATCAGGTCTATCGTGCTAACACTTGAGAGGTGGAGTGTAAAGATTGTGAGTTCAAAGTCAGTGTCAAATACAAATTAAATTAGTTTAAGATCAGTGAGGGTCTACCTGAAACCCAGTTTCATGCATGCATGCATACATACATACATGCATATACACATGCATGTGTACATACATACACACATGTATACATATATACATGGTCTATGAAGTCCATAACCACACTTGTGATTCAAGAGAAAGTGTGTTCTGAGTCCAGTTGAAATAAGTTGTACATTTGCTTCACTCCACTTTCCCCCAAAATATGCCAGATGTCACTATTAGAGACAGTTTGTGACAAATTTCACCAAAGCCATTTCTGCCACAAAGCCATGGTTGGTGCTTTAACGAAAGAAGCATCATCTCATTAAAAATTTTGGAAACACAATACCTCACAAGCTCCCAGGATAGTGTATGCAGCAAGCCTAGGAAGAGGGAGTAGTGAATGGATTCCCTTACAATGGGGTCTTAGCCCTTCCCCATGAGAAACGCCGGGCTGGCCCCAGTGAGATCGTAGTGAACAGGAGAGACCGCCTTTTCAATTTGCTGAGTTGGTTTATCTCTAGTAGGTTTGCAGCTCAATTCAGAAAGGGCTTTAGAAAAGCTTTGGTGTGGGGAGACCTAAGAAGCCGGGGGCTCTCCTTGGTTGCTGGCATGGTTTGTAGATGGTCTCCATCCTAACTGCTTTGCCGAGGAAGATCAGGTGTTATGTCCTCTACATAACGATTGCACAGAAGTCAGATACAGCATGGTGACCCGTTAACACCTTAGGACTGTTGCAGTTCTTTTAATACTGGGTACTGCGGGCGGTGGAAGGACCCAGGTTTATTTACTCTCCCTTTCCCTTCCACATTGGTCTCGAGATTTCTTCACCCATACTATGGTCAGCATCTTCAGTTTGAGAATTTCAGTATTTTACCTTGACGTTTGCTTTATTTTTCATAGTCGCTTGATACTGAAACAAACTGTTTACTTTGTTTGTCATACTGAAGGTACCTTGTCTGTCTGTCTGTTTTACCCTCCTAAAGTCAGTTTGTCTGTCTGGCCATCCTGTACCTACTTTGTCTGTCCTACCATCTTGAAACTACTTTGCTCCAATTTAAAAAAAATATAAAACCAAAACAAACAAACAAAAATATGTTTTCTTTGGTAACAGGCCTGGCCTAGGGAAGGGCAAAATTCTTCACCAAGCAAATGGCCTGATCTTGGAAAATTTCCAACTTCTCCATATGCATACACTTGTGGGAACTAATAGCTTTATTTGTGTGTAAGGGATGGGATATGTGCATGAACATATTTACATGTATGTATAGGACAAGTACATGTGTTTTCAAGAGTGTAAGGAGGTCAGATATCAGCATCCCGTGTCTTCCTGTGTCTCTCTTCATGGATTTTGAGATGAGGATGCGCAGTAAATCAAGAATTCACTAATTCCACGAGACTCATTGGCCACTAAGTCTCAGGCGTCTTCCTGTCTTCACCGCCCAGCACTGGGGTTCCAGGCAGCATTGCTCTGCCCAATATTTTATGCAGTTCTGGGGAGGGAAACTCAGTCCTTCTTGCTTGGCAACACTTTACTTACCGAGGGTTCCCCTGCCTCGCAGCCTTATTCTTACAGTCAGTCAGAGTGGACTGTGACCTTGGTCCAACAGGAGTCTTGCCGAGCTTCACTAATCAATGGAATCTGAGCAAAAGCACCACTCAAAAGTTTCTATTTGGTTATATGAGATGCCATATGGGAACAACCTAATATGATTTCTCACAGATCACAGGATGAAGGGTGACTTCCTTCTTTCATCTTCTTAGAACTAAAAACAGCATTTGGCAGTCAGTGGGTGCTCCTGTGTCTCTGTGGAATATGCCAGATGAATGTTTCCATCACCTCCTCAAAGATGCTAAATTCTATACATTCTTTTGGAATTTACTTCCCTAAAATATTTGTCTGAAAATCTGAAATTTTATATATTCTGTTGTTGTGTTTTATTTTATTTTATTAGCACAACCAAATGCCTTCAGGTAGATTTGTGCTGGCATCATTTGAATCAACCGTAAATTGTTACAAGGCAGTGGAATTTTACTAACAAAGGCCAGAACCTTAGCCTCCACTGCTATTCACCTCCCACTAGCTCTCCCAAAATTAAATCACCCTTAGAGCATTCTAAATCTTAAAAAATAAAAGGTTTTAGTTCTTTAATGCAAGTATTAATATTTCACAAATAGTACAAAAGCCCCAACTCCGCGCCTACTTTTAATGACTCTTGCCAGTTAACACGCATCCCAATGATGAGTTGAAGTACAGTTTTGTTTGACTTCCATTTGAAAATGAAATTTCTTTGAGAAGTTCACATTGTAAGACTTGACAGTCATAAGACAAGTGTCAGAGCCATTCAGCCTCCAGAATTCTGGGATCTAGATAAAGAACGCTTGCTCCTTACAGCCTGCATGGCTTAAACCACAGACCCCAAAGACCTGCATTGAATTTGGGGTCTCTGTAATTCTCATTTTAATTCTTATCCTACATGTTGTAATTTTTATGTTTAAAGAGAGCATGATGGGATTGTAAAGATATATAATTTAGGGAATTCATATAGAATGAGCTTTTATCAAAATGTCTAAAGTTGAACCCTCAGGGCAGGACTTTTGCTATAGGACACAGAACAACACCAAGAGCAAAGCCTGTCCCTGACCCCCTACCACGTGCTCCCTGCCACCAGATGCTGATAGTTTGCTTTCTCCGTAGAGCAGAGGAAGCCAACACAAAGACACTCTTAAGTCTCCCTTAGCCCAGCCTCTAGCTTGCTGTAAATCAATGGCTTTCTGATTCTCTTTGATCCCATTATAACTGAGCAACATTCCAGGTTTCTATCATCGTGGGGAGATAAATCACCCTGGCACTGTTCTCAGGGATGGGCCTGGGGTCCTGTCTCTCCTTCGCTGACGTGAATTACTGCCAAGGACTGTAATGTGATCCAAGGCACATCTCTTGAATCAGCTGTTCTTTTGATAGCTGGCATGAACATCATCCCTGCAATTAAATTCAACGCTTGCTTTCAGCCAACACTTGGTTTAGACCTGGACAAAAGGGTGTGTGTGTGTGTGTGTGTGTGTGTGTGTGTGTCTATGTGTATGGTGTGTGTGTGTGCATGTGTGTGTTATGTGGGAGCAATATGTGTGTGCATGTGCACATGCTGAGGTAAGTGGACGACCTTGCAAGTCCTGCTCTTATCCCTTTGAGACAGTTTTGTTTTTCACTGAACGTGAAGCTCGACAGGAAGCCAATCAGTTCCAGAAATCCTCCTGTCTCTGCCTGCACTCACACCAGCCCTTCGGTGACAGCTTCGTACAGTCATTTATTTGGGTGCTGGGGATCTGAACTCGGGACCTCATGCTTGCAGAGTACACGTTCTCACGCACTGAGCCATCTCCTCAACTCTGCTCTCTCATTTTTGCAGAAGCAGGCCAGAGCTTCAAAAAACTCTGCAGACTAACAACCTGCTGTATGTGTGTGTCGCTGTGCTTTGGAGGGTGATGATGGCCAGGACACAGTGCTACTAAGGGAGTAGCTGCTGTCGCCTGCAATGTGTCCCCCTGTCAGTATGGGAACTTTCCCCCTCATGTATAGAGCTTTCAGTGTTCCTGTCAGAACTGTGTCTAAATGTTGGCAGCACATCGAATGTTTTTTAAACGGTGCTAGCCAGTTGAAATGTGCTTGTATTCGCCACCTGAAGAGGCAGTGGACATTGCCAGGCCGTCAGGGTAGAGGACTCTGTCCAGTGGAAGAATATCAGACGTGTTAAACCATCAGGCTTACTTAGTTTGGTTTAGAAAAGAAACCCTCCGGGCTCCCTCAGTGTTCTCTTGCTGTGAAGAGACATCATGGGCATGGCAACTTTAGAAAAGAAAACATTTAGTTGGGAGATTGCGTACAGTTTTAGAGGTTTAGTCCATGGTGGGGAGCATGGCACGGGGCATGGTGGCTATGCAGGCAGACATGGTGTAGGAGGAGCCCAGACTTCTAGATCCAGACCCGCAGGCACCAGAAAGAGTGAGAGCGACACTGGGTCTGGCTTGAGCATTCGAAACCCCAAAGCCACCCCCAGTAAGTGACATCATCCTCCAATGAGGCCACACCTCAATGCCTGTCAGGTGGTGTAGTGCCATTCCCTAATGACTACCTCCTCAAATCTATGAACCTAGGGGGGGCTATTCTTAATCAGACGGCCACACCCTCTGTATTCTCACTGGTGTCGCATTGAAGTTTCACCAGGTACATCCATGAGTGTCAAGGAGTGTTTCATCTGATAAAGACAGCCTTTAAACATAAGAGTACCCTGTTTTCTGTAATTAAGACTTTCTAATAGAGTGATTTCATGCTGAGGATAGAAACATTTGTTAGCTAACAATCTCCTTTCCACTTGACTTCCCTTTCCAGGACAAGTTTCCTTAGAGGAGTCCCTCTCCTCACGGGTCTCTCCTGTGTTCACTAGCTGAACAATTCAACATGGCCTGGAAAACCTCCCTTCTTCCTGTGAAAGCATTTAAAATTTTTCGAAATAAATCCCTCTTTATACTGCTTTAAAGATTTTCTCAAGTTATGTCCCTTTAGGCCTCTAAGACACTCTACAGTTCCTAAAGTCTCTAAGTTTAAAACTGGAGCACATGACTGCTCCTGGCCGTGTGTGGATGACTTAACTCTTCTTCCCCTGTCCATGCTGCTGGTTCTCCCTCCAGAGCGATGTCTCTCTGGCCCACATGTAGATCCAGGTTCAAACCTAAAGCCAGTTGTCCAACGGGGTCTTTTCAGCACTAGTGGTATTCAGAATTTGTGCCTTTCCTGGCTTGCCCTTTGGGCCCCTCTCTGGCTTGCCCTTCCCTGTACACCACCTGACACATCCTGGTCCAGGTGACTTTTCCATACACCTACCCTAGGGTCATTACACACCAGGCTGCATCAAACTAGGTAAATAACTACTCAGAGGGAGTAAAGTTGTATGAAGTGCTTCTCCATCAACCTGGTGTTATAATAAAACCCAACACATTAAAGACAGGCACCCATGGTTTTAATTCCCATGCTGCCCTACTAACCATGCAACTTTGAGCAAGCTGCTCAGCCCGCTTAGAGTCTCTCAGTCAACCATGATCTAGAAAAGAAGCAAGGAAGCATTCGTTATAGGCTGGTTAAGAGTTAGAGAGGCAGAAATTCTTTATGAAGAGACTAGCAGAGTGACAGGCACACTGTGGGTATGAGGTTTTCTCGACTTCGTTTAGTGTCCCAGAATACTTGAGTTGCCCTTGGCTTTCCTTTCTTTGTCCAGACCATCTACGCAGCTCATCTCTCTTTAAGACCATTCTTGTAGCTTGGGCTTGACTCACTGCCGTAGGCTGTGCAAGGAGCCAGGCTGTGGCGTCTCACACATCCACAGTCCAAGCCTGTTTTGTGTGCTAGTATCTCCAGGACCATGGGTGGGTGACTTGGGTTCATTGCCACTCCACATCTTCCTATCTTAAAGGGAGATGATAAAATGTGTTAAAAAGATTAAATGAGCAGACATATGTACAGCACCTGGCACACTGCCAGACATAGTCACTGTTTGAGTTCTGAATAAATCAGACCCACGGTGGAGAAACCTCGAAAGCATTTGAGCTGAGTTTAGACAGAGCAATGCAGGCTGAACCGAGAGGAATGCTAGGAAGTTGGTGTCTTCTGCGAGTGTCAGTTTTGAATGGTTATGCACTTTGGGGAAGCTCAGGCAGGATTTGCAGTTTTGTAGCACCAGAATGTAGACCAGTGGTTCTCACCCTTCCTAATGCTGTGACCCATTAACACAGCTCCTCATGTTGTGGTGACCCCAACCATAATAGTTCTTTGTTACTACTTCATAACTATAATTTTGCTACTGTTATGACTTGTAATGTAAATATCTGATAAACAGGATACCTGATATATGACTCCCAAAAGGTCATGAACTACTGAAGTAGAGGTATGAAAAATACAGCGTTTGCCCAAACTGAAATTAGATTTGGTTTCAATGTATAGTTGTTTTACTTGTGCACTCCTGCCCAAGTGGCTGGTTGACTGAAAGTAGTTGGGGGAGCCCAGGCTATGCCCAGAGGACCCTTTTCACATCATCACTCTGCCTCTCTGCAAAAGCACAGGCTGTTTTTTTTTTTCCAGAACATTCCACAGGACTACATGGAGAGGAATCCAAGCTCATCTTGGTCCAGCAGGCCTAGATCAAACTGTTTCCCTAAAAGGAAGACAGGAAAATATTTTGGTTCTGTGGGCTACAGAGAGTCACTGGGGCTTATTTTTCTTGTTTGATGTTTTAAGTAACTCTGAAATTTTGAAGGCCATTCTTAACTAAAACTAGAGCACAAGTCAGACTGATCCACGGACCATAATTTATGGCTAAGAAATTCAAGACTCTAGAAGGAAGGGAGGGATGGAAGGTTGGGTTTCAACCTTGATGCACCAGTGCCTTCCTCGGAGAGCAGAGAAATGCAACCCATGTTGGAGACATTGATGCTTTGCTCCCACAGGGCATGTTGGAGTTGGATTCTTAGTTATGTTGTAGTGAGACCTCGTCACTGCTGTTTCCCATTGGGAGCTGATGAGGAGCGCTCTAAAACAGATGGAGCGCAGACTGCAGAAATGGAAAACACAGAAGAAAGAGCTGTGTGAAAGAAATATTTAATCATAACATGAAAAACTCCTAGTGGCAACTTTTCCATTATGTTAAATTGCACTCATTTCCATGCATTCCGAGGATGTGTTTAAAAACAAAGGTTGTAATCTTCTTGGTGTTCATCTCCCATGGTTTCTGGTTCCCTCCCTTGCAGGACTACGACCTGAGCCAGCTCCAGCAGCCAGACACAGTAGAGCCTGACGCCATCAAGCCTGTGGGAATCAGACGGCTAGATGAGAGGCCCATCCATGCCGAGCCACAGTATCCAGTCCGATCTGCAGCCCCACACCCTGGGGACATTGGGGACTTCATTAATGAGGTGCAGAGACTCGCTTTCTTTTTTAAATTTCATTTCATTAACGCGTTAACATATGTTAGCTATACAGAATCAGTTTCTTTATGGTATTTCATGCACATGTATAATGTGTATTGCTTATTCAACCCATTACATCTCGTGACCTCCACACACTCCCACTCCCAACTTCTACTTTCATGTTTTTCTTTGTGATGACCCCAAGTATTTAATTAGGGTTGGTTGCATGAGCATGAATCAGGGGTTATTGTAAGTGTTGGCGTATTCGATCGGTACGCTAAATAATCAGACCATCTCAAAACAACAGATATAATTTAATAATTGAAAAATGGGGAAACTCACGCTACCAGAGTGGATGGTCCAAAGTCCAAATGGGCCGGCGAGCACTGTATAGAGAGCGCACGCACCTATCTACTCCTGTTTATCTACCTGGGCTCCAGGAGGCCACACCCTAGCCAGATGTGATTAGCTGAGCTTCCCCATCAGGTTATATGTAGGAGCATTAGCAACTGCCCAATAACTACACTGTTGAAGAAAATCACTCACTTTCTTGTAGAACATTTTATTGTATTCTTAAGATTAGGTCTCTGAGATGCACATTTAGGACACAGCTATGGAGTATAATTCATTAAAATATCATTACGTTTTGCCTTGGGCATTTTTACCTTTCTTTCATTCTGTATGTCCTACTCCTTGTCTGGCTGGCTGGTGACTGCCTGACTGACTTGCTGGCCCGCCATGTCTCCCTAGTTCTTTCCCTTTCTTTCTCTTTTGGGCCTAGATTCCTTCTCCTCCGTATTCTCTCTGCCCATCAGCCCTACCTATCCCTCCTCTGTCTAGCCACTGGTCATCCAACTTTTTATTTCATCCAGTTTGGTACCTTAGGCAGCAAACAACACATTTTTACATAATTAAACAAATGTATACTAAAAAGATGTAGTGCATCTTCGCCTAGTTGAGGTAATATTCCACAACATGAGCCTCTTGTTTCATGGGCTTTATTGACATCGCTGTGCAATATATAAATGTTAGTGGTCTACTGTAAAGTTCCATATATAGTAAGTTTTGAAATAAGGGCTGGCAATCTTGATGAGTGTATAAAGGCACATTCCACCATCTGATGATCTGCGTTTGATCCCGGGGATCCACGTGGATGACAAGTGTGCTCTCGCATCCACATGGACACAGTGGTATGCACGTGAGCACACACACATGCGTGTGCATGAACACATACACACACACTAAATAAAGTGTAAGAATAATAATTTATTTAACAGAGTTTTAAAGCAGAGTTGGAGTATTTCTCAGCGTCTGTGACTTTCCATTGCTGTGTGTTCCTAATGTAAATAGGCTGTTTTCCAAACATGTTGGCTTCTGTTGAGGAAGTAAGAGGTTAATTTGTGGCGGATATCCATTAAGACCATATAGAAGGGAAGAGAGGAAAGCTACTATCTCCTTTTTTCTGTAATCTGTGTTCCGACTTGCCCTGTTCTTACACACTCTGCTTAGAAACAGTTGCAGGGGCTTATGGATAACATTAGAGATTTTTATTTATGTAAGAGTACCCAATGGGCCTGTGTCTGTATTTGTTGTATATTGTTCTGAAAAAAACATTGAATTATCCTCTTGGCTATTGAGTTTTAAGACACAATGAATTTTAGAATTACAGGTGTGAGAACTATATTTTCTTGCAATTAAGAGTTTTGATGAGTGGCATTCAAACCTTAGGAGCTTCTGCAGGGCCCTGTGGTGCAGTTCACTGTGGGAGTCAGTTCCAGCCCTAATATTCTTCTCTTAGAAATAAAAACCAAGCCCTAAGTGCAGTTATAAGGCTAATCATGGCCTGATTCCTGCACCTTCCTTCATTCCCCGAGTTTTTCTTAAACTGCAATCCTAAGGTCCTTGCAGTCCCCAAAGGATGGCCCTTTTGAACAGGAAAAACTCACACTTTCTCGATCTGCAAGTTTTCTGTAGCCATGAGAACCCAGTACACACACCTCGTCTCTGAAACTGTCCTTGATGTCTGGAAAGACCAAGTGATGCTTCTCCTCACACAATCCTCCCCACCGCCTGGACTGTGACTGTAAATATTCTCTCTGCCATTGGAGAGTGTGAACGTCGATATCCTCTCTTCCATTTGAGGGTGCAACTGTCAATATTTTCGTCTCTCACCTGAGTATATGAGTTCTCTAGAGCAAGGGCTATTTCTTGCTCTATGTGGCTGCTCTGTGGTGTTCAGTACTTTCGATGTATTAGGTGTGTTTTCACTTACAATCTTGTCAATGTGTTGGTGGGGACACGACTCCATCCGTCCTCAGTCACGGAGCCTCTGTTCAATAGTGAAGTTATACTCAGCATGCACAGACGGCCCCCCGTGCCAGGGCTATACTTGTTCGAGCTTCATCCTCGGTCCCTCGCCAGCCTGCGTATTGCAGACCATTGAAGGTGGCTTCATTTGTGCTTTGCGCCCCTGCTTGTAATTGGATTTTGTTCTTCCAGACTCAAACTCACTTTTGCTTGCCACACCAGAAAGGATCAGGACACAGAGCAGAGACAGGTGCTGTCCAGTGTCACCCGACCCTACCTGGGGCTTACCCCCATCATTAGAAACCATCTGTGGTTCCATTCATCTTCCCTCTGAGGTCTTCTGTGGCCAAGGAAATGGGTTCTTTTTCCTGGGTGTGGCTGGATGGGGTAGAGCAGATACTTTGGTTAGTGAATGAATAAAAGGATCAATGACACTTGTAGTCATTTTCAAAATAGCAGCAAATCCATGAAGCTGAGTGTTATCTCAACATACAGGAATTATAAAGGGGACCACAAACAAGCCTTGAAGTGTCCGAGGACCAGGGAAGTGAGTGTAGCTGTAGCTTGCGCAAAGCCCTGGGTTCAATCCCCAGCATCGCGTGAGCTATCTGTGGAGGCGTACACCTTTAGTCCCAACACTCAGCAGAGGCAGGAGCGTCAGTTCAAGGTCATTCTTGTCTACATAATGGTTTCCATGTCAGCCATAGTTAGCTAAAGGACACCTCATCTTTAAAAAAACAAAATAATAGCAACAAAGCAGTCCTACAATTAGAGGCAGGAGGAAGTCCCAAGCAGATTAAAGCATCTCAAAAAGAACACAAGAGAGTAGCAGGATATGATAGTTGATTCTTTGCGCAAAAGAAAAGAGATTAATACTCTCTAGAAGTTACACAATCTTCAGAAGCACCATGCGGATTCTTCCATCCCAGGAGCCATTAAGACTTGCTCAATATCTTTCATTAACTTAGCAAACAAAAATAAATACATGTATTTTGAAACATTTGAAGGCACCTGGAAAGAACTCCAGTACACTTTGTGAAAACATTGCAAATACATACAAATTTATTTATCTCCGGGTCTTATTTGATTTAGCAGAGGACCAAATGTTCCAAAGGAAGAATAATATAGCGGTGATTATAATTGGAGCGCTTTTAAAGATATAAGGAATAGGGACGCTCACGAGAACATTCTCCAGCTTGTTTATTTAAATAATGAATGAGTGTTGCCTTGAATCTCACAAGTAAACTCATTTCTAGTCAAGCAGGTAGAGTAGAGCAAGACACCTGTTTCTGGATTTTAGTTAGAATTTCATTCTGTTTGCATTTTTAAGCATGACCTTCAGAAGGTGAGAATAGTGAAATAAATTCATTTAATCTTAGCTCCTTAGTAGATATTAGCATATCTCCAATAACTGCATTAATCACACATGCCCTTATCTGAGAGAAATTAAAATCATGTATGCCCTTCTGTGAGAGGACTGACTTCTGACTTAACATTGCTTACAACATCCAGAAGAGCTTTGTAGGAGATTTCGTTGTAACTACCAAAGCTTAAGACTGCTTCTTTCTCTTGTTAATTACATTCAGTTTGTCAGCTTTAAAGCACGTCGTTTCATTTCAAGAGGACTGTGAGGCTTGTCTGAGTTCAAATCCGGCTCACCTCTCAGAACTGGGACTTTGTGCAAGTTCGAGGCCCTTGACGTTCATCTCTGGGTTTCCAATTGTCTTTTTTGTAAGCCGGAAATAAAATACAGCCTTCTGTTAAGGTTGTAATGGGATCTTAAAAAGGTGGCATGTGTGGATGGATGTGATGGCGGGTGCCTTTAATCTCAGCACTCAGGAGGCAGACACAGGCAGATCTCTGTGAGTTTGAGGCCAGCCTGGTCTAAAGAACAAGTTCCAGGACAACCAGAGCTACACAGAGAAACCTTGTCTCAAAAAACAAAACAACAACAACAACAAATAGACAACATGTGTAAAATGCTTGGCATAGTATGTGTCTCTGTATTGTTAGAGATGCAGTAATGATTATTTCAGACAACTTTTTTATGAATAAAAGATTTTCAATGATCTTTTAATTGAAATAAAAAATTAAATTGTTTCTTTATAAAAGTAATAGCATCTTAAACTCTCTATAACCAAAGAGGTTACTAATGTTAGCTTTGATATATAATATAAAATGGCATACTAGTATGTTAACTTATATAAGTCTGGAGCATTGGGGGAAAAGATCTCTTGTAGAAGGGAAGCCAGAACGCAGACATTGTCCTGACCAGGAGGATGTGAGTGCAAAATAGCCTTGGGAGGAAGGGGCTCACACTCTGAGGTGATTCAAACAAGGTGATGCAAGAGGTGACTGGAGCAACCACAGGTGTGACCATAGCTGGAGGGGGGTGGTTCAACAGCAAAAGCAACATTTGCAGTGGGCTAATGCCTGAATGAGTGGGTGGATGGAGGGATGAAGGGATGCGTGGGTGGGCGGGTGGATGGTTGGACGGGTGAGTAGATAGATGGTTTGCTAAATGGATAAGGTATATTAATCATAAAAATATGTTGAGAAACATTACAATCACATTGCAGCTAGAAGGAAATGAATATGTAAACAGAAGCTGTGCACTGAGGGTTTGGGGAACTGGTGTTTAATTCAGTTGTGGGTGTTCAGGTTGAGGCTAGGGCAAAGAGCCAGGGTCATACAGGGTTTCTCCGTAGGGCTTTGTATCCAGCCGTCAGTCAGGTTTGGCAAAGCACCATCTTACTCTTCTATCTCAGCGTCTCTCTTCTATTATTGACTTAAACTGTTAATCAATTTTAAGTTTGATTTTCTTAAATAAAGGCAATTGCTTTTCTTTTCACTAGGTGCCTGTGCACCTCTGTTGAAGACTGTCTTTCACAGCCCGGGTGAACCTGTTCCTTGGGTATGCAGGCCTTACAAAGCATGTTGAAGGCCTTGCATACAGGGAATGATACCACATTTGTGAGAGTCATCCCAGGGAAGGAGCTGGAGTTCTGAGATGAGAGGAACAGCAAGATGTCCCTGTCGCTCTGCTGCAGGCAGGACATGGGGAGCCGAGGCAAAGCTATGGCACAAAGACTACAGAAGCCGATGTCAGGAGACGAGCGGCTCTTTCTCCTTCCATCCCTCTTGTGTTCCTCTCTGCAGAGTGCCTTTCTAGTTCCCATCAAAGTCAGTCACCACCCCAAAAGCTTAGGGTCCACAGCCTATAAATACAAGCGCAGCAAGAAGTCGCCACAGCTTGTACTCTGCAGAGGACCTGAGACTGAAGAAAACTGATAAAGCACCCAGATAAATTTATCCAGAGCTCCAGGTCTGATCCATAAAAGGAGAACCAAGGAGCCAAGCGTACTCTTCTGCATTGAGTCAGGCCTGGAGAAACACGTGGTTGGTTGTAAATTTAGTAACAGTCCTTCATAGGTCAAGTGACAAGGGTCCATATCCGAGAATAAAGGAATCCAGGAGACCGCTCCCCCAGATTTATTCTGCAGTCTTTGACCACAGGGCTATAATTGCCTGATTCTCAGCTTGTCTGTGATCCTTTGAGGAAGTGCCTCATTTCGAAATGGTTCACTCTGTTCTGAAGGGCAAACCAATCCTATGCATGTAACAAGGGCTTAAAGTTCCTGACCCCTACCTGGACAGAGCTTCCCCAAGAATTCCTTCAGCTCAGTGATGTCACCCTTCATGACACTATGCCCAACTCTGCACAGCAGACTCACTAAGCAAGCCAGGGCCTTAACTCCTCTATAAAAGCAAACAAAGCAAATTCAAACTACCATAGTGGTCAGAAGACCAACACAGGAGTTGAAATGTGTCAAGACGTTTGCTGAAGAGTCTCAGAGTCTCCCGACATACCAGTGCGGACCAGAGGGTTGCAGCGTGAGTCACTTGGACACAGAGATCTCTGTCATCACTTTTCAACCCCTCAATCCAGGTGACCTTGAAGCTCTGCCATCCTGCCCATTGACTCTTTTAAGATAGGGTATTATATAACACAGAGTGGCCTTGAACACCTTGAACTGGCTCTGCAACTATTTCAAGAATAACCTTAAACACTCCTTCCTACTACCTCTTTCAGTGGGGTGCTATGATTACAGATGGGCACCCCAATGCCTAGTTAAGGCAGTCTTGGGAAACAAACACAGTGCTTCTTCCATGCTGGGCAACATTCTACCAACTGTGTGGCATCTCCAACTCATCTTTTCAGAAAAGTATCTTAGTACTTGTTTTTAGAAAATCCTTTGTACTAGGAATTTCCATGAAGCTTTTTGATTTTTCCTTCCGGGGTCTATTTCATGTGTAGACCAAAACTAGATGGTGCTGAACTAAAAGATTCATTTAGTAACTCTAACTGTAGTTGGTCAATTTCTTAGGAAAAGGAGAGATAACGAGGTGATACTGAGTGACTGTGAGCCCCAAAAGGGCAGTCGCTGAATCTAGCTTGTTCACATCCAGGTCCCCAATGCTTTAGAATCACAGAAACCCAAACCGTGTGTCTTCCATTGACAACACAAAGTAAATGAATGTGAATTCTTTGGCTTTTCAAGGGCTGGGGCTGCAGTAACAAATAGCTGTTGCTAACTTGTGGTAGTGATGGCTGCAGTTCTCACGCAAGTTCCAAGCCCATTGGTGGCACTCTTTCCTTAGTCACGCAGAGTTTTTATTGCAAGCTCTGGGGAAAGGAAACCTGCACATGTGACAGACTGCCCTCCTGACTGACCAGAGAAAGAACTCTCAGCAGCACCTCAGAACCCTTCAAGTGGCCTCTCTTCTTCCTGCTCCTCACAGCACTGGCCACAACCAAGTCCGACAGCTGGGTGACCTCTCGAGAGGCCCCTGTGGCATCTTGGGCGTGTGCTCCCCTGGGGATCACTGAGGACAGCAACCTACTCTGCCACAGAAAGGAGACAGGGATCCTGAGAAAGTGTGGGTTGTTGTTCTCAGTCTTAGAACTGCACCGTAGCTTTTTCTAAAAATAAGAGAAGTGAAGTCTCGTCCAGAATTAGTTTTGTTTTACATATTGAAGTGGTTTGCTGAAGACTTTTAAATTTTTCTTTAACAGCCCTTTCTGGGGTAGAAGTAGTATAACATGATATGGGGGAAAGTTGAGCCTAATTATAAATGGTTAGGGTTGTTGGTAAGAAATTCTTGGCTGTGGGAGAGTTGGGAGGCTCTGGCTCTGGTTTTTTTGATGGGAGTCTAGCAGCTGCTGTTTTATTTCTTAAAATAGCTTCTCTTAACTTTTACTTCAAATGTCAATGCAGGATTTTCTTTTTTCTTTAAAACTAACCATTAAAATATTGACTGGTACTCATTGAGTTTTCTGTGACCGACACTGGTGAACACTTGAACCCCATGTCTCTTTGCTCTTCACCTTGTTACAGCTCCACGTAAGTCGATGGTGGGGACTCAAGGTGAATGCTGGTGAAAGTTGAGGTGTTGACTCTGGTCTGACCTCTGAAACACTATAGCATACTGACTCTGATCTTAACTTTCCTGATTCTTCTTTATTCCTTATTGGTAAACTTGTAAGAATTGAACATGCTTATTTACAAAAAAAGTGGGGGTTTCAAAGTTCCATTTCTGCTTGTTGTGGCAAAATATCCTGACAGAAGCATTTCAAGGAAGAAAGGACCTCTTGGGGCTCACAGTTGAAGGCCATCACCATGGGAGGAAAGGGAACACAGGGTGATCCACCCCAGTCAGCCAGCAGAGAAAGGACCAGTACATGCTCCTCAGGTCCCTCCCTCTCTGCTTATACAATCCAGGATTCCTGGTAAGGAATGGTGCCACCCACAGCAGACATGTCCTCAACCTCAGTTACTGCAACTAGATCATTTCCCCACATGCCCAGAGGATCACCATCTTCCAGTTGACTGTTAACTCCCGATCACACATCCATAAGTTAATATGTACTCAGAAAACATGAGAACATGAGAATATTTAAAGATTGATCTCTCAAGGAAGAAAGTCCATGACAAGTCTCCACACCTTAGGTGCCCATCAGTTTCTGCTGAGCCCAAGCTGTAGGCAAACAGTAATTGCTTGAAAACAACTGTTCTTGCCGTGTTGTGGAGCATCAGAATGGAACTGAGAAAATCCCCAAAGACCTAAGGCTGGTTTCTTTTTTTAATGTTTTGTGGTGCATAATTAACAATTAGCTGTAGATACTTTAACTGCATATTTAAAAGCACCTGATTCCAAGAGTTAAGAATGTGGATACTAATTGCTTCCTTATTTTTGTGTTCTTTATTTTTAACACACACACACACACATATATATAGACAAAATTTCTTCCCCTCCCTAATATTTATATTATGTACAAGTATCAAGTTATAGCTTTTCTATGGCCTATGAAATCTAGAAGTCACCCTATTTTTTATTGAAAAAAATCCTAATTTTCTTTATATGTAATCATTGTATGTGGGAGTGCCTTACTTAAGACAATTCATACAAGTCTATGTTATGCATTGGGCATATTACTTCCATACCCCTCACCCACACATTTTTCACTCTCTCCTTGCCCATTGGTCTTTGTCTTTCTCCACCGAATCACTTCTACTTTCATACCATGAATGTGTTTGTGTGTAAAGACACACACACACCGCACAGTTTTGTATACATGCACGAAGTCTAAGAACCACAAATTACAGAAAATACACATTTGTCTTTCTGAGACTGCCTTAGTTTTGTGATTATCTCCAGGTGACTCTATGGTGCTATAAACAGCATACTGAGAATCTACCCTGTCTTTTCACACCATATCAGTTGACTCCACATTTTATGTTCCTATTAAAATGGTGCTTTAATAGATGCTCTGTGTAGTGTGGTGACGCATCTGGCCTTCCTTCATTTATCCGTCGATAGCCTTCCAAAATTTCCTGCCATTTGCCTAGATTCCATAGTGCTGATATTTGTCATGAGCTTTCTGGTGTATTCATGCCTTATAAAATACATTGTAAGCAGATAATGGGCCAAGGGCCACTTGGTTCTCCTATATATGCCTTCTTTGATGCACATAAAGTTTGTATTCAATATCCTCCCTCCCTCCTTCACCCTCTCCCTCCCTCCGTCCTTTCCTCCCTTCCTCTCCCTCCCTCCCTCTCTCTCTCTCTCTCTCTCTCTCTCTCTCTCTCTCTTTGGGGACAGTGTTTCTCTGTGTAGAACTGTCTGTCCTGAAACTGGCTGTGTAGACCAAGCTGATCTTGAATTCACAAAGATCTGCCTGCCCCTGCTTCCCAATTGCTGAGATTAAAGATGTGTGCTACCTCTGCCCAGCTGTATTCAAGCTAATTGACAAAAATCCCTCTCCCGGTTCTTGTATCACAAGGACCTTTGCGTTTGTTTCATAGTCCCTGATCTACTAATAGTTAAAGTATTCTTTCCAAAAAGCTCTTATCCCATGGACTTTCAGTCACATTTATTACATGTTATCCCAAGAAAAGTATTGTTCTTGTTCAGTGATTAGATGATTTTGTTGTTTTCATAGTAATTCCCCTGTTAGAATTTAACTTGCAGTTTGGTAAATACTTTCTTTTGACCTAGCCATTGGTCTCCATGTATCATCTTCTCTTAAGAGCTGCAAACAAATGACCCCTTTTTTCCATTTGTCAAATATATTCCCCAACCAGTCGCCACCCCCTTCTTTTGGCATGGCTACCCTTAGGATTGTTTCCTTGAAGAAGAGAATTGTCTGACTTAGAGGTCCTTTTTTTCCCCTGTGTGCTCAAAGTGCTGTGATCTTGCCAATGGACACCTTTGAGCAAGCTGTGATCCCCCAAGGTCTCTTGGGTGACCTTGTGCTCTGCCAGCCGGTATCCTCTTGTAATTCCTTCCTCTCTCTCCTAACCTAGGGCCTTAAAGCTGCTGACAACGACCCCACAGCTCCGCCATATGACTCCCTCTTGGTCTTCGACTATGAGGGCAGCGGCTCCACGGCCGGCTCCTTGAGCTCCCTCAACTCCTCCAGTAGCGGTGGGGACCAGGACTATGACTACCTGAATGACTGGGGACCCCGCTTCAAGAAGCTGGCCGACATGTACGGCGGCGGCGACGACTGAACGGCAGGACGGACTTGGCTTTTGGACAAGTACGAACAGTTTCACCTGATATTCCCAAAAAGCATACAGAAGCTAGGCTTTAACTCTAGTCCACTAGCACCGTGCTTGCTGGAGGCTTTGGCGTAGGCTGCGAACCAGTTTGGGCTCCCAGGGAATATCAGTGATCCGATACTGTCTGGAAACACCGCGCTCAGCTACACTTGAATTTTACAGTACAGAAGCACTGGGATTTTATGTGCCTTTTTGTACCTTTTTCAGATTGGAATTAGTTTTCTGTTTAAGGCTTTAATGGTACTGATTTCTGAAACAATAAGGAAAAGACAAAATATTTTGAGGCGGGAGCAGAAAGGTAAATGTGACATGCTTCAACACCCTTTTGTTACAATGCGTTTGCTTTTGTTAAGATGCAGAATGAAACAAACAGATTAAAAAAATTAACTCATGGAGTGATTTTGTTACCTGGGGTGGGGGGGAGACCATGAGATAGGAAAAATGTACATTACTTCTAGTTTTAGACTTTAGATTTTTTTTTTCACTAAAATCTTAAAACTTACGCAGCTGGTTGCAGATAAAGAGAGTTTTCATATCACCAATTTGTAGCAAAATTGAATTTTTTCATAAACTAGAATGTTAGACACATTTTGGTCTTAATCCATGTACACTTTTTTATTTCCTGTATTTTTTCCACCTCACTGTAAAAATGGTGTGTGTACATAATGTTTTATCAGCATAGACTATGGAGGAGTGCAGAGAACTCAGAACATGTGTATGTATTATTTGGACTTTGGATTCAGGTTTTTTGCATGTTAATATCTTTCGTTATGGATAAAGTATTTACAAAACAAAGTGACATTTGATTCAACTGTTTAGCTGTAGTTACAATACTCAATTTTTAATTTTTAATTTTTTTAATTTTTATTATTTTCTTTTTTTTGTTTCGTTTTGTTCAGGGGAGGGATAAAAGTTCTTAGCACAAATGTTTTACATAATTTGTACCAAAAAATTACACACAAAAAATGGAAGGAAAAGTTAAAAAGGGGTGGCCTGGTACTGGCAGCACTAGCAAGTGTGTGTTTTTAAAAAACAAAACAAAACAAACAAAAAATGAATAAAAAGAGAAAAAAGAAAAAAAAAGCTTTTAAACTGGAAAGACCCTGACGGCTTTGCGTCTGTGTTGTGTACCAGATTATAAACAATACACCTCTGACCCCAGCGTTCTGAATAAAATGCTGACTTTGGATCTGGTGACTGGTTTGAACCTTTTCTTTCTCCCAGAGCTGCTTTGCGTGTGGCAGAAACCCCAAGAGTCAGGGGGTCACTAGGAGTGGAAGCAGCAGTGCAAAATTTTGTGTTTCTTCTCAGTTCCTTCCTGTGGAAATGCCTGGAGTGTCTGCGTAGAAGAAAGACCCTGATTGCCTGGAAAAGGAACCTAGTGGTAGAAACACAACTTCATGAATTTCATTGAACACCTGAAATTGCTAGCTCACCTTTCGTTGCCACCCAAGCTGTTAGTTACACTGAAGTGGGTGGAGAGGGTGGCCTTGGGAACAGCAGTGGACACCTGGGGAGTCTCTCACACCCCCCACCCAGCCATTGTTCTATGTTCTTAGGGAAGAATGCTCAGGATTGGCTCCTGACTTTAACTCAACCTCTTCTTTAGTTGTGTGTGCAACAGTGAAGGACAGAGAAGGAAACAGCCATGCTAAGTTTTACAAAACTGTCCATATCTCTTACTATGGTTCATAAGTGGGCTGTATGAGAATTGAAAGAATTCTCACTATTTTCCTGTCTACCTTCATGGTCATAGCACCACGTAATTCTTACACTGTAGATGTCGGAAGACACGTACAACACACCTCCTCTAAATAACTGCTCTGCTTTTCTTCTTAACTGGAAAGTTACTGTATACACACAGTAAAATGGGCTCTTGGTTGCTTTTCAGATCTTTAGATGCTAGGCTCTGGGAGTTTCCATAATGAAAACATACAAAATTGGATCATCTTTGTCTAAAGTGAATTCATAGACAGTGCCCTCATGCTCTTTGTATATCCAAACGAAAACTGAACTGACTTTCAAATTCAGATGTATACAGTTTCTGTCAGGTAGGTAATTTTCTCACGACCTGGCTGTAGTGGCGCACACTTGCAGCTCCAGCATCTGGAGGCAAAGACAAGAAGAAGGTCACAAATTAGAGGCCACCCGATCTATGTAACAAGGTCCAAGCCAGCCAGATCTGAGTAGCAAGACCATGACTCAAAGCATAAATAAATAGATAGATAAACAACACACACGTGTGTGTGTGTGTGTGTGTGTGTGTGTGTGTGTCTATGTGTGTGTGTGATTAATAGTTCTCAAAATTCTCCTTTTCCCAGATGCCCTCCACAGACACGGCCCTTTATATAAACATTTCTAAACCAAGCTCCTGACAACTGGTAAAGAATAGTAGATGGGCTCCTTTTGCTACAAATGGATTTTTCTATTCAATCAGTAGTGATGCATGGTTCTTGTTATCCAAACTACTCTATACACATTTCCATATAGATTTTATTTTAATTTATATTCATGAAAATGAGGTTACATACTACATATTTTTCTGTTATTTTCTTATTTTGCTAACACATTATCTTGGACTTTTTTTCATATTACTCTCTATGTATTTCCACTTCATCCTTTTTAACTGCTACATAGAATTCCATAATATGGACTTAATAGTTTTATTGAATCGTTTCTTAATTTGTTTCCCTTTTTCATGATTAAAAATGATTCCACAGTAAACACGCCTGTGCAAGCCTCTGCATGTGGGAGTATTTTTCCAAATTAGAAGCTTGGAGATGGAATTACATGATTCAAGAAACCAGAGGGAAGTTAATTAAACATGGCTAAAATTATAAATGTTTAGTGTTACTTCAATGAGCCTTTTAGCTAAAAGAAGCTGCTTTTTAAAAGCCAGCAGCAGAATTCAAGATGATCTAACCAAGGCCTTACTCTCTTTTCTGTGGAAATTAGTCATGGAGTCAAGTCCTGGTTGTAGCTTCAAGTGATCTGTAAAATGGCTTAAAAATTAATATAATATAATATAATATAGCCTTGAAAATTCTGTTCGTGAGTGTGATGTTCAGACCCTCTACAGAAGCAAACTCATCTTGGCCATCCTTGGGAACTTGGGTCTGGCTACAGTGGGAACAGTGAGTACACTTACGGTTTCAGAAGGATCTCCCTGGTAATGGTCACTTTCTGAGATAAAATCATGTGTGCTATAAATTTCACCAAGAGCAACAGACTGCCTATTTAAAGATAACACTAATTCATAGCATCACAATGGATGACGTGGATCACTTCCCCTCATGTGGAGCCATCTGAATGTTATGCCCTTAAAGGTTGGCATGAGGGGACTAGTGAGATAGCCCAGCAGCAAGCAGTCTTTGCTGACAGCACCCAGAGTCAGATCTCCAGAACTCTTTCATGGAAGGAGAGAACTAGCTCCATAGAGTCATCCTGTGACCTCTACATGTACAGCAGGCATGCACACACACAATGCATACAAATGTCATCCAGTGACCTCTACACGTACAGCATGCATGCATACACATGTCATCCTGTGGCCTCTCCATATACAGCATGCATGCACACACATGCATACACATGTCATCCTGTGACCTCTACGTATACAGCAGGCATGCACACACACATGCATACACATGTCGTCCTGTGACCTCTACACGTACAGCATACACACATGCACAAGCACACGAACATCATCCTGTGACCTCTACATGTATAGCACACACACACACGAACAACAAATAAAAATAATTCAGAAGTTTTCCATTCCCATGGTCATCAGGAGATCCCGCTGAAGCCTGGCGGGAGCTGCCTGTTCTTTCTCTGCATGGACAAGTCATCTGTGTTCCTTCATTTGTTTCCATTCCCCTGTGGACTTTGTTGCTTCCCCACTCCCGAACTGGCAGAAGTTCTTCACATGCTTGCGTTCTTAGTATTTTGCTAATCTTTTGAGGTCACTACCATGCTTTTATAGCTCAAAAATTTTTCATGATTTTTTTAAAGAGTTTGTTATATTTTAAAGGGAGATTTCTGAGATTTTTTTCCCCAGTGACATTTAGCACTTTCATTCATCCAGAATCATGATTCTAGTAGTCAGCTTCTGAACAACATGCCAAAATGTAAGGTCTGATATTCAGACATCATTTGTTAAAAATTTGAACCGTGTCCCAGTCATGTGACATAGATTCTTTATCCTAAACATCTCCTTCTTGGTCTTTGAGTCTGTTTCATTGGTTCACAGATTTTCTGCACAGTGCTGGATGATTCTAACGTGTTATTTTGATAAATCATTCCCTTGCTGTTTTTGTCAATAAAACTGTTCTATATTTTTTCTGAATTTTTCTTGTACATGAATTTCAGAAATTTTGTCAAGTACTACAACAAATTATATTTCAGGTTTTATTAAGTTGTAGAAAAATAACAATGTCATTTACTCCCATCAAATTCTATATATTTTCATAGCATAGAGTTTTACTAAGCATCTCATTTTTGTGTTCTCTTTAGTTCTTTTCATTATTCTTAGGAAAAGACTTTTCATAATGTTAACTGATATTCAGGGTCAAGAAGGAAGCAATATCCCCAAGTGTAGCTTATTTTCATGTTAAATGCTTTCTATATTTAGTGCTTGTTGAAACTCATAGTATTTTCTTGTTTCATGAGTTATTTTAATATTTATTTATTTAGGTTTCTGAAACATGGTTTCTCTGAGTATCCCTGGCTGTCCTGGAACTTCCTCTGTAGACCAGACTGGCCTCAAACGCAGAGATCCACCTGCCCCTGACTCCTGAGTGCTGGAGTTAAAGACATGTGACCTCTGCTCAGACAATGTCTCATGATGTAGCTCAAGTTCCCTAGACTCTTAAGATCTTGTCTTAGCCACTGAAGCAATTCTCAGCCTCCCAAATTTTGAAATTAGAGGTATGGTTGCCAATGACTACTTCTTAACCCTTTTCTTGAAATCATTTTTTAAGTTAACAAAGCAGTGGTTTCATTATTCAAATAGGCAGCCATTAATACTGTAAAACAAATTCCTGAATCTGGGTGTGGCTGCACACTCTTGTGATTCCAACACTGGGAAATAGAGAAAAGAGAATAAGGGAAAAAGCCTTAACTGTAGAGGCAAGTTTGAGGCCAGCCCATGCTATATGTGACACTCCTCAATATGAAGACCTCTGAAGGATGGCCCAGTTGGTAAAAGTGCCTGCTACACAATCCTTAGAATTATAGGTTTAAGTCATAGAAACTGCATAACAAGCCAGGGGTTCCAGGCTTGTTAGGCAACTCTCGGGGAGAAATAGGTAGATTTCTAACTAGCAGCCTAGCTGAGAGAATGTGTACCCCAAATTCAGGATGAGACCATGACTCAAGGGAACAGGCGGAGAGGAGTAGAGCAGCACTCTGGGCACACACACACCCAGATGTGCACACTATATGAATTTAATTCACACACACAGATGTACACACTAACATGCATATACATTCACACAGACACAGATTTGCACACTAATGTACATATACATTCACACTCAGACACAAACACAGAAGTACACACTAACTTGCATATACATTTGCACACAGAAACGGATGTGCGCACTAGCACACATACATTCACACACAGACACACGAGAGAGAAATAACTCTTTAAAATGAAAAATTTCAAGGAAAAATATTTCAAACATATGCCATTATTAAAAACAGCATCAATGTGTTCTAAAGAATTTGCCCTTCTGAGTGAGGTTAATTAGAGTAATTCTGCGCATGAGTCCCGGCCCCAGTGACCAGAAACCTTCCACTCTGATCATCTTCGCTCCATTAATTGCCAGCTTTGGAAGAAAATCCAAGTCTATACAGGAAACCTGGAAGCATAAAATGCTAAAGATTGATTAAATTGCCTGGAAATGATAGATCCTAAAGAAACCGAGCTTCATTACTTTGAAGATTTTCTATATGGGCTTGCACGTTCAAAATGCAGATTTAATAACTCTGCTAAAATCATCCATTTTAGCCAGGCTCACCTGATTCTATATCTGCTTTCTAATATTTCCATTTTTAATAGCACCATTCTTCTTAAGCCCTTTGACTGTGTGCATAGGAATCTTTTAAAAAACGAGTCATCATGTAGCATTAAAGTTTAATGATTTGATATACTGACCATAGAACAAATACATCAAAAATCTTTGTTAGTTATATTATAATAACAGTACTTCCCACTTTAGTGAGTCATTCAGCCTAAGTAACACAATGAAATAAAATAATTGATATGAAGATACATTATAAACCCAGAAGTACTAAATAAATCTTAGGGTTTAAGTATTACTGAATCAGAAAAATTCAGTATGTGTTTCCTTAAAATGGTGCCCTACAAATTGAGGCCTCAGCCATGTGTGTCTCATGTCCTGAAAGCTCCTATTTAGCTATATCAGAGAATAGAATTGCCACAGCCTCGAGAGAGGACAGGGATGGAGCTCTTTTTCTGTCTATTTGTCTTTGCTTGTTCACTTTATTCCTCAAATAATATATTTTAAGTCTGTTAAGTTGACTCGGGATGAAAGTGTCCACTGTACAATTCTGATACCTAGGACCCATGATGGAAAGAGAGAGCCCACTCCCAAGCTCGTTTTCTGACCTTCACATGAGTGCCATGGCATGTGCATGCTACCCACACGCTCTGTAACATGGGTGGCCTGCTTGTTGGGGTTTCTGTCCTGCCCGGTTCCCACAGCCCGTAAATCTCAAAGAAAATCACACAGGTCTACATAAATTATAAACTGATTGGCCCATTAACTCAGGCTTCATATTAGCCCTTATAACTTATATTAGTCCATTATTCTTATCTGCATTAGCCACATGGCTCAGTATCTTTTTTAGCAGGGCAGGTCACATCTTCCCTTGGTATATGGACAGGACTGCGGAAGGAGCTTCCCTCTTCCCAGAATTCTCCTGTTCTCATTGCCCCGCCTCTACTTCCTGTCTGGTTGTCCTGTCTATACTTCCTGCCTGGCTACTGGCTAATCAGTGTTTATTTAAAACACAATTGACAGAATACAGAATTGTCACACACCAAGTGCTCCATACAAATAATAATGATAATAATAATAATGATGATGATGATAAAAATAAATGAAAGATTTGTTGTAATTGTAACATTTTAGTCAAGGGATAGAATTATTGAACAGTGTTGTCAGCTCTTGTGCCCTTTGCAGGATGCCATGTTTTGCTCTTTCTGTTTCCTAAGTTGATTCTTCTATCGCTGTGCCACATGCTAATTTAACTAGCCCTTCAGGAAACATGTCATTTTTTAGAAATTCAAATCACAGCAGTCTCAATGATGACAAATAGTAACCACACTCAAGAGATCTGAAGTCAGTTAACGACTGAAAGTGGAAAACCGTGACTCCTGTGATAAGCAGTAGAGGATAAGAATGAACTCCAAGAGGTAGCAAAGATACTTTATAGACAAAGGCGCCAAGGATGGTAGAAGGACACAATAAAGAATGGTCAAGTTTGTTAACCACTAGTTCCTCAAACCTACATGAATGAGAACTTCTGCAGATATTTTGGAAATACTGACACCTGGCTTCCATGCTAAGACCACTGTCTAATTAACTAAACCTGCAAAGCAAAATTTTTCAAGAAAATGTTGGGGTCAGAATATGACCCCATTTTAGACAAGGAACATTATCCTTGTGGACATTATCCTTGTGTCCAGGAATTCCCCAGCCAAGTTTAACCAATCAATCAAACCATTTAAAAAACCTGACTTTATAACACTGGGAGACCCAAAGTTATAGGATACGACTGCTGCTGACAATGTAAGACAAAGGTCCATAATGGATGGGACTGTTGCTGGCCCTGTCCAACCAACATGCGTCCCCTGTAACTTCTCTTTGTCTGCCCAATTAGAATACAGATTACTCATCTCTCTAGAATTTCCCAAGTTCCCTTTTAAAAAGCACTGTGCTTTTTTGTCCAGGTCATCACCGCCATTTTCTGTTGATAATCAATCCTCGAATGTTATTTATAAGAATTGCAATTTATAAGAATAAATATTCTTTGTGTTTACATACTCTCTAAGTCTGGGGCCTTTCTTTAGTGATTCTCAAATCCTAACAAGAAGAAATGTTATGGAATATTAAAGATGTCTTGCATTCATTTATGTTTCATTTGTTTAACTCTGTGAACTGTGTTACTTTGCCTGTTTAAAACACCCAATTGGTCTAATAAAGTGCTGAAACTCCAATAACTAGGCAGGAGAAGGATAGGCAGGACTGCCAGGCAGAAAGAATAAATAGATGGAGGAAAAGATAAAGAGAGGGGACTGAGAAAAGGAAGAGGAGGCTAGGGGCCAACCATCCAGTCAAACAGCCAGACACAGAATAAGAAGAAAGGAAAAGATATACGAAAATAGAAAAGGGTAAAAGCACAGAGTCAAAAGGTAGATGGGATAACTTAAATTAAGACAAGCTGGCTAGAAATAAGCCAAGCTAAGGCTGGGCATTCATAAACGAGAATAAGTATCTGTATTTGATTGGGAACTGGGTGGTGGACCCCCAAAGAGTAAAAGAATTAACAACAACAACAACAAAAACCACTATAAAGAAGTGATTGGAATTTGCCTAAAAATGTTGAGAGGTTCTTGTATGAGTCTTCTGGTCACTGTCTGGAAGGACATTAATTAAGAGCCTACTGGGAGTGGGTTCCAAAGGAAACACGTAGAGAAGTAGACCAGCATACCGAAAGTTTATCAAAGAAGAAAGGAGCTGGATTAGCCCATAATAGATGAAGTCTTGCCATTGACTGTCACAAAGTGCTTTTGAGTTGACACATCAGGTAGCTATAAAGCTACATAAAGCTACAGTGCCCTTTAGCTTTATATCAAATGGAGGTCAAGAAGGCACTGCCTGATAGCTTCGTGTTCACCAACCTCTGGACACATACAGTTTTTAAGATTGTTTTTGACCTTTGGAGGCAAGCCTGGGAGAAAGCTGACCACCAAGGGCTGTCTGCCAGCAACAGTTTCAAAAATACACAAGTAAATTCTTTTCAGTTCTCCAGAATGTTCTGAGTGTCACTCCGCAATGAATGCCTATAGTTTGTTTTTGGCATTAGTATCTTAGCTGTTTTATCATGAGGAGTAGTAGCACAAACTTAAGCCACCGATAAGGGTTTCTCTTTTAGAGAGGAAATGTTTCTTTCAGAAGGCCATTCCCCGGGAACAAGTCTTCCCAGAAATGCATGGCATCACAAGGCAACATTTGAGATATTGAAGAAAAGAATCAGGTGCAAATAAAAACAGATAAACACTTAAATAGCATAGAAAATGCCACATTCGGAGACATGAAACACTCTAACATTTTGTAGGATTACAAATAAACTTCCTGTCTGTTTCTGTCGGAGAAGCGAAATGCAGGAGGCTGGGGAAGGAGCAGGTTTTCTATGACTTTTTTTTTTTGTCATTTCATATGTTGCTGGTGTTTCGTATCATTGTAAACATTATGGTGAGGGGTCCAGACTGACACAGGAGTAAGACATCCCTGAAGAATATCAGGAGGTGTCGGCAGTGGAAGTTACTGTTAGGACTCTTAGCTCTGGCAGCAATCGGTTCATACATGGGGGAACTGTACATGCTCTGCTGGCTGAAAGAAGGCTAACATGGAGACTCACTAGGAAAAACACTGGGAAGTGAAGACCTCCAAAACAAGAAAGAGGTGAGAAATACATGATTTAAGAAAAAAAAACTAATCTTATTTATACTAAATGAACATCTCTGTGTCTAAAGAAGATTAAATATTTATTGATGTCCTCAAAATTAAATGCAAACCCACCATTTATGGCCTTTGATTTCCTGACTGTTTGGATATACATAAAATCTTCCTAGAACAAATAAAAAGAATTTCCTTCATTTGCTAAAATAATGGTCTTTAGTTCAATTAATGTCAAAAAACTTAAAATTTGATTCCTGTCTCTTTAGCTATCCCACCACTGCATTGCATCACAGCAATAAGCAGAGAATAGAATTCTGAGAGCATGTTAGTTGAAAAGGCTTAACATATACATTATTTTTAAAAATATGAAATTTATGCCCTGGCAATTCTGAAGCATGCATGGGCAGTCTGTGGTGTAGGAGGTCCTTCTGTATTTGTGTTGCTTTCATTGGTTATTAAAGAAACTGCCTTGGCCTAGTTGATAGGGTGGAACTCAGGTAGGCGTGGAAAAGAAAACTGAATTCTGGGAAGAAGAAGGTAGTGTGGCAGATGCCATGGTTCTCCTGCCTGAGATGGACACTGGATGGACTCATGCCGGTAAGCCATGACCTCATGGTGTTACACAGATTGGTAGAAATAGGTTAGATCAGGATATGGGAGTTGGACAAGAAGAAGCTAGATATAATGGGCCAGTCAGTAATTTAATTAATGCAAGTTTTCTGTGTGATTATTTTGGGGCTAAGCTAGCCGGGCAGCCAGGACAAAGAGCAGGCCCGCTCCTCCTTCTGCAAGTCCGTATGCAGTGGTTTTGTTGAACTTGTCCATATTGGGTCTCATTGTCTAAGTTAATGAAGATGACTGACTAGGTTTCTTCCTCAAGAGGGCACCAGATCTCATTACAGATGGTTGTGAGCCACCATGTAGTTGCTGGGGATTGAACTCAGGACGTTTGGAAGAGGAGGAAGTGCTCTTAACCACCGAGCCATCATTTTTCTGGCAGGACAGATCAGTGACGACTAAGATGGTTAAGAATATATTAAAAATAACACTAGGTGTGGTGGTTCATGCCTACAATCTTAGCATTTGTGAGGCTGAGGCAGGAAGACCACAAGTTTGAAGCCAGTCTGGAGATCCTATTAAAAAGAGAGAGAGATGCAGAAAGAAAGACACAGAGAAACCAGATAAATCAGCTGAATGTCATAATAGCAATGAAAAACTTTTATTTTGAATATATTATTTTTAGAATGTCAATGACTGCTAACTGATGAAGGAGAGGCCAGACTACTGTGAGAAGTGACCTTGGGTTGTATAAAAAGATATATTAGCATCAGCCTGATTGTAAGACTGCAATCAGGGTTCTCTTATGGTTCCTGCCTCCTTACCTTGACTTCTGCCGTGGTTTGAAGGAGAAATGTCACCATAGGTTCACATGTTTGAGTGTGTGGTTCCTACTTGTAGCCTTGTTGGGAAGATTATGGAATACTTGGGAGGTGGAGCCTTGCTGGAGGAAATACATCACTGGGCTGAAGGTGGGCTTTGAAAGTCTCTAACCATGCATCACATCTGCTTCCCTCCATCTGTTTCCTTTGTGCTGTTGAGACATCATCTATACCTTTCTGCTCCTCCTGCCATGCCTGCGACTTGCCGCCATGCTTCTCCACAATTAAGGACCCTTTCTCTGTAACCAAAATTCAAAATAAACTTTCTCCCATATGTTGATTTTGGTCATGGTATTACATGCCAGTAATAGTAACTAACACATCTTTCTTCAACCTGGAGTTATAAAATAACTCCTGGAGTATAAAATAAAATAAACTCTCTCCCCCAGTTTGGTCTTGATTAGAGTGTTGTATCACAGCAACAGAAGGAAACTAGAACAGACAAAAAGAAACACATTGTTCTGCATATTTAAGCAAAACTGTAGTGAGCTAGAATGAGTACACTGGGTTGGAACGCAAAGCATTGGGAGCCAGGAGTCCTTAGTTTGTATCCCAGTAATAGTGGTTGGGAATGAAGTAAGCACATGTGAGCAGCAGATCACTGTCAACATTCACTCGCATCTTCACCACAGTCTGGTAAAGACCTCTGCATAACTATCTTAAAAATATTCTAAGATACTTTAAATGCACGGGAAATATCTTTGCACAATACATAGAAATATTAATTTTGATTTTCTAACCTTTACTGGTGATTATCACAGCAGTTGATCATTATGTACAAGCTGGCAATGTAAATTTATAACTTCCATTTACTTTTTCACAGTCAAGATGAAGTAAAACTAAAAGTATAAAATTGAAAATATCTAGGTTGCTCTGAATGATTAATTGTCTGCCAAATACTATTGGTATGTTTATAGTACTACGGAATAATGGAGTCATTCACATGAATTCAGTTCTGGTTTTAGTCAGTCTTCTTAAAAGGATTTTGATTTCTAGTATTTTAAATGTGAATTGGAGAAAAGAATCTTTTACTGCTTAAGAGATTTTTTTTGTGAATGGAAGAAATGCTTTTCATTTTTTATGTCAGCCTGGAAAGACAGGTAGTCACTGACAATAGACACTGATTGAACCTTTTCTTTCTGCCAAGCACCATGCCAACCTTGACGCCTTGAAGATAAATAAGATTTGTCGTCTTTCTTCAAGGACTTTCTGGCCCAATATGGAGATGAGTCACATGACCAGCTAAAGAGTAGTAAATGTTCTGGCAGAAGTGGTCCCAATTCTGCTGACATGAATATGGGATTTCTTTGGATATTTCTCCTTCTCACAGCAATACTTCATATGCGGCATCGTCTGACTACATGAATGAGGAAGGGTTACTTTCCTAACCATGAGCAGAAAAAGGATGTTCCAAGGTTGATTTAAAACAAGCACAACCAAGTTATGATTTCCAAGTTCATTTTATTTAAGATTTATATTTATTATTCTTATTTATCTGCCTATGTGCAGGTCTATGTGTGGGTCTGTGCATATGAATGCAGGTTCCTGAGAAGTTCAGAAAAGGACATTGGATCCCCTGGAGCTAGAGTCATAGATAAGCATGAGCTGCCATGTGGGTACTGGGCTCTGAACCCCAGTCCTCTATAAGAGCAGTGTCTGCCTTTGCTCACTGACTCAGACACATTTTAGAAACAATCAAGCTGTTAGCCAGGAACCTACGGCAGAGTAGCAAGGAATGAGGACCACTGCCGCTCATGAAAGGTTCATATCATGTCCTTTGTTGCAGAGAGCTGAGAAAGAATTTAGAATGAGGTAAAGATAGAAGATTAATTTCCTTCACTCTTCATACTTAACTCTTAGGCATCTCTAATGCTCAGCTAAAATCTTGAGAAGCTGAAGGCACTGAGAAAATTATGCTGTTGAAGCCATGTTCCAATGTCTCTCATGCTGATCGTTTCTGTGCTGTAGGTGAAATGTTGCCTACAGATCAGTCAGGCATGCCCTACCTTCACATGTGCCTACAGATCAGTCAGGCATGCCCTACCTTCACATGTGCCTACAGATCAGTCAGGTATGCCTTACCTTCACATGTACCTACGGATCAGTCAGGCATGCCCTACCTTCACATGTGCCTACAGATCAGTCAGGTATGCCTTACCTTCACATGTGCCTACAGATCAGTCAGGTATGCCCTCCCTTCACATGTGTCAACACCTGAGTAGCCTAGAGAGAGTGAGTGGCAATGAGTTGAGATGCTAGCTGGTAGAGGGAGTCCACTGGAGGAGGAAGGTGAGATGACGTTATCAAGGACTATTGGATTGTGGGGTAATTCCTTGGGTGAAAAGAGAGATTCAGGAGCTTCTCGGATATAATTTGAATAAATGAATCCATGAGTAAAGTAGAACTAATAGAACTATCATTAGGATAAATAGAAAATCATTCCAAAATGAGAGCTAGCCATGGTTGATGAGATCAGTTAGCCCTGGATTTATCCCATTTTCTGGGTTTTCAGATTGGAAATTCAGGGAACGGTTGCTATGAAGTTAAGTAATAGAGCCAACATATGTACATGTGTTTCAAGGTAACATAAGGTCAAGGGTCTAGATCGAAAACCCAGCACAGTCATACTGAATGGATGGCTATTGTGGAACAAATTCTGATGTCACTGAAACTTTCCATTCCTCAGAGCCCCTCAGGCAGGAAGGTAAACATTTCAAAACAACTTCAGGAAGTCCCCGAAACTGACCAGATTCTCTAGTCCTCTTCTTCCCCAAAGTAAACAAGCCAAGATGAGGAGGAGTTAAGCTACACAGAGGACTCTGAGATCAGACCAGCTACCTGCGAGAAGGAGAAACTAGCCAAGTTGCTTGGAAGAGATTTCGACAAACCTGTCACAGAACCTGTCACTGAAAAGGGACACTCTCCAAGCTGTTGAGCTGATTATAGGCTAGGCAGAGTGCTTTAGGTTCCCAACTTTTGTGAGCTATTATCCATGCTGGGGTAGACTTTGCGGATGCGGCTGTCTCTGAGTCATTTCTGCTCCTTTAGGGAACCCCTCACCTGCACTCTTGTGAGTAACTGCAATAAAACTCATTGCTTCACCAAGTTGGACTTTGGTGGTATCCCTATTTTGGTCTTAGTGGGCTTCTTATCTGGGTAAGTAAATATTTGTGGTCTATCTCCCCAGGAAAATATTTGTCACACAACAGTCTCTTCCTGCTGAGAGAGAAGGCTGCAGAGACAGACAGAGCACACAAAAGAAAACTAGAAAAATGTTAGAATCTTTATGACTAGTTAGAGAACCACAAAATCCTACACAGTGTATCAATATTGTAATCAGCCTATGTGTGGATATTGGGGGACAGCAATCAAGTTGACAGTGAGGAGGTCCCAGGACTAGAAGGAGGTCCACAAATAAGAGCCTGCTTCCAGTTCCATTCCAGAGTCTTGCGTCAGATAACGCACATGGTTTAAATAAACTGCAGGGTGTGACTCGCCATGGAAACCACCGTTACATGACTGACCATTGTGTCCTCATTTAATAGTGTGGTTCAGCACTTAATATGATTGCGTTTCATTTAATGTGTTAGATTTGTAGCATATTTTTTTAAGGAAGACACAAGCTTAAAAAAATATCTGCTCTTTGGGGCAGGAAAGGAACATGGTGCTAAAATCAGAAAGGTCCCTGAAAGAAAACTCTAGCAGTATCAAAGGGACAATAGGCCACTCTGATTCCTGTAGAAAAAGAAATCTCTTCTTTCTAGTTGCAGTAATGGAACAGACCTTCACTGGCTTGAAAGGAAACCCGCACATCAAAGCACAAATGGCACTCAGCCTGCTCTCAGAATCATGTCAGGAGGCAATGTGGAGTTAACTGAAAACCTACTGGCTTGGCTGATAGACATCTGTGCAGACAGCAGCACAAACCAGACCCAAATGGAAGTAGATAGAAGGGATGGGAAACACGTATAACAAGAGAATCTCTCTCACTCTCTCTCTCACTCTGTGTGTGTGTGTGTGCGCGCGCGTACCCAGCACTGTTGATCCACTCTTCTCTGTTGTACACTGTTTAATCCATTTACTCAATGGCAGGTCAGCTTTTCACAGTTGTATGCTAATTATAGTGTTTATTCAATTGTATCGTCTCTTTTTATACTTCACAGTATCTCAAGGAGACTGTTCTGTGGATCCCCAAAATGTTAAGGATATCATGCAAATTATGTCCACTTGCTATTACACCATTACAGCAAACTCAGAAAGTCACTTCTCACTGGGTTTGGAAAGCCTCGTGCTACCAGGTGGGTGTGACTGAAACCCTGACCCTAGTTTGCACCAAGGGAGGCAGTAGCAACTTTAAGATTTGGGGCCTAGTGAGAAGTCTTCAGGTCACTGGGGTTGTGCCTTTGCAGGGGATAATGGTGCCCAAGCACCTTTTAAAGAGGCTTCTTCACTTTCTGACTATGAGATGTATGGTTTTCTCCTGCATGCAGCATGCCACAGTGTGCTATCACAGGCCCAAATCAAAGGGGAGATGGATGGTGAACTGAAGACACGAAAACGGAGAGCCAGCCGACACCTTTTCTTTTTGCAAGTTGTCTTTCATATTTGTTACAACAATAGGAAGGAAGCTGGACTGACTTTAGTTTGTTGGATAGCCAATAGTTTCCAATCTTCCAGAAAATTTACCTTGAACTGTCCTGTCTGCCATCCAACATCAAGTACATCTAGCTTGTTTTTCCCGAAGTATTTATTGACTCATACGTTACTGTAAAAACTTTGTGACTTCCAGTGTGAAATGGATGGAGTGGGAAGCTATTAATTTATTTGTTTATTTATTGTGTTGTTTTGGAGCTCTCACCGTGGTTCCTGGGCTCCAGTGACTCTCTCTGATGAGTAGCCACCTTCACAAGCATGAAACACGGAGGTCATCATGATACAGGATGTTTAGCATCTGAAAGTAAACAACACTGTGTTAAGCCGTGTGTCACTTAACTTTTTCTCACTGTAGTACCAGTGAGAACCAGACAACTGAAGGCGAGGCTTAATTTTGGCTCATGGCTTAATGGTACAGTCTGCTATGGTGGAGAAGGTATGACGGAGTTCGTGGTGGCAGGAGCATAGGACTGGGATGTCTTCCGTCTCTATGACTAGATAAAAAAGGTGCTGGGGGATTGGTGGAGTGGATGCATCTGAATGCAGACTGGAAACAGGACCCTCATATCTGAGACCCACCTTTCAAAGTTCCTCTAGCAAAATCCCACCTGCTGAAGGTTCCACAACCTCCCATAACAACTACCTTATTGCAATGAAAATCATGATGCGGACAAGCCGCCAGGGCTCAGGAATCACATACATTCTGATTTATTTCAGAAACAATCCGGCACATAGCTGTTCATTTTATAACAGAAAGGGTGAGATTAGCATGAATCTACCTGTATTAAAGTCATAATGAGTGGACTTCCTAAGTTCTCTCTCCTCCTTATTTTATTTGACTCGTGTATTTATTTTCAAGACAGGGTGTTACTATGTAGCCAATTGTTAGGGAACTCATTATGTAATTCATCCTACCTACAAACTCATAATCCTCTTGTCTCCGTTTCTTCAGCACTGAAATTATAGGAATATTCCAACATACCATTCTGAATTTTCTTGTAAATCAAGAAATTCTTTTGATTTAGAAAATACTATTTATATTTTTACACTTATAATTTTTCTAGACAGGATATCTCTGTGTAGTCCTACCTGTTATGGAACTCACTCTGTAGACCAAGCTGATTTTAAATTCACAGAGATCCACCTGCCTCTGTCTTCCAAGTGCAAGGATTAAAGGCACCATCACCTGATATATTTATAATTTTTATGTAAAATATCTTAGAAAATGTTTATAAATATGTATTTTATAAAGTTAAATATGTTTCTCAGGTAACTTAGTTTATATATATATAAGTTAGTTTATATATAAGTTATATATATATATATATATAACTTAGTTTATATAACATAATGTGATTATCAGAAAACTTTGTCCATGTTTGCTGGTATGCACTAATAAGTGCAGATGGAGTTTAGAATTCTAGCTTCCTGTTTATCTCAGACTCTTGGATCACACAGAACTTTCCCATGACCTTCCATGCATCAGTATCCCGAGTTCAGCAATGCATCTGTCATTTTTACCTTTTGACCTAATGAGTGTGAACCACATTACATCAGAGAAAAGTGCCAAGGTCAGCAATTAATATTCTAGAATTATAATGACATATGAATCTATGCACTTATATTTTCAGTAAGATTGCAGTAGAGTATTATTTATTTCTAAAATATGAAAAGAAGCAAATGTATTGAGAGGTCCTTTGCCAGGTTTGATTTCAAATGAGCAAAACTTGCTAGAGTAAAAAGAAGGGTTTCACAGACCTGCTTTCATACCAGAGCCCATTCTAATTTTCCCTAGATGTTTTTAATGATTCTTGATTGGTCACCGACAGATACTGACAATAGGTTCCTGAAGGAATCAACGTTGTCTGTCTTTCACTTGTGAATCTCGTGGCAAGCTGAAGCTTCATCGGAGTAGTTTGAGGGTAAATTTAGCCACCTGCGATTGCTCCTTCAGGGTGTTCTTTCACCGTGTGCACATTTTACATGGCAGAGCTCTTGGCAAGCATGTGGAAGACCCCAGTCCCTGTGCTTTCCACTGGGGTGACTCATATTACATCTTTTAAAATAAGAACAGCTCTATGTTATTTGCTCAGATTCAGCCATCAAACAAGAAGAGTCAGGGATAATTCTAGTTTGTCTCTGAAAACCAGTTATTGTAGACACAGACTTGAGATTCCCCCTTCTCAGTTCTCAATGAGACAGATGTAAATATAGAATTATTAACCAGCCATGTATGATTGAACACAGAGACTGTTCTGATACTAGGCCAGCTCATTTGTAATACAGAAACACAGAAACAAGAGCAGATAGCGAGAAAGTAGAAGCAAGCAGTGCAGAGGCCCCTTCCTCAAAATTGTCAAGTGTCAACTCTGTTACTTCATGCTTGTGCGCTAAATTTGACACACAAAATAATTCTGGTAAGATTTAATTTTACTCAATACAGAAGCAGTTTGAAGAACTAGAGTTGAGAATCGGGTACTCTCAAAGAGAAAGGTTAATTTCTTCATATCCCTAGATTCCAGCTTACGGATTTCTTACAGAAGCTGTGACGGACTTGGGCTCTCTGGGACCCACAGACCTCTGCATTGTGTTCAATTGTGATCGTCTTTGATTAGGGCAGTTAACTATACTTATCTGTGGGCATAAGGATAAGCTTTCAAATGCAGTACGATGTTGTGCTGGCTTGGCAGAGTGTCTCTAGTATCTTCTTTTTTCCAAGATGTCTGACCTCACCAGCCACATCAACATCACAACTCCTGCAGCTATGGCTCAGGAAGCATTGGCAGAAGAGGGGAGGAAAGACTGTAAGAGGGAGAACACCGGAGAGTCTGCTGTGAACGTCTCTCCTAGAAATGACTACATCATCAAGACTGGAAGAATGACGATATCAATGGACCAGTTAACATGGAAGGGGAAAACTTGGGTTCTCACTCCTAGGCAAAGAACTACAGCAATTACAGAGTGTTAGAAAGAGAGGCAGCTCTCCCAGAGCTGAAACCCTTCTTAGCTGCCTAGTACAGATCGGCCAGTCTCGAAACCATTCACAAACAGCAAAAAATGGATTCAGCAAGTGTGTGTGTGTGTGTGTGTGTGTGTGTGTGTGTGTGTGTGTGTGTGTGTACATACATATGTTTGCAGCAAATATAGTCATAGAAAAGAAGGAGGCTATCAACTTGAGAGTGGGAGGCATGGGAGTGTTTCAAGGAAGGGTAGCTGGAAGGCCTGGAGGAATGAAATGGAGAGAGAGTGGTGCAATTCTCTTTCAATAAAAGCGTGTGTGTATGTTACAGTACCTCTAATTGGTTACCTCTAATTTAGGTACCTGTGTCTGTGAACAAAGGGAGGATGCTGGCTTCACAAGCTATCATGTGGGCCCCAGGATTGAACTCACATCATTAGGTTTGGTGACAAGTGTCCTCACCTACTAAACCATCTCAAGTACCTAAAAGCATTTTAAAACAGAAACAAAACAAAAAGTTTCTTACCAAAGGAAAATAAATTTCATCAAAATATCCTAGTTATGTTTATAATATTAATTATCATAAAAAGGTCATAGTAATTTTTCCACAACCTGCTTTCTCTTAGATAGTAAGGCCAAGTAGTGTCTATGTCACTTGATGAGAAAAAGCCAGACATCATGTTAACAAATTTGCCCAAACAAAGGCACATTCTGCTCTTTACAGGGCAGGTGGCATTAATTTCTTAGGATAAAGAGATTAAAATGAAATATGAATTTGATTCTGGTTCATTTGAAGAAGACAAAATAGTGTCTAGCCTGAGACAAAGGCACCATATGGAGACAAACACAGGCAGGAAGAGGGGATTCGGACTAGGCATCTCGCCAAATATATGATTTTAATCTGCTTACCAGTTGCTAGCTCTAAAGGTCTTTCCTTTACCTCTGAGTTTGCAGACTACAGTAAGAATATGAATATGTATGAGTGAGGATAAATGATTTAGCTAAGATTTATTCTGTTAGCTAAGAGAGGCTAGAGGCAATTTCATATTTGCATTTTTATCATTACCTCCTTAAATAAGATTACATAAATTCTTACTTATCTACTTGTTTTCCAAAACTTTTCTGCATAGAATTCTGAAGCAAAAAATTATATTCAAAACTGCAAAAACTAACTATTTTCATGAGATATTACTTTCTGGCACCTACAGGATTTGGTAGATCTTTTTTCATTTTTCTTTCTATAAAAAATTTTCAAAGAGTAATGGCCATGCGAGGAGTATTTTGGGTTTTTATATAAAGATCAGAGACTGATTATTAATGTCTCTATTAAAGTAACTCCTTGAGATGTAGTGAGTGAACACAACTGAGTCAAATGCTATGTTGCTAAAAGTTGCAAATCTTTTTTTTCTTAATCATAAACTGATGGCCTTTTAGCTCAGGCTTCTTATTAACCTTTATTACTTATATTAACCCATAATACTTGTCTGTGTTAGCCATGTGGCTTGTTACATTCAGAACAGCCTCAAAACTGCTGATTGAGATGATCAAGCCTCACAGAATATTCCAGTCAGGACTTGATCATAATTATAAATTTTCTTTAGGTCCCCATATGATTATCAACACCCCAAATCAGAAGGAAGTGGCCTGGAAAACGATGCCCACATTTCCAAAAAATGGACTATGGATCTTTTCCTCTGTTTAGAATGTTGGTTGCAAGTTGTTATGGATAATGGTCAGGAAAAAAGCTAAACAAAGGATATTAGATTCAGAGTTCTTGTTTTAAAAAAGGGGCGGAGGAAGTGCTGTGGGACAATGGTCTTTTATCCTGTCACTTGTATTGCTTTTAATAAAACACTGATTGGCCAGTAGCCATGCAGGAAGTATAGGCGGGCAACCAGGCAGGAAGTATAGTTGGAGCAACGAGAATTCTGGGAAGAGGGAAGTTTCAGTCTGCAATTGTGACCCAGCTGCAGAAAAAAGCAAGATGTGACTACCTTACCAAACTTAATCTTTTGTTATGCTGCAGAATATTATTTCATTGTTCTTAGTGTGGGCAGAAGATTACTTGCTGGTTCACATTGGCCATAATACTCAGGAATGCCCCCTACCTCACCTCCCTGATAGCAGCCCAGAATTCAATGTCTAGCTAAAATGTCATTAAAATTGGAAGTTTGTGTATAAGATTATTATAAATGGCAATATCCTTCATCACCAGACCTCAACTACAGAATTTAAGCCCTTCAAGGCACATGAGACCCCTCTATTTTACTAAACTTTCTGTACAGCCAGGGACATAGGGTCTCACTCACTAAGGTACAGCTCTCTACCTCTCAGGTCACTTATCTCGGATTCACTAGCACTCCAACTCACAAGACCATTTTCCTAGACAGAAAACAATTCAATCACTCCACTACTAGGGAGGAAATTCTCTCCTTCCTGGGGATGGCCAGCTTCTTATGCTCTTGGATACCTTCTTTCTCTCTTCTCACACTCCCCTATATGAGGCAGTTCTTTGCCCTTCACATGAACCCTCTCTTGCACCCATTATCAAGCCATTCTACCAGCTTCAACAGGCCCTTCTCCAGGCCCCAGTCCTATACCTTCTGGACTTAACTTCCCCCTTCTCTTTCCAGGTTATAGCAAAAGAGGAATATGCCCCCAGGGTCCTAGGTCACCAACTGGAGCTTTCCTTTGTTCCTAATTATCAAAAAAAAAAAAAATAGAGTATACTGTCCAAAGATGGGCACCTTGCCTATTTGCTCTGACTGCAGCTGAATTCTTATACATGAATAGAAAAGGTTACCCTTCGGGACACAAATTGTCGCTTTCTCTTTTCTTTTCAGCGCCTGTCCCATCTTCTAATACACAAGGGTCCTCCAAACTCTACCCGTTCCAGAGCTCTTTCTCTTCAAGTAGGATTGGTAGAGGATGCTACACTTACCTTTCAGCCATGCCCACGTCTCAACATTTCAAATTGACTCAAGCTGCTGGTCTGACTCTCCTAAGGTATGTGTGGATCATTTGCTTCTGCTGGGTTTAGCAGCTCACCAAATTTGGTGCTAGAGTCCACCCTGAGGGTGGGAAAGCAGGAGAGTTGTCCTGCTCCTTGCTCATTGGCACAAGAGGTAAAATAGTCAGTTCAGTCCTGAAGAGTGCACCCTGGTGGTAAAGACAGTGGAGACCTGCCTGGCGAACCAATCCTACAGCTGCCCAGGACCAGATCTAGGGTTATGACTTGGCCCACCCCAACATCCATTCCATCTATGATCTTCTGCAGCAGGTGAAGGGACCTGACTTGCAAACTCAATAATGCAGGATCTCCAGAACACAGGGTAGCAACAGGATATACAGGAAGAGTTCCAATGAGAGCCCAGCATGGATAGTGTAGTATAACCCAGTGACTTTAAACCAGACCAGTGATTCTTTGCAATGAACAATTGAAAGTAAAGATATATGGACAAAGGAGTTTACGGCATGACTCAGTGTGTCACACTGCAACTTCCATGACAAGAATTTAATTTTTTTCCCTTTTTAAAATTCTTTTCCTTCTATCTCTTAAATTTTGTTTTAGTTGTGGGTATCTGCAGGGGCAGTGGGCAGATGTGAAGAGATGGAGAAATGAATGGGATCCAGATACATGATGTAAAATACACAGAATAAATAAAAAGAAAAAATATGTTACAATTAAATCCACTTCTTTGTATGATAATTAAAATAAAGAATAAAATAAATCCAAAAGGAGAGAAGAGATAAGAGTCGGTGTTTCTTCACAGCAATGAGAACCCTAACTAAGACACTACACACTAAAAATTATTTGATTGATTTGAAAGGAATACAAGAGAAAGTTGAGTTAAAATTAAAATAGATGAAGAATAGACAGATGTCACAGTTGTGGACAACGAAACTTTGTTAACTTTAAGGATAACACAGAAAGACCTAACTTTTGTCATGTCGTTGACACACTTTAAAGGCAAAGACAAGTCAGAAACGTCTGATGCCTCCCTCCTAGGCTTGCCAACATGGGAGTTAGCCCTAACCATCACAGTATCCATAATGGTGCCAAATGTGTGTGTGTGTATGTGTGTGTGTGTATGTGCGCGCACACGCGCGCACACGCGCGCACACGCACATGTGCATAGAGGTATGGTAAGAGACCCATAAGCAGGGCTGAGAGAAGACTCTGCAGTTAAGAGCGCTGGCTACTTTGGCCACTCTTCCAAAGGACCTCAGTTCAATTCCCAAGACCCACATGGCAGTTCACAACTGTCTTTAACTCCAGTTCCAGACATACATGCAGGAAAATCCTCAATGTTCATTAAGAAAAAACCCAAAGGATTATGAGCAAT
Organism: Myodes glareolus; assembly: GCF_982192425.1. Taxonomy (NCBI): domain Eukaryota; kingdom Metazoa; phylum Chordata; class Mammalia; order Rodentia; family Cricetidae; genus Myodes; species Myodes glareolus. The sequence continues at coordinate 70,446,558 of NC_142038.1, forward strand.
TGTGATAAAAAGATAAATTAAAAGTCTGAGTCAGTCCTTTACGCTGTCTTCTAAAATCATACAATCTTTCTGCAAGCCCCAAAATATGTAAAATTCAAAGACATCCCACAAATTGAATAAAATGGAATTTTTACCTCCTCTCTAGTTCAGCCATCTCTAACATGTAAGAAAATACTCTACACTATAGAGTCTTTTCATTGCTGGACAGGTATAATATGCCATGTTCCCTTTGGTCACTGAGATATCTAATATGCATCAAGGGAAGCCTTGAAGATACAAAATCAAATAACACCGACTGCTTCCTAGGGAAAGCCGTGCCAGAATGAGTCAGGACAGAAGACTGACCATGAAGAGGATACTACAGAGCAAATAGGTGCACTAGATTACTTTCTGGGAGTCATCAAAGGTCAATCCACTGAAGCATCAAAAACTATAGAACCTAAAGTTATTGAATGGAAGCTTGCATGCAGGTGAATAGGAACTGAGGTCTTGTGTAACAGGAAGGAACCAGACCAGAGAACATTAGGAAGCAGGCATCTCTAACAGAGGAACCGCTGTCTCACATAGGAACTGCAGTCCCAGAACCTGGTGGGCTGTTGGGCTGTCCAAAGCCGACACGACGTTTGCCCTTGATTAGCAACGCCATAGAGTTCTTGTTCTGGGAAATGTTGCACAGTGGTCTCTGCAAGGTCCAAGGAGGCAACCCCTTCACCCCAGCAAACTACTGCCTGCCCTTCCTCTCCTGTTTTTTTTTTTTTTTTTTTTTTTTTTTTTTTTTTTTTCTGTAGCTAATCTCTAAGGCAGTTCTCAATCTATGGGGCATGACCCCTTTGGGACCAGTCACAAGGCCCTCTCAAAGGGGTCTATTATCAGACATTTTGAATATCAGATCTCTACATGATTCACAACAAAAGAAAAATTACAGACATAAAATAGAATTAAAAATAATTTTATGGTTGGGGGTCACCACAACATGAGGAACTGTATTAAAGGGTCGCAGCATTAGGAAGGCTGAGAACCACCTTAGAATCTAAGGAGCTATATCCTATTTTATTGACTATTTTCTTTATTACCAAAAGAAAGCACCAAAGATGGCAGTGAAGGCCCATTCATCTGTTTTAGCCCCTCAAGTAAGGGATGTGGCACATAGTAGGCATTCAGTATTCAAAACCAGTGGCTTTTTGTTACATGTAAAATGTGTAAGGGATACATACACTAACCACATCCCTCTGATCACTAGCAGGACCATTTCCCAATTTGCCGACTTGTTCCCTCTCAAGAATTTGTGGAAACTCTAAATGGCATTGTTCTCAGTGCTCTCAGCACTGTGAGTGTTACAACCCATCTTTGTCCACCCAAGAGCACTCCCTTTTCCATTCACAGAACAAGTTCACTGAAGCATATGCCACGTTGCCTTCAGGCATGAGCGTCTTGGAAGCAGAAATTAATTGTGAGAATGTTCTGCTCAATTGATAGCGTGCTGTGGCTGCTCAATACTTATTTAAAATATCAACAAAACTTGCTTCTTTGCTTTGACATTTGAACCAGTTATATAATGTCAGACATGTATTTGGATTCCCATACATCTACATGCCAAAGTTGAAAAATAAAGGACCTATTTTTCTCTGAGAATTGTTTCGTGCCTGTATCAAAATACCAAGTTGCCATGGTGACAGCTACTCTTGTAAATAGGGCAACTCTACCCCCCTATAGAAGCAAAAGCAACACAAAAGGGAGGCAAAATAGGCTAGGCAGTAGGGAACAAAAGAGCCTGGGGAAAAATCCCCACCATGAAAGAGATAAGCCTGTTCCAGATTGAAAAGGAAGTTGTGGAAGGTGGCTGCATTCTCCCCCAGACTCAGAGCAAGCAGGAAGTAGGAAGCCTTGAAGGATGAACAGTGAGCAGCTATGCAAGGGCATCACAGAGAGATTGTGTTTTCTGAGCATAGGAAAATGCAGCATTCATTCCAAATGGCCGTTGAGTTCCCCCAGGGCCTGTTTTGAGAAAAGCATCCAGCGGGATGCTTTATGCGCACACGTTCATTCTGCCTTTACCACACTCTGTCCTTTCACACTTCTGTGAAACTGATCATTGGCCTGTTATGGAGTGAGGCTGTCACTCCAATTTTGTGCCCTAACTTTGCTGTAATAGCTAAGGGGACACGGAGAAGGAATTTGTGCAGCTAGAGGAGATAAACTGACCATATCTGTGTTCTTGAAGTCGGGGGCGGGGGTGGGGGAGGGCAGAAGAGAATCTGAACATTAGAAGCAGCACAGCCAGTTGGAGCTATCTCACCTCAGGAGACACCTGAGGTGTCAAACACCTCAGTCCTGTCAATCTAAACTGCAGAGGGAAGGGTGAGGGTGGAGCATGCCTTGGGGGAAGGGTGACTGCTGTCAGGCAAGGAGGGTGACTCTGCACAGCGGCTCCCTGTGGCAGAGCTGACTGCTCAGAAAGTTGTCAGAGAGGGAGTGTGTCAGACTTTCCCTAAGTCCTACAGGACAACAAAGGCAGCAGGGGGCAAAAGTGTTGTGGCCAGAACTCTGTTAAGCAGATTCCCCACCCTCTTCATTCACTGGACTGCGCTGGTATAACTGTCTTCAGAAATCAAATTCGTTATGACTGCAGTGAGATTTTCCTCTCAGGATTATTTTTCTGAATGTGTGGCTAGCTGCAAGAACAATTCCAGAAGAGAAACTTCGATGTTTTTTCCATCAAGGGTCTATTTTGGTGGGAAGGCAGGTTCCACTGGTGGCTGCTATGATGTGGCCCGCATCCATTCACAGGCTGGAGCTGGGAAATTTAACAGAGGTCAGCTGCTTTACAGGAACGCCGTTTGTAACAAACTCCGTGAAACTGTGACGTGAGCAATGAAGGCAGAATCAAGGAAGCTGGTGGCTAATTGTCTCTTTCCCGTGGATGAAATTTTTATCATTGTTTTGAAGTTTGTTTCTTAAAATTATGTCCCTTAAAGGAAAAAAAAACTTACAAAAAAAGATTCAGATGCATGCTCCTGTAGGATTAAATTTATTTTTCCACATCAGTTGGGAAATAACTACTCTGAACTTTCTACAGTGATGATAGTGTCAACTATCATCAGATCCAGGAAATGACAAATAGTCCCTCTCTAGGGAATCTCAGAGCCCACATGGGCATTCTGTGGTCTGATGTACACACAGAGTTCTGAGCAAACTGAAACCATGTGCATCACATTTAAAAAAATATTAACTTCTTGAGGGTGAAACATTGTCTATGATAGTTTTAGACATTTGGAAAGGAGTTTTATATTTTAGCATCAATAATAATAATAATAATAATTGCAAATTAATGACTAATGTAAGCAATAGCAAAGGTGGGTATGCTTTCTAATTTATTACTATTCATCTGATTTAAAAATCTTGTTTTTGTCTTTTCTGACATTCTTTTATATTTGACACCAAAATACTTTGACAGGTAATAAAACCTACCTCTGACAAATTTAACTCAATCAATATTTACATGATTTAATTTTCTCTTGATTGTATAACTTGAGAGGAATGCAGGATTTTCCACCTTTGTTTCCCCTCCTGGTATGTGCCAATAAGAACTCTCTTCCGTTTGCTCTCCTTCATGTTGTATCCACAGGCAAATGCTCCTCTACTCCCCTCTCTCCACAGATTCCTCAACCAGAGATAGGCTAAGCTATTGCCCAGATTGTTTTGTCTCAAAGAAAAGTCTGTTCATAGAGGGGACTTCCACACTGAGCAAGCCAGCCAGCACTTGGCGTGGTTCCAAAGCCTTTGCATGATTTCATTCATTGGTAGGTGCCCAAACTTTTACAAAGATATTTGCTCCTCATGGAGACAGTTTCCATTTTGGCTCGAATCTCACTCGCTGAGATTGACTAATATACTGCAGGATTCAAGCATCTTCTTATAGTGAGGTTCAAAGCAATCACTTTACAATAAATGTTCATGTTTTCACTCTCATTTCAAAAACATCACAGTTACCTTTACACGACCCCTGTGTCCTCCCAAGTCCATTTCTCCTGCTGTCAACCTCAAATGGCTCTTCTAGAAGACACTTCTACTTATGATTCTTTTAGGATTTTTTTAACAGTGTAACTGAAAATGCTGTGACTTGAAATATATCTTTTCATCAAACATTTTTATTAATAAATGATTTTAGACTTACTAGAATGCTATAGAATGACTTCAGAATGACTCTGTACAGAATGTTCTTAACCCAACTTCTGCAAAATTCAGCAATGTATGTAATTCAATTATCAAAGTCAGGAGGCTAACACTGGAAACGTTCCAGTAGCTGAAGTATAAGACGTTTCAGATTTTACCATTTATTTCTTCTAATACATTGTGGTTTTTTTTTTTCCTATTTGAAGTTCCAATGAAGAGATATGAATGTATCATAAGCATTCATTTTGTATCCCCATCGATTCTACACACTGTGATGGTTCCTTGGGATTATTTGTTTAACTTTTTGGACAATACTCAGGAGTTCTTTTCACCTCTGAGCATTGTGCCTCAGTATTTATTGCACTGTGAGTATTACAATGCGATATTTATCTTATTCTTCCATGTTGCCTTTACAACTTTAATGGGGATGGCTTTTGTGTTCTTCAATGTGTTCCTAGGGCATTCTTAGCATTTATTTACACTCTGGCACCAAAAGCTACTACCAATTGTTTATTACTTGTTTCTACCAATTCCTGGAAAGAACTAGATTTTTTTTCAAGAAGCTATGGTCCCATGTTATTTAAGAATGACATTTAGAAGCTTAAATCTACATATTGGTTTTTTTTTCAATGCTTTGACTGATGTTCCTTCTGGCTATTCCACAGAAAAGTTAGGAAAAACATATGCTCATATGTGTGTGTACATGCACATATGTATACTTCATATCAATACATCTGATTCAATTTAACATCACAGGATTCATTTTGGTTGGTCCCCAACTGTATTCATAGTTCAGTGCTCTAATAAATGAATACCCTGGCTCTTGTATATTTGAAGCATGTTTGATTATTTGTTCAGCTATTATCTGAATATAATTTCCAGATTGCTAATCTCCATCTCCATGAGAAAATATTAACACATAAGAAATATTTGTGTACTATCCTGTTCGGTGTTAAATTAAACCACACAGTATATATACTCTGTAGTTTTCTTGAAGTAGGTTTTCTTCTTCCTTTCCCACTTCAGTGTGAGGATAAGCATGTGTGTGTGTGTGTATGTGTGTGTGTGTGTGTGTATGTGTGTTTGAAGTTTTTCACATGCCATTCAAGTATCCCGCATCATCTTGTATGATTTCCATTGTTTGTTATTGCAGCACAAGACACATTCATGGAACTTAAGGTGAAGTGATTCACGTTCCCTACATCGTGCATGAATTTCATGGTTTATCACTGGAGCACAAGAAACAGGCATGATTTTAAAATTTTAAAAGCTACACAAAGCAGGATTTGCAGAACCACATTCTTGAGCTTGCAGGATGACTCTATGGGGAAAGGTGCTATCCACCAAACTCAAGGACCTGAGTTCAATCCCCAGTACTTTCATGGAACAAAAACCTCTCAACAGTTGTCCCGTAACCTCACACATGTGCATTACCACACATGTTCTCCCACATAGATGGGAGCACACAAACACATTCACACAAATAAAAATAATTGTGATTTTCATAAGAAAACAATGTTCTTTTCCTTCTTTGTTTATTTCAGAGTCCTGGCTACTCCTTCTTTTAAAAAAGAACAACTTTCCTATTCATTTCCTGCAAGCGATTTTTTTTTACAAGAACGAGAAAGCACATACGCTTTCTCATATTGTCTTCTCTTAAATACTAGTGACAGCACGATATAGGAACTCTTTAATACTTGAATATTCTTCTCAGAGAAACATTCTGGAAGCCACTCCCTATCAACTGGTGACTGTTCTTCTCTATTATTAACGATGTATCATTCTTTTAAGTGGATGTGGTATGTTCAAGTATACTCACAAATGTGTACAATTAGGTCATTTCAAACAATGCAGTTTATAACCTTGTGCGTATGTGTTTTGTGGCTGGAAACTTCAGTGCAGCTTTCAATATCTTTGCTGAGTCAAAAACAGGTAGATATGTAACTTGCCAAATACTCTAGAAGGCCTGTGGCAGTATGTGTTCTCACCAGTAGTGTGTGAGAGTGCTCGCTACCCACAGCTGGTAAGCAGAATGCTTTTTGATACTTATAGGTTTAGTTAGTTTGGTAAGTAAAATACTCGAGTTGCTTTAATTCATGAATCTCATTATAATTGTATTTAATTTTTTCCCCTTTAGCTTCAGGAGCTTTTAATATTGTTCCATGTGTGAATCATTTTGGTCTTTTGCAGGGTTCTATTAGAACTTTGCTTCCTTGTCCCTCAACTTTAAGATTTTTTCCATTATTAGCATTCAGCCTTTTGTTTATAGGATGCACTGAGACTACTTCACTCCATCCGTCCCGTTGAGTGAGTGTGAGGCTCTGCATGCTGGCACCAGCACCGACCTAGGGACAACACAGAGTGTTGTCTGCCTCTGATTGTCAACTGGGTTTTCCTGCCTTAACTCCTATTTTGTGCTATAAAATATTAGTTTGTATGTGCACACACTTAGTAGCTTTTTCTTTTACTGCATCTGGATTTTGGATCGTTATACAGCTACAATAAATTATAAATGAATTAACCCATGATTTACATGATTTTTTTGATGTGGAGTTTCCTGAATTATTGCAGTTTATTTGGTGACAGTGTGAAATGTAGATGAGGTTTTGTGTTTTGAAGCATGTCTTTGTGTAGATATGTAAGAATGAGACTATGAACATGTTCTTGCCATGGCACATATGTGGAGGTGTGAGAGCAATCTGAGGTATCAGTGCATTCCTTACACCTTGTCTGAGATGAGGACTCTTCTTGTTTGTTGCGTATGCTAGGCTAGTTGGATCGAGAGCTTCCCATGGTTGCTGATTCTGCCTCCCACCTTACCATAGGAGCCCTGGGTGACAGATGTGAGCTACAACCTGCAGCTTTTCTGTGGGTTCGGGTATTTGAATTTAGGCTCTCATGCGTGTTCAGCAAGCACTCTCCTCACCAAGCCCTACCTTTGTATTTTGCCGTGACTAAGGGCTTATCTCAGTACTCTTTATTATGAAGCCAATCTCCATCTTAGCGATTTGAAATGTTGTTCTAATCAAATGTTCAGTATACCGATATACCTTGAATGTACTTGAGTCTTTCTAGTCTTTCTATGGTTTTGTGTTTTGTTTGACGGGTCTGTCTACCTTGGCATGCAAGAAGACTGTACTACTTTATTGATAGCGCCTTTTGAAATGTGTTTTCAGTGCCTAGTAGAGATGATGAGTCACCGGTCTTTTTGTTACTGACTTGTGGCTATCCCTGCTGATTTAATTGTCTATGTGATCTTAGGATGGTGCTGCCTTTAATTATTTGTTTTATTTTGCATGGATGGAGCTGAGTTATGTATTATCATATTATAATATGTATTATTTATCACATTTTCCACTGTTGATGGACATTTCGACTCCTGCTGTTTTTGTTATTTTTTGTTTTTGTATTTAAAATAATTTCTCCCATTTCTTCAAACCTTCTTGATTGCATCTTTTATTGCACAAATACTGTAGAGTATTTATGTACAAGTGGACCTGTAGGACCATTGAGATAAACAAGTTAAATTTCATTAGACTTTGCCAATTTCCTTTCCAAAGAAACCACTGTAGCCAATAGCTCAATTTTTAAGTGCTTCTCATTGTTTAGTGAGACAGAATTTTCTAACCATTATATTTACTATAATTTGAAAAGTATTTACTTTGTTCATTGAGGATAGAGCTCTAAGCAACTAATAGATCCTCTCTTATCAATTATTGAGTTATCAGTTTGTTCATTCTTGGAAGTAACTAATAATTGATTTATGATCTATCATATGTTTAACTTTCTAAATATTTTACATGATTCTTAAAAGGGCACATGCTTTTATGTTGCTTGGTTCAGTGCTGTCTATAAAAACATATGAACAGTTGTAAGCTAAACTTCCCAAAACTTCTATACCCTTGCTAACATTTGGCCTATTTACTGCTCCTAGGAATTTAGTGCTGGGATTAAAGGCATGCACCACCACCACCTGGCACCTCCCAGGTATTAAAAAAAACTATATCAAGAATCTGGAAAAGGAGCTGTGAAGGTACCAAGAACAAAGAGGGGAGACTTAAGAGCTTGCCCAGAAGTTAAGAGCACTGGCTATTTTTCCAGAGGACCTGGGTTCAGTGGAACCCCAGTTCTATTCACATAGGCATACATATAGGTAAATGCAATGCAATGAAGTTTATAGATAACTCTTTTTGAAGAGAAGGAGGAGGAGGAAGAGGAGAAAGAGGAGGAAGAAGAGAAAGAAGAAGAAGAAGAAGAAGAAGAAGAAGAAGAAGAAGAAGAAGAAGAAGAAGAAGAAGAAGAAAAAGAAGAAGAAGAAGAAGAAGAAGGAAGAGGAGGAGGAGGAGGGGAAGTAAGAAGAAGAAGAAGCTGACCAAGGAGATGGAAGAGGAAGCCTCCAAGTAGAAAGAAAAAGAGGAGCAGAAGGAATTAGACATGAAGGCCAAGAGGAAGGAGATCATGGCCACAGGTAGGTTAATCCATTTGGTAAGAGGCCAGTTCATGTGCCTGCCATCACAGTGACTCTTAGTTCTATTTATTTTAACGCCGCCCTCCCTCGCTATTGCAAATTTTGATGCCCATCAGTAGAGCAAGGTCTTAGAGTTTGGTGTCTACTACACTTCAGTTTTGTTTAAAAATTTAAATTCTTTCTGAAAGTTTTGGTTTTGCATCTCTGTGTGCAGTACTCTGCTAGTATATGTGCATGCATACATGCCTCATGTCTTGGCATTTACAAATTTCTACTTACTTAGAATTGAATCTTAGTGGTAATTTTCTCCATTGCCTTTACTCTTTCTGCTTTGAGAAGCCGAACTAGGAAGTTAGCACTGCTGCAGAGACACAGGGCCAAAGCCTTTCTAGTTGTGATCTAAGGAAGAGAAAGTGGCTGCAGTCCTGTCGCTTTTGTTCCCCTTTTGCTCCAGTTCTCAGACCCCAATAGTCCTCCAAAGGCCGAGTGACAAGCGCCAGCGAGTGGAGATCAGAAGGACCCACACCTAGTGAGCAACAGCTTCCTCCTACTGGAGCTGCAGGCTCAAAGGGGCTGAACACTATGGCTTTCTTCACTCTCTGGCTTCCCACTGCAACAGGGAAGGGATGGAATTTCAGGTTTATGGCTAAAGGGCCATAAGCTACAAAGGGTCACTAAGTATCAACATGATGCTTGAGATTTAAAAGTCAGATTCAGAAAGTCTATTTATGAAAAGCTGGATTCATTTCAACATTCAAATGCTTTCTATTTCATGCTAATGGCATTTCATGAATTTCAGAAAAAAATCTTAGAGAAGCCCAAAGAAACTCGCCAACCATGACCTAAAGTGACACTCTGGTAGGATGGATCTAAATACCACTGCCAATGTTTTGAAAACCAAAGACAGTGCATAAGAGTGGTTAGAACCTGCAGACTGAACCCAATGGAGTCAAACACAAACTCAAACAAAATTTTAACACTTTCTGTGTGATGTAAACTACTGAGATTGTCCAAGATGCAGTCCAAAATACAAAGAATTAAAAAAATGTGACATTTATAAGAAAAGACCATCATGTGACTACAAATTATGCGGCAATACAAATGTTGCCGTCACAGGTCAAAATTTAAAAGTAGCTACTTAAAGCCACTGCAAGGAGTAATGTTGACAATCCCTAAAACAAAGGTCATAGAAAACTTTAACAAAATTTAAAAAGTGAAAAATAACCAACAGAAAATTTAAAAACTAAAACCATTCAATTTCTTAAGTGGAAAATAAAGAATTACCAGATTTCTAAAAGTAGAACTGATAAGGGAAACACTCAGTCATCTTGAGACAGAGCAATAGAAATTATCTAATTGGTAAAACAGAGGAAATAATAGGGTGTCTTAAGGACTGATAAGAAGTACAGAACAAAAGAATTGTGGAGTCAGAAGAAACTGTTTGAAGCAGTAGTCGTCCTTTTCTGAAACTTGGCAAAAGGCAGAACCTCTAACTGAAAACGCTGAATCCGTGCATAATAAATCAATTAAGCCTCAAGAGGCTACAAACAGAGAAGTACATCCATGATTTGGGGAACAACTGAGATCCTTAATCGTTTTGCAGCAGTTCCCAGAGAAGGTAGCAAAGCAATTTATAAATTCTGAAGAAAACAGAATGTTCATCTTAGAATTTTTCCAGTCCAAGTATCTTTTAGAAATTGGTGCTAAATAAAGACATTTTAGACAAAGAAAAATTAAGATAATTATTATTTTGCCTGTCTGAAAGAATTTTTCATGCAGAAAGTGGAATATCAGGAACAAAGAACTTTAAATGTAATAAGGAGCTGGGTAGATTCAACAGGCTTGTCCCCTGGTCTCTTCCAATTGTATTCAGTGTTTGAAAGCAACATGTGTAGTGAGCGGTAGGCTTTTTTAGAAGCATGTAGATGATATCATTGAAGTCAAGAGTAGATAATCAGAGTCTAGGGCAACAGCGAGGTGACAAGAAGCTTGAAAGTGTCACTAATTGATGCTTAGGGCTACCAAATGATAGCAAGGGCTGGAAGACTCTGGAGTACTAGTGTATAGCAGGATGTCCATGGACCTCAACTATGTAGTGTAGACTTTAAACAGTTAGAAGAAAGGACTGTGGATGCTTTTACCACTCAAAAAATGATAAACGCTAAGGAGATAGATAGTTTATTCAATCAAAGCAACACACAATGTATGCATATATCAAAATTCCACATGATATGTCATTATATGCAAAATTTTATATTTTCTTCCATCAGCTAAGCCAAATTTAATTTAGAGTAGAACCTTACTGAAAACAAATGATGTTCATAAACTTCAAATTAACATTGAAAATAACCTTTTGCCTCAAAAATCTCAAAATACATACAAATTAATCCATGTACATATGCTACATGTAGGTATGACATTTACAACACAAAGGGAAGAGAGTAAAGAAACGTGACATTTAAGTTACACATCTTCATTCTGCATAAAGAGTGAGTGTGTATCTTTTATAATATAGAGAACAATCACAAAAAAAAAATGCAGGGAAATACTCAAACCCATCTGTAAGTTAAAGAAGAATGATATGAAATTCCAAAACATTTCAGGAAAACGTAAACCTTAAGGAGAACCAGCAGGAATAAGGTAAAAAGGAAAAGATAATAAATGGAAAACCTAAATTAAACACACAAATGATTATATTGCATGCAAACATTTTAAAAACTATAAAGACACTGAAGTGATAATTTTGAGAAACTTCTGGAGGCAGTATTATCCAGGGCTTTCCAGAGAAATGGAATGCACACTGTCTACACATGTCACAGGACCAGTACTCCCCAGAGAAGAAGGGTCTTATCTCAGTTGATCTAAAGTCACTGCTCCTTTCCTGGCTCACTTTAACATCTCTGTCATACCTCAGGACAAAACACAGATGCAACAAGGATCTGTCTTCAAAAATTACATTGGGGATGGCATAGCCAAGAAGGAAGGAGAGGGTAAGGAAAGAAAGCTACGTTACTGAAAAAGCTCTTGGGAAGGACACAGCCTCAAGACACAGAACCGACAGAGCAGCCAGACATACATTTCTAACGAGCTGTAGGGATCCCCAAATTCATGAGGTGAGATAAAGTGAGAGCGCCAAGAGAATTCCTAGGCTCAGGAATGTACATGTGTTTAAATATTAAACACAGCAGCATCTTAGCCAGGTCACACTCAACAGTTTAAGCCAAGGAAAGTATTCGTGGACTCAGACACACCAGTGGAAACTCTCTAAACTTACACTTGAAGAAGAAAAATCAAAGAAAAGTGCCAGAGCAGGAAGCTCAAAACTATGGAGCAATTGCAAAAGCAATGCTGTTAATACGGAAGCAATGGGAGTGTCAGAGGAAGAAATACATCGAATAATCATGAAGAGCAATTTCCCAAATTAATGGCAGAGAGGCAACAGCAATTACGGGCAGCTTGAGATATCAAGCAGGATTAATACTAAATAAGACACATGAGGACACGTGTATATTTAAGCTGCTGAGAGTCAGAGATGAAAGGAAATATGGTGATGGTTGTATGACTCTATTACCTTTGAATTGTCCGGTTGAATTGGGTGAGCCTCATATGTAAATTATACCTCTATAAAGATGTTTAAAAATGACTTAGTTACTCTAAGAATTATTAAAAGCAAGTGCTGGTGTCAAGGTAGAAAAACAACACTCATCTATATCGGGGCATCATCGCATATTTTTCCTAAGCAGCCGGGACTCTCAGGAGGTGAACTGAAATCAAAGCATGAGTCCCGATGGGGCTACAGCCCGCAGCTTCCTGAGCAGAGTGCTGGCACTGCTTCCCTTTTCACGGGAGGCCCCCTACCCTCTTTGACCTGGAGGAAGCAGTGTGCAAGAAATAAATCAATGTTTTATCTGTTGCTGCCTCAGCGTCCGACTTTGAAATAGTTGCATTTAAGCCTTCATGTCCCCCTCATTTTAACACACATTTACTCGTGTGTTTAACATTTACTTTTTTACCTAACAGAGAGATTTTTGGGGTCTAACTTAAAGGAAGACAAACTGTGATGGTGTAGGATTGCAAACAGAGGGAACCTGAGCACCCCAGTCAGATAGCCCTGGGAGGAAGCTGAGCACCCCAGTCAGATAGCCCTGGGAGGAAGCTGAGCACCCCAGTCAGACGGTCCAGGGATGAGGATGATCATTCTATTTAAAATGCACACACTGGTTTTCTCTTTCTAGTCATTGCTTTCACTTCCTTCCAAAAGAAAAAAATATAAAAATAAAAAGCCCATCGCCCACAGAGTGAAATAGCTTCCCTGACATTTTAACTTAGGCACGTTGCTTATCTGCCTCCCTCCAAAGGCTTCTCGTTGGGTTTATCTGCCTTACGCTTTTAACAGTTTCTGATCTGATTATTGTTATTTGTACAGCCCTGGAGCTTTTTAATCTCCAAGGATGGGGATCTATTATGAGGGCGGATTGCATGGAAAGGACGTGGTTTTCCAACAGACTTTTGTCCTCCGCTGGTAAGCTGCACACAAAATGCATCCTCCCTCTCAAGGTGTTAACCTCTGCTGCCATTAGGGAGGCTTCATGCAGTCTCATGTTCTCACAGCCAATAATTAGCTACAATTTATTAATGAAAGAAAATCAGCAGCATGAAGGAATAGAATATTGCTTCGGGAATGAAAACAATCCACTCCAGGTTAAAGCACTGACTGTGTAAACTCTGATATGGAGAAACACCACCGGCAGTTTGCTATAAAGCCCTAACCCCTCCTGAACAGAAGCAAGGCATGGAGGATGAGCAGGAATGATTTCACAGACTGACTTACCCAAATCAGATAAGAGCAAAGGGCAAAGAGATTCCTAGGAAGTCAGTCAACGAACTCCTTGGAGGCTACTATTAATATGGCTGATTCAAACGCCTGCCAGCCTGCATTGGAGGCTCTCCACAGAGTAACCCCAGTTCACTATGAATGTGAAAGGGAAGACCTTCTTCTTCTAACAGAGAAAGAAAGAGAAAGGAAATAGGCAGAGTCTGTGGATTACACTTTTCAGCTTTAAAGTTCTTACTTAGAGAAAAAAAGAGCTGGAAACATTCTCAAGGACTCAGTAGCCTCAACAAGGTGGGAAACTGTCCCCAGGCTGGAAGCAACTCCATTCCTCTTCTGTATCCCTAATCAGAACTGCACCATGTCCCTTTCCAATGAGGACGTGAGACTAAATATTCTCGAAACACCCGTGAGTCTGCAGCTGTGAGGCCAAAACACAGGACTACAGAGTCTAACTGCGTGGTTTTGATAGAATCCTTAGATTGCTCCCATAGGGGTTTGCAGTCAGAGAGTTCAGGGAGAGCATTGCTAGAACATATTGTATGCATAAATATCCTAGCATGAAATTGAAGCAACCCAAAATTATCACCGTTATCAATGGGGACACAAAACATAGCCCTGGTTACAGTGCAAAGATGATTGCATGGACCAATCTCATTTGAATCACAATATTAGAAGTTTCTGAGTGTGATTTCTAACTGTGCTACTTCTGCGCAAATTACCCAGCTTCCTTGGAGACTAAGCTTCACCATCTTTCTTGTGCCCTTAATAATTTCTAGCTTGTTTTGTTGATAGGAATATTAGACATAAAGAATGGTGCCTGGCATATAAATTACAGTCTGCACCTGTGTTTTGTATTTCAATTTACTGAGAAACTAGAACTACTTTTACTAGCTGTTTTAGAATTATCGAGCAATGGAGGCATGGCAAATAACGGGATGGCGCCAAGGGAACCATTTCAGAACAGAGTGTCTATCAGCAGACCACTCATTGTCAGCAAGGTTAGTGGTACAAGAGCCTGGGGAAAGCCCAATATTCTGTCCCATAAATATTGAGGATTAGACCAGGAAAACTTGGACCAGTATATTTCCCTGAACTGTAGGTCAAAAAGGCACAACAAATGGTGACACTCATGTTTTTAGTTCCCTTGTTTGATTCCACTGTAACAACAGCTCTTACTTTTCAAGGTGATTGTATTCTGTAGTCCTGGTTTAATTTGTTCAACAAATGGTCCAAAGTCAAAGACACAGGTATATTAGAGAGTATGTGAGTTTTTGTTACTGTTAATCTCTTGTTTAGTGTGTGTGTGTGTGTGTGTGTGTGTGTGTGTGCACTCGCGCACGCGCTCACGTGCACGCGCTCTCACCACAATCCTCAGAATCCATGGTGCGATTAGAGGACAACTTATGGGAGTTTGTTCTCTTTTTCTCCTATGTGAAGACACACATTTTGCTCTAACTTTTCAAAAAGAAGAAGAGGAGGAAGAGAAGAAAGAAAAAGGAGGAGGAGAAAGAAGAGGAAGAGGAAGAAGAAGAAGAAGAAGAAGAAGAAGAAGAAGAAGAAGAAGAAGAAGAAGAAGAAGAAGAACAACAACAACAACAACAACAACAACAACAACAACAACACAACAACAGCCAGGAGCAGGGAGGTGATTGCATTTGTAAACCTCACAGGGATATCCCTTACAGCATTTTTCGGACAATGAGACAAGTAAGCAATGTTGAAAATGAAGGTTTACACTGCTGTGGAGTCCTGATGGTAGCAATAGAGAATAGTTCTATGGCCTTGAGTGCTGCTCCTTTTCTTTATGAAGTTGCTGTGAGTGTGGGTGGATTACTGCATTCCCCAAAGATTCCGACATGCTGTGAACAGGGAATAGATGGTCCCCTGTGTAGCCCAACCCTTTTCATGGTGCTGCGTCCTTGATAACAATGACAGGGTGTATGTTGCTTTTCCTCATCCAATCATATTGTCCACTCAATACTCACTGTTCTTTTCCCATAACTCAGGCATGGTATTAGCTAATTCCACCTGAGTCTCTCATCCTCAGCTCTTGTTCCCTTCCCCAAATAAATCAGATCAACAATTTGTGTGAATTTGTTCCTCTAGGAAGTGGTTCTCAACCTGTAGGTCATGACCCCTTTGAGGGTCTCACTTCAGTGACAGGTAATACATCAGGTATTTACATTATGATTCACATCAGTGGGAAAATTGCAGTTATGAAGTATCTAGAAAATAATTTTATGGTTTGGAGTAGCTGCATTAGGAAGGTTGAGAACCTCTGCTTTAGGGGAATCATGTATATATTCCTTGACCTCCAAAAAAAGAAATTGTTAGGCATTTTTGTTCTTTCATGAATCAAGGATGATCCAGGATAATACAAATAGTATTTAGTATTCACTGAATTATGCTGATATAATACACATATCATAAACTAGGAAAATTAATCTTTGTTACAGACATTACTACCTCAAGTTTGTACTTCCTGGGAAATAATTGCTGGGTTATTTGTAGAGTTATGTTTCTCCCATGTAACCATGGACTCTAGTTTTTGTTTTGATCATGAAGTTGCTGATGAGCCTGTTCCTTACAAGCATGCCCATTCTTTCTCTGGTTGCCTCATTACCTGCTCTATAACTGCTAAACTCATCCATCTACACTATAATGACCAAATCTTAGAAAATTATTTGCTGTAGGCAGTGATCTCCGGCATTAGGGAGAACCAAAATTCCTGTAAACTTCCTTGTGACTTGTGTGGAAGGTAGTAATAATTAGGGAAAGCTTGTTTGCTAAATGAGTCCCACAATGGGCAATCATCAGTAACCCAGACAGATAGTGAGTTCAGCAGAGGCCAAAGAGAGAATCAATTACACGTTCTTCTAAACAAAGCCAGAAACAAATTTATTTCACAAAAACAAAGAAAATGTTATATTAAATTGTATATAAAATAAATAAAGATAAGAGAATGGGAAATGTTCACTAGATTAATTTTTGTCTTTCTTTATTTAACTTTTATTAAACTGTGCAATAATCAGTTCCTGAAACATAGAAACTTTATGAAAGTGTTGAGTGAATGAGAGACCCATATATTACCTTTAAAAGAATTCAGTGATGGATTCTGAGTTTCTTCTAATGTGCATGGTCATCTTCAACAATAAGGTAGATGTGCCCAAAACTCTCAATGTAGGAGTTCCTCTAGGTAAAGAAGCAATACCTCTGCTTTCTGTGCTAAATATCTCGGCTGCAGAAATCAATATGCTAGACGGTTCAGACACCAGGAAATAGACAAGTGATCTTGTTTTCCTCATAACCAAGACTATATGAAAAATAAATTCACTTCATTTTGTAAAATTCAAAATTATTGCCAGCCTTTGGAGCAGAATTGCCGGGTGAAACAGGAGGTTCCGGTTCATTAAGTATTGAGGGCATACACATCCTAAATATAGTGTGCTAGACTTATTTGAAGTTCAAACTGGGCCAGACATATTCTCTCTCTCCCTCTCTCCTCCTCCTTCCTCTCCTCTCCCTCTCTTTCCCTCTGTGTGTGTATGTGCACGTGTGTGTGTATGTGTGCATGTGTTTTTACCAACTCTAGGAAGCTCACATTCAGACCATTAAATCATATGGAGAATGCATTCTCTGACCTATTATACCTGAATAGGCATCTCTTTCCCAAGGTTTTGAAATTTTCCTTCTATGATTTTACTGAATGTAGCTCTGTGCCTTTGATACAGATATCTTGTGTTTTCACTTTCATGCAATTCTAGGAATTTTTAAACATCCTCCTTATCTCTTCAATGATCCATTCATCATTCAGTAGTTTGTTGGTCAACCTCTATGACTATGAAAGATAGTACAAATAGTTTTAGGTTTATATCAATACTATACTATACTATACTATACTTTTAATCATTCCTTTCAAGTGTATTTCTCTTACTTACTGGTGACACTTCATTTGTACACTCCCAGCAGCCTCGCATTTCATATTCACTAGTTCTCCTGACTTCAAAACACCATGCCATTCATTTGACCTATTCTATGAAGGTTCGTGTGAATGCATTCTGTGATGTTCACATAATGACAAAACTGACCAACAACACGGCTTAAAACATCTTTCATCACCAAGCAGCAGGTAATGGAAGGTTTTACAAGTATCAAGATTTCTTGTGCCAGTTTTCTTTGATGGAGTTTCTGTTAACAGTCCTGCTTGGAGTATGTGGGAAACGGAAGCTCCCTCTTCTGTCTGAGGGCATGTCTGTCTCAAGATCAGACTTAGGGTGGGGAGTTTGCCATGGACAGCAAACACCATTTCTAGAACATAAACACTTCTGGACTTGTGGTATCCCACATCCTTCCGATTTTCTTTTTTTATAGCCTGAAGACTTCCTTTCTTATTTGCAAACTTTATTAATTTTTGGTAGAGAAATGAACTTTGCAGAATTTCAGCTCAAGGTTTGCAGCATTTAAACACAGTTGTACTATCCAGGTAACTCATGGTCTTAGAGAGTGATCTCATAGCACAGGACAAACCTCTTCCTTCCTTCCTTCCTTCCTTCCTTCCTTCCTTCCTTCCTTCCTTCCCTTCTTCCTTCCTTCCTTCCTTCCTTCCTTCCTTCCCTCCTTCCTTCCTTCCCTCCTTCCTTCCTTCCCTTCTTCCTACCTTTTTTCCTTCCTTCCTTCCTTCTTGGCAGGAACAGCTCTCTAGGTGGGTTTTCTTTGATCTGACTCCTAATGCCCTGGTAACTGTCTGAAATATGTTGTTGACTTCCAATTAAAATAGAATATGTTGTAGAAATTAAGCTTAGGATTCACCCACAACCTGTTGTTTACTGACATTTGTGGCCCAAACCCTTATTTGACAGATTCAGAACAGAACCATGCACAAGCAAGGGCTGAGCTGATTGCTGCCTAGGCTCTCCACAGTTCTGTAACATGCAACATATGTTAAAATCTAATTTAAGGAAGGGCAACACAGCCACGCCAGTAACTAAGGCCAGGGGAAGAAGCTAACCTCCAATTTTCAATCCCTCATAATCTTCTCAGACAAATACCTCTAACTGCATAATTTATCTTGTGTAGTTGGGGCACAAAAGTGATTTGGAGAGAGAAATACCGCAGTAAATTTCAGGGTGTGTTTTAAGTTCCACCCCTGTGGTCAGTTTAATGTCCTTTGTTAAAGATTATAGCAGCAAAGCTTGCTCAGGGCACAGAGCAAATACGCACGACTTGATGAGCGCCGCCAGGAGGGTGTGGACATGCACCTGCATTTAGGACAGCTGCTGTGTGTGTCACTTCTGATGTGGACGATAATGAGCGACTGACAAATTGTAGCAACCTTTCTGGCCTACTGCATTGCTGCTCAAGCAGAATACGGAAATGACTTAACGGTATTTACTCTCCACATCAAGAACTATTTGAAGAGTGGATGTTTCCTTTCGCTTAATCACAGTGTGTTCCACACAGAGGCTCCAACTATAGTATCGAAGAGCACAGTGTAGCCATTGCCATGCCGCTAGTTGAGCCTGGATGTTCCCAAACAGGAAGGAGGCAGACTTTGAAAATCACTGTTTGTCACAGAATCATAATTTGGGCTTCAGCGTTGCGTAACTTGTGAGGTAGTGGAAAACAATCTGTAGGTCGTGTGCCCAAGTCTCTGCTCCACTGTTGGATAAGGGGAGAAACCACACACTGACGTAAACAGCAACAGACCCGTCTTACCACATTCATTATCGATTCTGACTCCAAAAAAAATTCTGGAGATTCTTTGAAACTGTTTGATCATTGAAAATCACTGGCTTAGAGAGCCAAGGCTGGGGACCGCCAAGGTGGCTGGGTGAATAAGGCTGCTTGCTGCCAAGCCTGATGACCTGACTTCCATCTCCAAGACGCACAGCAAAGAAGGAAATAATCGATCCTCACACATTGTCGCTTGACAATCACACATGAGTTGTGGCACACATGCATGTAGAAACACACTAAATAAATACATACATAATTATAATTTAAGCGTTTTATTTTTTTTATAAAGGAGACTAGAATTTAGAGGGACACAGGCATCTCTCTATGAGCATGCACCAATCGTTTAGGTGGTAGAGGGTAAACAATGAGCCATGATATAAAACTGTTAGTTTAGAGTTACCGTTTTAAATGTTGTTTAGAACATAAACAAAAGTGAAAATCTGAGGGCTTGGGAAGTGGTTGAGGAGTGAAATGCTTCCTTGGCTCGGTGCTACCGTGCTTACTACACAGGGACCTGAGTTTGTATCCCCAGCGTGCACAGGAAGACTGCTATGGTGGTGCACATTTGTAAGCCAGGCACTGGGAGCCGGCAGAAGACGGCGTGATTTGCCAGTCAGTCAGCTTAGTTGAAATGATGAGATCCAGGTTCTGAGAGACCTTGCCTCAAAAAATAAAAAAATAGTAATAAAGGAATGCCTAATGTTGAGTTTTAGGTCCACATGTGCACATACACATGAAACACCTGTACACACATGTGACACACTACATGCACACACACACACTTTAAAAGTCCCAAAGTAAAGCCATTACATTGCTGACTTTTACACTTAACATATCATAACTTTTATCATATATATATATATATTTCTTGAAATGTTTGTGAAATGATTAGTCATGTCCATAGAAATGCATTGCAAGCTGTGTATGTGTGTGAGTGTATGTGTGTAGTGTATCCCTTAAAATCTTCTATAATAATCTCTGGTCCACAGTAAACTATAGCCCTTGTCTTGCACACTGACTCTCCATACTTATTTACCCTGCAATCGGCCACTTGTGCTCATTCATTTCCTAGTGCTATTTCCTCCCTCCACCCCACCCCTGATAACTACTGTCTATTTTTAGTTTCTGTGTGTTTAACATTTAAAATCATTTTAGGCACGACATTTACATCATTTCTACCATGCCCCCAGCTCCCCCACTGCTCACGACTACCTCTGAGATTCATGATATATGTATAACCTACTGGGTCCATTTAGTGTATGTGCATTTAGGACAGATCTTTCCTGACTTTCCACATGTAAATGAAATCACATAAAACTTTTCTCTATGAACCTGGTTTATGTCACTGAGAATTTCATCCAGAGTGTCACAAATGTCAAAATTCAAGCGCTCCTTTTTTTGAAGTGTTCCTGCTTGTGTTTCAAACATTAATATAATTTCTTTTGCTAGCTAACAGCAGGTTATTTGTTTTGGCTGTTAATCAGACAGTGCAGGTGTCTTTATAGGATTCTGTATGTGCTGTGCTAGCTTCTGCTCCTGCATACATCCCACAGAGGGCCTGATGGACCAAATGCTATGGTTGTAATATTCTTATGGAATCTGTCTGCTTATTTCCATATGCTTCGACAAATTCATTCCCACCAACAGAACACAAAGTAGATCTGTTTTACCCCAGATAGCATAGTAGCAACAGACTAAAGAAATTATCCCACTCAAGCCTAACTCGGTGAACAAATGTATTTAATTAGGGCTATTTGCAGAAGTGGTAGCTGAAGCTTACTTCCAAGAGCCTGACAGACTTATAGGCAGCTATACCACCCAAGAAAAGTATCCCTACCTCAGCAATTGCTAATGTATATATCATCTGGAAGGGCAGGGTCCTGTGCTCTTTGGGTTCTCACAGTGGACAGCATGGTGAGTCTCTCATGGATGGCCTTACTTCCTGAACCAAGCCTCCTTCCACAAGGAATGCCAGTGAGCCTCATCGTGTGAGGGTTTCATGAAGGTAATCACAGCTACACTGACTTCAAGATGGTCGCAGACTCATCGTGCTTGGAGGACAGATCTCCACAACAGGATGAAACTGAGCCTGCCAGCATTGCTAGTGGCCAGACATTTGCGAAGTCAATGCTGTGGTCTAGTCTGTAGAAGGAAGGACTAGTGTGCAGGTGGTAGGGTGCTGGGCTCAAGAGAGGACCACCTGGAATCATGTTCATGGAAGAAAATTCTAGAAAACAAGATGGATCTCATCCGAGGGGGGGGGGAATCATTTGGCTATATGATATCTTTGACCATCAATTATATATTTTTATTTTGTTATTTGATTTTAAATATTTTATTATTACGATTGATGTATATTTTTAACCTAGATTATCTCTAAAATTATCCTTAGTCCTTGACATTACCACTACATCAAATTTAGTATCTGAAATCTTGGAAGCTCTAAAAGTGTTAATTAAGAAAAGTAAATAAAATTTCTCCCACAATATTACTTAGAGCTGATTAAGCTAATACATATAGTTAATTAATTAAGATAATATATGACACCAGCATCTGTTGCGCATTATGCAAGGAGATAGTGAAAGGTGAAAAATACAAAGAGAATCTTGATCTTGTTTGTCACAGTTCTGTGATGTAAAGAAGAAAGAATGATAATGATCTGATAATGATTTAGTGGAAGTAAAATGCTGTGAGAGCATTGGAGAGAACAATGGATTCTGCTGCGAGGTCTTATGGAAAACAGATCATTAGGTCAGTCTACTTCACAAATATTTATAGATGCCAAGTGGTGTCAAGATATGTGCCCATGTAGGGGTTCAGATAGTCAACAAAATCTACCACAGGGCTCTCATTGTCTAATTAGGAAATACATGGTTAAGTAAATTAATGGTCATAAAGGCAGGCAAAGAAAACTGTCCCAGCATTATAAACTATAGGTAGGTTAGGCTCCTAGAATAAAGTGATTGAAATAATGTACAGACCAAGATGAAATGGGCCCTCTTTACATTCAAAGGCATTCACAAAAATATCAACTTTTGTTCCTTTAGGATAGATGATCTTGGAATATTGAAATGATTCTTATAGCTATGAATATAGCTATAGTCATATGTGTATGTATGTGTGTATAAATGCATACACACGTGTATAGATATATATGCACACATTTATATTGCTTCATAAGACATACAATACTAAGATGTGTTTTAACTCAGCTTTTGCTATATTTTTAATTTTAATAAAGCCAATATATTTTGATTACAATATTTTGCTCATAGCTGGTGTTCCATGAAGGCTTTTTAACTTAAAATTTTGACATGAAATATTTTTGGGGAAATCTTTAATATTGACAATGACTTCCTATACAGTAATTTTTCAAATATGCAGATATTAGTCATATTCATGCGCATTTTGTTCTCAAAACAAGCATTTTGCAGATACTACATTAATTACAGACATAATTGTTTCTTATACTCCTAAACCAGTAATGAATGAAATTTAGACCTAGCAGCAAACAATTAATGATTGGCTATTGCTAAATAGTCACTCTTTTATGGAAGATCTGGTAGCATCTTTATATCTCCAGAAATAAAGCCTTCATAAATCCCTTTATCCATTGCACTGCAGTGACTGCTTGAGAAAAGTGCCACCTCAATATTGGCAGACATTTAAAAATTGTACATTAGCATCTTATGATTTAAAAACTTTAACTTTGAACAAGCTATGATTCAAGTAGTTAAAATTCAGCACTGCTTTTAATACCCTGCTTTTAAGGTTGTGCCTCCCAAGTTGTTCTAGGAGCTCAATCCATGACCCAGCCTCCACTTTGGTTGTTGCTATGCTCCTGAGCTTCTCAGGGGTTGGATGCAGACAATGCACACAGAGAGGTGCATTGTCTGCGTAACCAACCCAAGGCATCCCTGTTGCATAATACAGGTGCTCCCTATCCTCTTACTTGGGAGAAAACCTGGGAGATGTAGTTCATACTTTAGTTTGTCTGGATTCTTCCAAGCATCCACCCTATTTTCCAAAAGCACCAAGAGCTCCCCCTCCACCAGCAACATGAAAGGGAAGAAAGAGGAAAAAGCCTAAGCAGCAAGGCAGCCCGAAGAGCACTTAAGGGAGGAGGAACACGTGGTCTCAGCCATGCGCAATTCACAATTCACGCTCCTCTAAAATCTATGGTGGGCCAATTTGATGTTCTGGTATGCAATGCTCACTTGAACTGAAAGGAATCCTTGTGTTATCCTTAAAAATGTAAAACTGTGAGCAACTCACACCTACTCACCATCTGGATCAGACTCTTAAGATGATCTAGATTCTCACGCCTAGCCCCGCATATCCAAAGGACGCTCAATCGTGCCACAAGGACATGTGCTCAACTATGTTCATAGCAGCATTGTTTGTCATAGTCAGAACCTGGAAACAACCTAAATGCCCCTTGACCAAAGAATGGATAAGAAAAATGTGGTACATGTACATAATGAAGTACTACACAGCAGAAAAAAATAACGACATCTTGAATATTACTGGAAAATGAATAAAGCTAGAAATCATTATTTTGAGTGAGGTATCCCAGACCCAGAAAGACAACTATCACATGTACTTATTCATAGGTGGTTTTTAAACATAAAGCAAAGAAATCCAGCTTACAAGCCACAATCCCAGAGAATTTAGACAGCAAGAGGACCCTAAGAGAGACTTACATAGATCTAATCTACATAGGAAGTAGAAAAAGTCAAGATCTCCTGAATAACTTGGAAGCATGGGGATCTTGGAGGAGGGCTGAAGGGGGGATGGGAGAGGCAGGGAGGGGAGCAGAGAAAAATGTAGAGCTCAATAAAAGTCAACAAAAAGGATGATCAAGATTCATTGGTTTTCAACCTTGACTTTGAGAAAGCAATATTTTACTCTGTCCTAACAGTTGGTGAAGAAAGTAATGGATTCTCCCTCAGTGAAGACCTTAGAGGTTAAGACGGAGGGCGAATGCAGTTTTGGAAGACCATTCAGCACCAAAGTCCAGCAGGCTGTAGCACCTTGCTCTACCTCCTTGTTTCCTCCCCTCACCCCAGAATCTCTGTGACCGCACCCTAACTTCAGCAGTCGAGACTCTGTTTATGCAACATGAACTGTGAATAGGCCAATGCAGAGGGCAAGAAACTGGCTCAACACTCTCATCTCCCAAGTCTAAAGCATGCTCTGCTGCCTGCTGCTGATGTCCAGGAACAGCCTGGAACTTGGCTTTCCGAGGTGCAATTATCCCCTGACTTTTGACCCACCATGTCCCTATGAGGTCAGAGAAAACCATTCTCTCTCCACTGAACACCGTATAATTGCGCTCCGTCAAGAAAAAGCAATGCTGCATTGAGAATCCTGCAGAATTAAAAAAATTAAGGTTATGCTACTGCTAAGAGTTTTATGGAAAACTATATTTAAAGAGTTCTCTTGTTCAGGTACATTTTATGCATGTGTTTTAACATGGTCCTTCTATTCTTCTATTTCATTTGTGAAATCAGTACTACAGAAGAAATAGAAACACCACCTTCAGCCACGTTAAGAATAGGCTGGGAGGAGTGTCTCGAATGTGTAAATTCGGATCCACTGTCGGGTTCTGCCTACTCTTTCTGGAGAACTCCAGGATGGCAAGTGCACAGTCCCAGTGGGATTCACTGCATCTTAATGATTTTGCTTGAGATTTTTCATATCTTCAAATCATTTTTTCCCTATCACTCTGCCTTTAAAACACAACCCTATTCATATATGTCCCGGTTTTTATAAGTTCATATCAGGCTCAAAGAACGTAATATAAATTGAATGCGAATATTGTTGTCTGCAGACTTGAGAGTTTGCGCCGCAGTTCACCCAGTGTGCCATAAGCAATGCACAGTGACTCGAGGCTGCAGTAGGGGACAGTTCTACTGGACACAGTCTCCCCAGTCTTCCCTTCTTCCTGTGTCAGTCAACTTTATTGGCATTGTGGCCTAATGTCTGACACAACTTAAAAGAAAGGACTGAGTGACTCCTGGTATCAGAGGTCAGTTCATTATGATAGAATGGGCATGGCAAAGCAGCTCATGGCTCCAGGCCAGGAAACAGGGAAAGGACTGGAGAGAGAGGTCTCCCGCATTTCACCACTTTTCAATAATGTCATTAGACTTCGAATCTGTTAAGCAAATAATGAACTCATCAGGTCAGAGTCTTTGCCATTCACAGGTTTCTTGAAACGCCATGATAGGAACATCTACAGGCTTGCTTTACTAACCTACTGGCAGCCCCCAATCTGGAAGAGTTAACAGCTGATTGATGCGACACTGTTCCCAACCTTGGCGAACACTGAAACCCCCACTGTCTCCACAGTTTTGTCTTTTGCAATATGTCACAAACTTAGAATTATTAGACATGCTATCTTATCAGGTGGCTTTTTTCACTTCTATTAAATGCTTGTCTTTGCATGACTTTATTTTATAAAAATAAATAATATTCCAGAGCTTGGCAGTACCACAGCTTTCCGTTATCCTCTGAAGGGTGTCTTGGTTATATCTTGGTTGCAATTATGAATAAAGTTACTGAAGCTGCAGGGCGATTGGTAAAGAAAAGTCCCCAGACTATCTTGATACAAAATATATAGCTTTAATAAACAGAAGTAAGATTTACAACAGCTTACACCAGAATCCAACCGATCCGTCCGGACACAGGAGCCAGGCGAAAAGAGGGCTAGCGGAGTGCGTTTGTAAGGTTTAGAGGCAGGCTTTTGCCTGAGGGCGGCATGCCCCGAAAACAGAATATGATTGGCTGAACTCCCCTATCAAGTTACAGTAAACATTCATGTGGAGGATTCCATGTGTTTTTCACTATTTCTCTTTTTTGAGTAAATCTCAGGCAGTTTGACTCCTAGATCACATGACAAGACTATTTTGGTTTTCAAGGAATTGCACACTCTCATCCAAATAGGATCCATCATTGGCCTCCCCACAAACAAAGCTAGCTCTGTTGGTTCACAACTTTACCAGTAGTGGTTGTTGGTGTTTTTGAATTTTGGTCACTGCTCTAAGTGTGCATTGATAGTGAGTTATTGTTAAACTTACAGTTTTCTATTATAAAAAGTCAGTATTGATATAGAACATAGGAGTCTAGCAACTATAGCATGTCTTTTTCTCCCTTGCCTTTGAAATTTAGGGATTCCTGTCGATACGGCCAGTCTATTAATAAGCACACCAAAGGTATTCTTTGTTCATTATATGAATAAATACATGCCCTATTTCCAGCATTTCTTTTTTCATAGAATTTCCAACTTTCTGTTTGCATTCTATACCTATTATTGTATGTTGCTATTTTTTTTGCTTTTAGTTTATTAATCTTAATCATGTCTCTTTAGGCCCCTGTCTGATAATGGCAACATCTGACTGAATTCGCTTCAAATACTTTCTTTTTATTTTCAAACCATTCCTTGCTTTTATGGTATTCCTTGTAATTTTTTGTCAGTTGCTATTGAAAACAAGCCATGAGATAATTTAAGGAACTCAGTAGATAGACCTTGAATATTGTAGTGATAAAGTGTAGAGGTAGGGAGGCAGTTTGTAGAGGTAGAGGCCTATGATTAGGTCTCTGTCCCTGGGAGCCCATGGTTCTGAGTTGTGAACTTCACAGGTATATCTGAATTTACCCCTCATTCAGGTGTGATAGGATGTCTAGGGGAGGCTGGATCAGGGTGCCTCTGTTACTACCAGATTAGTAAGGCACTAGTACAATCTCTGGGCTCTAGCAAGACAACTTTTCTTTACTATATTTCATTAAAAGAAAGTTTGGTGTAGTTCACAATTCTTATCTTTTCCTCCCCCTAAATGAAAACAGTGGACGCATTTTCTGCTTTTTCCTGTGAGTTCAAGGTAGTGTTCTTGGACAGACAACCCATTCAGGTATAGCTTTGCCCTAAGGCAAGCCTCTGAGACATTTTCCATGCTGACATTTCTTCATATAGAGCCTCCAGTAGTTTGTAAGTCACAGTTTAGATGTCCAAACCGTGGCACTGTTTCTTCTGTAAGGGTCTTCCATGATGAACAATGGTTCCAACCTTGACACTGTTTCTTCTGGAAGGGTCTTCCATGGTGAGAAATGGTTCTCTGTATTTAGCTTTGTAGCTCTCCAGTTTACCAATTGCCCCGGGGCCCAACAGACTTAAGAATAGGTACTTATTTTTCAGTTACTCCAGCCTTTTTATTTATTTTATAGTGCAATTAAGATTCCAGGTTTCTTATGTACTAGATTAGAAGCCAAAAGCATACCATGATACTATTCAAAGGAGATTGTATTGCAGATGTAAAATGCTGTGTTGTTGCTGGGTGTGCTGGTGTGCACCTTTAATCCAAGCACCCCAGACAGAGACAGGCTGTTTTTTATGAGTTTGAGGTCAGTGTGGTTTACATACCAAGATCTGGAAAGTCAAGGCTGCATAGTCTCTGTCTCAAAAAAAGTAATAGTAAGAATTATAGATTGTCTATATAACTGACTTTGCTCATGAGTATTTCCATGAAAACAGTTTCAATACAAAGCTACATGCATTCACACGTATTTCTCAGAAAACAGAGCTTAGAAAAAAACAAATGATGTTGTTTCAAAAATCTTTTCTACCATAAAATACATGTAACAAGTAAAACTAGTCTGTTATTTTTTTTATTTGATTTAGGAAGCTAGGCCTTCTTGTATCCAGGCTGCCTTTGAACTCTCCATCTTCTGGTCTCCACTCCCCCAAATTAAGGACATTACAGGCAGCATTATCACACCCCACTGGTGGAAATTCATTCTAAGAAACAAGTTATATACTCTGGGCAAATCTTTGGCGGGGTGATGTTTATGGAGTATATTACTTGATTCTCCAAGGTTGTATGAACACCCTAACACACAGATGCCATCCTGAATGGAGCAGATAATGAGGACAGCTTCTGGAGCCCCTTGTTTCAGGACTCCATGGTGCTCTCTTTGCATTACCTAGTTCTATTTCCTGTAACAATTTTACGAGAAATGATTTGGGCCTGGAGAGATGGCTCGTGGTTAAAAGCGCTTGCTGCTTTATTATGGGCACTCTAGTTCTGGTCTCAGTACTTATATTAGGGCTCAGAGCACCTAAAACTCCAGCTGCAAAGGAAGTGGTGCCCTCCTCTTACCTCCATGCATACTGATACCCACACATGCATTCACACAACCTCATTCACACCCACAAACACTCAAGATTGCCTTCTGCAGCCAGAGTCTGTGTTGATGTCCATGTCTCATGTTGCCACCAAATGCACATGAATGCCCTGGATCTGTGCTGTTATCTCTGGTCTTGTTGGTGTCCAAGACCTGAGAGACAAGCACTGCCACCCAGGCCATGGCATCCTATGGGCCCAATCAGTGGCCAGGACCATGAGGATAAATGGATCCTAGCAGTGGTCAAGCCATATGTGGGTCTGTGGCCCTGTGGCTGCCAGTATCTGCGTTGATGTCCAAGGTTTCTATCACTATTAAGGGCCGTGGGGACGTCAGGATCTGTGGATGATATACCTGGAGCCATGTTGGTGTTCAAGGGCCATGTCCCACTGAGCCAGGCCAATCTAAGTTACATGCACTTTAAATCAGTATCAAGATGACATCTAATCCCCAGACTATTGCAAAGAACCATTTCTGGGTCCATAGTCCTGCTACGGTTGGGGTTTGTGTTGATAGTCATAGCCTGTGCTATCACTAAGGGTGACATGGATGTTGGGAGTCTAGGCCACCACCTAGGACCATACTAGTGTCCGAGGACTGTGTCTCTGTCAGGACTATACAGACCTGAGTGGCCTGCACTGACATCTGACACCTCGGTGTCCTCCGGGCCTAAGCTGCTGCCAAGGGCCATGTCTGTGGCCATGGCCAAGAGGGTGTGAGAATCCGAGAGGTGACCCTGCCTCCCCTCGTCTTCCATGTGGTAGCTTGGATGAGGGAAAGATGCCCCCTACTGACTGTCCCCTTGCCACCTGCGGATAGAAGGCTCCTGGGGTCATGAGAGTGGGAGAACTAATTCTGTCCCTCCCAGGCTGCCACACACGGGAGAGCTGGCTCTATGCCTCACTCAGGCAGGGCTCCAGAGTTGACCCTGATGTCATGGAGGCAGGTGAGCTGGCCCTGAAGGCAGGAGAGCAGGAGAACTGACTCACCCCCCCCAAACCCCCTAAAGCAATTGGAAGAGTGGGCCCTGCACATCACCTGAGTAAAGCAGTGGTGGTGCAGGTGAGGGTGAGCCAGACCCAAGGCCAGCAGAGCTGGAGAACTGCCCTGCCCTTCACTGCATGCTGCATTGGGTGAGTAGCTGGGCAGTACCGGAGAGCTCACCTGGGTGGTGAAGAGAAGGGAGAGCTAGTGGACTGACAAACCCAGCTACCACCCAGGTCCAGAACAAAGGCTATGAGTTAGCCCACCTCAACATCCACCTCATCTATGAACTGCAGGAGATGTGAAGGGGCCAGACCTACAGATCCCAAACTGCAGAATCTCCATGACACAGAACAACAGAATATCCAAGAGGACTGCCAGTGAGGGCCCACTTTCTATAGTGTAGCGGAAGCCAGAAGCAATGAACACTTACAAGTAAAGATATCTATATATAAAGATATCTATAGCTATATATCTATATCTATATCTATCTATCTATCTATCTATCTATCTATCTATCTATCTATCTATCTATCTATCTAACTAAAGGGTACACTGTGTGACACACTGGGCCATACTACAGTTTCTACAAGAGTTTTGTTTGTTTGGGTGGTTTTGGTTGTACTTTTAGATTTTGTTTTTTTTATGGGTGGAGGGTTGCAACAGCAGAGAATGGAAGGAAGGGAAAGGGAAGATGAGCAGGATAAGAATGGTGTGAAATCCACAAAGAGCTTTGTGAGTTTGGGGACAGCCTGGGCTACAAGAACACAGGCTCCAATAAATAAATAAACAAACAAGAAAATAAGTAAATAAATAAATAAATCTTTAAAACAAAGGAACATAAAAAAACTATTTGAACTGTGGTTTTAGCTCAGTGATTAAGGGCTTGCCTAATATGTTCAATGTCCTGGGTTACACCCTAAGCACTGAAAAATTAAATAATAAAATGCAACAAGTTATCTGGTCATGTTAGTGGACCCTAGATTCTGTTCTACCTGCTCTGCTGCAGAGAAGCCTCTTCTGTTTGCTGATCTTTGATGAATTTCTTGATTGTTCTCCATCTTTAATAATTATGTTAATCTTCATCTCAAAAGCTCTAAAACGCAACACTAGGCGTCTATGGTAGTATCAGCTAGTACTTTTGTTCTAAATGTTTAGCATTTTTATTTTATATACAAGGAATGATAATAAGTTTAAGAAAAAGGCTTGTGTGATCTTCTGCATCAGTCCCAAGTACCTCAGACCATGACTGCATTTAAAGAGTGACCTAAGTTTAGATAAGATCTGTAGCGTGGGCCCCACTCCAGTTTGACCAGTGTGTTTAAGAAAGGAGGGAACAGAAGGGAAGGTGACATGAAGATGCTGAAGGAAGTTGGTCATCCATATGCCAAGGTGACAGGAGCCAGAGAAAACAACCCTCTTGAGAACTTGGTCCAGACTTCTAGCCTTCAGAACTGTTAGGAAGTTACAATTCCTGTCTGAAGAATCTGTCCAATAAAGCTTCATTCTACCAACCCTATCGAAATAATACAGAAGTCACTCATAAGATTTTGTTGCTATAATGTGATATAATATGATAGAGGAAAACCATGGACTTATTCTACTGTCTTTGTGCCTGGCATCAATAGATGACTGAGTCTAAACAGGCTGAGCTGTCTTTATACAAGGATCTTAAAACTTTCCCAAGTTGTTACAACTTTAGGAAGGACAGAGATACAAACAGTAAAAATCTAGGGCACTTGTGTTTACTATTAACCTGTAACGACT
Source organism: Myodes glareolus (assembly GCF_982192425.1). Lineage (NCBI taxonomy): Eukaryota > Metazoa > Chordata > Mammalia > Rodentia > Cricetidae > Myodes > Myodes glareolus. The sequence continues at coordinate 70,477,703 of NC_142038.1, forward strand.
ACCATGTGCTTTAGTGCTTAGATCAAATACGATAATGGCTACAAGGTCAAAACTAATGGATTTGTAGCAATTGATTAGCAGGTAAAAAGACAAAGAAAATAAAACACAGATGTAGAACAATCAATGTGAATAAAATGCTAAGGAGGATGAATTTAATGAATGAGAAATGTTTAATGAGAAGACAGGAGATGAAAGGTGGTCTTGTAATTTCTCTTAAGAAAGATCAGCACTGTTTATTATAGATTAAATTGAACTCTGAGAAAGTCCTCTACCCTTTCTCAGCCCGGTGAGGGTTCATTGCTGCAGTGAAAACAGCCCCAGCATTGATGCACCACTACTCGATTTTCAAGGGAACGTTCCATAGTTACCTTAAAACTTGACTCTATTTCTTTGGCGAGGAGATAATTAACTTTTCCCTGCCTTTTACTATTTCAGTCTTTAAAAGAGCAGAGAGTGTTTCACCTGTGACATTTTCCATTTAGCCACCATCACCTCAAGTAGTGAATCCCATAATGTGACACAAAATCCTAGTTCTCTGGTGTCTGTGGAGACAGCATCTACACACTCAAGCAGCTTTATCTACTCCAGCGACATCTGAGAAGTTTGTGTTGCAGGTCTACAAACTCATTCCAGACTATTAAGGGTTTTTTTGTTTGTTTAGAGATTTTTATATTTATATGTGTATGAATGCTCTTCTTGCAGGGATTTAAGTGCACCATGCTTGTGCTTGGTACTCAAGGAGGCCAAAAGAGGAATTTGGATCCCCTGGAACTGGAGTTCAACCGGATGATTGTAAGTTGACATGTAGATGCTAGTAACTGAACTCATATACTTTGCAAGAGTAGAAAGTGGCTTTAACTGAGAAGCCATATTTCCAGCCCTGTTTTATTTTGTTTGTCTATTTTTTTGTATTTTTATCTTTTGTGCCTCAAGCATCTAAAATAATCAAACATTTTAGTAATTTTATAGAATCATTGTAAAAGAATTTTTAAAATGCTAAGAACTAAAGTCAACTAAATGGGAGGATTTGAGAAACAGAGCTATCACTATAAATCTTTAATAGTTGTGTGTGTGTGTATGTGTGTGTGTGTGTGTGTGTGTGTGTGTGTGTGTGTGTGAAGGAGAGGAGCAATCAGCCTCAGGTGTCATTTCTCAGATGCTGTTCACCTTGTCTTTTGAGACAGCCATTCTCACTAGTGAGGAGATCATCAGTTCGGTTAGACTGCCTGGGCAGAGCCCCAGGGATGCTCCTACCTTCGCCTTCCAGGCATGGGATTACACCCAATCTTTTTTGCATCGAGTCTAGGGATTGAACTCAGGTCCTCATGCTGCATGGCAAGCATATTGCTGCCTGAACTATATCCTTGGCCCCAGAAAGATTCAGATTTTATATTTGCTATTTAAAGTACATGTAAAGTTAACAAGAATGGTTATGTTGATAATGTAATGATAAGTTCTTGACAATTTGCTGAGTATTTTTTAGGTTTCAGATCATATATTAAAAGTTCCTCAGAGGCTCTGTAACATGAGGGGGCCGGCTTGTCAGGCCCTTTCCCTTTCCAGAGTCAGGGTGTTCCTTTGCTCACATGTGCGTTTCCCTGACTACCATCCCCCATACATGGGCTACCTAGAACCCACAGGAATCTATTCTAGATTCAAAAGACAGTGCTTAGTCCTAGGGTGTTAAATATATGAGAAACTTTGCTAATTCTTGTCCTGGTCTCGGAAGTCACCATGCTGTTATACTCACGGCCTGTCTAAACTTCATTTATTCTCCTTCTCACTCTAGCCCCACGATGTGGCCGTATCAATTATTCCCATGTTTGGAATACATTTATTTCCTCTCTTTCTTCCTCACATAAAGCTGTTTCTGCAACTCTGCTGCTGGTTGGAACAACTGAGAGCACAGCCTTTGCTCTTACGTTTGCATATTAATCATTGTACAGTTTAAATAGTACCGTCTGAATGTCTCTAGCTCAGACTTATTTCTTATTTTTTTAAACTTTTTTATTTAAATAACTTTTTTCATTTATTTTACGTATCAACCAGTTTCCCCTCCCTTCTCTCCTCCTTTTTTCATCTACCCCCTGCCCATTGGCTCCTTTTCCATCTCCATTCAGACAAAGACAGGTCTACCATGGGCTTACATAAAGCATGGCCCATCAAGTTAAGGCAGGACTGAGCTCCTCCCCTTTGGACTTATCTCTTAAAGTCATTTTCCCACAAATGACTACTGGCTAACATTTGGTGTCTAACATAACAAGAAGTCCACATACATAAAATATGGATATCATAACCACCTTTCCCAAGCTTATTCCTATCTAAACCCATTTCCATGAAAATTAACGACAACTTTATCCTTCCGGTTTTAGGTTAGAAATGCATCATCATTAGCTCTATTTTATCTTCAAATCTAGCGTTAAGTAGATCTTGTCAGCTCATTGTTAGTGTAGACAGGGTGTCTGATCATTCTATATTACTGTATCCCTGCTTTATATGTTACCTGAATGACTGTGATAGGTACTGTTCTGTTCACAGTGTGGCGCTTAGAATGAGACTTTAAATCAACTCATAGCGTTTGTCTGTGCAAAAATGTCAAGGGTTCCATTTCTTTCTCAGTGTGAATGCCACAGTCTGACGATGGTGCACAGGGCCTTTTGTGATCCCAACCTTGTCAGCTTGCTCATGGAATATCAGTCTTGATTCGGGTCCCCCTGACACGTTCTTTTCTGTTAATTGATCATGACGGGCATGGCTCACTCACTATCTTTTGCTCTTCCTCCTGTCTGTCTTGCTCCCACATCTCCTGAATTGTTGTTTAAATGTTTTCCCCCTTGACTACCCTGCAAGCAGTTGCACCCTCCATCATGAGTGTCTTCTTCCCCTACAGCATATATACCTTACTGACATATACCATTTTTAACCCATTTGCTGCCTTTTCCTTTAATGACAATGCAAGAGTCACGAAAGACCTTTCCATTGCAGCTTTCTCAAAAGCTAGACGTTTGCCTTCTTAATATTGTCTTTATGCTACCACAGGCTTCTTCTATTCCCCCCCCCCCAAAAAAAAAACCTCGAACTTTGACTGTCTCAACATACTAGGTCTGGACACCTGTGTCAATATGAAAATTACAAGGACAAATGACAGGGAATAGAAGAGAATGGAGATTTACTTAACATGGACACACTGGGAAAAGGAGCATATAAAGGGGCACAGTGACCAGGGGAACTAATAAGAGATTCCAGTTTAAACAAATGTCGAGATGTATGAACAACTTAGTAGTCCTGTGATTCTGACCATCACTGGCCCATCTGGTCTCAGCACCAACCTCTCCTCCACAATGGTCTCATAGTGTATGGAATTTCTGTCTAGGAAACAAGTTTTATCCCTGAATGGCATGAGTGTCTGAGCCTTTCCCTTTCCTACTATGGAATTCCAGTGGAAATTCTAATGATTTCTGACCCATGGCTTCAATTGTATAAGAGCTGCAGGAGGAAGGGCAGACACCTCTGTAGAGTGTTCCCTCTCATGACCAGGTAGTTATGTTCATTTCTAGATTGCTGGGGCTTATAAGGGTGTGGTGCTCACAGTAACCATTGAGTAATCATTTTATGAATGAATGTCAGAAAAAAAAGTCTGGAGAAAACCAAAATAAAAATCAGAGAAGAGAAAAATGTTTATAAAGATTGATAAAATTATTCATATCTTTATTGATTGTATTGTATATGTAAAGATAAACAAAATAAGGAGAATGATTCATAACTAAAATTATAAGAAAGATTTTATAATTTTTATCAATTGATTAGAGATAAAGTTCAATTATTTTATTTTTTGTGATTAATTAGACTCCCCAACTTAGTATTGCTATTTTAGAAAAAATTATAATCCACATCAAAAAGTGAATACTAGTCAAACATTTTGATCAAAAGCCTACTTTTAGAGATTCAATGATTAGGCAACCCCAGCAAGAGAGAAGAGAATAAGACCTCAAATCGAGGGCTAGAGAGGTAACTCAGGGATTAAGAGCACTAGCTGTTCTTCCAGCGGACCCAAATTCAGCACCAGCACACACACATCAGCTCACAAACTCTTATAACTCTAGTCCCAGGAGATCTGATCCCCCTTCTGGCATCCAAGGTTACCAGGCATGTACATGGTGCACAGACATACATATAGATAAAACACTCATATGCATAAAAGAACTAAAATTTGTAAACTCTTAAGTTAAAAATATCCTCACAGAGTGAGTAGATGAAAACATCACAGCTATATCAACATTATAGATGGCTTTTTGAAATATGTTAAATAAAAGTATTTAGTGATATTATTTTTAGATATGACTTTGACAATGACTCTAACTATAAATTCAGGTCTAAATCTAATTATTACTTCTCAAACTCAATATATAACAGAATCACAAGTTTCCAAAGGAATTAAGATATATATGTATATATACACATGTACTCATAACAAGAAGTACAATGATGTTTTATGAGTATGTGTGTAATACACATGTACATGTTCATGTATGTGTTTTGTATATGTGTGTACAAATATACAAGATTGCATGTGTACATTGCATGTGGAGGTTAGAGGTCAAAATCGGGTGCTTTCTCTATCACTCTACAACTTATTTTGGAGACAAGGTTTGTAAATGAATCTGGAGCTCATTGAGTTGATGAATGCAGCTAGCCCACAAGCCCAGGTGAGCCTCCTGTTTCTCTCTTCTCAGCTCTAGTGTTACAGGCATACCCCATTGTGCCCACCTTTTTATATCATGCTGAGGATCCAACTTAGCTGTTCATGCTTGAATGGCAAGCCTTTTACTACCTGAACCATCCCCTCTGCTCCTGCAATATTATGCAACCGTGATGTGCTGCACTGATTTAGCCTGATGGGTAAATCTCATGTATTTTCTCTGCTTTCCTTAATGTTCTAACTGTAAAAAATGAGCACACATTTTTAAATCAGCACAATTTAAATAATTAAAAAGCAATTGTCATATAAATAATTACAGTTCTTTGTTCATTTTCCTGAACACCTGTAGATGCCATCACCCCCTGAAGAGGACCTGTTTATGGCAGCTTTCTGTGCACTGATGTGCCAGTTGGATGCAGTAGAATCCGAACTGCCCTCAGTGGGTAGGATGGGCATATTGTGAACCAAAGCTGCCAGTCTCTACATCTCATTTTTAATTAAGTACGCTAATTCTGCCCACCACCAGCTGTTTTCATGGTTCTTCAATTTGACTTGATAAATAGCTCAAGAAATGTTATATTAAAAACGAAAACATAATCACCCAAACCTTTTCTCACTTTTTTCATATGCTTTGAAGCTAAAATGTCTCTAAATTGCTGCTTTCCTGAAAAGCTATGAGTGAATGCTTGCAGAAAACAAGCAACACACACTACCCACACTCACATTCCCACTATATCACACCTTTTTCTTTTAGAACATCTTTTTAATATCAGCACTTCTCCAATGCTAATGAAAACCTTTGAATAAAGTGTGAATTATTTCTCCATTTTAAAGCTGAAAATAGATCTCTCAGCGGGGTTTTTATTCTCAGGCTTCCAAAATTCTTCATTTATTTCATACCTGCACCACTGCCTGAGATTCTTGCTACTATCTCTTTCTAAAGTGAAGTTTCTGATTCCCAAGTATCTCAGGATCTACTGGGATTGTGAGGTTATGAAGTGTGGATTGGAACTAAGGTGTGAGTGCCACGTTTTTCTTGTAACTGTGAATGGAACCCAGCACAGCTGAGAGGTGACAGTTGTTCTTTGACCACATTGTATGCTACCTGGGGACCTATTAAGATAAAAGAAATAGTGAAATTCTACCTTAAGGTCACAAACAAACAAACAAACAAGCAACAGCAGAAAACTCCCAAATATGCTGGTTTATTCAAGGCACACATGCTGCGTGAGTACCTTCCGCTGCTTCAGCCAATAGTCGCTGAAATACCAGCCCACTGGGGCATGGTATATTTCTCTTTTAAAAAGAGCCACAGATCTCAGCTAGGGCCTATTGGTTCCGGTGCTTGGTTCCGGCTCCTGCTCCCGGCTCCTGCTCCAGCGACTAGGCTCCCTTCCTGACGGTTTATGGTGCATGTAAGTTTTACCCCCCAAAATAAATACCCCTTTAAAACATAACTGGTGTGGGATTGATTCGCCATTACACACATGATCAGTACTTAGGAGAGAGCTACTTTGAAAAATAGTCTTCCTTTAATAAAAACAAATAGGTGTGGGAGGTCCTTCTGTATATGTGTTACTTTTATTGGTTAACCAATAAAGAAACTGCCTTGTTCTGTTGATAGGGCAAAGTAGAACTAGTCAGGGAAAACTATATTGAATGCTGGAAGAAAGAAGGTGGAGTCAGGGAGAAGCCATGGAGCCACCACCGGAGCCAGACATGCAGAAACTTTGCTGGTAGGTCACGACCTCGTGGTGATGCGTAGATTAATGGAGATGGGTTAAATTAAGATGTAAGAGTTAGCAAATAAGGAGCTAGAGATAATGGGTCAAGTAGTGATTTAAATAATATGGTTTCTGTGTGATTATTTTGAGAGTCTGGGTGGCCGGGAAACAAACAAGCGGCCTCCTACAACAACAGATTTTCTTAGGCTCTTTGCAGAATGTGAATATGCTTGTAAAAGAATACATCCAAAGAAAAAGAACTTTGTGTCTGAAACATTTTGGTGTGGGACAACACACAAGAAGAAATTACTGGTGTCATGGGATGCTATAGATGTGTGTCTAGAGGGAGCTCCTGGAGAGAAGGGACTGAATTTATTTTGTCTTGTCTACTGGCTGTGCTATCTGGGACAAACTGGGCTCCAAAGAATGCTTAGAATCCAAGGTGCAACACGGCTATTCCTCATCATCTATGTGGCTTCCCCCTATAAGTGAGATATAGTAACCAATGACAAACATGTTTCTATTACAACAGTTTTCTGTCATAGCTCTGTTACTAACATTTATCAAGGGCAATATCAAAGTCACAAAACAATGTTAATTATTATTATTTTAAGTATGCTCAAGGTGATATTTAAAATTAGTGTTAGGTAAATAAGAAGATTGACATGATTTTAAGCAAAAGGAAAAGGAACAAGAAAAAAAATCTTTTTAAAGCATCCAGTCATTCACTCATTGAGCATTTACTTGAGTAGTAGAACTCTGCACAGTGCTGAGGAAACAAGAATGAGAAAATACAATGCAGCTCAGCCTTGAGGCAGGTCAGAAAACCCTGCGGGCTCTAATCAGATGACTGTGCAATATAAACTACTGACATATATCAAGAGAACCTTCACAGTGGTGGGTCGGATACATTCTGGCTATCTAGAGTGGTCTTCATGGGAGAGTGGACAATGTGGAGAGAAGCAGAGGAGAAAGCTGAATGTGAAGATCAGGAGGAACCGTGATGCTGTGTAGGTTTCAGAGGAATCAAATGACACTGTAATCAAAATCCCAAAACAATGGCAGAGTGACATGAGAAGAAGCTGCAGAAAGGAGAAAGAGGTTGGGTAAGGGTGGGTGTTTGTAAGTTAAACCTTATAAGGCTTAGAAGGATGCTTATAAGAGGTGAACAGAGAGAATAGTGGTAGGAATCCAGGCCAACTGTGCTTAGATAATATTCTCTGAGTCCCACAAGATGAGGGATGGGAGGGGCAATGATCTGTGTGGGTGATAGATTTAAAGTCTGTTTTGTAGTCAGGGTGAGATGCCATGGCACCAGATGTGAGTAGCAATAAATGGATCAGGTGGTGGTGGGGGACATGGCAAAATGATTAAAGCCCTTATTATATGTGGTGGTTTGAATAAGAACAGCTCCCATAGGTTCATACTTGAATATTTGGTCCCATTTGTGGAACTGTTTGGGAATGATTAGGAGGTGTGGCCTTTTTGGAAAGATGTGTCACTGGGAGCATCCTACAAGATTTCAGAGAACTTGAGCCATTTCCAGAGACTGTTCTCTTGTCCTGTTTCCTACTGGAGGATCAAGGTATGAGTTTGTAGCTGTCCCTCCTGCCATATGCTTTTGCTCCACCATAATGGACTCTAGCCCTCTGAAACCATAATCTCAAACTAAACACTAATTTTTATAAGTTGTTTTGGTTGTGGTGTTTTATAACGGCAATAAAAAACTGATTGAGGCACTCTGCAATGCTCAGGACAGGAGTTTGAAGTCTCAAAACCCACATAAAATTGGGACAATGATAGTGGCTCTCTGTAATTCCAGCACTCAGAAACCAGGGATCCCCTGGACAAGATAACTAGATAGAGTAATCAGAATGGATGAGACAAGAGTTCCATGACCCACTCTGTCTTCAATTTTGGACTTCCACAGGCAGATGTACACGAACTGTATGCAAACATTCATATACATGGATGAACACATACACAATGCCAAGATAATAAGATGGACTGTTTGAGCAACTCTACAGATAGATACATTGAATATTTGAAATAGAAGTTTAGCACTCTGTATAAGCAGTGAAGTTTGGGGAGAGAGAATGACACACAGAAGAAAAAAACTCACAGAAGTGGTTTGCTTATGTGATGAAGCAATTCCTGTCATCCTTTGGAGAGACTGATTATTAGGAAAGAAACTCAACTACCTATAAACTGTGACAAATTCAATAAAACAGTAGAGCCAGATGGTCTTTCAGCTTAATTTTTACATAGCTGACATATATAGCCATTTCTTTCTCCTGTTTATGTTTTTAATGATAGGCTGAAAGCTGAGGATTTTCCAAAGTGAGCAAGAAGGGCCAGACTGAAGCTTCCCAAGATGGTATATCAAATGGAATTTTAAGTTGTGCATATTGCCTACACTACTTCATTTCAGTTTAACTACCACAAACAGCATCCAAACATGAGATTATTACTGAAGTCAGAATTACTGGAGGAGACCTAGTATTCTTTAAAGGGCTTCACTGCTTATTATATGCACCATTGTAGTTACAAGTTGATCACTTCTTCTCTATACTGCTTCATGAAGGAAATAATCAGAAGGCTTTGAACTGAATTGAGCCATGGTAGTGGGTTTATAAAAGAGGAATATTAGTATAGTGTTGACAGGTTTTTGTCTCTCCCAGTCTTGCAGCTGTTCAGTCTCAAAGAATCACACAGAGGCCTATATTAATTATAAACTAATTGGCCTATTAGCTCAGGCTTTTTATTAACTAACTCTTACATCTTGAATTAATCCATATTTCTTGTCTGTGTTAGTCATCAGTGAGGCATTCTCATCTTGCTTCCCCTGTGATGACTGCAGACTGAGCCTTTCCTCTTCCCATAATTATTCTATTCTGGATGTCCCCCTATACATTCTATATGGATACTGGCCAATCAGCATTTTATTAAACCAATACAAGTGAAAAATCTTTACAGGGCCCAAGGCCTTTGTCCGACAGCACTTTCCCTTTTTTTTTTCCAAAACAAGAACTCTGAATTTAATCTCCTTTGTTCAGCTTTTTTTGATCATTATCCAACTTGTAACCAACACTCTTAACAAAGACAAAAACATTCATAATCCTTTTTTTGGGAATGTGAGTTTGGTTTTCTAGGCTTCTTCCTGTTTATTGGGGGCACTAATAAACTTATGGAGACCTAGAGAAAATTTAGGATTATGGTCAAGGTTCTCACTGAAGTATTCTGTGGGCTGGATTTTCTCAGTCAGCAGTCTTGAAGCTGCTCTAGATTTAGAACTCAGAGGAAACGCCAACAGAGGTCCTCTGAAATGGTGGATCATCTGCTCCACTGGAGAATTTTCAGGGGTCTTTCTTGATCAAGCCTGACTTTTCTTAACCCAGAATGAATCCATAACCTCTCATTTCTTGTGGAAACAAAAGTAAAACCTCTTCTCCAAAGTAACATATCGTTTTAATTAAATTTTAAAGTCAAGGCATTTTTGAAAAATGTTGGATTAATCCAGCAGCATTTATAATCAAATGTCCTTTAACAGCTGTTGTTCCTTCCTCAGCAGTCAAATAATGCAAAGACAGCACAATAACATACAGTCTTCAGATTCTATGTGTATTTTCCATCTTTACATGGCTTTATTTAAACTTTATTTTTTATTTTTAAAGTCCTAACATCAAATAAACAGATGTATCAAAAACCCATATAGTCCTTGCAGAATACCATCCATAATATAAATAAAAAGTTATTAAATTCCTGGATGGTGATATTGTCGACATTATACAACTTTCAAATTTATTGATTTATTTATTAATCAAATTACAGAGACCCACATCAGAGCACTAGACTGAGGCTCCCAAGGTCCAGCTGAAGAGCAGAAGGAGGGAGAAGATGAGCAAGGAAGTCAGGACCTTAAGGGGTTGGTCCACCCACTGAGACAGTGTACCTGATCTAATGGGAGCTCACCAAATACAGCTGGACTGGGACTGAACGAGCGTGTGATCAAACCTTGGACTTCACATAGGGCAGAGTATCCTGCCCTCTCTTAAGGCTGGAGGGGAAGAGAAGAGGGTTAGTGGGGGAGTAGGAGGGGATTGAGTGGAGGGGAGGAAGTGGAAATTTTTGAATGGAAAAATTTAAAAAAATAATAATACATAAACTAAAAAAAAATTAACTTATGAGATTTAAGAAAATTGTTGTAGGTGTAATAATCTTTATTGGTCAGTAGGCGTCATGATTGTGGACATGTAGCAGAGAGATGCACTTGGCAGTGTAAACAGTCCCATTCTGTTCAGCATGAGCGCCTGCTTAACTACTGACAAATATGCTTGACAAAGTAAGAGCAATTAGAGGTTTTTTTTTTTTTTTTTTTTTTTTTTTTTTTTTTGTCAGACTATCAAGGAACCCAGAGTTCATGAGCCAGGAACATAAATCAGAAACTGGGAACACAAGCCGGAAGCTGCACAAGTTGCCGCTGTCAGGGACTAAGGGGAAACATGAGTGAGAAAGGCCCACCAAAGGGTAGCTCTGCTGCAGTAGGGTTTTGGGGAAAAAAAAAACTGCTTAGTAGATAAAATCAAGCCAGATGGGCAGAGGTGGGAGACCTTTGGCTGCAGAACTTTTGAACCAGTCCTGGTAGGTGTGGAGTTGGGTTCCACATGGGTGCAAGATGTACATGAACATAATAAAATAGTCCCACACTAGATCAGAATTGAGGGTTATTTGTTTAGGGGGTAGATTCACAGATCAACAGTCCCCTGCATGAGTAAGGAACAAGAACTGAATCCAGCATCCGAGAGAGAGAGAGAGAGAGAGAGAGAGAGAGAGAGAGACTGTGCAAGCTTTATGTCTGCTTTTATAGTATGAGAGACCACACCCAAGTGGGCTGGTATCTTAAAGGCTGTGGGCTGAAGGAGCTCCCACAGCAGGACAGTGAGTTTAAGACACTAAATAATTTATAGTAAGACTAGCAGAGACTTCCTCTAGAAGCAGTCATGCCAATCCTAGGGTACACACTGGGGCTCTCTGCCTCTGTCTCCTGCACGTGATGTAGAAGAGGAGCCATCCCATCCTAGAGTATCTACTCACGTTCTCTGCCTCTCTATGCTCTTAAGGCCCATGCTTTAAAACCTTATTGAGTGGATTTCAACTTTGCTTCTTACTGGTGCCTTCTGAAATTCTCTTCCGTAGCATAGGTCAATAATGCAGGATTCAGCCAGGCAGGGTGGCACACACCTTTAATTCCAGTGCTCAGGAGACAGAAGTAGGTAGATCTCTATGAGTTCAAGGGAAGCTTGGTCTTCAAACGGAGTTACAGGACAGCTGGTGCTATACACAAAAATCGTGTTTCTAAAAACAAAACAAAACAAAACAAAAGAATCCTGGCTTCACCTGAGTAAATATCACTGAAAAATATTATCCCTAGGCTTCCCCAACCAGCAGCACTGGTGGCATCTCCTCCTGATGTTGTTGGAGTCTTCCTTGAGAGTCTGCAAATTTGTGGGACTGTCTGGATTTCTGCATATTTTCTTAGCTCTTTGAAATCTGCTTCAAGAGGAACGTTGAGTTGGGCTGGCTTTTGGTGAGAGATTTATTAACATATGGACAGCAGGGCTCCCAATGACAGTTTATTCCCTTGACACAGAAGTTTGGACTCCTGTGGGTACTTAATCAGTACTCAGTGATTAGTGCTTACACTGCTTATGCTGGAGTTGCTTCTGATCCTAGATGGCAGAGGAAGCAATGATCAGGCGCTTCATGTCTACAGGGCCACGGTCAGTAGAATGTCAGCTCTTTGTTGTCGTACTTGGAAAGGGGCTGTAGAAGGAGTGGCCTGATCTGTGACATGGGTTTGTGATGTAACTCTCTGTTTGGGCATACTTGCCGCTTTTCATCCTTCAGTTTTACATTCTGGCCAGAGACTGCATAGGCCTGAAATAGGCCATCTAGCCTGAATATGGGGAATCTGCTGTATATAGAAACTGCCTGTTCTAGAGATTGATTGATTTTTATTGAGTTCTACATTTTTCTCTGCTCCCCTCCCTGGCTCTTTCCTCCCCCAAGGTGCTCTCAATTTACTCAGGAGATATTGTACTTTCTACTTTCCATGTAGATGAGATCCATGTAAGTCTCTCTTAGTGTCCTCATTGTTGTCTAGGTTCTCTGGGATTGTGAATTGCGGGCTGCTTTTCTTTCTTTATGTTTAAAAACCACTTATGAGTGAGTACATGTAATACTTGTCTCTTGGTGTCTGGGTTACCTCACACAAAATAATGTTTTCTAGCTTTATCCATTTTCTTGAAAAATTCAAGATGTCACTATTTTTTCTGCTGTGTAGTACTCCATTGTGTAAATGTACCACATTTTCCTTTCCATTATTTGCTCGAGGGGCATTTAGGTTGTTTCCAGGTTCTGGCTATGACAAACAAAGCTGCTATGAACATAGTTGAGCACATGTCCTTGTGGCACGATTGAGCATCCTTTGGATATATACCCAAAAGTGGTATTACTGGGTCTTAAGGAATGTTGTTTCCTAATTTTCTGAGAAATCGCCACACTGGCATCCAAAGAGATTTTAGAGACAGTAGAAAACCACCTGAAATGTAGACCGCTGCAGTTGTCCTTTGAATACTGTCTGCTCCATCCCCTTGACAGTGCCCCACTTCACTTGATAATAAACTTGACCTATCTTCTGCCTAAGCTCTCCATTATTATTTTTTTTCAATGGACCAAGGAGCCAAACGAAGTCTAGCACAAATTTCTGGTGATATCCTCAAGAGCTACCCATAATTACCTGGAGCCAAAATAGAACAGGCTGGGGTGTCTAGTACAGGTAGGGAATACAGTGTGAATATTCCGGGTTCAGATATAGACATGGTCAGCTGTGTCTAGTCTAGAAAAGATCTCTGTTCATTAGGAGTATCCTGGGATTCCCTTTATTCATCTATCTGTCTGCCTGTCTGTCTATCTATCTAATATATCTTTTTCAGAGAAATAATACATGGGTTTAGCTTAGTTTCATTATATATTATTAATAGAAATGTAGCCTAAAATGGCATTGTGATGGCAAATCCCAGTGGCGAGGGCATTTTCCTTCTTGGGAATTAGCCCTTAAGAACAGAAATGCTACCTTAGTGTGTGAACAACAGAAATGCTACCTTAGTGTGTGAACAACAGAAATAGTAGCTTAGTGTGTGAACAGGATTCAGCTTCGGCTCATCTTTGTTTTACTTCCTCCTTCTCAGTAATAGTTTGGCTAACCTCTCTGATGAAGATACAAATTTTCTATCATTTGTCTGCTAAGAGTCACGTTATAGAAGTGAAAATTCGATCTGAAGGGGCATTTTTTTTTGCACTGTAAAAATTACTCTTATAAGTAGCCCAACATTTTAAAAAGTAACAAATTCAGAATCTAGATGAAAACCACAAAATCTTTAGGATGTGGGCCTATGTTTGTGTATGACTGTGTGCATTCACTCACTTTCTACATTGATTTTCATGTCTTTGTTACTTTCTGGGACCACATTGGATTATAGAAGGCTTTAATTAAAATTTATTGGTGAGAGAATTAGCACATCTTCAAAATTGTTCTCTTGCTTTTCCTGTGATGTTCTGTAGAACTGTGAGACGGCACTGCTAAAATGGTCATGTTTTTCCATTTCAGAATGGCTGCTTGGTTTTCCCTTAAAACTGAGTTGCTTAATATTATTGTTATTCTCACTATTATTGCTTAGTCTTTGGAGACAGGATCTTATGTAGGCTGGTCTAGCCTGCACTCACTATGTAGTGGAGGATCACCCGTGACCCTCTTGCCTCTACCTCCCTGTGCTGGGGTTTGCAGGGTTGCAGCACCATTCCTGGCAGGACTTAATTTATTTTCTTAAGAAAAAGTTATTCTTAGCTACTTTTAAGAATTTCTTTATGGAAAAAAATGAGTCAGAAAAACCACCAAGCAGGAAATTGAGATATAAAATGCTGTAGGTATGGAAACACATGTTCAGTGAAAAGTTGACAGGGAAAGGAGATATTTTTGGGTGAGAAAGAATTTTATGTGGTAGGGCAGTTTTGTTCTAAAATAATGATTTGCTCCAAGCTGGAAACTCACAGCTAAGGATAAAAGTATAAGGCTAGAGCATGCTAATAAAGCCTTGTGGACGACAAATTTTCACATATACAGATATGGTATGGATGTGATTAGTCTGAGTCTAACTCAAAGATTTTTCTTGTTTTAATTATTAAGATCAATTTTTGCTAGGTATTTGTTTTAATCAATTGGTCTCTGTCAGTTTCTCCAGTGATTAGGAGAAAGTGGAAAAGCAGACAGCACAGCCAACCTTCTCACAGGCTTTAAATCAACTTTTAAATTTGGCTTTAAAACAACACAACAACAAACAATAACAAAGAACAACAACAAAAAAAAACAGTGAAAATGGAGGAAACAGGTGGTACAGAGGGCTCGGGGCAGTGATCGCACACAAAACAAGGCCAATGATAGGCTCAGGCCTGGGGAATGCATTTTACCAGGAAAATACGTATTCCTGTCCTCGGAGAAAGCCCGGGTGGATGGACAATTCTAAAGTGTCCTATGATTGCCGCAGCAGTGGGAATACAAGGGCCAGGCAACCGACTGCCCTACTGGGGCTCTGCTCTAAGAAAGCCAAGCCTTGCTTCCTCCACATGCAGAGGGATACTTCAGAAGCGTGTCTCATTGTCTGAAGGATGCTGTCAGCCAATGATGGCTGCATAGGCGGAAGCTGTGGGACCTTCCCAGAGAGGTCCCTTCCAGCCCACTGAGGCTGACTTGAGGGTCCTTGAATGATGACTGGTGTAAGGGTCAAAAGGCAGATTTCTTTAGGAGCTGTTTTTCTGCTTCAGTTGATCATCCAGGATTCCTTTTGAAGTGAATTTGCATAATAACCTAAGCTGATGGAAATCTCCAAACTAACAGACATGCTGACCCCTTTTTAAAAAAGATTGCCTTTCTATGTATAAGTGTTTTTGCCTTAGTGTACGTATGCGCACTGTATATATGCCTGTGGAGACCAGAAGTCTCTGGATGCCCTGGAACTGAAGTGGCAGTGTGTTCGCAGTCATCAGAAAGGTCTTGGAAATTGAACCTTGGCATTCTGAAAGAGAAACAATTGCTCTTATCTGCTAAACAATCTCTTCAGCCCCACATATATACTGAGCCTCGAGCATTTTTCCAAAGCTAGAAGGGTTGTCAGCATTCCAGCCTTGGGAAGCACCGAATTAGCAAACTCCTTTGTGCTGTATGTTGCATAATGGTAAGACATGCCACTTAAAGTTCTCACCCACAAATTAGGGGACATTTTCAGACCATAGCTTACTTCTCCAGTATAGCACATGGATGATGGCCAGGATATATCCACGCTAAAGCAACAGAAACAATGCTTTCCAGAACTAAGCAGAAGCTTCTCTGTAGTGAAGTGGAGAACAGGCTAACCAGCCAGGGTGTAGACAGGGTGTTAGTGCAAACACACTGACTTAGGAAAACACGAGACTGTGCTGCTCCAAGCAGAACAATGGAAAATAATTAGGAAATTTCACAGCTCTAAGCACCTAGGAAGAGAAGTGTTAACTGCCCTGGCAAATCTGGTGTTTGCCGACACCTTCTCATGGTGGATAGAGACTGCCCTATTCTGACCAAAAGGGATCTGAAATAGTCTGCAGAATAAAAGCCGCTCTACTGAGTCTCCACAAACCTCGCCATAGTCACTTAACCTGAGAACTGTTGTAAGACTTAAAATTCCCTTCAAATATAGACATTGCATCTTAATTTCGTGTATGTGAAGATAAGTTTGATTTTAACCCTACCAGTAGGTGTGACCTTTCTTTATGCTTTAAATTACTGCATTCTTTTTAATATACTATTGTTATAACACACACCCAGTGACTTCAACATTACAGAATTTTTTCTCTTAGTTGACAACACACTAAATTCCTTCTTGGAACTGTTCTTTTGTGTCTTATCATATTCTCAGTACAAAACCACCAGCATTATATTAAATTTTCCTTTCTCTCCAGCCTTTACTTTTATTTTCCTCCTTCCTTCTTCTGTCCTTCACTCTCACTCCCTCCTTGCCCCCTCTTTCTCCCTCCCTCTTCTCTCTCTCTCTCTTTCTCAGTCTCTTTCTCTAACCAACTCTCATATAACTCATGCTGGTCTGGAATTTGTTATGTGTCTAAAGATGAACTTGAACTTCTGATCCTCCTGCGTCTATCTAGTATGTGCTAGGATTACAAGACTGTGTCACTATGCCTGTTTAGTTGGATTTTCTTTCTTTGTTTCTTCCTTCATTTATTTTTCTCTCTCTCTCTTTCTTTCAGCTCAAGGTACCTCGTCCTTAAACTCAAAAGTTACTGTGATGAGAAGAACTGTCTTCTAACCCAGAGGGCCTTGATGCTGTGACAGGAGCACATGGATGACCAGCAACATTATTAAAGTGAGATAACTTATATATACCTGGCACCAGGTGATACGTTCTCCTGTTTCCTGAGATTTGCACATCCACATTTCTGTCAGATTCTGCCAAGGTCTTGATAAAGGAAAGAAGACATGTCCGTGAGAGAAATGGAGGCTATCTAGCCTTGGGTGGATTACAGTCTTTGAAAATCAATAGTTACCAAAGTCATCTCCAGGCCACATTTGAAGAATAAACTTTGTGACTACAGAGGGGTGAGTTTTAGAAGGAAGTTTTATTGTTTTATAGGACTAGAGTTGAAGCTTGAGAGAAGAATGGAAGAGGTGCTGGATAGCAGGAGAGGGGCACTGGAAGTACTTTACCCAAGGGTTCCCACTGTGGAATTAATAAGGCTTTACTGAACAGAAGAATGGAAGCAAAGAACTGGTTCTCTAGTTACACTTGCATACTATATCCAAGAGTTCCTCTGTTTCAGTCATGTCTTTATGTAGAGTTCCCAGGCAAAGGTGATCATACAGGGGAAAAGAGATGCT
Source organism: Myodes glareolus (assembly GCF_982192425.1). Taxonomy (NCBI): domain Eukaryota; kingdom Metazoa; phylum Chordata; class Mammalia; order Rodentia; family Cricetidae; genus Myodes; species Myodes glareolus. The sequence goes on from NC_142038.1 coordinate 70,495,107, forward strand.
GAGACCTCCTGTCCAGCATTCCCTGAATCATACAGGGGAAGAAAGATGTCCAGACCTACTGCCCAGCATTCCCTGAATCATACAGGGGAAGAGAGAAGTCCAGACCTACTGTCCTGCGATTTCTGAATCATACATGAAAAGAGAGATGACCAGAATTTCTGTCCAGTGTTTTCTAAATTATATAGGGGAATATATAATTCCTGGACCTCTTGTCTAGTGTTAACTAATCATATAAGGGAAGAGAGATGCACAGATCGCCTGTCAAATGTTACCTGAATCATATAAGGTAAGAGAGATGCCCAGACCTCCTGTCCAGCATCCCTGGCATCTGGCCATGGCGGAAGCAAAGACATTTGAGTTCAAACACTTTTGGCATCTCTGGCCTTTGGCTAGGAAAGAATTGTTCACTGAACCAATAATGTTTCCAGCTTTTAGCCAAGGAAAAACTGCTCGTTCCCAGGGTTCCTCACATTTTAGTTCCTAAACTGCCTGCTTTTCCTTGTTCTCATAGTTTCACTGTATAGCCCAGGATAACTCTGAACTCCTGACACTTGTGTCTAAGCTCCTTAAGTGCTAGTGTTATATGAGTGGGTTGCAGTGCTTGTCACACTTCAAGTTTTAATGGTTTATTAGCATTGTTGCTCTCAGGCATCTTATGGAAGGAAAGATTTCTCTTATTTTTAGTGCTAATCTTGGGGTTGGAAATAATGATCTGCAAAACGCCTCATTGTTTATGAGGTTTGATGTCTTCGGTAATGAAAGCTCAAGATTCTCCAAATGCTGAATTCTGGGCTCTAGGGTTTGTTCTTTCCTGGTTCTTAGGTCTGGAAGACAAAGACTGCCAGTGCCTAGACAGTCTGGATCTGCATCGCTGGATCTGCATCCCTGGGTTTCCATCCTTGGGTCTGCATCCCTGAGTCTGCATCCCTGGGTCTGCATCCCTGGGTCTGCATCCCTGGGTCTGCATCCTTGGATCTACATCCCTGGGTCTGCATCCCTGAGTGTACATCCCTGGGTCTGCGTCCCTGAGTGTACATACCTGGGTCTGCATCCCTGGAACTGAATTCTGGTTCAACATCAAGAAGCTTCAGTAGCTACCCTAGATGGGACTGGGGTAGGCCTTCTGCATATGTGTGACAGTTGTGTAGCTTAGTCCTCTTGTGGGACTCCTAACAGTGGTAGCACGACTGTCATTGCCTCTTTTCCTACTCCTCATAGTTGGCCACCTGGACCAGCCTTCATACAAAGTGAGGTGTTTAGTCTGACTGCAACTTGAGATGCCATGATTTGTTGATATCCATGGGAGGCCTGCTCTTTACTCCACAGAAATGGAGGAAATTGGGGCAGGGTAGAGGGGAGATGTCGGGGGAGACTGGGAAGAGAGAAGGGAGGTGAAACTGTGACCAGGATGTAAAATAAATAAATATATGAATTTATTAAAAAGAAGGAGAATTATTAAACTTCAGGAATGGGCATCAGCAGCCTTAAGATTAAAGGATGGAAGTCCCAGAAGAGAAACTGAGACACAGAAGAAAGGGAGAATTATCAGGACATAAAAAGTGAAGGGAGTGCCTTACCCTTGTCTGTAGACTAAGAGACTAGCAAGACTAAGGAGATGTCACACCCACAACAATCTGTGACTCCGCTGAACCCACAAATAGCAGTTCGTTGCCTATTTTTAACACTTTTTTTGTTGTTGTTGAGAAAGTGTCTCATGTAGCCCTTGTACTCACTGTGTAGCAAAAAATGGCTTTGAACTTCTGCTTCTTTCTTTATCTCCGAAGTGCTGGAATCAAGTGTGTGCCGCTCTACCTGGTGTATTTAGCACTGGGCTTTGAGCCCCAGCCTTACACATGAGAAGCACTCTACAAATGTAGGAGGTGGCACACGCTCAACTCTTTGACTACACTCTCACCAAACCGTATTCCTGAGGGATACACCACACACTAGCACATAATCTCCTCTACCAAAGAAAGAGTTGTTGGATAAACACACCAAAATATTTTCATGTAATCTTTTAAACCCTGTAAACAATGCAATTGTAAAAGCTACCAATATCTTATATGTGTAGCTATTGTTAGGACACCTAGAAGCCCCTTCTTCTTTCTTCACACATCCACTCTAGCATGTGAAAGCCTCTACCTCCAAGTCTGCCCCATGTCCATGCTTAAATTCACGTTAAAACTTATTTGCATCTTTTCATATAAGCATTCCAGGAAGGCCTGTGAAAATGGTTTGCTCAACTCTTTATCCAGAAAATCTCACAAAGTCATGCAAATCAAGGGTTCAAATCTTCACATTTCCTTTAAGAACATCTGTGGAGCAAGATTATATATATCGGAACAGTCACAAGTCGCCTGCAATGTCACTATAAGAAACAGCCTAAAAATGCTGACTACATGTAGAGGTCTGAGTCAAATTCACTCCAGTAAGGTTCCCGCCCATGTGTTGACTGAAAGACTCCAATTGCTAAGCCAAAAGAGGGGTTACACAAAAAAAAAGGTATCCCGGAAGAAACTGATGAAACAAAACCATGTGGCATGGAAGAAATACAAACGTAAAGAAATGTAAATGAGAGCAAATCATAGTCTCTCCTCAATAAACTCTGTCTTTGCTTATAAGAATGAATAGACATGGAAAATAGAAAAAAATCAAAAGACCATTCTTCCTGAGCCTTGAAGTATCAATGTAGTTTTTATTTATCTGTAAGTGTGTGTGTGTGCACACGTGATGTGTATGCACACACACACTCTCTCACCTGCACATCAATATTCATAGCATGTCTGTTTCAATGCCCATTGAAATCAGGAAAGAGTATCAGATTCTGTGGATATTTTACCACAGGTGGTTATGAGTTATCTGAAAGACATAGGTGTTGAGAACTTGGCATGGGTTCTCTGGAAAAGCTTCAAGTTGCTCTTGACTGCTGAGCCATCTCTCTAGCCCCTGAACTACTTTAATTTATTCATTTTTATTTAATAAAATTTACATTGCTGTAATCAGAGCAGAGAGTTAATTTGTGTTCTGTAATATTTTTTAATAAGTATAATCCCATGTTGCTATATTATGTTGTTATTTTCATAGAATTACTTTGTATTAAGTTGGTAACCCAATGGATTTGAGTATTCTTATTGGATATATTTAAATTTTTCCAACTAAATATTAATATAATTTAGATGCACCAAAAAACTCAACTTCATTCAAATTAGTAATATTGTTTGGAATGTTTAAATACTACATTGCAACAATGTTGATACCTTGGAAAATGGATAAAAATTTGAAATCACAATTTCAAATGCACTCTATACTTCCTAGAATAATTTGTTTATTTAAAACTACTAGCAGTGCGTGAAGTTATGAAAGTGTTGAGCGTGGTAGTTTGGAGATCAGTAATGGAACCAGTTGCCTCTCTGCTGCTGTGGTAAACACTCCAACCAAAGCAACCTGAGGGAGGAAAGTGTTTATTTCAGTTTACAGATCACCAGCCACCACTCAGAGAGGTCAGGGTAGGAACTCAGGCAGGAACTTGAAGAAGAAACCATGGAAGAATGTTGCTTGGTGCCTCACTCACTGGACTGTCATGTGGTCCAGGATCACATTTGTTCAGGGAATGGTGCCACCCATAGTCGGCTGGACTCTCTACGTTAGCTAAGGAAATCAAGACAATCTAGCCAAAGACATACCCACAGGGCAATGTGATTTAGACAGTGTCTCAATTGAGATACTTTTTCAGGTGACTCTCATCTGTTTCAGGTTGACTGACAAAGCTAACTTAGGACAGTAACATAGTAAATAAATATTTATATACAATTTTAATCTTATTATCATGGTTAAGGTGAGATTACTTGTTTACTTATAATCTATGTCTCCATTTTGTGGAATGAACACATATGCACCTGTCTTCAGTTTTATTAGCAGTAACATTATTCTTGGGAAAAACTTATAAGAAGAACTCTGAGAAGAATAAGAAATGGGAAATCATTCCTTTCCTTCGGTATATTTTTCTTTTATAGCATCTGTAAAGCCTTCATGTAAGAAGTGAAATGTGCTTCTCTCTATCCCTGCTCCTCCTCGTGCTGCCTTTTGAACACTATCACATCCTTTAAGTTTTTAACATCCACTAACCTCTCTGGGTCACATAATTAATCTGAAAAAGAAACCCAATATTCTCATTAAAAAATTAGCAAGGAGTACTTTCCTCCAGGTTACAAAGCAAAGAGCATGAAGAGATTGTGAATGCAGAGCCTGGGAAACACCTGGCACTAGACTCCCTGGGAGGGGTGGTGGCATGCTGAGAACTGAGCCCTGCCCTGAGCAGAGGAACTGAGGGCCATCTGCACTCAGCAGGTGCACCTGGAAGACGTTTTGACTGCCAAGACTATGCTAAGGGCACCACAAGAAAAATTATGAGGATCTGGAAGAAAAGTTGTCGCTGCTCACCATGCATATTGAAAACACTGTAATTCATGAGGATTTCTCATGACAGAAAAGTAATAAAGTGATCACTTGAACGCTAGTTTTGAAGTTTTGTGCAGGGCAATAGAAATTGGAGCTGACTTTAACCTTTTAAAAGCATCCAAAATGATCACTTTTGAAAGTAAGTATCTGCATACACTATTTTGTCATTATGATTTTGATACATCATACCAAGAATTAGTAAGCTAATGTGTGCAAGTCTGTGTTGTAATTGTACGTGGATTTAAAAACTTCTAAATTTTAGAGGATTTTGCTGTATTAAAATCACTTACTCCTTAAAGATCAAAGACTGTATTTGTATTTTAAACCTTTTTTCAAAATTATAACCTGAGCATTGTAACAGTTCCTAGTGAGGGCCATAGACATTGAAATTACAAATATGTCATGAATATGGCAAAATACCTTGTCTGAAGATAAGGTTTCCAAGGGTCAGATGATAATGGGAGTATTTTACCTATGTCTGGCCAAAGTGCACACCTTTAATTCTAGCACTCGGGAGGCAGAGGTAGGAGGATCTCTGTGAGTTGGAGGCCAGCATGGTCTACAAGAGCTAGTTCCAGGACAGGCTCTGAAAAAAAAAAAAAAAAAAACTACAGAGAAACCCTATCTCAAAAAAAAAACAAAAACAAAAATAAAAACAAAGCAATGCTCTTTTCCTTCTCCTACTACACATTGAGTAACACAGGTATAGTACATTTATTCATAAAAATAAGTCTCTCCCAAGATCCACACAAATATGAGAAAAGTAACACAAATGCATTGAGTTCCACCATTTGAGGGTCAAGGTGCCCACACCACAGCGTGTGTGATTCTGGATTCAGTGACGTGAGATCAAGCATTTGTCTGGTGCACTTACAGAGACATGTCTTTACAAGCCTCAGTAAAGTGGAATAGAAAGACCTACATTTTTGACATGTGAGCTTGAAATTCAAAATTTCACGATGAAAGTGAACAGTTTTAGAGATAACCAAGTTTTGTGTCTTTTCCATGTGAACAATACATATTGCACCTATGCAGGGGTCTGTCTTTACTACATTATATTTTGAGGGAAATTTAGTGCTTATGAACACAGTTAGTTTTGTATGGTTCTGGGTTTATGAAATATAATTTCATGGATGGTAGCAGCTATTATGAATAATTATATCTGAATATTCTTGGCCATATTTTTATTTAATTCAAGTTTGTTTAAAGTGATTGTATTGGAAGACTTTTGATTCAGACCTTGTGCTAGTGATTAGAAACAGACTAAAAAAAATAAGAAAAAGAAAAGGAAAAAGAAAAGGTAAGACAAACACACCTACTGGTTTACAAAGTTTAATGGAGAGGAATCCTTTGAAGGCAACTTGTCTACATGCTGTTTTAATATTCCTAACATGAGTAGCAAGAAGAAGTAGATTTAATCTTCACAGTTTTTATTTCCTTTGCATTCTCTTTGATAAGCTGTGCTTTTTAAAAACAGCTTTACACCATGTTGACTGTGCTGGCGTAAGCAGTATAGAATGTTCGATATTGAGTGTAGGGTCTGTAGTGAGGACTCTCTTTTCCTTCCTGAATTTAGCAACATCCTTTTCTTTACTTGATGATCACTGAACTTCTTACTTTGTTTAATTTTTACATTGCATTTTATTTTTCTCCTTAAAAACTTTCTCCCATTACTGTTTATTTCATTAATTCAATTTTCTTTGAGATTAATGAAAATGTAGCTTAGTTTTTTTATTCCTTAATATGTTAATTAATCTTAGCTCGTTTTTTGCTCTAATTAGTGAATATAATAATCTAAACTTGCCTCTAAATGGGGTTTTATTTGCATTCTTTAAGTTTATTAAAAAACTAGAACAAGCAGATCTCTAATACGTTGATTGCAGAAGACTAATGTTTTCTACTAATGATGTGCTGATGTATTCTACACAAGATATAGCTTCCAATGTAGGCAAATACACCAAACAAGTTTCTATGTTTGTGAAAAATTCTAAACACAATGATTTATGTCTTTTCTCTTTAAGAATGCTTTTTGAATAATTGTGAAGAGAGAAAACACCCTATGGTCTCTAAAGCACAGACTAGATAAACTAATTAGTAAGTGAAGGACAAGAAAATGTTACAAAAGGAAATGCTACATAAAGTCAGATTACACTACTACTAGTACAACAATAGAAATCCATTATGCAGGTGTTCTGAGTGAAAGAAAATGGGGAAAATATGTATCATTCCATTTGTGTGACATCTTAAAATGTGCAAAGATAATCTGTAACAATAATGTCATTGGATCTCTTTTGCTTCACACTTCTCTCTTTGTTACACTAATCCTTATCACTGGGCATGGTGGCACATGCTTTTAATCCCAACACTTGGAAGGCAGAGACAGGTAGATCTCTGTGAGTTTCAAGGCTGTCTGGTCTAGGCCTGCTATGGCGTATGTGGTAAGACCCTGTCTCAAAAATAAACGTAAGTAAAATAATCATTTCTACTTCTATATTTTTACTTTAAAAATAAGTTTATTTAATAAGATATTTGGCTATAATTTATCTTTATTTAAAGATGTATTACCTACCTACTTGTATGTTTGCTTGTTTTTGTTTTATGTTTTTTTTCTTCTTTTTGGTTTTCAAGACAGGATTTCTCTGTGTATCTTTGGAGCCTGTCCTGGAATTTGTTCTGTAGTCCAAGTTAGCCCCAAACTCATATAGATCTATCTGCCTCTGCCTCTGAGTGCTGGAATTAAAGGCATATACCACCACCACCTAGCATTTTATTTCGTATTTAAATTTAAAAATGGAAGTTTTGATATGTGTTCATTATATTATGAAATTTTGGAATTATTTACTAAAACTGTCAGGGTTTTTATTTGTTCTGATGTTTTTTACTGAAGAATACCTGAAAAGTCAATCTGGATCTTTAAATATGTTTTAAAATTCTGTATCTATGTGCCTACCAATGTGTGAGTCTGAGTGTGCCTACCAATGTGTGAGTCTGAGTGTGCCTACCAATGTGTGAGTCTGAGTGTGCCTACCAATGTGTGAGTCTGTGTGTGAGAACAGCGCCCGCAGAGACTAGGGTTGGAAGACATTTTGTAGCTGGTGTTACAAGCAATTGTAAGTGACCTAGCATGGGTGCTGGGACCCCAACTAGGCCTTGTGCAGAGCAGCAAGTGCTTTAAATTGCTGAACCAACTTTCCAACTTTAACTTGGGAGCTGGAAGGTTAAATAAAATAAAAAAAATTAAGACTTTGAAGATAATTCAGTAGTGTTGAGTTTGGTGCAAAAGCATAATTATTTGAATTCAAATCTCCAATATCTACATTGAAAAAAATCTATGCATAGCCATGTGCTTTTGATCCCAGCAGTGTGGGGACAGAGACAGGGTTAGCTCCGGAGGAGCTAAAGATCCTGTTGCAATAGAATGAGGCTAAGAATGGTAGAGCAGCATGCTTAGTGATCTAAAGGTTACACACACACACACACTCACATATATACACACACACACATATATACACACACACATACACACACATATACACACACACATACACACACACAAACACACACACACATACACATACATACACACACACTCACACACACACTCACACCTGAGCACATGGTTATACTCATACCACACACTCATAGAGAAAGAAAAAGAAAAATAAATTGAACATTTATTAATAAGCAAAAATAAAAAGATAGATTTAGAACTAAACATGGTGATACGTGTCTGTAATCCCAGGAAAAAGAATGTTGAGACAGGAGAACCGTGAATTCAATGCCAACCTGAACTATTTAGAGAAAGCCAGCTCCATAACCATATCTAAATAAATATAAAGGAGTAGATAAATAAATAAATAATTGATCTAAATTGAAATGGATTTGGAAATGACTATCTAAGTTCATTGATCATTCATTTTCTTTTTCTCTCTGGCAAGACCATCTTTAGCAGCCAGTCACAGACCTAAGCACTCAGCGTGTGTAAACATTTGTTAGACGACAGACCTGTTTGCATTAGTCATCCCTGTTGTTCCTTACAGTAGAAGGGAGAATCATTCAATCATCTCCTTACTTGATCTTTCATTCTGCCCACTGCTGGTTAACGATTTGTCTATTGAGCCAAAATAGCAAGGCTGTAGAGAAATGAGGTCCAATAATTTGTTGTGACAGGAAAATCTTTCTCAGACACCCCAAAGGCAGGCCCCCAAAACAGCTACCCACAGAGCAGTCACTGTCAAGGTGGCTGTGTCCTATAGAAGGGACAGTGCCCATCTTTCAGGGATGTGCCAAGCAGGGCACCCAGGCATTGAGCTTGCCAAGAAACCAATCAGAAAATCAATTCAGATTGACAAGGAGCCCAGCGGTGAAGATTCTGATAAAATATCTCTGATCTTTATTTATCATTCAAAAGTAAAATGAATATCCAGTTCTAACTGGGTCAAGGTAACTTTTCTATTTGATGTTTGAGTAAAAGCTATTTCCCAAAGGCAAGAAGAAGTGAGCACTCAAAATATCTGCAGGAGATTCGTAGCTGCCTCTCTATCAATAACAAGCAAAATGAATATATATATATATGTGTGTGTGTGTGTGTGTATTCTATATACATACATACATACATACATACAGACAGACAGACAGACAGACATACATATAGTGTGTGACTGTTTGTGAATTGAATTGAGCATTAGGTTGAACCTAAATAAGAAGGCTTTATTTTCCTTGCAAAAGACCTTCATATATTAGGAAATTCTATTTCTAGAGAATCCTTTTGATAGTATCAAAAATCTTTCTTAAAATAAGATGCTTTAATGTTTCTAGGATCATTCAGCGGTTGGGTTTCCAATGAGAGGGATCAAGGTTCAGTTCCAAGTTAATTCTAACCATGTGATGGTTGTTCTTGATTGCCACCTTGATGAGACTCCAAGTCACCACAGAAATAAATCTTTGGGCAAGTCTTGGGGAGTTTCTAGGTTGGGTTAAATTGAAGGAGGGAAAATATGATCTAAATTGGAAGACCTTTCCATGGGCTGGGATCTCGGGTTGTCTATAAAGAAGAGAAACTGTGCTAAGCATCAGCATCTCTCTCCTTCTCTCTCCATCTCTCTCCATCTCTCTCTCTCTCTCTCTCTCTCTCTCTCTCTCTCTCTCTCTCTCTCTCTCTGTGTGTGTGTGTGTGTGTGTGCTTCTTTACTACAGATTGCAATGTGACCAGCTGCCCAGGCACAGCCCACCATGCTCTCCACCAGGATGGACTGTGTCTCACTGAATTGTAAGCCAAAACAAACCCTTTGTCCCTTAAGCTGTTTCTTGTCAGAATTTTGTCACAGCAATGAGAAAAGTGACACATACTGTCCTCCCTAGCTCATGCCCCTACAGCAAGCAGTCTTCCCCATAGCACCCTACCAACAGGCGAGGACATCTGCCTTTATCACGTGTATTAGACATGGCACTTGACTCTTGCCCCACAGTACTTTGTGGGGATGCTACAGGAACTTGACTGCACCCAAGCCTTGATGCATTGTGGTCTGCTACAATGCAAATTCATGCCATTACCACATAGTGCTGTACTATACTCCACATGCTTTATGGACTGACTGGCTTCAGAACTTTTAGACTCCAGAAAACAAAACAAACAACAGAAAACAAACATACATGCACTGAGGAAAGTGATTGGTGGTTTTCAGTGGTAGAGGAAGGCCAAGGATAAGTCACGTCTCTCAAGTGCTTCTTCACACAAAACATAGTACTGCCTGCAAAGGGTGAACCCACAAGCTATGTTGTCTTTAATAACTTCATGACTATGAATAATTAGCAAAATTTGTTCAAATCTATCTCCCAGTTTGGACTTTTATATACCTGTTGTTTGTTCTTTTACCTGGGAATATACAGTTGTTTTGTTTTGTTTTACCTATTCAGGTGCTAACAGTTGGATTATGTTCTCCTAAAATTCCAATGCTGAAGCTCATACTCTCAGAACCTCAAAATGCCCATTCCCTGCTCCTTTAATTCCCCCATTTCCCTCCTTTCTTCCTTCCCTCACTCTTGCCTCTATCCATCTCTCCTAACCCCCATCCTTTCTCCTTTCTATCCCCACTTGCTGCTTGTTCAAAAGAATTACTACAGACATAGAGGAAATTGCCCATTGGCACTCAGGGCAAAGAGTAGAACGGGTGGCAGGGCTGGTGTTTTGGTCTCTAGACAAGGCTTTTACCCCACACTTTTCAAACTCCTTTAAACAGTCTTTCCAGGCAGAAGGGACTGATGGGAATGGCCATCTCTGGTGCACTTACTTTCCCATAGTTGTTTGCAGTTACCTCACGCTATAGTGTTTATCCTTCTATTTCTTTTCCAGAACCAGATCTTTAAGACAATTCATTATATTTCACATTACACCAGAGCTTTGTCAAGCCACTTTTCTGCTTTTCCTTTTTATTGGGGATGGGGGTGTTAAGTTGTGTTCCTTACACATTTAGATGTTCAGACAAAATTGAATTGCATCTATAGAAATTGCATGATGAACAAAGACTCCTGTAATCTATCTAAGGAACTACATTCTACTCCTGAGCAGGTAAGAATCCAATCCCCCCCATCTGTCCCCAGGGCACACACTTTGAGAACTTCAACCAAGGAGAGACAGTAATTGAAAGCAGAATAGAAGCCTGGTAGAAAGTGTTGTGTGCTTCGGTCCCTGGCTCACCCTGTAGCCAGGCCAAAAGCCATTTCTCATTAGTCCATTTGGTGTTTATAGAAAACCCCAGGCGTTGTTCATTTTGCAGTTCGTGATGAAAACCAGACTCAGCAGAGGTGATAAGGCTGTTGAGCACAAGTGTCTCTGCCACTGAAGCCTCGCTGATAGCGATGAAACGCCTCTCACAGGGGAACATCAGGGGAAAGGTTCACCGAATGGAGGAGCAATCCATCACTGGTACCCAGAGAAGTCTCAATGAGCCTTGCAATCCTTATAATTACTCAATTAGGATTCACCTGGGGGAAGGCGTAATTTCTGTAATTGAACTAACATGGCCGTTTGATGTGGGCATTTTTCTCAGAATAAACACAATGACCAACCTGATAAACAATTGCTATAGGCACAAGATAAGCCCTGATAGGGGCTCAGTGGTAAGGGGCTGGTGCCTTTGCCAGGGAGCCTGGAGTCATCAGGGGAAAGGGATGGGAACGCTTCACTGAGCAAATTACATTTTCCAGCCAATGCTGGGTCCTATCAAATATCGCTGTGTGAAAGAGCCTGCACATTTTGCGTGCTGGCCATTTTGGCAAAGAGCAGAATGTTCTCCGTAGGATTTATTTATGACTAAATCAATTGTACCCTAAAGGGATAGTTTTTCAAATTGTTTTGATCTCTCAGGCAGACCCTTGCAAGCAGAAGCATCCTGAAACGGCAGAAGGAAGGTGCTGGAAGGTCTTGCAAGTCCAGCTGACAGAGGGTATCGCTCTCTACGTTCTCATCTCCCAACACTGTGCTGTTTCTAGTGACGGCAAATTTCAAATCTTTGAGGATCTAGCCAAGATCGGGATAAGAGAGCCACATGAACCATTAAAATTATTCTCCCTTCAGGTGACAAAGGCCATCCCTCCCTGATCTTTTATGGCGTGTTTTAGGGGATTCATAAAGTCAAATTTTGTTGTTCTTTTCATTGTTGTTCATAAGATTTTACCCAGTCTGGGGTCATTTGAAAGAGAGAAATCATATATTCCAGAAAAGTACTGATAAAGAAAAAATCCCCCTGATTTCCTGGGCTAGTTTAATTCCCTCTGGGGGAAATAAATAAGGCAAGAAAGAGTGGGCAAGTGGCTGCAGTGAGTTGCTTCATACTGACGCAGCCCATCAGAGTGAGGAGGGAGACAAGGTGAGCGCTAGGAAGGCCCGGGGCAGCAGGTCTCCAGCAGGTCTGTGGGCAGCTGGGGAGCCACAGATGGTACTGCTCCAGCCTGAAGAGCTTCATAGCAGAAAGTTCTGGCCTTTCCAGGAATTCCTCAGAGTAATACCAGGCTCTGCCAAAAGCAGCAGAAGCTACAGAGCAAAGGAGTTGGACGGGGTACAGTCCAAATGTGTTGCTCGAGAGGTGTTGGAGTTTCCAGTCATCAGAGCTTCCTCTCCAGTAGACAAAGGATTGGGAATGCTGTTGATGTGCTCTGGATTGTGAGTGTGAAAGTGAACCCAAACGACACAGTTGCTCGTCCCTTCTTGAAAAGCAGAATAGCACCATGGAATAACCATACACTAGGGCAAGTTTACCGAGATGTTTCCTCTGAATAGGATCATCCCCATAGAGGGAGGGGCCTATACTTCAGAACATATAAGGAAACATATAAGGCTCAGGAAGCAAATGATTCCTACAAGGACACTCTTAAAAGTTATAAGATTCATTGCCGGGCGGTGATGGCACATGCCTTTAATCCCAGCACTTGGGAGGCAGCAGCAGGTGGATCTCTGTGGGTTCAAGGCCAGCCTGGTCTACAAGAACTAGTTCCAGGACAGGCTCCAAAGATACATGGAGAAAACTTGTCTCAAAAAAAAAGAAAAAGTTATAAGGTTCTCAAGGCCCCTCTCCAACGTTCTAGAGCAGTGTCCATTGCTGGGGAGACGGACCCTCCAATAAGCCAAGAAGCCTCCTATTATGTAGGGGATTCCAGAATGCAGAATTCATGAGTTTTCAACCACGCTTGGGTGAGCCTTTTGGTGACATAGCTTTCTTTAAATTATTTATGCCTATTGAGGTGATGTCTCAACCCTACCCTAGCAGTAGCCCCAGTAAATTCGCTGGTTCACCACGTCAAACTTGAGTGGAGTTATTTCTTGATCTGTCATTGGTGCCCTGCCAGGACTGAGTAGATGTTTGTTGACAATTTCCTAGGGGACATCACAATACATAGTCAATATTGATGTTGGCCTGATCCAGGGGCTTATCCACCTGCCTTTCACAGACATCCCATGATGCCCTGTAAAGCCAAGAGTAGTGAGAAGACAGAGCATGAAGAATCAGACTGAACTTACCTCAAGTTCAAATCAAGTATTGGATTTGAAATCTGGCTTAATGGGAGGGCTCAGGCCTCTCCATCAGAGAATAAGAATTGATTAAGATGTTCATGAATTTAGTTGGGGCTCTTGTAAAGCCAAGAGTAGTGAGAAGACAGAGCATGAAGAATCAGACTGAACTTACCTCAAGTTCAAATCAAGTATTGGATTTGAAATCTGGCTTAATGGGAGGGCTCAGGCCTCTCCATCAGAGAATAAGAATTGATTAAGATGTCCATGAATTTAGTTGGGGCTCAACTTCCACAACTGCCATGATGAAGTCAGGACTAGAGTGGCCTCCTTTACTGTCGTGCGTGTGTTACAGTTACAGTCCCAGCCTCTTTACATGTGGTCCTGAAAGTGTACTCACAATCCAGAGTGGAAATGGAGTTGGAAAATATGAAAATTTGAAAGCTGAGGGAAATAATGAACGTTTTTGTCTTTTACTTTCTGCTCTGTTGCAGCTTCCTCACCTTTCTGGGCTAATGTAACCATCGGGGCAGACGAGAAGACATTCAGCAAAGAGACCCTTGGAACCCCTCTTCGGTTCTTAGAATGCTGAACAAATTCACCACCGAGAACTGAAAAACATAATTCCCAAATCCCAGGCTGGAGGAAGGGAAAGGATGGAGCTCTAGTGCCCGTGAGAGGAGTAACTTACTTCTGATAGATTTCACACATTCCGACCCGCTTAGGAGACCCTCATGCATGATGAGCCAGAGTCAAGACAGTGCTGGGCAGGGTCATCTTGATCAGTGTGGCTTAGTTATGCAGAACACGCTTTCTCCGCTTAAAACCAAGCCTGAAAGCTCACCAGGCCCCTCCATTTGTTTCCCCTGCCGATGTGGTCACACTGAATGTATCTCCTTTTTCTGCCTTCAACTCTTACATGTCTTTTTAATTGGCCTATGGATGCTAGGTGGCTGAGCCCCACTTATTGGGCCTATCAGGACCCAGGATCCCACCTTAATAGCTTCATTCTTCAGTGCACACCCGACTATAGCCTCTGCACACTGTTGTAATTTATCAAAGTCTTTCCTACTACAGATTAATATAATCAAGTCCTTAAAAATCTCTATAGATTCAGTACTTGAAACAACACAGGCACACAAGTCAATTAAATAAAATAACTCTTTGGATCCATGCTAGGATGAAGATGAGAATGCATTCGATTCTGAGTAAACACTATGTATTGCCCCTGATGCTCCTACTTCTGCGGCCAGGCCACAGATGTGGTCTCAGTACCTTCTATGCCTATAAGCTATAACCAGCAAAATACAAGATTTCTGGGCCAAGCCTTTCAAGGCAGCGCTGCGGGGTTAGGAATTGCAGACTATCTCTGAGCGGAAGTGTGCTCTTCTTATGTGGCCACTTTAGAGAAGCCTTAAGTGGTTTCCAGTAATAGAAGGCAACATTCACAGTTAAACACAACTCTCCAAATTGACGGGTTGTCTCTAGGTATTTATTTGCCCTAGAAGCAGTTTCACTGTAGTGGTTCTATCTTTAATTGTTTAATGGAGATTGTACTGCTTATGTCCCAATAAAAAACAAGAAAAACTCATGCTATGTTATGGGGCTCAGTAAATCCATAATTAAGATTTAAATCAGTATTTAGAGCTGATGGCCACTTCTTCCTAGCAGGACATAATTAGAAAGCATGAGGAAATTGGAATGTTTCCTTTGGACAATACAAATTTTCTTTGGTTTGCTCCACTGACCTAACCACATCCGAACCTATAACTTTCCTTCAGCCAATAAATCCTTGCTGTCTGTGACGGCTGCTGTGTGAAAGGCATCCCAGAAGTTCCTTGGCACTGTGCCTACCCTGCCAGAGAGATCACTTTATGTATTCCTGAATGTGCACATGTCTCTATTAGACCATGACTGCTGTGCCTACTCTTCCAGGTAACCTCATCATATATGGATACTCCACTGTAAAAGGTACTTAATCTAAGTTCCCTGAACAGAAATGTCTGTTTGACATTTGAACATCATCTTGATTCTGAATCTCATAGGAGAATTAGTTGTAAACTTGGGGCGTTATTCTAAAATAATCTATTTTATTGTTGCTATAATTTCAACAAATACACATAGCAGTTATGATATCTATCCATTGAATTTGCAAGATAGTAGGCAAAGTAGATATAACACAAATATGTAAAGAGTGAGGAATGTCACAATAGAATGGAAATACTCTCCTCTGAGAAAAGCAGATCTGGCACATTGGGGATGGTGACATTTCAGTTAAGAACTAAATGAGCTTCTTATGTCAGGTGGCCTCAGTACTCTGCTTGACAACACACCATTCTTGCTTCTTGCTTAAGTGGCACATGACAATGACTTGATGGAAGGGAAGGAAAGGACTTATACGCTTTTTGTCCACGCTTCCTGAAGACCCATGCTTTCTAAGCCATACACCTCACAATGTTGCAATGATGAGAATGTAATGGATGAAGTAAAAGGAAACACGTCATCCTGCTTAGGACACTGGTGTGGATAGATGGAACTGCTCCAGAGTCCTCAGCATGACAATGTACTATCTGTCACTGGCCAACTGATGACTCATTCATTTCTAGATAACAATACCCCCAGATGAGCTAATGAAATACATTTTAGCATGAAATCATTGTTAACTTGGTCCTTCCTTTTGTAAGGTGGAGGAAATTAAGGATAAGATGGCCCAGGAAGTATGCACACGTTTCAGATCTATCTTCAGACACCCATGACAATCTTGGAAGGTGTCTCTTTTGGATAAAGTGGAGTTGCTGAATTGGTATAACCAGAAGTTACATTCAGAGGATGAAGATCAGGGTCTTTGAGAGATAGGAACTTATAAATGAGGCGGCTGCACACAATGTTGAGGAACTTGTAGGAAAAAAAAGTTCTTCTCTTTCTCAAAATATTCACAATCCATTGTAAGATCGTATAGAAGTGTAGATGTGCTATTGAAATGTGAACACCAGCTCATCTCAGATGCTTAGTTGTTAATGAGGAGATCCCCAGGAGACCTAACATCCACTGTGGATGAGCAACCTTCGGTCTTATAGTCCCACAGATCTACACAATAACCCAAGTCAGGGAAGACACAGGGAACTGAGCTAATGTGCTTCCAAAGACTTTAGGTACTAGAATCCCTACATAGAGGATACAGAATTTTTAAATTGCAAACAATGTAAGAATAGAGGCTGAAGATGTAACTTCATTGGTAGGGTGCTTGGCTAGCATGCAAAAAGTCTTTGGTTTAGTCTACAATACAGCGTTAAACAGGCCTTATTGCACAAATCTGAAGTGTCAAACTGGGGAGCTGGGAAGACCAGAAGTTCAAGATCATCCGAGATTACAAAACAAGTGCAAAGTAAGCTTTTGCTAACATGAGACTCTGTCTGAAAGAAAGTATAGATGCTTATAAGATGGACAAAGGAAAATGTGTTTATGAACAAGATGAATAAAGATTGAAGAAAGTATGAGTTACAGAAATTTTAAAGGATATATAATGCCACAGAGTTAATATCGCTGAATTTAGTAGCCATTTGGATAGTTCTGAAGAGAAAAAACAAAAAACAGGGGTTAGAGCCATTCTTCGCAAATCTGAATGTGCACTGTCATCACCTAGGGAGTTGTAGAAGGCAAGCTTCATTTCTTTAAGTCGGGGATGAAGCCTCAAAATTGACTTTCAACTAAGCTCTCGGGTGACACGCGCAGTTCACTTCAAGAAGCAGGAAGTTAGATGACAGAGTGAGATCGTTCAATAAGGAGGCTGTGAGACAGGAACAATCACTTCGATTAGAACAAATAAAAACAGAAGGAAGCAGTATTTTATAGAGGGTGACAGCGAATACTGCAGACCCATGGAAGGCATAGGCTTGGTAGCAAGAACCTTTAGCCTCTGACCTCTGGGCCTTTACTTCCAGAACCATCTGACCAGTTTAACCTCAGGTATTTTGTCACAGCAATGGGAGGCTGACTATCCCAACATCCTTCTAGCACCTCAGACCTCATCCTGAACATTTGAACTGATCACCTGTCCTCAAATCTCCTATCCCTCTCTCTGTATACATTGTTTGTTTGATGACAGTTCATCTTTCTCACCTAGGCTCAAAGCACTGCTTGAATTCCTTCTTTTACTTCTGGTTCTGTCTCCTTAAATTTTCACACACACACACACACACACACACACACACACACACACACTTATGTATACATACATATAACATATTATGTAATATACATCAAATGTTGTATATAATGTATGAGTTATATTAGGTAAAAAGTAGTGATTAGTAATTATATATTGGTAAATACACAGACATATATATTTATGTGCATTTAACACACACACATATGTATATATTTATGTGCATTTTCTATTTTCTATCATTTCTCCAGCTCCATTCATCCTCTCAGGATTGCTACAATTGAGCTGCTAACCATCCTGCCCCAGCACCCATCCCTGCATGATTCACTATCAGAAGTCTAACTTTGCTATAAACGGTCCCTGGTTAAACTGATTTTCTTAAAGATACAAATTCTAGAAAGTCTCAAAGCAAATAATTATAACCATAGTGACTGATAATAATGTTATAAGTTAGTCTGACTGGCAGGTAATTTTATAAAGTAAGGCCAGGCTTTCTTTCTGTGCACCAATACAGCAGAGGAAGAATTACATTTTTTCTCTCTCTCCAGGCAATAGTGTGGCTTTCTGGCTGGAAACAAGGGCAACATCTTAACATTATATATAATTTATGCTAAAAAATGCATTTGTAAGTACCCATTTGTGATCTAGAAGAAAAGAATTGGAAACCTGCCCAGCTGTGGGCTGGAGGCTTTGTACACAGAGGGAGTGAAAAGTAGACTAAAGAAAGACTCTCAGTAAACAAGATAGCATGTCATTCTGCGGAGGTGGCTAGACATGGCTCTGTGACAAGACACAGCACTAGGAGGGGTGTGTGTCTGTGTGGGTATGATTGTAAGTGTCTCCAGTGGGTCAAAGGATCTCTGTTTCATCAAAATGACAAAGTCTGCACATTTGGATAACTAAACATGACTTCCAGCACCTAGGAAATCAATGGCAAGGCCATACTTCTTGATTGACAATGCAAGACTCTAATAGACTTTTCACTGTTTCACTTGTCCAAGCATGACAGCTACTGCATACAGATTGAACAGTATACTTGAGAGCAGGAGTCCTATAAACGTGAGGGATTTCATCTGCATTCTCTGAATATGATGCTTGTGAACCACAAACTCATTACACAGACTGAGAATGAAGTGGTCTTTAGAATCACCTGAAACATCATCTTGACAGAGAGTAGAACTCGTAGGCATCTTCAACATGGCCTATCTCCCCTAAAGAACCAAGAGATCCTCCAAAATAAACAATGTTGAAAATGTAAGCCCCACACCAAGGACGGCAATCCAGGGCAGGAAGTTGTAATTTGATTTGTATTTTCTCAGAATCAGATTTGATGATGTCATAGACTTAAAATTCTGTGTTCAACATTTAATAGTTCCCCTTCTATGATTTTTAAAAACTTTTTTTGATTCTTTGTGGATTTCATGCATCCCAATCTCATTCATCTTCCCATCCTTTCATAGCCCCCATCTGCTCTTGCAACCTCACAAATAAATTAAAGGAAAATATAAAGAGAAAGAAGGAATCTCATCGTGGAAGCTGCAGTGTGCCACCGTGAGTCATACAGTATATCCTTTAGTCCGTACATCTTTACTTGCAAGTGTTCATTGCATAGACTCATTGGTTTGGTTGGAGGCCTCTGGTTTCTGCTGCACTGTCAGTTTCCTCACTGGAATCCTCTTGGATATCCTGTAGTTGCCCTGTGTCACGAGGTCCTGCAGCTTTGGATCTGCAGGACTAGCCCCTTCACCTGCTCCAGCAAATCAAAGATGGGGTGGATATTGGGGTGGGCCGACTCTTAGACCAGGTTCTGGGCCTGGGTGGTGGGGTTGGTGGGTGGGTTGGTCAGCCTACCAGCTCTCCTTCTTACCATCACCAGGGCATGCTTGCCAGCATGGCGCTCGTTAGCTCACCCAATGCAGCAGGGAGCAAGAGGCAGGGCCAGTTCTCCTGCTCTTACACTCTCAGGTCCTGCTCACCCGCACCCAAACCACCAGGACCAGCTCTTATGTGCTGCCCAGGCAGGGGCAGGGGCAGCTCTCTTGTCTGCCACAGTGGTGAGGAGTGAGGTGGGGAGGACATCTTGCCCTCCCCCACATCACCACATGGCTGCTAGCGGGAGCACGGTGGCCAGCTCTCCTACTCTCATGCTCACTCACACCCCCACCAGCAGTCAGCTCTACTGTGCTGCCCACGGTAGGTTCAAGACCCACACTCCCAAGTGCTGCAGCCGTTGAGGGGGCAGGATCAGTTCTCCCTCAGGACTCTGAAGCCAGCCTTCCCACCTGTTGCAAGTGATAAAAGATGAGGAAAGAGGAGCAAAGGGATGCATCACTCCCTTGTCCATGTCACTACATGACAGACACGGGTGAGTCGTGGGGCTACCTCTCCCATGCTTACGACAGACCAGGGATATCTGCATGGCCTTTGGTTGACGACACGGGCCATGGACATTGACACACACCCCTGCAGCTGTATGGTCACAGACTCAGACAAGGCTCTCAGTGACAACATAGCCAGGACTTCACTGTGGTCTCAGGCGACTTCACAAGCTGCTCACATCAGGTTTTTTCTCTACCTTTGTGTCTTCAGATCTCAAACCACTCTCCTCTTTCTCACCCATCTCTCTGCCCCATATTTGCTTGTCGTTTTGGCTCCTGCTTTGGGCCAAGCCTCGGACAGGGTCTCTGGGTGCTTTCAAGTATTTGTCCAAGCTTCCAAAAGAAATAGATCTCTAGCAAAAGCTGGATACAGCACGGTAAACCTGTAGTTCAACACAAAGTCATCGAGTGCCGTGGTTGAATGGCCACCACAACCAAACAGAGAGATGAGCAGCTAGACCGCTGGTGAGAAGTAAACACAGCAGGGCACATCTGTCCAGCTGTGGGTCTCCATTCTGCAGGCATTGCTCTTGTCCTGGGCTAGCACGCAGCTCTCAGGGTCACAGTGATTTGTACAGTAGTCAGTTTCCTCAAAGGAAGAAGGCATAGGCCCACTAGCACATGCATTTGTTACTGCCTCAATTGGCGAACAGTATAATTCACCTTCTCCCAAGGAATAGAACAGTAACTGCCTTCGCGTCTCCTCCAGTTCCGCCTCACTTCATAACACACAAAAGGCTCATCTTCCATTTCTCTATCACCTATCTCCTCACGCCATTCTCTGTTATCACTCCACCATCTACCTACTCACTTCCCAGTCACCCACAGGATCTCATTGTTGTCTTTGTGTTTTCCACATTTCCACAGTGCCTCGGTGGCACGGGCAACACTGGCAGCATGGGTGGTGTGGCTGTCTTAATGGTTTGCCTTCTTAATGTCCATGAATTTCTTCTTGGATAGGTCAACTTTTAGATATTTCAAATTTCTGACATGCCATGATTTTACTGGTATGATTATTATTTTATTATTGTTGTTGTTGTTGTGATGGCTACTCTCCTCACATGTTAAAAAAAAAATTGCTTAGGTAAAGGCAAGCCAAGCAGGCAGGTTTGGGAGACTAGCCTGTGCACCGGCTAGTCTGTTAGGTCTGGTAGGCTGACCACCTGGTACGCATGGAGTTCGAATCCACGTGGGCACGCCATATGTGGGAGGACACTTAAAAGAAATCCCACCCTGGCTCAGAATTGAGAAATAGACAGTTATTTGTTTAGGGATAGATCTCTTTTGCTGAAACGGAGATCAGGAACCGAATCTAGCAGCTGAAAAAGCCGGATGCATGCTCTACATAGGCATAAATAGTATAGGAGGGCACTCCCCAGTGGGCAGGTAACTACTGGCTGTAGGACTTCCTACTGAACTCTTCTTCATCCTTGGAGTTCTTAAGTCTCAGCTCATGAACATTGACTTCTTGGTTTGGCTATTCTGCTGTACCTACTAAGGTATATGTAAACAACGTCACATTACTTAATGACATCTGTTATGCATGGGTTATTGACAAGACCATGAGCTCTTCAGACATTCAAGTTTTCTCATGGTTTCTGTTCGTATACAAGGCACTTAGTATGCTGCCCAAAACATGGTTGATTTCACACAATATTTGTTAAATTGACTGCAAACATAGTGACATCTCAAAGTCAAATAAACGTCCCTCTTTTGGTATCTTTGGAAAAAAATGCCGCTCCTTCATTCCACAGAAAGGCTGTGAGTACTTTCTCAAGTCTGCTGGTAGTGTTCAAGTTCTTATCAATACTGAAACTACATCTGGGCTATTTTTTTTGTTTCCCCCAATATTTCCACCTTTAGAATTCATTTTATCCCCCCAAGAGGTTACTTGATGAAACATGAAAATCCTCTTTTCAAGGCTCTGGGTGCCCTTCCTGACCCAATGTGCTATAATAATGTTATGCAGCTTCCTACTATAATTGCCCTTCATACATGCAAATATATACTTCATGTAGTAGGTGTGACCTCAGAAAGATCACTTAAAGTTAAAGTCGTATCTTACAGTTGAATCTTATTGGTATTTCAAGAATCATGTTGTCTTTATTTTTTATTGAATTTCAATTGGCAATAGTTTTCACACTTTTATTACCTCAGGGTTTCTCCTCTTTCTTAATTAATTACACAGACAGAATCTCAGCTTCAAGACACTGGAGGAGTATCTATTTAAACAACTCTCTAACACATTTCCTTTATCATAATGAATGACACCTTTAACCTTCATACAGAAGTTCTTGGTGAAAGAGCCTACACGTATGTGGACCCACACACCCCTCCTCTACATGTGTTCCATTCATGCTTCATTTCTGCAATGGGTGACATTCAAATTCTTCTTCTCCTTTTTATAAGTTTTTTTTTCCACTTTTATGTTGCCAGTGTTGGAAGTGCCACTAGCAGGGTTTTCAGGAGTGAGGAAAAACCTGTGAGAGGGAAGTGTGAAAAAGTGTGCTCACTATGCAGGGTTGAAATTAGAAGCTGGAAATATGAGACCCAGCAAAGAATCACATTAATGCAGTGATATAAAATAAGGATCTCTCACAAATAAAGGCTATTTTTACCCTGAAAAATAAAATAGGAATTAAAATACCAGAACTTTCCTAATCTACAGCAGAATACCATGCTCATGACGAGAAACAGCAGCCAAGAGGATCTGTGGCGCTCCAGTGTGAATTTGGCCGGGGAGAAGGCAGCAGAGAGTCCCATTAGTGATGCAAGAGAGGACCATGAGGGCATTGCCTGTATTCTTATTGTGACATCAAATCCAATAATCAAAATCATTCTGTTTCCGTACATGGGGCATATTTGTTCATTCAGTTGGAATCCTACCTTCTGTTTACAGAAAGAAACTTTCTTTTCTTGCTTGTTGCCACACTAAGAGGATGGTGTGATCAAGTAATTTAATAAGTGATGGAAGAAGGAAAAGTAAATTTTATCTGCAGCAAAATTAAGAAATTCATCTCGAAATATGGGTGAGTACTGAAGTCATTTCTAGTAACCATATAGAAGGAAACATCAGGGAGGGAAAGGGGCTCATTGAGAAGAAATCGTCTTCTTGGTTTCTGGTTAGCTGTTAGCAGGGAGAGGGAAGTGTGACTTGGATGCCCCACATTAGGTCCAGTGTTTTCTGGAACAGTCTCGGGGTCTGGCATCCAGGTGTTAGCTCAGTGGGTCTCGTTTTATTTTGGGGATCCAATGAGATTGTAGCCAAACTGATATGACAGCAGGGTGAGTGTAGGGAGCCGCAGTTCTTGGCATGCAACATTTGGATGGATCAGCTCACTGGTCTCATGTGCCCTCTCTTTTTGTACCTGTGGCCTGGGGGCCAGAGTGAGGCAAGGAAATATGATCCACTTACAGCCTGTACAAACCAAATTAGATTGAATCTGTTAAAGGATCATAACTTGGTTGTAAGTAGATATAACTAGCTAAAGATGGAAACTATAGTTGGCCTGTATATGACTGGCCCTCCGCCAATCCATGTGAGTGATCACTATAATCAAAATAGATGATTTTTGACAATGCTTTGTCCTTTAATTTTGATGAAGCATGATGTTTAAAGCCTTCAAACAAGTGTCCTGATAGAGTGTTGGTACTAACGTTGGTACTAATGAGTCTCCCCTAATGAGGAGGTTGGAGACCTCTAAGTTCCAATAAGAATTCATTGGGAATAAGCAGAATGAAGGGTTTTAAATACCATAAGCATCCTTGGGAAGATGATGTGAGTGATAAGTATATATTGATGGTCAAGGGAGAACAGCTATTGAGGGCACTTCAAATGGTATTTAAGTTACTCAGTATTCCTATGATAATTACTCTACTATAGTTAGGGACAAGATGGTCTTCGAAATGCAAGGTCACTGGTCTGCTATGTGGGTAAGACACAAATCCATTTTGTGATTAGAAAAATGTATATGGTTAGGAGAGTTGTGATCTGGTTCTGTAGTACACACACCCACGTGCTTGTTTGCACGTGAACACACACACACAAACACACACACACACACACACACACACACACACACACACTGGATTCTTTCCAAGTGACTCTTCTTCTTTGGATTCATAAATAAGGCAACATGGGTGTTCTGGGCTGAATAACGGTGCCTTCTGCTCTAAAGTCCTTGTACTGAAACCGTATCTGTGCAGCTAGAGCTAGGCTTTGCGGAGTAACCAAGTCACGAGAGAAGAGCCCCTATAAGTATGGTTAGTGCCATTTCAAGGTATCATGATTAGGTTTCTCTCTTTTGCCAGACTTTAGAAATCTACAGCCTGGAGAAGGGGCTGAGCAGAACCCAGCCATCCTGACGTCCTAATCTCAATTCTCAGGACTGTGACACTTGTGCCACAGTGTCTGGAACAGACTGGTTAAACCCTGCACAGAGCTGTTTGCCTGCTTCTGAAGCCACAAAGGCCTATATGTCTGGAACTGCAGCTGCCAACATTTTTGAAGAATGACCAATGGCATATGACTGCCTCTGAAGTACCTCTGAAGATTTCTTGTAGAGCATTACATTCTCCTGAGAGAACTGGGAGCTCCAGGAGCTACCATGTGTGCAAAATGATCTCTTCTCCAAGCAAATACAGGACAGATACAAAGACTCCAAACATTTCATCTTCCAAGTCATGTGGTCAGTCACACCCCAGCGGCACGTGCGGTCAGTCACAAAGGCACCTTCTCTTTCTATCTTCAGAATAAACCTCTATGTAGTCCTTATCTATAGATGAGGGGAGGGGCTGAGGGAAGTTAAACTGAGCCTTTGAGTAAGCAAGAGGCCTGCCTCGAGCCTCCTGCCTTCCTTCATCTTTTCAGGAATAATGGCTGTTTCTGGCTCAGAGGCAAACCTTGAAGACGGCTGGCAGAATAATGGAGACACGGCAATGGTAGGTGTGAGTTTCTTCCTTTGCATTGCTCACACTTCTTCTCACAGTCACCTCTGCAGTTAAGGTGGTAGATCTATGTGTATGTATCCAGTTAGCTGCCAGGAAAACACAAACAAACAGTCCTCAGAAGAGGGAAGGGTCAGACCGAGTCCACAAACAAGTCAGAGACAGTTTTCCCGTGCGGACTGCACCGCTTGTCTCCCTTTACTCCAACATCTCAGTTGGTAAGAAGAAAGGGTGATGTCCACTTTTCTCCTCTGTGGTGTTAAAGAATGAACCTGAAAAGGAATTCAGCATTCTTGATTTTCTGTCTGAATGTTTTATGGAAAAAGCCATGTTATATGTTCACGACCAAATACAAAAGCCAGGACAAGAAAAATAAAATCCCCAAGAAGGGCAGTGAAGTGTGGAAAGCACACTCAAATTCTTCTCAAAAAACAAAGGAAGGTGTGGAGGGCTTATTTAACTGAGCAGTTAAAAGTCTTACTGAACCAGGCAGTGGTGGCAGTGCCTTTAATCCCAGCACTTAGAAGGCAGAGGCAGGTAGATCTGTGAGTTGGAGGCCAGCCTGGTCTACAGAGTGAGTCCCAGGACAGCAAGTGCTACACAGAAAAACCCTGTCCTGAAACAAACAAACAGAAAAGAGTCTCACTAATCAAGCAGAAGACTCATGCTCGGCTCTGAACACCCACAAGGCAGCTGCCATGCAGCCCTAGTTCCAGGGCACCTGATACCCTCTCTGCTTTACAAAAACACCAAGCACACATGTGGCACACATACATACATGTAGGCAAAATGGCCAAATGCATATAAATAAAAATAAATATTTTGCAAAAAGAAAGAAAAGAAAAAAATTGTTGAATGAGTTCAGTCAGAGGTAAAAGCCTGAAGAATTAAGACTCTGAATGTCAGTTATTGTAAACAGCACAGAGGCCACTCAGTAGAAGAGGATTGAGGGGTGGAGGGCGGGTACACATCCTGCAGGTTCATACAGTCCCGAGCCACCAATTATGCTCTTTATTTCTGGTTCCTGGAAAGAAATTATCCTGGGATTTTTCTGACCTTTTTGACCAGAAGACATATGAGCTTGTTACCAACTTACCCTCTTGGACCAATCTGGAAGCCTCCACTTCATTATTTCTGTCTCCAGGAAGCTGAGCACATATTGTGTCTATAAAAAATAAGTTCTATGAAGTTTTATCAGCATTTATCAGTGAATATATCTAGGATCAAGAAAAATAGAGTATTCAAATCTCTAACAGGTAAACAGCAATTAATTTTAGTTCTCTATCTACTTTCCTATATAGTGTAAATACTGATATCATGATATCATTATAGGAGAGAGAGAGAGAGAGAGAGAGAGAGAGAGAGAGAGAGAGAGAGGTGTAATGTCCACTATGAAATGACAGTGCTGGCATAGATTAATTTAGAAGTATATCTGCAGGGTTTGAACCCTGAGAAACTGACATTTGAAATGTCTTTGATCTAATAGTTTCCCTAACAGGGCAGAGCCTAGGCAACCACAGAATCCTCTTTTCTATAGCTTTCTGCTCTTAATGTCTGTCATTTCTTCTCGGGAGACCTGTCAATTTTCTGTTCTCTGACATTCCTTGCTATCACTTTCCCTCTTATACACCTCCCTGGTCAGTGCTTTAATTGTACAACTGGAGAATTTAACATTGAAACGATGTCATACTGGTGAATATCTCCTCTAGGTGTTGGATCCTAACGTGAGTCCCAAGAATGGCATTCTTGAGAAGATGGCAAAGCCTGTGGCTTGGTTTTGGAGGGCACAACTGTAAGGGAAGGTGTCCAGGAGTGTTTCCTGTCGCGATGGAACACCACAACCAGAAGAAAATGGGGAGGAAAGGTTGATTTCTCTTGCTCTCCCACATCACAGCTCCTTGCCGAGGGCAGTTGGGGCAGAACTCAAACAAGGACGGAACCTACCTGATGCAGAGTTCGTTGAGACTTACTGTCTTACTCCTCATGGCTTATTCAGCATGAGCTCTTATAGAATCCAGGACTGCCAGCCCACCCATAACAATTACCAATTAAGAAAATGACCCACAACTTCACCTACAGCCCAACCCCATGGAGGCCTTTTTTCAGTCGGCACTCCTGCCTCTCAAATGGATCTAGCTTGTGTTAAGCTCTCATAAAACTAGCCAGCACAGAAGGGCTATGATTTCATCACTTGTATCATTTCCTTAAATCATTTGTATTTATTGTCCTCGGGCTATTACTGATAAAATCTCTCAACTAATAAAAGACATCAACTTTCTTACTAGCACTAAATCCACACAAGTCTGAAACTGTCGTATTCATCTGTCTGTGTAGATGTTGTACATATGGTAGGTGTTCTCTGTTCTCTAATATTTGTTGAGAAAATTCAATGAATATATGTTTCAAACGTTATCAAACTGGGGGATAGAAAAACTGCTCAGTGTTAAGAGCATCTACTATTTTTGCAGAGGACCTGAGTTCAAGTCAGGTGGCTCACAATCATTTTTAACTCCAGCTCCAGGAGAATCTGATGCCCTCTTCAGGCCACTGTGCATATAACATAACCACATATGTGCACATAACTACACATAGATATACTCATGTACATATAATTCAATTAAGAAATGATTATACTAAAGAAGATAAACTAAAATAGAACTAGTTCTTACCTGGGGAGTATGGGGAATAACTCTCATAGATGAGAAGCAATTTGATGAAAATATACAGCATTAATTAGATGGAAAACTTTTCAGAGAAATCAAATTATTTCCCAAATCATTCAAAGATGGAATGAATGTTTCCATATTTGAGCCACTTCAAACTGTTTTGAACAATCTGAAACATTAAATCATAACGTCCCGTAAAAATAAAAACATGTATCTTCTAAGGGGGCTGCTGAGCCTCATTTGAATCCAATATGGACCCCATTCAGAGAGTGTTCATCTCTGTTTGCACATCAGATAGCAGTTACCTGTCTCTCAGGGCTGTCAGGAAGTTAATGAGCCTGTGTCTGCAGCACACACGAAGACCTTCACTCCAAAGGTGTCACATATAGTAAGCAAGAGACTAGTAATTGCTTCGTCTGGAAAAATCTCTTCAATTATTTTAGGAAAACATTTTCACAAATGACTCACCAGGTTTGACCCTCCATAAATTTTAAGATCCAAAGGTCTTTCAGCGTTCCATACATCTAACTATAGATGGAGGCTGCAGAAAGTGAAGCAAAACTCTGGTAATGGCCAGATTTGAATACAGACACATGGCATCTCTAAGGTCCAATGTCTGCCTGTCTACTCTTTTCAGTCACTTACAGACAGAGTGGGGCTTACATTACAACATAATCACCAACTTGTCAAACATAGTCATGAAAGAAGCTTCAATAAGCACTTGACCTGATATTCCCAAGCAGATGAACTTGATTTATTCTGTCATTCATATTCTAAATCTGGGAGACTGATGGGAAACAATCTTAACTTTGGACGCCTTAGACTTCACAGAGTGAGAAAACAGACAGCCCTTTTTGAGCCCATTTTTCTAGAAAGCAGGGAAGCACATGCACAATAAAGATACCGTTTTGCTACATTAAAAAAAATTTAAATTAGTTTTCCTACATATATAATAGATACAAATTTGGTTTTTGGAATACTTTTTAAAGTTTTTTGTTTCATTTTTGAGGTTTTCTTTGCAAAAGAACATGATTAAATACATTTTTGTTAGTGGTATGTTGATAGAGATTTCTGTCCCGCCTGATCCCGCAGCCATTCATCCCCAAAGAAAACTTGTTGACCTATTAGCTCAAGCCTCTTAATAACTTCTACATCCTACATTAACCCTTAATTCTCATCTTTGTTAGCCACATGGCTTGGTACCTTCTATCAGTGAGGGACTCTCATCTTGCTTTCTCTGTGTCTGGGTGACAGCTGGAAACTGAGTCTTTCCTCTTCTCAGAATGCTCCTATTCGGGTAGCCCTGCTTATACTTCCTGCCTGACTACTGGCCAATCAACATTTTATTAAACCATACAAGTGAAAAATATTTACAGGGTACAAGACCATTGTTCCATAGCACTTCTCTTTCTTGTGTTTTTCAAAACAAGAACTCTGAATCTAATCTCCTTTGTTTAGCTTTCTTCCTGACCATTACTCATAACAACTTGTAACCAACACTCTAAACAAAGAAAAACATCCATAATCTGTTTTTTGGGAATGCGGGCGTAGTTTTCCAGGCTACTTCCTGCTGATTGGAGGTACTGATAATCTTATAGGGACTTAAAGAAAATATTGGATTGTGGCAGGACAGAAACTTCTGTCAACAAGTGGCATCAATGTGGACAGTTAAATTTACTTAAAACCTGAGAGAGTTTGGGAAGTAATAAGAACAGAGTTAAGCACGGCTTCTTGGTAGCAGCATTTTATCTGGGGGGCTCTGTTTGCTAGAGGCAAGCGCATCTCATTTTAGAGTGGCTTCCTGACTCAGCTTTAGCTACAAAACCCTTGCAGTTTTTTTAAGAAGACCTCCCAGCAAACATTTAAATGGTATTTATGAATAGCTGACAGTATGTTTCTTGGTGGCGGCAGGTACATTGAAACTCCATAGAGTTCTGGAAACAAACATGGCTCCCGCCAGTACCTCTGACATGAAGCTAGACTCTCAGAAAGCTAAGGAATGGGGTGGGTCCAGTCATCAGAGCATGGCTTTAATCTTCGCCATATTTCGTAACAAATTAAAGACTCATGTGGTCAGAAAAAGAGATATACAGTAAAGATATATTCAAAGATGAAGAAAACCTCTGAATAGTTACAGTATGCTTAAAAATATATGTAGGCTTGGGGGAGAAAAGAAAAAGGATAAAGTCTTTAAGAAAAGAGAGAGAGTGAGAGAGAGTAGTAGGGTGTGGTGGTACATACCTTTAATTCCAGCACTTGGGAGACAGAGGCACACAGATCTCTGTGAGTTCAAGGACAGCCTGGTGTACAGAGTGAGTTCGAGGACAGCCAAAGATACAAAGAGAAACCATGCCTCAAAAAACCAAAAATTAAAAATAAAAATAAAAGAAATAGAAATAGAGTTTAAAATAAAGTCTTATAAAGATGGAAAATACACACAGAGTTTAGATACTGTATATTATTATGTTGTCTTTGAATTGTTTGAATGCTGAGGAAGGAGCAACAGCTGCTAAAAGACATTTAATTATAAATGCTGCTGGATTAATCCAACATATAAATTTTGAAAATGCCCCAGAAGACAGGCTGGGGACAAAGGGTGACAGGAACCACGGGACATTATTTGCTACACCAAGCGGCTGGTGTGGGAGTTGAGAGAGAAAGCAATTGTAGGGAGTCAGGGCTGAAAGGAAAACCCTGATGAGCCGGGAAGGAAAGAGATTCAGAAGGTGTGCTGCTGTGGGAGTGTGCGCCTGCAGAGAGATGTGACTGAGGCTGCGGGGAGCCTTAGTGACCAGCCAGGTTATCACTACCGTCTGTTGCCATGGGACTTCTGTCGCTACTGACTGAATGGGGCTGTGGGTAGTGAGAGGTTAGAGACACCGAATGGAGACTTAAGACAGGAGCAGTGGCTCTGAGGACTAAAAAGAACTGCATGTTGGGGGGTGGGGAGAAAGCTTAGGAAGGAAACTACTTGTTGCTCATACATGAGGACCTGAGTTGAATTTCCAAAACCCATGTAAAAGTTAGGCACCGTGGTACATGTTCAGGTGGAAGTTCCACTCCAAGCCTCTTCCCCATCTCTTTCCAAACCCTGCTGCATCTCAGAAAGCCCGACAAGTGATGACCCCTCCTCCAGAGATGCTAAACACCACTCTCACAAGATATTTAAACTACAACCAGAAAACAGACCCCTGGTTTTCTGTTCCTCCTTTCCCATCTCCTTTCTGGGGTACTGGAAAGCCATCTGGGAGCATTGTAGCCATTAAACCCGGACTTTTTCTAATTTGGTTTGATTTGGTCTGATTTGGGTTACTGCATTGGCAGGGAGGCTTATCAGGGTGCAGAAACTTTTCTGTATGCATCTGTCATGGTGGTGCAGAGAATATATCCTTGGGGCTCACTGGCCAGTCATTCTAGCTGAATTAGTTACCTTCAGGTTTAATCAGTGAAGAGACCCTGCTTAAAAGAAAAAAGGATAGAGAATGATTACACAAAGTTGTCTGATCTCTGACTTTCATATGTGCACTCATAGGAAAGCACACCATCCCACAGAGTTACACACACATACACACACACACACACACACACACACACACACACACACACACACACCCCACAGGATAAGCATGGTCGATTTCACATGCTAATATACTTTATAGAATCCATTAGAGATAAGCAGAAATATTAAATAGAAGGCAGGCATTCAGACATTTAAATATAAAGAAAAAGAATAGAGATATTTTGAAATGTGTGTATGCACGTGTCTCAATTAGAAAAAAAATATCTTCCTTCATGGATAGAACTAGTCCCTGGGGCATGACTTGGAGCTTCATTTGCTCCAGCTTCCAACTTGCAAGCTATCCAAGGATACTTTTCTGCACACAACCTATTTCTGTCTCAGTAGCAACATTATCTGGGTTTTTCTCTGGGCTAGTGTAGCGTTCATTACTTTCCTCATGGTATGTGGTTGTCTTTTTTTTTTTTTAATCCAGTATAAAATCAGTTAGTCAATGTCCTGGTCTGAGATTCCCCAGACACTCCCTGCCTGGATAGGTAGATGTGTCTGAGTAAGACCGTCTTCAATGGAAGTGGGCCATGTCTGACAACCATGTCATGGCCCACTTTGCTTTTGCCTTTGTTTCTAATCAACTGCATTCCTGCCACTGCTCACTAAGACTTGGGACAATTTTGTTGGTGTTTTGAAAACTAAACTTTTCCCCCTCTTTGGGTAGGTAGCTAATAACTAGAAGCAAAGAATTCACTCACTATGTGCCAGAAACAGCAACAATTATTTTGGTCTCCCTTTTCTTTGCAACTTGGAAATGAAAAGAGAAAAAGTCAAAAAGACAGCTAAGATATTATTTGATTTTCTTGGGAAGACACAGACCATCTCATCAGTGTTATAGGAGGTTGTGAGCCACTCAGTGTGGATGCTAGGAACCCTTAACCACGGAGCCACCGAAGCTCCTGCTGATTGTTTTTCAAAGAGGAGATTACACAATAATTTTTATTTTCAGTTCAAGGAGGACAGTCTTGGTTTCCTTTAGTACAATATTATACTCATATTCCCCCATTGTTCCTTTTCTACTTCCTTTTGCTATCTCTCCATTCCTCTCTTTCCTTACCCTCTCTTTCTACCCTAACCCTAACTTCTGTCTTACCTTATGTTTTTCCTTCCCTTGGTGTAGTTGGAATCCAGAGCTTTCCATGTGCCAGATAAATGTTTTGACAAAGAACTACAGCCTCACCTCTGTATAATCTTCAACACACACACACAAATGTCCTGCTTACTGTTCTGTCCTAGGATGAATGCTTTGCAGTTTTTCTACTGCTGGAGGAAAGAGTGCACCAGAGAGAGTCTTAGCTAGCCACCTGTGCTCATCAGTTTAGAACACATTATTCATAGCTTTTGTTATTGGGAGGTGGTTCAACAAAACTGTGAATGTCATCACTGGTTGAATGAGGTTTCTGTCCCACACAGTCCCGCAGTCATTCAGCCCCAAAGAAGCACACAGAGGTCTACATTAATTATAAACTGGCTGGCCTATTAGCTCAGGCTTTTTATAACTCATAACTTATATTAGCCCATAATTCTTGTCTGTTTTAGCCATGTGGCTTGATACCTTTCATCAGTGAGGCATTCTCATTTTGCTTCCTCTGTATCTGGGTGACAACCACAGACTGAATCTTTCCTCTTCCCAGAATTCTCCTGTTCTCATTGCCCTGCCTCTATTTCCTGCCTCGTTGTCCCACCTATATTTCCTGCCTGGCTACTGGCCAATCAGCATTTTATTAAACAAGTACAAGAAACAAATCTTTACAGGGTAAAATCATTGTCCCTCAGCAATCACTTAGGTAGCACAGATGCACTCACAATCTAGCCCTGGGGCATAAGGAATTGCAGCCCAAACATAGGCATATGAACACATTCCTTCTCCCACCCCTGCTATGCCTACATGAAGTAACAATATAAATATTATAAATATATATGTATGAATGTATATAATTTGGAAAATTGGTGAAGGTTCCTGCCAAAATGATTTTTATTAAATTTACCGTTTAAAAATGTCTTTAAATGATTGCATATTTTAAATAAACAGGGTATCTTACTTAGAAAAATTTCCTAGGTAACAATTATAGTTCCCATGTAAAAATGTAAATAAAAAGATTGTAAGGCATAGAGGAGATGAAAGGAATGAATGAGTGAACTGTTTACATCATCCTTGGTGCTCACTCCAGGTCGGCCCAGTTTGATCATATGACATAGGTTTGTTTAGATCATCCACAAACTCCTTCCTTGGTTTCAGAAAGTGATGTTTTCTCTTAATCTATCAATTTTCTTCATTTTCTCCTTCCCTCATTTTCAATTAATCTATTACATAAAGGTTTATAAAAGTGTACCTATTTGAAACTTTCTTTGATCAAAACTATTTTTGAAATGTGGTACACACCTGTAGTCAGTCTGAGCTGCCGATGAGGCAGGAGGATGGCTCCAGTTCAGGAGCTAAAGGTTAACCTGGGTAACACAGCGAAACAGTGAACTATCTTCTCAAGACAGGCAATGAAGCCAATGGCTATCATAAAATCAACTTGTCTTCCATGTTGCCAGAAAACAGTAATAGAGGGAACCCTCTGAGACAGAAACTCTAACTGAGACCTGCAGTTCCTTAGTTCCTCAAAATCATAGTTCCCACTGAAGTGGGAGCAAAGGGACAATTTATACTCAAACACCTCTACAGATGCTGTGAATTTTATTTAAAAGAATTTTAAAATTGAGAAATTTTTACAATTATGCATTAAACAATAGATAATAGTTGCTAATACTAGGCTATATATGCTCTATGAAGTTCAGTAGTTGTTAATAC
Organism: Myodes glareolus; assembly: GCF_982192425.1. Classification (NCBI taxonomy): domain Eukaryota; kingdom Metazoa; phylum Chordata; class Mammalia; order Rodentia; family Cricetidae; genus Myodes; species Myodes glareolus. Next base: position 70,529,093 of record NC_142038.1, read on the forward strand.
TAGGCTACATAAGCTCTATAAAGTTAACACTTTAAAGTTAAACACATTTAACAGGCACTTGACATGGTTTATCTGAGTTGCAGAACCTTTTCTCCCATTGGTGGGTGAAGACTTGAGAAACATCTAGCTTTTCTGCTAAGGCTCCCTTCACACACCCAGGCATGACTCTACCAAGTTCTCTCTGGGAAACCAGGGAGTTTGGGGGCTGACAGAGCACAGGTGGGGGTTGCTTACAGAAGCATGGGTGCTGAAAAGTACTTAGCCAGCAGGAATGATGGGTCTCTCATAGCCTCTTCCACGGAGCGCGCTTTCCTCCTAGTGTTCCCTAGCTTGTATTGTTGCCCTTCCCCAAGACCAAATGCGGTTAGGGCTGAGTTGTTGTATGGATAGCTGCATAGTCGAGGGTTTATGACCACCTGTGAAGGAGTGGAAACTCTCAACAAGTCCAGTTGGATGGCCGGTGAAATGGGGACAGGCAGACTTCTGAAGGTAGCAGTGGTTTGCTGGGAAGAGTGTCATGTTAACACATATCCAAGATGAAAAACTGCCACTCTGATGAAACCTGTTAAGCCTGATACCACTACTGTATCACAAACAGTGCCAACACCCATGCTAAACTGCACTCAATCCCTCTGCTGCTGATTGAGTGGAGAACATTTGTTTTCAACTTCGGGTCTAAACCAGTAACTTCCTGACATTTTTATTTAGTTGCTCTTAGTTTCAAGACATCATTGCAGGTGACTGTGCTATAAAAGCAGGTCCAAAGGGAGAGTAGCAAGGTGACAAGTGAGACACTGGGTGACAAGTAAGACACTGTGGAGACTTGGCAGGAAATCGCAGCCCTGGTGGAGAAGGCAAGGGCACCCAGCCAAGTGGAGCTGAGGAAGAGAAAGGAGCTAATCAGCAGGAGCTACTGTGAGAACTGAAGGTGGTGGGAAGAGGTATCATATAGGTTAAGGAGTATGACACTGTCGCTTTGGCACACACTACATGATTAACATCTCTTTAGTGATTAATATCTGTCCAGTGATTTTAACAATAATTATTATAATAATTAAATAAAATAATATAATAAAATAATAATAATTAAATGGATCAAATCATAGAGGAGTGGAAGAACAAAACAAAGTAATTTCTAACTTTTTATTTCAAAACATGTACAGTGCCTATGAAGTCAGGGGCTCCATAGATATTTGTTTTAAATGTTGTTTAAGAGAACCGTATGTTGTTTTACACACAGATAACACTAGCCTTCAGGAAAGTGAATCAGGATTATCAGTTAGAGACTAGCCATTGGTTTCATTGCAAGATCCTCTCTTGAAAGAAATTGACTACTGCGTATTGCATTTAGTGTAAGCAGATCAAATGGTAACATTATCAGGTTTCTTTTCATAATTTGAACTTTGTATACAGTGGACTGTTTCTATAAAATGGATTCTATTATTCCCTCATTGAATAGTGTGGGAACAAAACCAACTTGTTTAAAGGTATTGGGGCCGGGGATGTGGCTCAGTGCTAGCAGAGAATCTTTAAAGCCCTGGGGTTCAGTCCCCAGTGACACATAAACCAGGTGTGCTGGTATACATCTGGGATCCCAATACTCAGGAGGTGGGGCAGAAAGACCAGGAGCTCAAGATCATACTGGGCAGCATAGCGAGCTGAGGCCAGCCTGAGAAAGTACGTTTAGAGTGGGACACATGTAGAGAGAGAAAATGAACATCGTGGAAGTGTGGAAAGGTTAGAGTTGGGCGGTAGGGAATTCTAGTTTTGTGGATAGTGGGCTAGAGACCTTGTTGAGATGGGAAATTATGAATTAGGAGCAAGCTACAAAGCTATGGGAGTGGGACAAAGGGGCATAGCAGTTCAGGCAGAGGGAACAGAGCATGCGCAGCCCTAGGCATACAACACAGGGTCCCAAGATATTCAGAGAACAAGGAACTCAGCAGTTGAGTATGAATGATGAGTAGAAGGGAGGAAAGGACCACACCCAGCAAGGTTGGGAAGGACCTTGTCAACACAAGAAGGCTCAGTCCTTTGTCTGCATGTCTTGAAGAGCATAGGGACTCTCTATCTTGATTCAATCCCATACTCATTGACCATATACTATCTATGAATCTGTTCATAATTTTATTAACTGGGATTTATTGCTCATTCCTAGGATCTCGTGGTATTTCTGCCAAATTGCTGTCACATTAGGTAACCATAGGCATAGAACTGTCTTTCTTCTTTTCTTGGGTCACAAATATCTCAAATGTATCTTGTTCTGACTTGTGTGCCCAATGCTCTCCACAGTTAGCACTGCATATAGTAGCTATCTACTCAATTTTAAAATTGTCTTTAGGTAATTTTTCAAGTTTGTTTATAATGGTCCAATTATGAAATGTCACGTAAGTTCAGAAGCAGTGGCTTTTAATGTGATCCTTGGACTTGTCTGAATAAAAATTGTACATTATTCACTTGAAAAACTACTTATATTAATATTAGATTATTTTTTAAATTACTAAAGTAATATTCCATTCCACACATATCCAAACCACTGAATTTGCGGTGTCCTGGTTGGGTTTCACTGATAGGCATTTGAAACAATCTACAGTCTTTTTGGCTTTTATCTTACTACCAGAACAACAGACTTAGCTATGAGTGAGGCTTGGCAGTAGCAAAAGGCCTCAAGCTTCCCTTAAAATATGTTCCCTGTATATCTGTGGTTGCGCTCCACTGGTAGGTTACTTGCCTAACATGTAAGAAACCCTGAATTTGATCCCCAACATCATATAAAATGGAGGCATTGTCATAATACTTGTAATCTCAGCACTTTGGGCAAGGGAGTGGGAAAGTCAGAAGCTCAAGGTCATCTTTAACTACATAGTGAGTTTGGAATGAGCCCGGTCTCAAAATAAATCAACAAGACAAAATAAAATAGGACATTTTTGCTATACAGACTGTCTTCCTGGACCCTAGTTTCTGATTCTGGAGTGATTCCTGCTACTTGGAAGGGCAGGAGACAAAAAGTTCTTAGAATGATTCATAGAATGCACTTTGGTGCTAAGCAGTTGGAAAGATTAGGGTACAGTCTAGTGAAAACTCAGTAAAAGTTATTCTTTCCATCCACCGGGGAGGAAAAGACTATCATCTATCTACCTACCTGTCTATCTATCTATCTATCATCTATCTATCTACATATCTATTTATTTATCTATCTATCACTATCATTTATCTATCACCTCTCTATCTACCTACCTGTCTGTCTGTCTATCTATCTATCTATCTATCTATCTATCTATCTATCTATCTATCTATCTTTATCATTTCTCTATTATCTATCTCTCTATCTACCTACCTGTCTGTCTGTCTATCTATCTACCTATCTACATATCTATTTATTTATCTATCACTATCATTTATCTATCACCTCTCTATCTACCTACCTGTCTGTCTATCTATCTATCCATCCATCCATCTATCTATCTATCTATCTATCTATCTATCTATCTATCTATCACTATCATCTTTCTATCATCTATCTCTGTATCTACCTATCTACCTACCTGTCTGTCTATCATCTATCTGCCTATCTATCTATCTATCTATCTATCTATCTATCTATCTATCTATCTATCTTTCTATCTACCTATTTATCACTATCATTTCTCTATCATCTATCTCTCTATCTACCTGTCTGTCTATCTGTCTATCTATCTATCTATCTATCTATCTATCTATCTATCTATCTATCTATCTATTATCTATCAGCAGAGTATTCTAACTCTTCAGGTTACTGATGACAAAATGAGAATCCCTCTTCAGCTTGAACACCTGTTGAGGAAAACTACTTAATCAGCTAGATGGTTTGCAATAATGGAACGTTACCAAGAGAACAGCTTTTCTTATTGAAAGCAACTGTCTTGACCTCCCTCTCTGTGACATTTATTTTCCATAAATGGTGTGGGCATTGCCATGACATTCTTTCAGCAGCAGGAGACCATTATCCTGTGAGAATGTTCTCTCTGCTTTCACATTATTTCTTAATTATTACCCTCTTCCCTACAGACAATGCCCTTAGGAATTTCCATGTAATTTCATTCTTCCTTTTCCCTGGACTTGTACTGCCACCCGACTGGACTTGGGTGTTAACCCCACAAAGTCCGGAATAATGAATCTTGTAGACAGTTGGCTGTACATGAAAGGAATCCTTTGAGAGAGTTAGAAATGCTTTGAGCAGTATAGGAGGCAAATGCTTGGGAACTGAAAACATTGGCATTAAATCCCTGTAGAGAGAGGAGAGGTTGACAATGGGAATCTCCAGGCCGGCAGGGGCGAGAAGAGAAGATTTAGTTTTTCCCACGTATTAGTCTTTCAAAATCAACCATTTTAATTATTTCCATCAAAGCAAAGTTTTCCTCCCTCCTACTAACAACACTGGTCCTCAATATGTAAATCACATTTCTGTCACTATTTATGTCTGTAGCCAGCCAAATGAGAACAATGGCTGTAAAACCTAAAGACCTCTTCTGATGCATCTTAAGTGGCTGTTTGTTAACTTCAGTTCTGACCATGTAAATATTAATCCCTATTAAAGAGGTATTCTAAAATCTAAGCATTTGGCTCATGTATTAGCATTTAATTTTCTCACTTTCTACTACTAATTCATAATACAAAATGTATTAGTTGTAAGCATACATGTGTGTACTTGTATATATACATGCATATATGTATATATAAATTAGTGTTTAGGAATGAATGGTTGGAGGCCCTGGGTTGACTTGGTGCAGTCATATACAAAACCTTTTAAGAAGAGATAAAATCCAGCCCTCTTCACCTCCATTAGGGACACATACACTGACTTACTTGTTAGCTCAAGGTATCCAAAAATTCTGTGAAATTTGAGATCATTATAAGGCAACTTTATTTCTTGTTAACTTAGGTAATATTATATCCTTCTGGGGTCTTTTATGAAGTTGAAGAATAGATATAGTTTTTCTTAATTATGATAAAAGATAGATTAGATATAAAACTTTAGACTCACAAAGATACAATAGTTAATAGACTATTTTCCTTAATTTGCCAAATGTAAATAGTCTAAATATTGCAATGTAATTCTTAGTTGATAACTGTTTTGTTGTGTGTAATCTTGCTATGTTAAAATTGAAATCTTTCTTTTTATTTTGACAGAAAAAGGGAGGTGAGGTGGAAGGTGATGTATGCTGAGAATATGTTTTATTGCCATTGGATAATAAAGAAGCTGCTTTCGGCCACTGGCTTACCAGAGTAAAGCTAGGCTGGAAAAGATATATAGAGAGAGTAGGCAGAGTCAGGAAGAAGCCATGTAACCACTGCTGCAGACAGATGTGCTGGAATCTTGCTGGTAAGCCTCAGCCCTGTGGCAATATACAGGTTAATAGAAATGGGTTAACCAAAGTATAAGAACTGGCTAGCAATATGCTTAAGTGATTGGCCAAGCAGTGATTTAAATAATATAGTTTCTGTGTGATTAGTTTGGGTCTGAGATGCTGGGGACAAACAAACATCCTCCCCCAACAGGTTATAATTGTAACACCATGGACTAGGGAACACTGGGCTCTGGCTGCTAACATTTCTGGCAGTGAAAGAATGGGACATTAAGTCTTTCTCTCACTTCTATGAAAATACGTATTTTTTAAAAGAAACTCCTGCTTCTTTCTCAACATAAACTAAAGGTCACTGACAATAGCTCACCTATAGATACTGATGTGTGACATTTAAATTTAATACAAAAAAGCATGATAAACATTTAAAAGAATCAGTTGCTTTCAAGATAACATTGTTTACCAAACTGGATGTTTTTGAACTCAGTAAACATAACATTCTGTGTTAGTTTTCAGATACAACTTGAAAAAGATGCCTGTATACCATCTTTGAGAATATAATAAAGAACTGATTATCAATCATTAATATTTGTTTGTTTACTTTCTCAATGAAGAAAGGATTTCTAATATGAATAATAACTTTCCTAATATGAAGGTTTTGGTAGTTAGAAGCTCACCAAAACCAGAAGATGCTGGATTTCCTGGAACTAGAGTTACAGCAGTTCTGAGTCCCCCTACCACAGGTGTGTGCTCAGAACTGATTCTGGGTCTCTTCTACAAGATCGGTAAGTGTTCTTAAATACTAAGCCAGGCCGGGCGGTGGTGGCGCACGCCTTTAATCCCAGCACTCGGGAGGCAGAGGCAGGCGAATCCCTGTGAGTTCGAGGCCAGCCTGGTCTACAAGAGCTAGTTCCAGGACAGGCACCAAAAACTACAGAGAAACCCTGTCTCGAAAAATCAAAAAAAAAAAAAAAATACTAAGCCAGTCTCTCCAGCTCCCTTTGGAGGTTTATGAAGTTACATTGTCCAAATGATCTCTAAAAAGTGACTGTTTTTCCTTATTTTATTTTATATGTTTTATAAGTAAGGTTGTAAGGTATTCCCTGAGGAATACTAGATAGGATTAAAGAAAGGTTGAAGACAAAACTATAAGCTCACAAGAGTCCAAGGATTCCTTGTTCTGCTTATACAGAATTTTGCCTGTAGAATTCTCGGAAAGATGTGATATCAACAAGACTATACAGAAGGGTTTATTAGTCTTCCTATAACTTTCCTTTTCTTCCTGTCCTGCTTCAGTGTCTCATTTGAAGACTTCGTGTCTTATTTTAAACAGTTGGTGAAGGTTAAAAGATCTTTTTCCTGAGGCTTCACTCCTGAACAGGAATAGAAGCTGAGAGATCCAGAGGATAAATGTCTCAACCTATTTAAGCTCAGAAGCACGTGAGACGGTATGGGGAGCTTAAAGTCTAGAGGATACTATTATTTGTTTGTTTGAGACATGGTCTCAAGTAGCTCATGGTGGTCTCCTACTCACTGTAGGATGATCATCTGATGGAAATTTGCAGGAAAAGAGGTCGCGACTTGGGATATAAAACCATATAAGTGATAAGCATAGGCCAGATTTTTAAGCTGAATCCTATGATTAGCACCAAAACTACCAGGGCCTTTTTCTTTTTATCATGATGGGCCTGGGAGCTATAACACTAGCAAATTATTAAAAACTTAATGCAAAGTTTTAAAGAAACTTAAATGGGGCATGTAAATTTTGGAGCACTGAAACCATATTGCCCTAGTTATCATGTGTGTGTACACAGCTCTCTGCTTTAGCAATTGCACAGGTTCTAACTGCACTGCAGTCAGAATATCGAGGGCCATCTGGCTTGTGGGATGCTGTCCTCATTATTTTAACTTTTGATTCTAAGAGTGAGATCATTTGGGCTGTAAAAAGAACATACTGATGCTTATATACCAAGAATGTGGCAAAGCACAAAAGGCTAGTTCTGAGAAGGAATTCAGTATCCAAGTGGAGCCAAAGGAAAAGGGTGTGAGGGTACACGCACCGAATGTGACAGATTACAGTGACAACGCCCAGGACAAGAGCAGTGCAGTCAACACAGCAGCAGATGCATTAATGACTATTGATACTTAGACAGGTGAGGTTTTTCTTTGTGTTTAAGAAGTTTAGACTTTTTCTCTTGACTGTACACAACTTTTTATGTCTAATTGCTGCTCTTGCGGACCTTTGTGTTCAGGGGGCTGTGAATGCTGTGGAAACACAGCAGGGACATGTTTTACTCTAGAAGAACACATTCTGAATGCTTTTAGTTTGCTTGGGTTGGCTTCTGGAGGCAGGCTTCCACCCTGAGAAGGTGACATGCACCTGATGCTGTTGATATCTCTGACAGGCACCATCTGAGTAAAATCTACCTGACAGCCTTCTGGCTGTGCATGTCAACCTAGTACTGGGTTAATGTGGTGTTTGGTAGAATGTGGTTTATTAGAGAAATGGAGCAGACAGGAGCATACCAAGTTTTGCTTCGTGGACTTCATCCTCCGTTTCTCTTTTCAGAGACACAAAGCTTGGGGGCTGAGATGCTATGAGGCGTGATGTCCCTTTGTAATGTTTCATCTGTTCTTATGCTACCTTGAGTCTATCAATCAGTCATCCTCAGTCCATCTGTAACTGAGCTGGGTTGTTCATTTATTTTCTGTTTCTATAACTGGTGATCTTCTGTTTAATTCAAGAAAGAGGTATGAAAGCTTTTTGCATAGTCTCAGCTACCAGCATGGCTGTGGCTGCTATTGTTTGGAAACATACTACCTCTTCTCTTGCTAGGGTGGATAACCAAGAAGTGTGCTATGGCCTGAGGGGTACCTTAACACCTGAGTGAGGACACCCTGTGTTGGATCTTATGCTTAGTCCATGTTTAAAAAAATTCTCAGTGCTAGGCTGACAACATTAATTCCTTGACTTTTGGTCATTCTCCCCCCCCAAACTGACTATTATACAGATTTATTTAGTAAGAGTTTCTGGGTTCCTGATTAAAACAGAGGATGAAGTTTTAATAGTGTTAACGTTATCTTCATGCCAAGAATTACTCAAGGTACATCGATAGTTGCCTTCAGTTGCCTGGAGCGGCCTTCAATGAGAAACAGGGCAGTCATCACTGGAATTAAAATCCTGTGCTTCCTTCAGAATGTGTGGTACCCTGAACTTCTGGTGACATCCGTTTGTAGAGGAGCAAAGCCCCTCCCATTGATTGTGTCCAGTGCTCAGGTTTCCATAGTCGTGGGAAGGATGGTGCTGTCAGAAATCTTCTCCTGAGGTTTCTCTGATGCGCACAGCTGTGCTCAGTGGGGAACCACCTTATTCCTTGGGGCTGAGACTACCTACTGGGCTTCATCTGTAATCCCTTCCTTTGAGTCTTTTAGACAGTCCCTATTTTATCTCTGCTGCTGAAATGATAGGGGAGTTCAGCCAATCACATCCTGTTTGTGGGGCGTGTTGCCCTAAAGCAAAAGTTTACCAATAAACCCTGTGGGTGAAAGTCTCTCTCTCTCTCTCTCTCTCTCTCTCTCTCTCTCTTTCTCTCGGGACTCTGTGTAAGTTTTTCCTTCTGTTTTATTAAAGCTGTATCTTTTGTAAGATAGTCTTGGGACTTTTCATTACCGATCGCCCTGCATAAGATGTTTACGAGTGTCTGGGGGCCTTATTGTCTGCTTTTTCCGTTTTCTACTAGGATCTGGAGCCAATTGACTGAGGAAATAAATGATTATCAATGTCTAATCATAGGAATTAATAAAAGGCCTCTTACCATCTCTAACTATCATACATATATCATTATTACACTTGTCTTTGAAATATCTTGTGATATGCTTGGGCCTTCTGCAATGTATTTAAGTTTTCTAGCTTTGTCTTATTCTTTCTATGCCCATTTTGAAATAATTCTAAACATTAAGATAAACCAATATAAACCCTTTCCCACCCCTAAACATCTTCTTTTCTTTTTAGCTACTTTTATCAAAAGTTTATTTTTATATCAATAACCATTAAGATTTCTTTCTCTTATTTGATTTTTTCTTACTGAATTTTCTTTATAAACTTAAGGAAAAAATTTAATTAAATTAAGTTCTTTATTTTACACCCCAACCACAGTTTCTCTCCCATTCCCTCCTCTCACTTCCCCTCTGTCCCCTTCTCCAATCCACTCCTCCTCAGTTTCTGTTCAGAAAAGGGGGGGGGGCTCCCATGGGGATGAACAAAACATGACATATTGAGTTTCAGCAGGACTAAATACTTCCCCTTATACTAAGGCTGGGCAAGGCAACCCAGCCAAAAGTTAGGGACAGGCCCTGCTCCCACTGTTAGCAGTTGCACAAGAACACCAAGCTACATGACTGTAACAAATACGTGGAGGCCCAGGTCAGTTCCGTGCAGGTTCCCGAGCTGTCAGTTCAGACTCTGTGAGCTCCCATGAGGTTAGTGGACACTGCAGTATTTCTTGTGATGTCCTTGACCCATCTGGCCTAGACAATCCTTCCCTTTCTTCAGCAGGATTCCCCAGCTCTGCTGGCTGTGTGTCTGTATCTGTTTCCATCAGTTTTTGGATGAAGGCTCTCTGTTGACAACTGGGGTCGTCCCCAATCTCACTGAGGATTATTTTTCTTCCAGTTCATCCGTTTGTCTTTAAATTTTAAATTTTCATGATGTAGCTGTTTTTAACAGCTGAGTAATGCTCCACTGTGTACATTTACCACACTCACATTGATCAAATTTCTTCTCACTCAATCTCATCTTCAGTGTCTCTCTTTATCTTTGTTGAGTTCTACATTTTTCTCTGTTCCTCTCCCTGACTCTTCCCTACCCTCCAACCCTCTCCCAAGGTCCCCATGCTCCCAATTTACTCAGGAGATCCTGTCTTTTTCTACTTTCTACTTCTCATATAGATTAGACCTATGTAAATCTTTCTTAGTGTCCTTATTGTTGTCTAGGTTCTCTAGGATTGTGATTTGTGGGCTGGTTTTCTTTGCTCTATGTTTAAAAACCACTTATGAGTGAGTACATGTGATAATTGTCTTTCTGGATCTGGATTACTTCACTCAAAATGATGTTTTCTAGCTCCATCCATTTGACTGGAAAATTCAAAATGTTGTGATTTTTTTCTGCTGTGTAGTACTCCATTGTGTAAATGTACCACATTTTCCTTATCCATTCTTCGGTCGAGGGGCATTTAGGTTGTTTCCAAGTTCTGGCTGTGACAAACAATGCTGCTATGAACATAGTTGAGCACATGTCCTTGTGGCACAACTGAGCATCCTTTGGATATATACCCAAAAGTGGTATTACCTGGTCTTGAGAGAGACTGTTTCCTAATTTTCTGAGGAATTGCAGCACTGACATCCAAAGGGACTGTACCAGCTTGCATTCCCACCAGCAGTACAAGAGTGTTCCCTTTTCCCCACAACCTCTCCAGCATGAGTTGTCATCACTGTTTTTTATCTTGACCATTTTTTCAGGTGTAAGACGGAATCTCGGAGTTGTTTTGATTTGCTTTTCTCTGATGACTAACGATGTTGAACATTTCCTTAAGTGTCTTTAGATTCCTCTGTTGAGAGTTCTCTGTTTAGATCTGTACTCCATTTTTTTTTTTTTTGGATTATGTGTTCTTTTGTTCTTGAGCTCTTTGTATAAGTGTCTCTTAACTGGAATAGCTGCTACACATAAAGGCAGATTAAAAGACCCCAAGATTTTGTAGTTTTCATTTAGATTTATCAGTTGCTGTTCTAGGTAGACTACCGATCTGATATCTGCTTCCACATCATTAAGGTCCTTAATCCTAAGTCTGCACTTATAATGATGTGCATTTTAAAGAAAACAAGTAGAAATTCTCTGTGCTGTGAGTATAGGCAGAGCAGTTAGCAGCTGAGCTACTATGCAGGCAGAGGTGATTCCTTTTCCAAGAGGAAGCCAGCAAAGAAGACATCTTTTCACACGAACAGGCAAATTTCCTATGATTCCATTTTTAGAACAAAATTTTATTCTGCTTTCTAATTATAGTTAGGCTAAAATATATTCTCTGTGTTTGTTTATGATTCTAAAAACAGAGGTGGGCGTGAAAAAACGCCTCACTAGTAGTTCCCATCTAGACTAAACATCACTGACCATTCTCATCTTTAACCTGGGGAGACTCACATTGACTTTTCCAATATTGACATTAACTAGTGGACTAGTGGAAAAGAAGAAGTTAATTTCCAGGGTTTCATGAAAGATAAATGCTGGCTGAATAAAGGTGGAAAGGGGAGGAATTTGGGCCACCTGTCTTGCTGATGAGGAGAAGAACACTATTGCCATGCATGGATGTCATAAAAGCCTGGGTGTGAGCCGTTGTTTCGGTGGCGTCGTTCTTAATTTTCTGTAGCTATGACCAAGGCAACTTATTTTTAAAAATAATTTCATTGGGAGCTTGTTTACGGTTTCAGAGAGTGAGTTCATGCCCATCATTATGGGGAGCAAGGCAACAGCAAGAACAGGAATGGTGCTGGAACAGCAGAAATGATGCTGGAGCAGCAGCTTGGAGCTCACATCTGATTCACAACCAGGAAGCAGAAAGGGAGTGGGGAGGGCTGGGGCCCACTCTATGTGTCACACCTCCTCCAACAAGGCCGAACCTCCTAATCTGTCCAAAATCAGTCCCACCAACTAAGACAAAGCATTCAACTATCTTCGCCTTGGGGGGGCATTCCTCTTCAAAATGCCACTGATAAGAAGTAGGACTATGATCTAACTGGATCTATGAGGACATCTGTGCTGTTCTCAACCTTACTACTCAGGTATATTGTTGCCTGAGTGTGTGGATTTTTGACTTACTAAACAACAACAATTTATTGTGTGCCTTTGTGCAATTTCAAATAGCTTGCACATGAATTGTCTACATCCATGGCACACTTAAGCCCCTGTTCCTCCACTTGAGTTTCTTGACAAAGGGCTACAGGCGAAAGCCTTTCAGGCATACAGCCCTAAGCCCCCTACCCTGGAATCCAACTCTGGAATATGTTAGCAAACCTAGTCCCTGTGACACACTTCCTGTCTTGAACTACACACCATTTCACCCGTGTAACAACCCAAGCAACTTCAGGAAAGAGGTGAAGCTTCCAGTGTGGCTGAGTTTTCTGAAATTCTTTAGAAATGTAGAACTAAGAGCTAGCCATAGTTTTACATTTTTGAACATTGCATTGTCACCTAAATTTATAAGTTTGTTCACTTTGTATTCTCCTTGAGGATTTCCACTAATTTAAGCAACAGTTAAGAGGTTGTGTAAAGCCAGTACGTCACTACGGATTGCAAGAGGAAGGAAAGCTAACAAACAGACACTACGGAGAGCATTAGAAAGGACATTTTCACTGTAGAAGTCATTCACAGCACTGAAAACTCTTTTCATTTTCAGCTAAGGTCTTTGAGATCAAAATGAGACTAAGTAATGGGCCACCCAGGCGAGGGGAAAACTGCTCAACAACTATTAAACTAACTTGCTGAAAGAACATTGTATAATGAGCCATTTGGGCATCCTCTTGGCTCTCAACACAAAGTTAAAAATGTTATCCAGTATTCTAGGAAACAGACTGATGTTAGCTTATTGGCAATCCTAAAAGGAAAGAAAGTGAAATTAATCCTGTTTATATTTGCTGATACATATTTAAGAATAATCATTTCATAGATACAGTTGGTAGGTAACTGAAAAACTAAAAATTAATTTAAAAAGTGAAACTTCTAATGATCTTACCTTACTCCCTTATATGAGCTGTTTTCATCAAAGAAAATAATGGCAATTTAGACAATTTGAGATGAGATGCAAGTGAAATTGATTAAAATATGCAGAGAAAGTACTTTGTAGAAAGTCTGGCAAAAAGCAAATGCAAATTACTGTCAACTGTCATTGTGCCTGGGGTTGACAATATTAATTTAGGAAGAATTTGCCAAGGCAAATTGTAAGAGACATCCAGATTCCTGAAATGGAAACTTATTTGACCTGTTGAAATATTCTGGATAAAAAAAAAAAAATAAAAAAAATAAAAAAAACAGGTTAAGAGTTGTTTCTCAAGCAATCTGCCACACATATTCAGCAGAAAACAGAGATAGAGCTAAATGTAGGCAGTGAACAGAGAGGAGCTAGCCATATTTGTGTGCTCACAGTCACAACCGTGAGGGAAGCAAATTGACTACTAGAATCATGGGCTTCTTTGAACTTCAGAAGGGTGGGGAGACTCTGAGGATGAACAGCTGCCCTGGCAGATTCTGGGTGGGGGTGGCAATTTGGGGTGCAGAGGAGTGCCTTATCTGGGAGTCAGAGAATGAGGACATGAACGAATTGTTAGGAAATGTGGTGAAACTGTGATTTCCAAAAATGTCAAGAGGCCACTAAGGTTGGTGTAGTGGAACTTAGGACGGACTGGCGAGGCTGAAGGCCATGGTAATTTGGATGCCAGTTCATTGTATTTGCGCTCTTTGCAAGACCACAGTGACTGCTGACACGCAATCTGAGCACACTGCTCACTCACTTCAGGGCCTTCCTCCAGGAAGGTCAGTACATCTCTGAGTAGGATCTTTCTTCAATATCCTGTGTTCAGATTGTTACTCTCTTCACAAAAGGTGACTCTCAGGCAAGCACATTTGCATTAGAATAGCAGTGTGTAGGTACCAACCGCTAAACTGACTGTGTAGACCCCTCGCAGGCTGTGGAGCAAAGATTCTGAGATTGTGTTTATGTTGGCAAAGGTCAGTTTCCATGATTGCTGCACTTTAATGAGGAATGTACTGAAAAAGAGAAACTCCAATCACCGCCACTCCTTAGGTTCTCACGGTAAGGATGTCAATGGGTCCAGAAGGATGTCAATGGGTCCAGAAGGATGCCAATGGGTCCAGAAGGATGTCAATGGGTCCAGAAGGATGCCAATGGGTCCAGAAGGATATCAATGGGTCCAGAAGGATGTCAATGGGTCCACCCTAGTTTTTTTAGTAATGGTCATGGAGGTCATCTTGCTCTTTGAAATCTAGAAACCAGCTGCCTAAGTTAATGGGTCTTAAGCACTGTCTTTTACAATTAAAAAAAAAAAAAAGAAAGAAAGAAAAAGAAGAAAACAACAAGAAGAAAAATAAAATAAAACAGTGGTTTTGCATGTTATTTTGAACCATTACTTATTTTCATTCTCTATCAGCCCCAGCCCCTTTAATTAACTATTATTTATTAGGGGTTACACTTACAATTTAGACTGCTAAATAACACAGAAATTGTGATTGTCAGTTTTAATTATCAAGTTAACGTAACTTAGAATTATCCGGGAAGAGAATTTCAATCAGGAATTATCTGTGCTGAGTTGGGCTCTGGGCATATTTGGGGATGATTATCCACATAGCTAACATAGATCAGAATAATGGGTTAATATAAGTTATAAGAGCTAATAAGTAGCCTGACCTATTGGGCCAATCAACTTTATAATGTATAGAGATCTCTGTGTGATTTTTCTTTGGGACTAAACAGCTGTGGCGACCGGGCAGGAGAGAAAACAACAAACAAGCCAGCCCCTAATGTTACAGAAATAGAGGACTTAGAAAAGCATCACACACAAATCCACAATTCAAAGGGAAGAATGAAAATGTATTTCTAATGTATTTGTAAATTCATGTTTTAATTGCAAACTGTATTTTAAAGCTACAGGCTTCATATTCTATTTCTAGAGGAAGGACAAATTGCAACACATGCAAAAGAGTTAACTTTTAAATTGATAGAGATGAAAGATCAATGCTTATCTGCAAATTTATGTTAGAGAAAGCCTGTTTTTGGTTTCTGACCGCCCGGCTAGCTTAGACATGAAATAATCACACAGAAACTGTATTAATTAATCACTGCTTGGCCCACTAGTGCTAGTTTCTTATTGGCTAACTCTTATATTAATTTAACCAATTTCTATTAATCTGTATATTGCCACATGGCTGTGATTTACCGGGTAAAGTTTCCAGCGTCTATCTCCAGTAGCTCCATAGCTTCTCTCTGACTTCGCCTTTCTTTTTCATAGCATTCAGTTTAGTTCCCCTCCCACCACAGCTAAGCTCTGGCCTGCTATAGGTCCAAAGCAGTTTCCTTATTTATTAATGGTAATCACAGCATACAGGGGGAAATCCCACAGTAACTGCACTTTTAGAATCACAACCAAAAACCTCTGCATTCAGCATTTTAAATAGGAAATTATTTATTCCATAAATATTCCTCTCTATTGTTAAAATTGAAACAGTCCCTTAAGCTTTCTGATGTGCTAAGGTTTAGGGAGAAACAGCTTTCAATATCGAAAGTGCCTCTCACTAACTTTTCACACTTGGTATTGAATCAAGCCTTGCTTGAGTACTGTGAATGAATTGAAAGTGTGAATTGGTGTATGAGAACATGACACAGTATGTATTTGTTTTGGCTTGTATGTTTACATAGATACATGGGTGGAACGAATGTCATCTAGATAGGTGTAAACCCACTGTAGCTTCCCAAGATGATGACAATGGGAAGAGAGAGTTCATTGAGATTGTAACAGGGACTTTCCAGTGGCTGCTCATGTGCACATACCAAGTCAAGTTACTCTGGGTACCATTGGTCATAGTGTGTCATCAGAAAAACACACAAAAGGTGAGGCTTCATTGTAAGCACACCCTTCAGTAGCTGGAAACAAAGTAAGTCTATTTTGGTCTTTTCATACAGAGTCAGAGCATTTATCTGTTGTGTGAAATTTGCAGTCAGAGGAGCACCACATCTGCCAGTCTGCATATTCATGTGGCCCGTTGCTCTCCTGTGACTTCCCTCTTCCTAGAGAACTCCCTTAGATTTGCCTTTGTTTTTCTTCTTATTTCATTTTGTCGTCTGGTAAGCTGGTGTCAGACCAAAGAGAAATGTAACTGCGTGTATCCTTCTAAAAATCTTAAATTTTGCCTTTCTCTTCTTTTCCTTAAAGAGAAATAAATACGAACAACTTGATGGTTTGTTAAGGAGAGCTTAAGCTTCAGAAACTCAGATTATAATTTTCATGATTGAAAATATTGCAAAATTAGGAAAAAAATTTATACAAAATGGTCTTCTGAGGTTTTTGTTCTTAATTTTTTTCTTCCTTATTTTTTGTTTCTTTCCTGTTTTCGCATTTTGAGCCAGGATTATGACATGGAACCCAGATTGGACCCAGACTCACAGTCCTCCCACCTTAGATTATGGAATGGTGGGGGAGGAGCATGAGCCTGAACTTGTGGCTCTGCCTGGATCTCTAAAAGTACTCATTGAAAAAGTTATCCTCTGATTTTTGCACCAGAAATCCTTGTTCACTACAATATAGGTTTGCATGCAGTGCCTTGAAGTGTGAAAGATGCTTTTCAATTTTTTTGTTAATAAAATGAATAAGTCCTTATTTTCTCTAAATATATTATTTTTGGATCTTTACCTTTGTTTCAAAGCTCCCGAATGTTTACCGTTAGGTAATGGTGCATGTTTGCCTTGAATGTATGGCTATAGGCAAAGTTACCTGTTTTAAATTTAGGAAACTTTGCTCCTTACCTTTTGTCTGCTTCAAATTTGCTCATTGTTTTTTTAACATGGTAGTTAATCTCTTGAAGTGTTTCTGAACTTGGGGCAAAGAATTTCAGTCATTGTTCTGGGAATGCTAACTTTTTATAATTGTATTGCTTTCCTCTTGGAGACGGCTCACATTGGATTGTGCTCTGAGACGCTAAATTATTCATGGATTCTGAGAGTGTACACCTCCCCTTTTCTCATTATTTTTGTTATTGCTCTCCTTAAATTGAATAAATGTAGATTGAGGTGGTCAAAAAATTGCTGATTCTCAAACTCTGAATTTCCCACCACTGAGAAGTGACACTGACTTTTTCAAAACTAATCTGGCAGCATCTTGACCAATTCCGAACTTGGTCAGTGCTCTTTGGCTAAACCCAACCTAGAATGACATGCTCTCATTTATAACCACTTCATGTCTCTGAGTGTAAATATTTATATGTTTTGCTGAAGACATATTAAGAAGCTTTTTAGGTTGATATATATTTGAGATATATGTCTCTGCACTTTCTAAATGTAATGAATCTGGAATTCCAAAACACATCTGGTCCCCAGTATTAGAGCAGAATTCTCTAAGTAAAATTTATGATTTTCATAGAAATGCAAGAAGAACACATATCAAAATTTTTATTTGACTCATTAATTGATGAGGGAATCAGAAAGATGGCAGAGATGGTTCAAAGGAGAATTTAAAGAGGAAAAAAATGGTGCATCCAGGCAATTATAGAGCTGCTGAAGCCATTTTGTAGGAATAATTTTTAAAAAATGGTTAGTTGTGTAAAAAGGAATAAAATAATTCCCCTCGAATATTATCACGTGATTTCATTATCATATGATTAGCACATGATTTACCCCCTGAACATTATCACAAGATTTCAAAGTCTCTGAATTCTAGTTAAAAATATTGAATCACAAAGTCAAATCTGGGTGTATTCTTCCAGGCATTTGTGTAGTCCAGAGTTACACAATGATGGGGAAAAGACCCAAGCTAGCACTGGAGTTTAACTTGAAGAACCGTCCCATTTGCTCCCTGGCTCCCACACCATGACCATTCATAAACTTCAAAATCCACGTGTACCAAAGAGGTTGGCTCATTAAATTCTAGTTACTTGTTTAAAGGATGAACCAAAAGTCTATATGAAATCGGGAGGAAAAAGCAGGATGATTAGTTGTTAAACCAAGGGCCAGCGACACAGTGAGTTTGAGCCTGGTCCCTCTGATATCTATTCTGGAAAATTAAAGGGAAAATACAAGCACACATACGCATGACGTACATATATAAATCCATACAAGTATAACATAGTCTTGGAACTTTTTTAACCTTTTTTCCTTCCTTCCTTCCTTCTTTCTCTCTTTTTTTTTTGTGAGTCAGAATCACATCAGGTAGCTGAAGCTGGCTTTAAACCTCTAGCCTTAGTGTCTTGGAAATTCGGAGTTTCCATGATTTATTCTTTTATCCTGAATCTAGGAAACCAAAACCAGTAAACTCACACCTTGCATTATCATCTTCAGTAGCTGTAAGTTGTACCCAAATCCCACGTCAGAGATTGTCTCATTACTTTAAAATTTATAACCACCAAGAAATGTCTTTGCTTATTCCTAGGGATCTGGGACAGTTCTAGGCCAATTTTCCTAGGAAGGAATAGAGGCATTGGCCTTTCAGGTAATTATGATCTTTAAGCCCACCCTGGCCTTGAAAGCCTATGTAGCACAGGCTAGCCTTGAGCACAAGGTAGTTTCCTTCTCAGCCTCCCACATGCTGGGATTCTAGGCATGAGCCAGCACACCTGATTTCGTGTTTATTCTGGACACAAGGATAGTCCAGAAATTTGACATTCCATATCTTGCTGTGTTTATTCTGTTCAAGTACATGATCATACTCCAGTAAGAGGAGCAGATGGCCACTGAAATCGCACAAATTCCCAAATATCCACTAAACAGAAGGTGACCATGGAAAGCGTTGCGTGCCAGGGGCGGGGGGAGGGGGGGAATCGTATGCTCAGCTGTCTTGTGTGGGAATCGTATGCATCACCTGTCTTGCCGGGTTTCTGTGTAGCAGCGGAAGTACAGTCTGCTTACTGGTCAGGGATTTTTGGTGTCAGAAATAACCAGAAGGAGAATTCTGGAAAGGAGACAAGGTTTATTTGTCTCACAGTTTTAGAGATTTCAGTCCTTGATTGGCAATTTCGATTGTTCTGGCCTGTGGTGGAACAGGACCCCATGGCAGTGGGAGATTGTGGCAGAGCACACCTGCTCACTCACGGTAGCCAGGAAGGAGAGAGTGTTTGCACTGGTGAGATTCCTTTTTCATCTCTTTTGGTTCCTGCTAGGCCCCTGGATATTGCGTGGCTTCACACTTCTGTGTGAGTCTCCAGCCATGGGTTAACTGTCTCGGAAAGGCCATCACAAATGCACTCGGGGTGAGCTTATAATCTTCCGGCTGGCTCAATCCAATCACACTGACAAATCAGGCTTAGCTATTACATCTACTGAATTGAGAGAAATAAAAGTTTCATTTTCAAAAGGAAAAAAAAGGAGCTTTTCTTAGACCAAATGAATTCCAAAATGAGTAACCAAATTTATCTCGTTGGTTCATTAGACGTGGTGGAGTTCTTGATTTTTGTTTTACTCTCATGCCGTTGTCTGCTTCTGGAGTCTGGTTTTCAGTCTTGTCCTTGTCTTCGGTAAGTTTGCTGTCTAAATCAGTGATTCTCAACCTCTCTACTGACTCTTTAATACAGTTCCTCCTGTTGTGGCGACCATGAACCATGCAATTATTTTCTTGCTATTCATAACTTTAATTTTGCTACTGATATAAATCATAATGTAAATATCTGATATGCAGAATATCTGATATGGGGCCTTCATGGGGTTGTGATCCACAGGTCGAGTATCACTAATCTAATGATGTCAGCTTTCAATTCCCAAGTCTGATTGTGAGCCTCAGCCTTGCTCCTGTGGGTTTCAGCCTTTTCGTGAGACTATCATTCAGTCCTAGATACAAATGGAAACCTGCAGCTTATGGTGGACTTCAAATAAGCATTAGATCCAGGAATACACTGCCTGAGAGCAGGCTAAATGCTGATGTTCCTTTGTTAGGATCCAAATAATATAAAGTACAGGAGTGTAAAATCTTGCTTAGTGACATCTATAAATTTTTAAAGAGACCATGCATGTCCCAATATTAACATATTTTGGGAGTCTTCTGATCTAAGGCAATGATTGTTATGTGTCAATCAGAAGCACATTAAACAGTGTTGGACTCCACCTCCTTCATTTCTCATTTAGTAAGTCTGCAATGGGTCTCTAGAATATTCCTTCCTCCTCTCCTTCCTGCTCTCCTCTCCCCCTCCCTGCAACCCTTCCTCTATTTAGAGACCTGTATATGTCAGGTACACGCCCAACAACTGAGCTGCACCGCCACCTTAGAATGGATATGCCTAACAAGGAGCCAGTGATGAGGTCTGGACTGTACTATGAGAGTCACTGCTATAGAGATGTAATTTCTAAAGCAATTTCATTAGTAGCATCCTGCCTGTTCAATTGATCCTTTGCCTTGACAAGTCACATTAATATTTTAACAATAATGTTGAGCTGATTGAGAAATATAGCCTGTACCAAACGTTGTGTTCCGTTTCTACCATCCTTCTTTTTGTAAGGCAAAAGAAGACACATTTGTGATGATCCAGGGGCTGAGTGAAAAATCTCAAAGTCAGTTTCTGATGATAAAGTAGTTTTATGGAACTGTGTTATTTTCTAAATTTGGGTTCTGATCCTGTGAAGAAAAATCAAGGGGTGTTAGAAGCGATCTCTCACTGGATTAAGGCAGAAATCACAATTTTGTGATTTTCTTGGCTACCTATTTTAGAAAGCCAGCAATATAGCCTCTTCACACGAAAGAAGCAGAGGATAAGATGGCTGTGGGAGGAGGCGGTAGATATGGGGGAGAACCTACTGCCCACCTGTCATTGGCTTGACTCTATCAATCACATTCGAATGAGAACCTCCCTCAGGTGGTCTATAGTGTGTGTGTGTGTGTGTGTGTGTGTGTGTGTGTGTGTGTGTGTATGTGTATGTGTGAATATGTGAATGTATATATGGATGCATGTGTGACTATGTGAGGTGTGTGTGTGCGTGTGTGTGTGTGTGTGTGTGTGTGTGTGTGTGTGTGTGTATAAATGTGCGTTGAATGAGCCAGGAGAGGGTGTTGCAGCTTCTCCAGGGTCCAACTTTGCTTTTGCTCTGTCTTCCTGGAATGCTGTGTTGAACCTTCAATGTTAAATTGTCTCAATAACTGCTTCTGTAGAATTCAAAGTGTGACCTTAGCATTTTTTAAAGAGATCAGATTTTATGCTCTTCTATTAAAGAGTGATAATGATAATTGGGGACATGACAAAAAGCAAGCACAGCACAGCATGCTCTCCTGCTGAGTACTGGATCCTGTTTTGACAGACGATGCAGTGGTCAAGAATAACCACTGACTGCCTGCCCTTTATTAAGTCTAAACAAGGCTGAGGCCAGTCAGTTTTATGCAGAAGATACCAAGTTCTAGCCTGCATGAATACAGCATTTGGCAGTTTCTTAAGTTCCCTTGTAAATTAATTAGAAATAAACTTATTGGAACCGAACAACTTTTTAAAAACATTTAAAAATCTCTCTCTCTCTCTCTCTCTCTCTCTCTCTCTCTCTCTCTCTCTCTCTCACTCCTTCTGTGTGTGTATGTATGTGCATGTGTGTCTGTGCCTCCGTGTGTGTGGGTGCATATATGTGCATGTACATATGAAGAAACCAGAGGGAGATTTCAGTTGCCCTGCTTTGTTTTTCTCTACTTTCTTTTAAGATATGGTCTCTCATTAACCTCCCAACTTGATGGCCTTTGGAAGGGAGGAGGAATTTTCTTCTGTTTCTTGCTTTTGTTTTATTTCATTTTTGCTAGGCTTTTTCAGTGATCCTGCATTCTGTTTCCATTTCTCAGCACTGGGGACCCAAACTCAGGTTCTCAGGTTTGCTCAGCAAGTGCTCTTACCCTCCAAGTCAATGGCCTCAGTCCCTTTCGTGATATTTTAACATTGCTTTCTACAGACTTAGGCATCATCTATTAAGGTAAAAATAGTCTAGGGCTCTCCAAGAGTCACAACTTACTTAACAAACTTAACTTAGTTCTTTACTCTTTTATGCACTGAAGTAAGCTGACAGTCTTTGTCAGGACAAAACTAAAAATGTACCCCACTGTCTTATTGACATAGGTGTACCCCACTGTCTTACCAGCATGTATGTACTTCAATGTCTTACAGGCATAACTGTGGCCCACTCTTTTACTGGCATTAGTATACCCCACTGTCTTACATGCATGGCCTTACCCCACTCTCTTACCTCTGTGGCTGTACTCCACCGTCTTACAGACATGGGTGTATGCTCATTATTCTGCAACCATCTTAATCACTAGTACTGTATACAACTTTCACCCAATTAAGTGTCTCCTAATTTGTGGAAGGCAGGTCACTGAGAGTTGCCTATTCCACTGGCAGTTTAGCAAATGAACCATTAGGGCTCATTCCTGAAAGCAGCTCATATCAGTCCCATGCATTACTCACATGTCAAGAATGAGCATATTCAAACACATCATTTAATCTTGAAGCTCCTGCATGTATTAAGAAGCAAAGAAAGGCATCTCCACTAAGCCTGTACTTGGGTTTCATCAGACGGTCCTTCACTTAGTTGTAACCATCCCACTTGAGGCTTTTCAACGTTAAAATAGCAATGTCACAGCAATAAGCATTCAATAACATAATTCTTACAAGTTCAGCTCTGAACTTTTCCCAAGCTAGTGGAAGGCAGCCCAGCTCTCTCATGTTGCACTCAGCAGCTAGAGTGAGCCATAGCCCCCTGTGAGATCTGCAATCACAAGGATACACAAGTTGGTTGACACCATATGTATGTTGCATTGCTGCTCTACAAAATTCAGAGGGTAAGGAATCCTAATACATTTGCAAGTTATGTTTTCAACTTACTGAGATAAAACCCCATAATGAATAAAAGAGGATCTGTAATGTTTTACTCAGAAAAATCCAGGTATCTGAAGATTATTAATGGAGTCTGTTTAAAATTAGCCCAAGGGTTTTTGAGTAACCAAGGATCTTGCAAATTATGTTAAAATCAAAACTTCACAGAATATAGATGTTTATGTAAAAAGCTTGTTAGAATTATAATGAATTATAATTAATTTTACTTGATATGAGTTTATATTTTTTGATGTTCTCAGAATTTCATAATGTTAGCTTATTTGGACAGTAAAATAGCATAAGATCTTTTGAAAATTCATGAATTTTTTAAAATTAAGAATTCTTACATAAAAGCATGGTCAGATACAAACACAGAAAGACAAGCAGCTATTTTCTAAGCCAAAATTATAAAGCCAGTCTAGTCTGATTTGCCCAATGGTGCATCTTGATTATGGGAAATTCAATTTGTATATGAACACCTTCAGTGATGCCATTATTTCTGGCTCTAATTAAATATTAAATGATGGATATTTTGTTAGTTAAATATACTCGGCTACCCATTTACTTGACTTCTTGTAAAAGGCTATTATATGTAATATTCAAGTTCTTCATTTTCTGGAACAATTTAGCAATGTCGTGTGTGTGTCTAAGTTTTGCAGTTATTAGTTATTACTAATTATAATTATATTAGTTATTACTAATTGGGGTGGGAGGTGCATGCCAAGGTAGGCATGTGGAAGTCAGAGAATGATTTGTTAAAGTCAGTTTGGTCCTTCTGCCATGTAAGTCCTGGGAAATGAACTCAGGTTGTCAGGCTTGGTGGCATGTGCTTTTACTGTTGATATAGCTTATTGCCCCTGTAAATACACCCATTCATTGCTACAAAGAAATAAAAGAAGTGTTCCTTTGTTTTCAAATATATCATCTAATCTCTAAAAAACCATTTATCTTTATTATTTTTATTTATATGTATATTTGAGTCTGTTTGAGTGAATACTACTGTTTATGGATACCAGAAGAGGATGGAGGATGTGTATGGATACCAGAGGAAGATGGAGGATGTATATGGGTACCAGAGGAAAATGGAGAATGTATATGTGTACCAGAAGAGAATGAAGGATGTGTATGGGTACCAGAGGAAGATGGAGGTTGTATATGGGTACCAGAGGAAGACGGAGGATGTATATGTGTACCAGAAGAAGATGAAGGATGTGTATCGGTATCAGAAGAGGATGGAGGATGTGTATAGGTATCTCTGGAGACCAGAAGAGATGCCAGGTATCTCTGAGACGGAGTTACAGGCAGTTCTGAGCCAGTCTTTTTGAGTCTTGGGTATTGAACTTAGGTCCTCTGCAGAGCAGTACATGCTCTAACTGTGTAGCCATCTTTCTGGCCCCCAAATCATCTGATCTTAACATTCCTTAAAAGTAAGAAAAGTTGGAAAGTAAAGCAAGAATTGCAGACCTATAAAGATTATTCTTGGTTATTCAGCAAGTTCATGGGCTACATGGGACCTTTTTTTTCCCAAAAGAAAATAGACAGGAACAACAAAGAGTTAAACTCATGCATCCAAAAAATGAACACAATAGTTGAAGCCAAATGTAAAAATAAAACAGAAACACAAAATCTCATGAGTTTATCTCAAAGTGTTGTTTCCTTTTAATGTGTCTAAAACATTTTCTTAATTAGGGTGAGCACAGAAAGAAGCAGACAGACTGGGAGGCAGAAAACATCTCTTTGGCTTCTCCTTTGATCCAGACAGATGTCCATCATCTTAAAACAAATCATCATGCCATCCAACCATGAAACCAAATCCAGCTTCTAGGCAATGGTGGGGCATAATGTATATAAAAGAGAGTCAGAACCATATGTGTACAAGAAGTTGAAACAGGAGGCTGAGCAGAGAAGCAGTGAGGGGTTTTCTGCCTCTGGAACCTCTCAGGAGGGGCTACGTGAAGGTATGTCTCTGATTTCGGCAGGTGAGTACCTAAGAACATCTCAGAGGATTATCCAAGCCTTCCAGAGCACAGTTCTCTCAAAAATTAAAATATGAGGTGGGTGTCATGATACAAACCTATAATCTTAGTGCTCAGGAGACAGCAGGCTTCAAGGTCATCCTTTGCTACATACTGTATTATAGCCTCTATCAAAATAAAGACAAAAACAAGAGCTATCAAAAAATGGAAACATGAGACTCATATACATATCAAAGCTTTTATCCAATCCATTGCTTAATGAAACGATCAGTCAGATGTTAGGATGAGTTCGAAGGACAATTTTTACAGAAAGGATTTCTAAATGTCATTTAGATAAAAGGACTCTGAAATCAGTTTGCTCACAGTGCCAACCTGGGTAGTGCTTTACAGAGAAGTATATCTCTAACTTTGGAGTCTTTGTTCTTCTCATGCATATGCCTTTATATATGACATCCTGATGTGTGTCTCTGTGCAATAATTAAACAGCAGCAACTTTTTTGACTGGCAGATATTCGTTGTGTGAGCCTCTTAACTACAGAGCTACAGTCAAGTGCAGTCATCGCCTTGTTTCTTTCTATGTGTTTGGACCTTTAAGAAATTTCTCATAAGAAACCAGGCATCTAAATTACTTTGGCAACTTTAAGTATAATTGATTGTCTATTCAATCAATTTTCATAACACAATCTGCCCTCTATATTTGTGGGTCTTGCCTCTATGGATTCAACCAAGCATGAGTGGAAATTGATTTTAAAATTGCATCTATACTGAAGGCTTGCAGGTGTTCCTGTCATTATTCCCTGAACTACGAAGTCTGGCAAGTACTTGCAGAGAATCTGCATTAGGTATAATGTAATGCAGTGGTGATTTAGATTAGAGAGTATGTAGACAGGTTATGAACTACAACTACGCATGTCATGTAAGTACTTAGGCATCCTTATACTGGACTGGGGCAGCCTCTACCTAATCCCGTGTACAAACTAAGAAAGGGCTTACTTAAAGCATGTTCTATTTGTTGATAATTCCATTCTTATATGATACATTTTTGTCTTTCTCACCATAGTGCTCTCTTAGCTCCCTTTGCTGCTACAGAATTTTTCCTTCCCAACAAGTCCTCTCCTATTCTTGTCCTTTCTCTGTTTTTCACTGGGTTTCATTAAGATTGTGTGTATAAGAAGGGGTGGAAAGGTATCTGTTGGCTCATGAGCAACTTAACAGTGGCTACACCAGTGCAGAAAATTACTATGCCTTTCCATGTGGTCATTAGTTGCCAATAGCTCCTCATTAGAGTGGGGGGTCTCAGGAGCCCAAGGAGATAATGTTTAATGGTTTATGAATCACTGTGAAATTGTACTTTTCCCATCTTGGTATCTTGACCATCAAAATCAAATTGGTTTAAAATGTCAATAAAAAGGAGTTGTCCCATTCAACAATTAATAAAACTCATGGCACAGTATGGAGTTTCTCTCAGGCAGTTTCATGGAACATTTATATTGTAGTCACCATAGGGATATGTTAAAAACAAAGATTCCTGATTAGACCTTGTATCTATACAGTTAAAATGTCTAGGGATAGGGCCCTGGCATAAAAGAATGAGAAAAAAATAGAAATCATCTGCGCCTCAAGAGACCAAGCCACTGTTTGAGCAAAAAGGGTTATTGTTGACAGACAACTGCGGGGTTAAAATCGTGTGGGTACTTATGGGAACTTAGATTTCACTAAGGCATTGGTAGCACTGAAAAGTGTTTACTTAATTTTAAGTGTGATATTGAAAATTGTGTTGGCTTAAGATCTTTAATTTAACCTTCATGTAAAGTTAATGGTGATCTTTGCTGCTGAACAAAACCCTGGCCTTGCAGTAAAAAGAGTCAGTCTATCATAAAATACATACGTATTCTGGGAGATGGACTTCTTTTGGTTTATTTTTTATGGAACTTGCCTGGATGAATTCTCAATCATCAACTTCTATATGTGTGTATTTGCACACGTGCATGTGCATGCTTGTTTGTGATGTACATACGTGTTGATTCCAAAGGACAATCCTGAAGCCATTCCTCAGGCCCATCTTTCCTTGCCAGTTGAGCAAGGTCTCTTGCTAGCTTGGAACTCGCCTGGTAGACTAGGTTGGGTAGCTGGTAAGACCTGGGGATCCATCCTCCTATCTCTCTCCCCCTAGTGCTGGAATCACAACAGCACTTTGTCATGCTTAATATTTTTGTGTAGGTGCTTGGGTTTAAACTCATGTTTGCACAGCGAGCATTCTACCAACAGAATTACCTCCCTATCCTAAATTCTACATTTCAATGCAAAATGTCTACAGACTATACTAGAATTGAATAAAAAGTTAATATGTTGTTAACACAAACCATACTACAGCGAGGCATTTATTACTTTAAAAGTATAGTCTTGTTATGTGATCTGTATAAAAATATGTATTTCCTAAGCTTATTGTTTATTAATAGTTAAACAGAGTATTTCAACACAAGGGAACATTTATCATTCTCACCATCTCTGAGTGTTGATGTTGGCATACATATGTGTGAACTGGGAGAAGGCCAAAAGGAAGGGGGTGGATACGGAGTAGAGGAGATGGATGTTACACATTGAGCAAGAAAAAAATTACAGTGCAAAAAGTATTCCTTATCCCAGGTCATTTAAAAACAATTTCCTACTGGCCCTTACATTTATTTAGGCAATCCTAGTAAGAGCATTGCAAATGGGATTTTGAGTTACATTTGTTTTACTCTTAAAAGTTGATTTTTCTAGAAAAACATTTCTAAATTTCAAGATTTCTTCCCTGCATTTTAAAATTCCTTTTCTAGCAGACATGCACACATGCAAAAAACAACCCCCAAACAAAAACCGCCCAAATAAACAAAACAAAAAATTATGGCTGAGGAGTGTGTCTCCAGCAAAACCTGGCCTGAGAATAACACAGCTACAATCTTTCTACTGAATTGTAAAAATAGTGCCTAGTTAAATAAAAGAAGCTGATTTTTTTTTTTTGACATTGACCTGATTTTCCCACTGAAGCTAATCAGCAACCCACTGTTGGTGGAAGATTCACCGAGTGAGGGATTTCCTGTTATCTGCCGGTTAGTAATGGATCTGCTTTTTGTCATGTGGGATCCCCCAAGCCAACACAGTAATGCTGAAGCCGGCCTTTATGATTCTAGAGGCTCTGCGGAGGCTCATAGTCCGTATATGTGGATCTGTGAAATTAGGCTGCAAATGAAGAATGGGCTCGCTGCTGACTTTGCTTCTCCTGAACTGAGAGTAATCTCATTTTAGAAGTCCATGCTTAAGAAATTCTTCCTCAAGAAAGGTCTGTCCCCACATTGGGGGATGCTGTGGGGAAAGGCAGGGTGAACCGAGTGTTTTCCTTTCCTTTCCTCTTTTTTCTAAACAGTGTTTCTTTCTATGTGTGGGAAGAGCCCAGTCTTCCCATTTATGATTTCTCATTCAAATCTAATCAATATATCTTTAAGATATGCGTCTTTACATTTGGATATAGCAGCAATGTCACATGGCTACCACAGATGCCAAGTGATTACTTCTGTGTTTTCATAATTAACTTGATGAAGACTAATAACTAACAATTCAAAGACCAGGACAAGTTCAAAGACAGCTTGTTTGAACACACTGTTTCTAGCATGTGCTCTAGTGGGCAGAATCCCCTGTCTAGAGAAATCTGAGTTTAGCCAGGACTTAGTCTATTCTTCAGAGATAGACAAGTCCACCAGCAGGTATGAAACAGCTGTGTGTAGAGCGGTCTATCCAGAGATGTCCATGTGCACAGCAGGCCCTTTACAATGTATGTGTGTATGTGTGTGTGTTTATGTGTATGTCTGTGTGTGTTGTGAGAGAGAAAAAGAGAGGGACAGAAAAATAGACATACAGAGACAGAGAGAGCTTGCAAGAGTGTACAGGGAGGATCAGGGAATTCAGGAAGTTTTGCAATTAGGTAGAGAATCTTAATTTGAACCTGGCCTCCTAGACATTAAACAGTATATGTATGGAGGCAGCAATCTAGGCCATATTTTATGTAGCAGCTTATTAAATGTATTTATTACTTTTAATATTGAGCATGCAGACATTCATCAGCATCCTTGTCTAGGGCCCAACAAATGAGAAATGTGAATACGTTCCCACAGTCAGCTTCCTAGATAACAACATTCCCTTTACATATGCAGCTACTGTTAATAAATAGCATCATTTAACAGCATTTGGGAATGCTCCAGAGTTGTCTGGAAGTTCTGTACTTGGGGAAATCTAACAAGTCTGGAGTAGAATTCAGACCTTTCTTCTTGCAGCATAGAAAAATTGGGGTAATTTGTTTATTCTCCCTGATAGTTTATTCAGCTATGAGGTAAGCTTGGTAGTTTACTATCTAAAAATATAAAATGTTGTTAAAGAACCTAGTACACAACAAATAAATAAAGAAATGGCATCTACCATTTCCTATGAAGAGTTCTTCTCTGTTGAGCCATCTGCTAGTTGAGTGCAATTTCATTTTCCCAGATGTAATTTTGGAGTTAGGATAGGCTGGGGACATATTTACTGGGTTGTGTTTGTTCTCAGTGGCCCTTTCCACCATGACTGGTAAAGCCCTGGTTCTTTATTAAATATGGCAGCAGACATAAGAGGAGACAGCTCTACCTGCCGGTTCCAGAAATTATTAACTCAGGAAGGAGGTATTTTTACTTCCTGAATGTGAGAGTGTTTTTAAACTCTTACTTGGATAAGATGCCAAAACGAATGATCTTTTGCTTATGCTAGTGCTGACCCTCATTGCTTTTCTTTTCAATTGGGTTTAATTTCAACAAACTTTCAACTGTGTATATCCATATTATCATACATTGTATCAGACATGATAAATAATTTCTAGGCAGCTTTAAAATGGCTGCAAGTCATTTTTAGGATTGGCTGAGTTATTTCCAGTTTTCTCTTCACATATTTGGCCTTTTGTATATTCTACATTACACATTTTTCTTAAGTTTCTTTGAAGCAGTTATGGGATGTTATGGTTTATCCAGGGGCTTGTGTCTCATGTAAGCCACAGTTGTGGGAAGCATTTGCCTCAAAGCCTAAAAGCACTGCCTTGAAATCAGTAAGGTCTAATTCCCTGCAGGTATGGCTGCTGTGATTTCTTCTGTCTAGAGCCTTTTCCTTCCTGTACCTACAACAGCCACGGCTCCGTTTCTCTTGACTGATGCCTGTCGTTACTCCAGTAAGCCTTCCTCAGCTTTGAGATTGAACTGAAGTGATATTTTGTGCCCATCCTTGTTGCGTTTACTAGGCTGTCTTTCCTCCTGGGCAGACAGCTGCCTCTACTGTGTGTAGCAGTGCCAGTAAACCACTCAGTGCGTAGCCAGCTGCAAACACGGACCATCCTGGCCAACTGACAGAACCGGGTTCTTAAAAGCTTTTTATCTCTGTGAGGGTATGAGGAGAACTTTGTAAAACCATTTAAATGAACCAAAAAGTCTAATAACTCTCTTCAGAGGGACAGTTCTGTATTGTGTCAAACATGTTGTGTTGCGCTCTTTACTTGTAGAGTTTGACTCTTTCTTTGCTTCAGCTATCCTAAAACATGACTGAGAAGAAAGATTGGCAGACCACAGCAATGTAATGTGTCTTGTCCGTGGACATGGAAAGGAGTATTATTTGGTAGGTGCTCAATTCCTGTCCCAGCCGAGAAAGAGGATGGTATTGGAACTATTCGATTAATTTCAACATTTCTGAAGGGTTTAGTGTATTTGTCCACTGTTTGAATTTTCCTTTGAATTGGTTGTACCACCTTTTCTGGTTTCCTCGTTAGTTAAGAAGTTAAATACAGTCTTCAGCACCTGCTCATTTTATGTATACATGAAAGTCATAGTTTTAAATTTAAGAAAATTATTCTTAAAATGTAGTGGTCTTCTACCAAGATGAGTTAAAGTTAAGGCAAAAGACTAGCAAAGAACAAAGCCTCTTCTCTCATGAAAGACTATAAGGTTCTTTTGATTTTTGATACTTTCATGTTTACTTTAAAATACTCTGCTCGACTTTGATTAAATGATAATGAAGTATTAATTCTCAGGTACCCTTGTGAAGGCTTATCTTTGGCGCATGTTCAAATTTCCTATGACAATTATGTTTGACTTTTTTTTAATTCAAAAAAGTCAAAGTCTAAGAATAAGTATATGTAAAAATGCCAAGCTCTAGAGAGTCTTTTATGTGTAAAACAGATTCACAGATCTCTGCACGGTGACAACGATCCATTCTTATTAAATGAAGACAGGACATGAAGTTTAAAGAGTTGCCAAGTGAAAGAGACACTTGTATTTCCAAGGCTGTATCTGAGTATGCAAATGTTTATAACATAAATATTTCATAAATATTCATGTAAATATAATTTATATTTCCATGTGTCTTTATGAAAACTTCCAGTGGAGATCTGTGAATGCCCTCACTGTCCATAATCTGTTCCTGTTAACTAGAAGCCCAGTGGCATAATGTCTGCTAATAGCATCAATTATACTGTTATCAGTTGAGTTTTGCTATTTCAAAATAAATAAGAAAAGAAAACTTTCAAATCTGAATGAAACATTGTCTTGCCAATGGCTCTAAAATGGAGATGCTCATTCTTATACTTAGAATTCTAAAGAAATGGAGACATCTAGATCCCTTTTCAGAGCAACTGAGGATCTTTACTTGATATGCGTGGTTTATTTTTGATAAATTATTATGCATACAGTGTGTCAGATTATATGGTATATTTCAAGAGTTTTCGCATCTCTGCACATAACGTTTGTGCATTTGTAAACCAGATGTAACCTTTGAAAATAGTTGATCATTACCCTTGTCAGTTATTTCGGCCCGAATGCTCATCAGATCTCACGTATTTGAAAATGATTGGTACGAAATAGCTATGGCTACTTCAGGTTCCGTCATTTATAGTTGTTGTCTTATGGAGCCTGACCTGAGCGAACAGAGCTTGTGTCAAGAACAAAAGTCCCTCAAGTACTTCAAACTGTTGACTTTTCTAAAAAGGGCCTCTAGGGGACAGATGGCATTGTTTACCAAAGGGACAGGCAGGATTTCAAAGCTTTTCTTAGCCAGTTGCCTAACCCAGGAACCAAGGGAATGTTCTTTAACAACAGGACCAAATGAGCAACGGGAGAATTTCTGTGGATATTTGTAGGGGACCCTGGCGATGTTCCTGTTATGCCCCACCCCGTAAATGTGTGAACAAGCACCCATTTGGTAAGCTCTCTATAACACATAACAATTTAATAGGTAGATGTTGGTACTGCGAAGAAAGGTAAAACATTTTAAAATGCTGTATGGTTCCCACCAAGGTTTGCTGTTTCCCTCACTCTTCAATCAAATTTAGTCTTATTGTGATTTGTCTATGGTGAATGTTGTTATTTATGTTTTCACATGTACAGTAAAATTCTCTACTCTTTTGCATGAGGATATCATTTTAAAAATCAAGCATACAATGGAATAAGTACATGTCAGGAGGAAATATTAAATGCAGGAATGCATCTCGTTGTAAGGAAAGAAAATTGACTTTCTCATGAGAGTTCCTCAGGAAAACTAACCTGAAACCTAGCTTTTAAGGGCCCAGCATTGTAGCTGGCAAAGAAGATCCAGAAACACCAGGACCTGGAGGAAATAGGGATTCACTTGCACTCTAGGTATCTAGACATCATCCAGGGAAGAGAACGGGGGAAGCCTTATTTTCTTAGCATTAGGATAATATATAATGTAAACTGTTAAAGGTTTAAACTGAAATTCTTTGAGAAAATCTTCCATTAGATTGTTTCTGTGACTGAGTCCAGAGCTCCAGGTTTCTAAACTGAACTCTGTAAGGCCTCTTGGAGCACTTGTACCAATTATCAGGGCAAAATTAATGAACCTCGCTTTATAGGATTTTTTTTTCTTTAGGATTATTCTTAAGTGGGATAAAAATTTAGGAAAAAAATTCAAGTGATTTTAATTGGGCCAAAAAGTTGCCAGTGGCCACCAGAAGAAAGTTATGTACTTTTTGAAGCTGACTCTTAAGATGTTACAGAGTTTGTCTTTTAATTGTCTTTGTGCCACATCTACAGAGATAATGAGACATAGTCAGTTCTGTAAGTGTTCACGCAAATACCATGGCCATAAGGAAAATAATTCTTGTGCACAGACACGCAAAGAGGCTTGTGCTGCAAGAGCTTAATTGACTTCCTTCCTATTGTGGGGAAAGCCAGGCTTGCATCTGTTGAACCAACATTTAATGAACATGCTCTGTGTTCCCGGCAGGATAAAATCCATATTTCTTAACTTAATCCCAAGTACACCCCAAAATAAGGTGTTCTCATCAGACACCATTCTTAGGTGAGAAAAAAAGGGAGGCACGGAGCAATTAACTTGTTCCGCTGAAACAGCCAGGTGCGTGAGCGGGGTATTAACAAGGGCAGTTCCAGCTGTTAGCTTGCCCTACAGCTTGTGATGCGTGAGCTTAACATTTTGGAACTGTTTAAGCATGAGCATCTTTTTGACATTAGATTCACTTTATTCAATTAGTCCCGATAAGTTTATTTGCACACAGTTCTGAGAAAATCCCTATCTTAGTACGTGTTTGGTTGTCATAACTGAAGACTGCGGAAAGTAGTTTGCAAGGAATACATATTTGTTTAGACACAGCGCACAGAGGCATCTGGAGAACCCCTTTTTGCTCTTGCAGAGAACACCACGAAGGCGAGAGGGGCTGAGCACACTAACTCAGTCTCCGGCTTGTAAAGGCACAGCTGCACTGAGCCAGAGTTCTCGCTGCTGCAGTTTCCTTTCCTTTAAACCACTTCCCGAAGTTCCACTGGCCATGCCCTGGGCAGACTGTTTCCCCCTACAACCTCAGTCTCCCTGTAGGGATTTTATTTCAACACAAGATGGGGTGTTGGTGTTCGGGTGTAGATTCCATCACTCTGACAAAACACCTGAGATGATCAACTTAATGAAGGGAAACTTCCTTGTGGCTCCATGGATTTAGAGATTTGTTTGGTCTGTCATTACTTGGCTCTGTACTGTGGCACAGTTTATAGAGCAGGAGTGCGTGACTGAGGTGAGTGTTCACCTCACAGTGGCCACAAAGCAAAGAGAGTCAGGAAAGTGCTGGCCATCCAATATCCTTGTCAAAGGCACCTCCTAAGGACCTCACTTATCTCCACTAGGCCCCACTGCCTCCAGCAGCTCCTCCAGGCCATTGCTATAAGAGAGGCGTTATTATCCCCACTTTGCTGATAAGAGAAAGGAAGCTAGGTGGAAAGTCATAAAATTTACATGTCTCCCATCAGAGGAACAGCTGTTGGTGAGTGTTTTCTGTTGGATTAGTGCATGCTCTGCCACGGTGTCCACTTGTGCTTTCTAACTTGAATCTGTTGATTGCTTGAGCCCGCCTTCCTTCTGTATTGGGCACCAAGTTCCTCTGTCCTTGGTGTTACAAATCTTGGAGTTCCACACCTCAGCTGGGTTCCTGGTAGACAGGCATTGTCTTTCAGAGGACACTTGTCTGCCAGACTCCTGTTTCATCTGTCATGTCATGTCTGACCCTGTCTCATCATGCCCAGTAGATGGAGGGTATATAGAAATGGGTTAAGTAAATAAAATTGCCATTGAGGCTACCAGGGTCAAGCACGTCTTAGAGAGGGGTGACTTCCTTCTCTTACCTAGCCTTGCCTTATAAATAACACTCGGCTTGAAACAAAGATGCCTTCCCTCTCATTATTCATTTTCCAGCATCCTCCACCCATCCCCTTTTGATCTGGGCTTCTGAGAGAATAAGAATCAAAACCCCGCCGTCTAACAGCCAATCCTGGTTTTGCTTAGTAATGACTTAGCTGTGCACTCCTGACTGCCTCTAGACTGATTTCAGCTGGGTTTTGTTCATTCAGAGGCAGATTGTTAAATAACATGTGTTTCGTATGCACCAAATTCCTCAACCATGTGGCATCTGACATTTTCATTACTGCTTGTCACAAACTTCACAGCATCTAAACTTGCAGTCCTTGGCTATTCGTTCAGCATTCACTTATGATGGGCCTTTTACTCCCCAGCCCATGGAGACAGTGGCAGCTCATGGGGAGTTAGCTTACTCAAAGAGGAAAATGTGTTTGTTGTTTAATTCTTGTGGTCACTGCTTGTGCTAAAGCTGGGGTTTAGTTCCTCCTTTTGCAGGGAACACCAACAACCTCAGCTTCTGTCTCCACAATGACTGGGAAGAGAGGAGAAGCTCACTCAAGCCTTGCTTGTTAATGGTGTTCAATAACTCTTGTTTCCAGATGCTTAAAAGCAAATCCCCCCTCTTCCGTCATCTTAGAAGGATCCCTCATTTGCATTCCTCCTGTGAGTGGCACCGCTGTCTGTACAACAGGTCAGTCTCAGAACCTGTTTCTCCTCATGCTGATGCTTACCTCCTTGGAAGTTGTGGCAATGTCCCTATTGCAGCTATGCTTTTTTGTCCGCATGTGGTGGGTAGGCTTGCTGGGTATTGAAGCCAGAGCCTCACCCAGGCTTGAAAGAAACGCTCTCCTACAGAGTAATATCCCTAGCCCTTCTCTATCGTTTTCCATTATTTTCCTTAAGAATTCCCTTACTGGGCATATATGCATGTATCTGTATGAAATTCTCAAAAAAATATAAAAATAATATTTTTTTAAAGGAATGGCACTCAGGCAGGTAGCATAATTCCTACATTTTCATGGCATTATTAAAAAAAACAAACCCTAGGTTCTAGAAAGAGCAGGTGACATCTCCCAGAGTCCCTGTCTTCTTTATTACTAATTAAGGACATAATTTCAAAGCATTGTTAGTTCTCTTCAGGAAAAAGGGATGTTTGAACTTGAAAGTTGCTTGGTCCCCACACTTTCCCAGAACTAGAGATTCAATTTCAGCCTCAAGTTTTTTTACTCTCCTGAACCTTACCCTTTTTGGTTTCTCAAGGGGAAATTTTCCTTTCAAGCAGGAGGGGTTCTCAGCGTTGCTTTGCTAATCAGAGAGACTGAAATACAAGCAAAATTATTTAAAAGGCAATTTTAAATGCCGCATGCCTTCAATTCTTCACCCTACTAAGGAAACCCTATTTGTCTTCCTTCGGCCTTCACTTTGTCCTACACATCCTCCTTTATCCCCAGGATGGAAAAGGAATGATCCACCAACCTTGAATAGGATGCAGCCTCCCGACCCTGTGCCTTCAGTCTGTGCTTCCTTGCTGGTACCTCCCATGACCACTGTCACAACAGGCTTCTCATAAATCAAGTCACTGTGCCTACTTCATTTGCTTTAGAGATTGACTATTGCATTCAGCCTTTCCTACTTCCTGTCGCTCCTTCAAACTCTGCTTCTCCATCTCCCTCTCTCTCTTCCCCTTTCCTCACCCTGCCCAGCAGGACCGCATCGCACCTGCTCCTTGTTCTTGGCAACACAGGACCCTGCATTATTCAGCTGCTCCTCCTCATACCTCTATGCTCACTGAAGTGGTCCTGCACTCAGTGGGGTGCAAACATGAAAACGTTTTATTTTTATTCATGCATCACTTTGAACAGTGTTCTGTTGACTCATCTTTTTGTTCCTTCAGATCAGACACTGTGGCACATCTACTTTCAGTTATTAAAATCTGGACCAATCTGACTCAGGGCTCAAGGGTCACACCCTGCCTTGTCAACCCTGGGCTCTGTGAAACCTGACCTGTCATGGAAAAGGGGAGTGGTCATGCCTTACTCCTTGCTCTCCTCATGGGTTCACACTCCTAATGCTCAAGCGTTAAGAGACATGAAGGGATATAGATGGAATTGTATATGGAGAATCAACCCTGAAGTTGAAACTTTTCAGGCAGTGGCTGTTTTTCTATGTCTTTTTAAAAATGCCTCAGCATTTAAACACACTCTCATTAGGCGGTGTTGACACACTACAAAATTCCATTGTTCAGTAGACAGTGTAAAACTTCCTTCTAGATACAACTGTGAGTGGATGCCTAAACTCCTTCAGAGTGCTGGAGTCCCTGTCCTGGAAATAGTAACAGAGAATTTTTCTTTACTTAAAAATAGGTGGCAGAGGTGTTTACGGATGTACAGCTAGAAATACATTTGGTAGTTTTCTTCTCAGCTTGGGATAAGGAAATTAGTGGAGAGGACTGTACTGGCTAATGTTAGGACAATTTGACTCAGCTAGAGTATCACAGAGGAGAAAGCATCAGTTGAAAAAGATGCTTCCATAAGATCAGGCTGTACACAAGCCTCTAGGTCATTTTTTAAATTAGTGATTGAGGAGGAAGGGCCTGGACATTTGTGGTGGGGTCACGGCTGGACTTGTGGTCCTGAATTCTGTAAGAAAGTTGGCTAAGTAAACCATGGGGAGTAAGCTAGTAAGTGGCACTCCCCTCCATGGCCAGCTCCTGCTCCAGGTTCTTGTCTGATTTGAGTCCCTGTCCTGATTCCCTTCAGTGATGAACAGTGATGTGGAACATTCTTTTCCAAGTTACTTTCTCTAATAGTGTTTCTTTACAGTAATAGCAACCCCAGCTAAGACAAGGTCTATGGAAGGAGGTTCATCATCTAATGTAGACTTCTCAATTGAGAAAATACTTTAGATGAGGACTCTATTCTCTTTGTGACCAATTATATGAGCAACATAGTAAAATTAGGGTTAAATGTAGTAGTACTAGATGTTCTTGTTCAAACCAGTGCCTTGTTTAGTTGTCTAATTATTTTTCTAACTATCTCTTTCCCTTCTTTCCTCCCTTCTTTCTATTTGGAGAAGATCCTTTTTTTAATTAATTATTTTTTAAATAAACTTTCCTCATTTTATGTGCCTATCCCAGTTCCCACTCCTCCCTTCCCCCTTCCCCTATCTGCTCCCCACCTG
Source organism: Myodes glareolus (assembly GCF_982192425.1). Taxonomy (NCBI): domain Eukaryota; kingdom Metazoa; phylum Chordata; class Mammalia; order Rodentia; family Cricetidae; genus Myodes; species Myodes glareolus. Next base: position 70,566,895 of record NC_142038.1, read on the forward strand.
ACCCACCATCTGCTCCTCAGAGAGGGTAAGACTTTTCACGGGGAGTCAACAAAGTCTGAAACATCACTATAAGGCAGAACCAAGTCCCCCCTCCCCCGCTTATATTTAGACTGAGAAAGATATCCCTTCAAAGAGAATGGGTTTCAAAAATCCAGTTCAAGCACTAGGGACAAGTCATGGTCCCACTGCCAGTAGCCCCCACACTGTCCCAGCCATACACTGACACCTACATTCAGAGAACCTAGTTTGCTCCTATGCAGGCTACCCCACTGTCAATCTGGAGTCAGTGAGCTCCCACTAGCTCAGGTAAACTGTTTCTGTGGGTATCACCATCATGGTCTTGACCCCTTTGCTCATATTATTGTTCCTTCTTCTCTTTGACTAGTCTCTGTAAGCTTGGCCCAGTGTTTAGCTGTGGATCTCTACATCTGCTTCCATCAGTTGCTGGCAAAATGTTCTATGATGACAATTAAGGTAGTCATCAATCTTATTACAGAGAAGTTCAGTTTAGGCATCCTCTCCACTGCTGCTTAGAGTCTTAGTTGCATTCATTCTTGCGAATTCCTGGGAATTTCCCTGGTGCCAGGTTTCATGCTAACCCTATAATGGCTCCCATAATCAAGATATCTTGTTCCTTGCTCTCACTGTCTGTCCGTCCCCATCTCAACCTTCCCATTCCTTCATGTTCTCCTCTTCCCTCCCCCTTTCCACTTCTCCTCCACTTTTGCCTTTCATTCTTCCCCTCAACCCCCCTTCATCCCCAGCTTCTCTGTGATCACCAACTATAGGCTGGTTATCCTTTGCTTTACATCTAATATCCAGCTATGAGTGAGTACATACTGTGTTTATCTTTCTGGATCTGGGTTGCCTCACTCAGGATGGTTATTTCTAGTTCCATCCATTTGCATACAAATTTCAAGATGTCATCATTTTTTACTACTGAGTAGTACTCCACTGTGTAAATGTACCACATTTTCTTTATCCATTTTTTGGCTGAGAGGCATCTAGGATGTTTCCATGTTCTGACTGTTATGAATAATGCTTCTACAAGCATAGTTGAGCAAATGTCCTTATGGTATGGGTCTATATCCTTTGAGTACATGCCCAAGAGTAGTATTACTGGGTCTTGCGGTAGATTGATTCCCAATTTTCTGAGAAACCACCATACTGATTTCCAAAGTGGTTGTACAAGTTTGCACTCCCACCAGCAATGGAGGAATGCTCACCTTACTTCACATCTGCTTCAACACAAGCTGTCCTCAGTGTTTTTGATCTTAACTATTTTAATTGGTGAATGATAGTATCTTAGAGTTGTTTTGATTTGCATTTCCTTGATGGATAAGGACATTGAGCAATTTGTTAAGCGTCTTTCGATCATTTAAGATTCTTCTGTTGATAATTCTATGTTTAGATCTGTACCCCATTTTTAAATTAGATTATTTGATACTTTAAAGTCTAGTTTCTTGAGTTCCTTATGTATTTTGAATATCAGTCCTCTGTCTGATGTGGGGTTGGTGAAGATCTTTTTCCATTCCATAGGCAGCTATTTTGTCTTAATGATTGTGTCCTTGGCCTTACAGAAGCTTCACAATTTCAGAAGATCACATTTGTTAATATTTACTCTCAGTATCTGTGCTACTGATATTTAGGAAGTGGTCTCTTGTTCCCATTTTCTCTCCTATGAGATTCAACGTGGCTAGAGTTATGTTGAGGTCTCTGCTTCATTTGGACTTGAGTTTTGTGCATGGGAATAGATATGAATCTATTTGTATTCTTCTACACATTGACATCCAGTTATGCCAGCACCATTTATTGAAGATACCTTCTTTTTTCCATTGTATAATTTTGGCTTCTTTGCCAAAAATCAAGTGTTCATAGGTGTGTGGATTAATCATCTTTGATTCGATTTCATTGGTCCAACTGTCTGTTTTTATGCCAATATCAAGCTGTTTTCATTACTATAACTCTATAGTAGAGCTTGAAGTCAGGGATGGTGTTGCCTCTGGAGGTTTCTTTCTAATACAAGATTGTTTTGGCTATCCTGGGCTTTTGTTTTTCCATATCAAGTTGAGTGTTATTACTTGGAAGTCTGTGAAGCATTATGTTTGGATTTTGATGCAGATTGCCTTGAATCTGTAGATTATTTTTGGTAAGTTTGCCATTTTTATTGGGTTGAACCTATTTATCCAAGAACATAGGAGATATTTTCATTTTTTGATATCTTCAATTTATTTCTTCAAAGATTTAAAGTTCTTATCATACAGTTGTTAACTTTCAAAAGAGTTCCACACTAGCCTGGAATAGAGTATAACAAAGGTTAGTTTATCTAGAGGTAAACTTACAGAAAGAGTAGTGATTCACAACCCTCTGTGTGTGCTAGGGACTGGAACCGAAATTAGCAGCCAATATGCCCACACAAGCTTTATGTGTGCATTTATAGTACATGAAGCTGTGTCCAAAGTGGACCATATCTTAAAGACTATTGGCTGAGGGAGCTTCGATAGCATCTTCCCTTGTTGTCAAATCAACAGAGTTTTAAGCCTAACACAAAACTATAAACAATAAGAAAAAATATCACGTATTGCCCAAGCAAAAGAAAAGGCAAAAACATACATTAAAAATTGGAATTACACCCAGCATGAACAATACCAAGCAAGAAACATATGCTGAATGTTTCAATAGTTATCTTGTCCCAAGAAGTCTAAATCTTATATTAAAAATGGCTTGGCTAAGTCATGAGAGGAAAGTAACTATGACTATGTAGCCTTCAACCTCATTAAAGACCTGAGAAGGGTAATAATGCTACTTGAGTAAACAGGAAGTGCAATCAAGCCACTTCCAAAAGGTGCAACACATGACAGAGACAACTGGCTACCTGAGCAATCATCCAAAATCTCATTTGCAATGTTGGGGCAAAGAACTTTGGCTAAGGCCTAGTGTACTTGATAGACCATTTTAAGAGGCAGGAAAATTTAAAAACCATCTTACCCTGTCTTGGCAAGGTTGGGCAATCTTTTTTCTTGTATTCTGCTTGTCCAGTCTAGACAGTGCATTTTGTCAGTGGCTATTTTTTGCCCAAAGGCCAGTTTTGCCAAGAAGAAAACAAGCTTTAAGAGGAGTGTCTTTAGTGCCCAACATTCATGGTGCTACCAGGAGCAATTGTGTCTCATGTCAACAGAATCCTAAATTATTTAAATGCCATATTCTACAGTTCTTTGAAGTGTTTGAAGATTACCTACTTATGTGGAATACAAAGCATCTAAAGAACCTGACTAGTTTACTTATAAGTATGACAAACATGGATGGCCTTTGAATTGTAATTCTTAATACCTTTATAACTTAAAGACTAAGGCTTATATTAGTAAATTAAACAATCTTTAAACAAATGTGCAGCAAATGAAGACAATGACCTCAAAATGTAAAAAATATATTAGTATCTTGATCAGAGGCAGAAATGTATAGTGCATTTAGGATACATGTATCCTAAAATTGCATCAGTATACAAAGAATGTTAAGCAGAGGGAGAAACATGCATGCACACAATATAACAAAATAGCTTTGCATATTGTAGACAGAAAGAGTAGTATATTCAATATAACAAATGTAATTTGAATTTGTATTAATGTATAAGAATGTATACCAATGCAAACTGTCTATAAATAATAGCTCACAAGTAATCTTACTACTGCTCACTATTATTAGAGTGAATAAGCTCACACTATTGTCCCATCCCATTCATTCCCCACTTTTTTGTATTAAAAAGAGATCCCTGAGCCTACTTCATTTCCACTCCCACCCCTATACCACTTACAACTAACCCCTAGTAGATGTCTCTAACCCTGAGGACAATGTTTGTTGGGAGAGGGGATGTTGTTTTCTAAAATTACTTCCAGCTGTCATGGGGGCAATGTTATTTCTATGAGATCCTGTAAAAAACTGAAATGATGGTTATGTTTCAAGATCCTGTCTTGTATAATTTTAAATAGTCTCTGAGAGGTAGATAGCGTTTTTCTGAAGTTCTCATTTGAAATTCTGGCCAGAATGACATTTCAACTATCCATGTTGGAATCATCTTGAGTCGTTTGTAACTCAAAACCAATCTTTTTTATTGCTTTCTAAATAATACCATTCAAAATTTCCACTTCCTCCCCTCCTCTCATTTCCCTCCCACTCCCCTACTCACCTTCCCCTTCCGCCTCCAGTCCTAAGAGAGGGCAGGGTACCCTGCCCTGTGGGAAGTCCAAGGCCCTCCCCACTCCATCCAGGCTTACGAAGGTATGCATTCAAATAGACTAGGATACCAAAAAGCCAGTACATACAGTAGAGACAAATCCCACTGCCATTATCATTGGCTTCTTAGTCTGCCCCAATTGTCAGCCACATTCAGAGGGTCCAGTTTGATCCCATGCTAGTTCAGTCCCAGTTCCTCTAGATTTGGTTAGCTCCCATTAGATCAGGCACACTGTCTCGGTGGGTGGACCAACCCCTCGCAGTTCTGACTTCTTTGCTCATATTCTCCCTCCTTCTGCTCTTCAACGGGACCTTGGGAGCTCAGTCTAGTGCTCCGATGTGGGTCTCTGTCTCCATCTGTCAATGGATGAAAGTTCTATGGTGATATTCAAGATAGTCATTAGTCTGACTATGGGACAAGGCCAGTTCAGGCACCTTCTTCTCCACTGCCCAGGGTCCTAGCTGGGGACATCCCCATGGACACTTGGGAACCCCTCTAGAGTCATGCCTCTTTCCAACCCCAAAATGGCTCCCTTAATTAAGATATCTTCTTCCCTGTTCCCATATCTGTCTTTCCTTCATGTCAACCATTTCTTTCCCCCAAGCTCTCCCCGACCCTCCCCTTCTCCCTTCTCTCTCCCCCTCTCCCCTTCCCCCCACACAACTCCACCCTCATGCTCCCAACTTTTGCCTGGTTATCTTGTCTGCTTCCAATTTCCAGAAGAATCTATTTCTTTGGGTTCACCTTATTACTTAGCTTCTCAAAAACAATCTTTAAGTGGTGCTGTCAGCATGACATCATATCAACCAGGTGGAATTGTTGTTGTGGGGTCCCATCTTCTTCCTGGAAACTTCACAGATTACTGCGGAAAAATTTATTGTTCATTGTGGAAAACTGAAACATCATTCATATAGACATAGAATACCATAGAGACAAAAATAAGTATGGGAAGAAGTAAATTTTTTGAAAGTAGAATTTTGATGATAATAATAGCCTCTAAATTTTATCATCCTTCTGACCCACACCAAGTGGGGCCTGATATGAGACAAACTCTGAATTTTTCTTTTAACAACGTGCTTGGATTTAGAGAAGGATAGGCACTGTCCAACCGCAAAGTCAGTTTTGATTTTCAAGTGAGTCATGACTATCATTACACTGGAAGTGGAGAGATATGTATGTTCAGGTAGTGAAATTTTACACTGTAGAAGATATTGGTACCATAAGTCAGATTTCTCTTTGCTTGATACTTCTTTCTGTATAGCTATATTTTCTTCTTTAGGAATCTGGATGTCCAAGGTCTCTAGACTTTTTAAAGATGGGTATTTTCCTGCAAAGGCACAAACAGAACCCCACCACAACTATGTTCTTTTAGGTGATTTAAAGCAAGTATATTTGTCACTTTCCTCACTGCGCCGACAAAATTCCTGACCTAAACAACATAACGGAAGAACGGATTATCTTGGTCCACGGTGTGAGAGGGTGCAGTCCATCCTGTGGGCAAGGCATACTGCAGGCATATAATGCAGCTGGTCACATTGCATCTACAACAGGAAGAAAAGGAGGTGAATGCAAGTGCTTGGTTTGCTTTCTTTATATTCAGTCTAGAGTCCCAGCCCATGGACAGTGCCAGTCACATTCATAGCGAATCTTCCCTCATCAGTGAGGGACTCCTTTCTGGTATGCCCTTATAGCCAGATCCAAAGGTGTGTCTTCTAGATAATCCTGAGTCTGTTAGGTTGATACCAGGGTCATGTATCATAACTGAATTCCCATTTTCTAAAGATCACATCAAGAAACCAGGCGGTGGTGGCACATGTCTTTAACCCTGGCACTCGGGAGGCAGAGGCCGGCAGATATGTGTGAGTTTGAGGCCAGCCTGGTCTTTAAAAGCTAGCTCCAGGACAGGCTCCAAAAACTTCAGAAAAACCCTGTCTAGAAAAACAACAACAACAACAAAAAGTCACATCAAGAGAATGACATAGAAATCAAAAAGATTTCACCATGTCAAGACTGTATCGATTTTCATTTTTACATTTATTGTTTATTTACTATGTTTATATTTATTTATTGTTTACTATATTTGGAGGCAGCAGATGTCATCCATGCCACACTGTGTATGTGGAGGTCAGAAGACAACCTGCAGGAGTTTGGTCTCTTTTTCTGTCATTTGGGTTCAGGGATCAAATTCAGATTCTGGCATGGCAGTGAGTCTCCTTACAGGCCGATCAGTCTTGTTGGCCCTTCTTTTTTTCTTCCTTTTTTAATTTAATTTACAGTATTTGAGAAGCAGGTCTTTTCTTTCATTTTTTCTTTTTTTCTAGCCCATTTTCACTCTATATCTCTTCATACTATGCAACACTGTGCCTGGATCATAAAACATTGGGCTTTGGTATTTCTTTAATTCATCTAGAATCAATCAGAAATGAAAGGAATGGGAGGAGGCTGAGGTCATGGGTTTTAGAGCCACATTTCTAACTATAAAACATGGGATCTTGGATTTCACTTTTCCTTCCTGCAAATTCGCCTGAGTTGTTGAATTTCTCATTACAGCCTCTATGTGCTTGTATTTTTATTACACAGATTTTGCTATCATTCTTCCAGGCTTAATTTGGTCTATAATTTACTGGGGTGAGGAAATTCTTTAAGCCTTTACATGTAATATGAAGAATAAAACTCACCTAACAGCTTCACTTGGGTCAAAACAACTTATCTTATGCACAAATCCAATGCATGCATGGCTTATTGCTGTTATGTCTGTCAAGACTTCTAGGTACTCTGTATTATTATTGGCGTTCTGGGGACCAAAATAATGTATGTTCTCAAAATCTCTTATTCTAGACTCTTATTCTAGTACTGTAACTTGCTTGACAGGTTCTCAATGATACGGAATATAGGATATTGTGATACTTTTTATGTGGAAATACTTGCTACTCTTTCTGTTTGAGTCACTGAAGTCAGTTACTGAATAGATATCAAGTCATAATAAGATGCCGAAATTGCTTTGAGTCCTAAGCCAGATAAAGGAAGACCTTGCTGCTTTCTGTATCAACATCCCGCATGGGATCCATCAAACTCAAGGCTCCATCAAAATAATTACTTTTAGTAACTAGCAAAATGGTCTTTTATACAAATCCCTGCTGTGGATTTGAGTTTCCTTAAGGACCATATTACCCATTGTGACATTTTCCACCATAAATGAAAAGGTGACAAGGTGAGTCTGAGGATAGCATGGTGTTTAACTCACAGTAGAGTGTCAAAATGTTGTCCTGGTTCTCTTGCAAGTCCACACGAGCTAGCTGCATCCTTATGGAGGATCTGAAGACACACTGCAAATTAAACCGAGCAGTGGCATCATGGCAGGCTTAGAAGATGAAATCCATTGCCTTTGTGTGTGCTAATTTTGGAGGCGTGCTCTAACCTTGTTTTGTATCTGGAGCAGCCTGACCCATTTAGATCTTGCTTGCCTGGTTCATTATGCCGTCGTCATTCCATACGGTGCCTTTGTCTCCCAGCTCATATTTTCAGCAGTGAGCACAAGCTTGTTGCCCATTTAATAGTTCAGAATTGAAATTCGCGGGTGGCACTTTCAGATGTTAAAACACCATTGCAAATTTACAACAAGGAAATTGAGTTGAGGAGTGCTTTTGCTTTCAAAACAAAATGGGTCTCTGTGTGAAGGCAGAACTCTTGATATCCTCAGCTCACCTGCCTAAAAAAAAAGAAATGGCATATGAGTAGAGAACACCACACAAGAACTTTAGACTCCTTAACTTGTTGTGAATTGAATGGAAATAATGGACGGATAAAATTTTGCTCCACTGTTGTGTGTGTTAAGTTTAACAGAGCTCCACTGGATCCCCACTCAAAGGTAATTCATTTGAAAGGAGAAAAAACATGGCTTCTTCAGACTTTCTAGAGCTTGTCCCTTTATTTTCTTTGTGTGTGTGTGTGCATATGTACAGGTGCACACACACACATGTGTGCATGTATGTGTAAGAGGGTGTGTGGTGTGGGATGTTCTTCTGGTCATGTTTTGCTCTTATTGATTAATGAATAAAATTGCTTTGGCCTATAGCATGACAGAATATAGCCAGGCTGGAAGAGATATATAGAGAGAGTAGGTAAAGTCAAAGAGACACTATATATCTGCCTAAGGAGAAAGATGCTGGATCTTTACTTGTAGGTCACAACCTCGTGGTGATACATAGATTAATAGAAATGGGTTAATTTACGATGTAAGAGTTAGTTAATAAGAATCCTAAGCCAATAGGCCAACCAGTGTTGTAATCAATATAGTTTCTGTGTGATTATTCGGGTCTGGGTGTCTGGGAAACAAATGACCAGCCCTGCTTACAGGTGTGTGTGTGTGTGTGCGTGTGTATGATTCTTTTCCAGTCACTTTTCCACCTTCCTTTTTTTTTTGAGGCAAGATCTTCCACTAACCTTAGAGTCAACCAATTTGGCTAGCCCCTGGCCAGCAAGCCCCAGCATTTTTCCTCTCTTCCTCACAAAGGCTATGCTGGAATTACAGGTGTGCACAGCAGTGTCCAGCTTTTAAATAGGTGTTGGGGATTTGATCTCAGGTCCTCAGCTTCCTGGCAGTCACTTTCTTACCTATATCATTTCCTCAATCCCCAGGTTCCCAAGTATTAAACCTCAAAACTGAATACTCTTAATTCTAGACAACAAACAGTTGCCCAGGCTAGGTCTCCATGCATGGAGATGGCAGAAACAAGCACGTGAGCATCACTATTTCTGAGGGTGATGACAATACATCAGTCTGTGCACTCAGTCACAGAACAGAACTTACTGTGTCGGCGAATCTTGAGATAAGCAGGCTGGATGGAGACCTGGAGCAATGTAATTGTTGCTCATTGTCCTGGAGACAATTACCAAGCAAGCGGCTGCGAACACCCTGAGCACATTAAGGAGGGTTGCCCAGTTCCCTTGGCAGGCTGTCAAGGAACTCTGATGGCTTCTCAGCAGTAGCCTCTTCAGAGCAGGTAACCATGGCTTCCGTAACTGGCTTCCTAGCTTAGCCCTCTCATTACTTCTTCTGGAAATTGGTCTTTTTTTTGCACTGTAGTTTCAGTTACTTCTCTATTTTAGCGTTTATTGTAGTATTTGGGGGTACTGAAAGCAGATGTCAATTGCTTACATCTAACCTTCAAGGGGTTTAGGAAAGCCAGGAAATGCTTAGGCCTGCCAGAAAGTGAAACATAATTAATGAAGTAGTGGACCCCCCGAGGAAATAGATAGCCGGCTTTATTGTGAGGGAAGCATAGAGAACTCTGGTGTTTTCCAAATGGCCCTTGTCAAAAACAAGTGAATAGCTGAAAACAAATAAATACATCATTCTGACTTGGTTTCAGTAGACTTTAGGGGGCATTCTTGATTCTTTTTGCTTTTGTAGGACTAACAATGGTTTGTTTGTATCTAACATTGGGTTCATAGATCTTGTTCATGATACAAAATCATGAATAGTGTAGTACTGATGAATACTGTAGTATTTTGCAGCATATAAAATAACATAGGCTTGTTTATTTAAAAATGTCAAAGCTTTTCACTTTTGTCGAGTGTCACACATATTCCTCTATCGAGGGCTAACTTGTCGAGTGTCACACATATTCCTCTATCCGGTGCTAACCTGTTGTGTCTTATGTGAAGCACAGACCCTGGCATTTTCTCTTTTCTGTCTCTGGATGGCAGGTGCATAACCTTTGTTTGCAGGTCAGATGCAGATCTCATTGAAGCTAGGGAAGATTCTGGATCTGGGCCTTAAGTCACCAGGTAAATAAGGATTTCAAGTCACCCAACAAAGACCTCAAAGCCAAGTGGAATTGATCCTTCCTTTTTGTCTTGTTCTTTTTCTCACATTAGATTTCAAAAACTTTTATTGATGGAAGAAATTAGTAATTATCAAAAAAAGAATGAAATTCAAAATTTTGCTACTTATGGACATGACTTTGCTCCTTAGTTATTGCTCAATGAGCTGGGATGGGTGGGGGAGGAATAAAGTCCTTGCTCAGACTTACACAGCCAGCTCTCCTTTCAGAACCATCTCCCCAGCCCCATTGCTGGCTACTTTTCAAGTCGACTGTGTCCTTCTTTCTTCTAATCTTGCTCTAGACTAAACACATTTACACCCCTGCTTTTAAGCCATAAAAACCTTCCAAATTGCTTCTACGTCCATTAAATTCCAGTTTCTTAAGATGCGGATTTAGACATAAGCTCCTACTTGACCCTTCCATAGGCCCATTCCATTCAGCTATATGGATTCTTCACAGTTCTATCAGATACCTATACATGTTAAGGTGCTTACTCTCATAATTCTCCTATAATGTGTAGAGACTAAGAAAATCTCAACACGTCTACCTTTTAACCAACCATGTATATAGAAAAATCAACCAACAATATGGTATTTATTTAAAACGATTTGCAGTGGAAAGCCTGGGGGAGAATAGGGTCCAACAATGCTGATGTAATCAATCCTTTATCAGGTCAGCTTGTGCTAATGAGCATTCCCTTGCTTGTGTCCTAACTTCTAACTACCTAGTTGGTATTGATACACACGGACAAGCAAGTCAGCGTTCCATGGAGTGATCAGGATGACCCTGAACTATTAGAAAATTCTTGGTTTTCATTGGCTCTGTTGGTAAAGTTTCTCATTCTTTCGTTATGAGCCATGGTTTCTGTGACTCTCTCAGTTATTATTCTTTTTATAGTGTATTTTTGGGGGGATGGGGTCTCAGATAGCATGGGTTGACCTCAACCTTTCTATGCAGTGATTGATGACCATGAACTTCTAGGTTCATGCTCCACCTTCCATACCTGCTAGTAGTGGGAGTATAGTATGTGCTACTAGGCCTAGTTTATGCAGTGCTGGGAGTTAAACCCAGGGCTTTATGCATGCTGGGCAAGGCAAGCACTCTACTATCTGAATCACATCTGTTTTTATTGCCTATGGATGAGCAAATACCAGACTTGGTATGCGAATTCTAATGTAGTTGGTCCCCATAAGCTCATATGAGAAGGTGTGGCTTTGTTGGAGTGGGTATGACCTTGTTAGAAGTGTGTCACTGTGGGGGTGGGGTTTGAAGTTTCCTGTGCTCAGGATATCACCCACTGAGTCAATCGACTTCCTGTTTCCTGCATGATGTAGGACTTTCAGTTATTTCTCCAGGTCCTCTTGCATGCCTCCGTGCTGACCACTGTGGAATAATCCTTCTGTATGCTGTGTGACTATATGTCGCTATGACAGGTCACCTGACCAATAACTGAACAGAATAAAGCTATGTGGGAGAGTCAAACTGAGAATGATGTTATGAGGAAGAGTGAAGTCAGAAGAGATGCTGTCCAACGGCTGAGGAAGCAGGATGTGCAGAAATTGAGGCAATAAGCCATTAGCTGTATGGCAGAGCATAGATAAGAAATATGGGTTAATTTAAGTGTAAGTAGCTAGTAACAAGCCTGAGCTATTGGACGAGCATTTGTAATTAATATTAAGCCTCTGAGTGATTATTTGAGAGCATGTAGGACAGGAAATCTCTACTTACATCTTTGATGATATTGGACTGAACCTCTGAAACTAAACAAACCACCCTGACTAAATGTTTTCCTTATAAGAGTTGCCATAGTCATGATGTCTCTTCACAGCAATAGAAACCATAAGATACTTGATCTTTTGATTTAAGATCCTGGTACTTTGTAATGCCTTATTACACTACTGGCTCACCCTAATAAGGCTGTGGTGAGCTAAAACCACAGTATTGTTTTAAAGGTCTTTGATGACAATAAAGTCTCCCCTCTCCAATACCATAGAATATCCCTTTGATTCCGCATTTAGAGTGTTCCACAGTGTAATGGTTTGGCTTTTCACCTATTGAAGCACTTTAATTTTTTTCCGTCATGGAATATATTTGTCCAAAATGGGATAAATTATAGCCTCTCAGGATACTAGGGCTTCTATATCTCCACATAAAACATTGTTTAAAAAAACATTGTGTTCTAAAAGGTAAAACATGATGATATTGCTTCATAATTTACAAGGGCACCAATTAATTATTCATTCATTTGTTAAAATATACAACACAGATTACTACATGCCAAATTCTTGGTTTGGGGAATACTTGTTTAGTATATTTACATAGAACGTTACCCTTTATGAAGCTGATGTTCTGTGAAAGGGTTGAAAAGCATTCTGAGTATGGCAGGAAAACAGCAGAAGGATAGACTATTGGATGGGTTGGGGACATGAGTGCATAATTTGGAGATAATGTTGAAATGGTGAAATTTAAACTGTTTTCTTCAAGTCAGGCTCTAACTATCCAAAGAGCCAGGAAAGCAGGATTCCAGACGGAAGGAACAATAGTGTGGGCAGAAGAAATGCACATGACCTGGTGAGGAACTGAAGGGCACTTGCTTGATGGAAACAGGGCGAACAAGAGGTGAATGGGTGGGAAAGATCACAAAGGACATCGCCCATCAGGATTTAGAGTTTTCTTTCTGGGTTGCCAGTAGAAACAGTTCAATTAATAAACAGTCCCTCTCCAGCACTGCAATCCAAATCACTTTTTCCCCAGCATTGTTCATAAGAACGTGGTAGGAAACTGATATATTGTGAGAGTCTTATTTTACCTATGAAGTTTTTTTCCAACATATAATTGAGACTGAACAGACAAACCCAGTTCCTTTGGGTTTATTCTCAGATAATTGTTAGTTTATTTGTTCCCTGCTTCTGGATCATGTGTTAATGGTTCTATTGTAGAATTTTATAATCGAATTCAGCAGCATATAATTTCTAGAATTAATGGTTTTGCGACTGAGCTAAGATTTCCTCATCTGTTATTTATCTAATTTCTCCACTCCTCCTTATTGAACAGACATGATCACATATGGCCCTTGATAGAGTATACAATATAGTGCAATACTCAGCAAAATGGTCTGATTGACTTAGAACAATAGGGTTCCTTCTCTACAGATGCAAACACCTTCTCTGGTTTATTATGCTTTAAGTTTAGAGATTCTTTTTCTTAGTAAACAAAGTGAAGAGAATTGGTGTTACCTAATTCTACTCTTTCTCTGTCAGCTGGCAATTTTACATGTGTCCTAATAGGTGAGTCACTACACCTGAGTTCCCTCCACCCGAATTTCACCTTTTCACTGCTTTAAGCGTAACTAACATATAGCACCAATCAAAAAATCCTTTCAAAAATAGCAGTTATAAGTTTTTGAGTAGAAATTCTAAATATAAGAACACTAAGTAGAAAACTAAGTGGAATTACAGAATGCAGGTAATGGACACAAATTATGAAAGAGGATATGAAACAGGATAGAAAGCTAATTTCTTTTCTTGTTCTAATTTTATCATGGATTTTTTTTCTGGTTTTGGTGGAGGATAAGTGCATTAAATATATTCTAACCTGAAAGTGTAAAATTTAACATGAAACTCTACTACTTCTGTTTCAAATGGCAGTTCTAACTATGAACAAATTCATTTTATGTTGTATAGTATTTAGATATGGTAAAATTTGCTGTGTGATGCTTTTATTTATTTGCAATTGTTTCCTAAAGCAGGGTTTCTCTGTGTAACAATCTTAGCTATCCTGGAACTCTATTTGTAAACCAGGTTGACCTTGAACTCATAGAAATTCACCTGCCTCTGTCTCTAGAGCGCTGGGATTAAAGGCATGCACTACCATACCCGGTTTATTTGGAGATTTTTAATAATAAGTTTTATTATTAAAATAAAAATGCTTAGACAAAACTATTTTCTAAATTCTATTGTCTTTGGAAAAATAATGCCATGGTGTCTATTGGTTGTCATGTTGGCAGGATTTAGAATTATTGAAGAAACAAGTCCTGGTGTGTCGGTGAGGGAGTGTCTAAAGCAGATTAATTGAGGTTGGAAGGTCCAGCCTGAACGCAGGTGCACCATTCCCTGGGCTAATTCCCAGACTGCATATAAAGAAGAGAGCTAGCTGAGTGCACACATTCATGTATGTAGTCCCCAACTGCAGATACAATGTAACACCCACCTTCTACTCCTGCTGAACCCTCAAAAGAAAACTGCTTCTAAAACATTGGAGAAAGGGGTGCAAGGGAGAGATCAGTTGGTGAAGTACCTCCTGCGCAAGCGCGAGATGCCTGAGTTCCACCCAGCACCTGTAGAAGAAGCTGGCCATGCCGATTCATGTCATAGAACCTTACAGGCTGGGTTTGCCTGCTGTCTAGCCAGACAGTCCAGCCCAACTAATGAGCTCTAGTCCTCTAGTCCAATTAAGACCCTGTTTCGTGAGGTAAGTTAAGTAGTGTCTGAGGAAGAACAACTGTGGTTGAAGATCTTGGGCCTCTAAGCCCGCATGCAGGTGTAGACACACGAGAGAGAGAGAGAGAGAGAGAGAGAGAGAGAGAGAGAGAGAGAGAGAGAGAGAGAGAGAGAGAGAGAGAAAGAAGAAGAAGAAGAAGAAGAAGAAGAAGAAGAAGAAGAAGAAGAAGAAGAAGAAGAAGAAGAAGAAGAGGAAGAAGAAGAAGAAGAGGAAGAAGAGGAAGAGGAGGAAGAGGAGGAGGAGGAGAAATAGGAAGAGGAAGGAGAAGAAGAAGGAAGAGGAGAGTATAATTATGTATGTCAGTCAGTTAGGTGTTTCTCATGTGATCTTGGGAATTGGAGCCTAATTGGCTATGGGCAGCCACGGGCAAGTTTTGGGTACTATGTGAAGACATGAGCTTTTTTTACCTTGGTGGTCACAAGTGAATAAATTACACAATACAAATCTCAGGGTTTTTTTTT
This sequence comes from Myodes glareolus, assembly GCF_982192425.1. Lineage (NCBI taxonomy): Eukaryota > Metazoa > Chordata > Mammalia > Rodentia > Cricetidae > Myodes > Myodes glareolus. Next base: position 70,581,915 of record NC_142038.1, read on the forward strand.
TTTTTGAAAAAGTGATATGGCCTGAAAGAATCTAAAAGAATGAGATTGGCTGAGCTCCTCTTGAGGCACCATCTAGTTATGATGCTTTATAAGAAAATCTTGAATAAAAAGATAGATTTTCCTTGTGATGGACAGCTGTGATTTCTTTTCTTCTTCTTCTTCTTCTTCTTCTTCTTCTTCTTCTTCTTCTTCTTCTTCTTCTTCTTCTTCTTCTTCTTCTTCTTCTTCTTTTTAGAAATTTTATGTGTATCTTTACATAACACAGTAGGAAATGAGATGAATTTTCCTTGGAATTTTCAAGGAAGGAAAATTTGAAATACATGCCTTTTGTCAGTCAGTAGTCACTTCCTACCATCGAGGCAGAGCCATGTTAAATGTGACAAGTGATCAGAATTTAGTTAGTTTTGGACACATGTGCTAAGTGAACGACTTGTATTTAAGGTGTCTTACAGACAAACACTACATGTGGGAAAACACTCACTAAAGTTTCCGGGTCACACAATTTGAGCAAACAGTGAGTTTTGTATCACAGAAACTTTTTTATGTATACTTTGATGAGCATTTTAAGTTTTCAAGACTTTAGAGCCACATGTGAAGGGATAGCACACATGCCTTTTTAGAAGCATTTCTTTTTACTTCAGCAGAAAACTATCCAGGTATTGCTACCAACATCAATTCCCAAAGAGCATTGTATCTGGACAACCATCTTGCCCAGAGGCTTAGCAAGAAAGAAACTCATTGGATGCATATCAGATGAGGCAGAAGGAAGAGATCTCAGTGACTTTTTTCCCCTCTCTACCTTTACAAGATGCATTTGGAGGCTGCACTGGGATGTTCCCAGATTTGAGAGAGAACCAGGGAAGGGGATAGCAGAGAGAGATATGATGAAAAGGACCATTTTCCTTTTTCCTTCTGTTGACCAAATATCTTTTATCTTTGCGATACCCATTTCTTTTTAGTTTCACTCAATACATTTCCTGAAAAGTCTCCACCTAGGGAAGCAATTTGCCACCATTTCTTATATCTTGGCCATGGAACCTGATTCCAAGCCTCAGCTACAGAAGATCCAGGAGCTGTTTCTGTTCATGTGACCTGATAAGGTCATGTTCCCACCATGCTCGTAACTGTTCCGTAATGAAAACAGACGGCTGTACTTTGCTGGGTTTGGAGGCTGCTCTGTTCCTTCCCTCCTACAGGCATCCACAGAAGGCGCCAGTCATCTGTTCCTTCCTTTTTTTAATTTTTCCATTAAAAATAGAATTAGCACAATGTATACCTGTCTCTAGGCATCTCATGAAAGAGACATACATATAATTTTATGTCTCTATTGAAACAAATTAAATTTTGTGGCAGCAAAGTATTTTAGAATTATGAATGCAATACAGTTTTTATGGTGTAAAACAGTATACACTGTGTGTGTGTGTTTGTGTGTGTGTATGTGTGTCTCTATGAGATACTTGTGCAAATCTCAAAACATCACGTAAAATAGCAACATGTATAATTTCATGCATTTAAATGTTTTATTTTTGTTTGTATGCGTGTATGTATGCATATGTAAATGTATGTGTATATTTGTGTGTGTGCATATATGTATGTGTGTGTGCATGTATGTATGTGTGGGTTTGTATGTGTGTGTGTGAGCCTTCTGTGTGCGTAGACCCAGAGAGGCTAGAAGAGAAAGTCAAATTTTTTGAAGCAGGAGTGTAGGCAGTTGAGAGTTGCCTGATATGGGTGCTGGGAACCGAACTGTGATCCTCCGGAAGAGCAGCAAACAGGCTATAGCACTGATTCATTTCTCCATTCCCAATTTTATGTTTTGATCTATCAGGTAGGATACTTTTAGTTTAAAAACTGGCAATAAATTCTTTGAAAGCATAGATTCAATATTTTTATTTTCATAAGAAATGGCATATGTCATGACATAGTTTTGTTTATGCTTATGTGTATTATATTTGTATGTGTGTGAACATGTGTATGTACAACAAATGTCTGTTTGTGTTTGTGTATGTACATGTACATTCCCAGCACAAATCTCTGAAACCCTTCTTTGTCTTCTAGAATGGGTAGGAATGCTAGAAAAAAATCAGAAAAGGATTTGGGTGGTACTATAGTCACATTTTCTTTCTAGCATAGATACATGTTTTCCCCTCTTTTGCTGGCTGTGAACACAATGTCTGATTTGTAATTCTCCTCAATTCCTCAAGAAGTAAAAGAGAGTCCCCCGGCCAGCTGAATAGGGAACAATCCACATCTGTTGAGAAATACAGTTGTGATGTTTCTCACATGTTATCAAGCCCTGAATTCTGCCCCAAAGTCCCACCCTGGCACATCCTCCACCCCTGTGAAGGGTGGGCCCATCCTCCTGGGGCCATAATCTATAATTCTACTAAAGAATGAATTCTTTTCTTTCTGGTAAATATAATGCATTGTTCTTTGTTCAGTGTGAGCTGATGGTTCTGTACCATCTCACATTTAATTGTTGTGAAATTTATCTTGAATAGTCTCCTATCTAATTTTCACATTTTTTCCAAGAAAGTATCTGTTTCATGTAGGAACTTTTGAACATGTTATTTTTTTCCCTGTTTATATCCAGGAACAGTTAATGTCACATTTATTGGGGCATCAGCGTTACATCTTTGCAACATCACAAGGCTGGTATTTTGGCAGTGTGAGAAACTGCAGGATCAGTTATGTGACAGTGTAGCACTTGTCATGGTTTGTGTTGATGTCTGTAAAGTTCTGATGGAGTCTGTGAGGAAGGGCACATCCAGGGGAAGGAGGGATGCCCATAAAAGGGATTGTTGGAAAAGATTCTAAACATGATGGGTTTTCTATGATTTTCTTCCATCAGAACAAATTTTGACTTGGTTGAATAACACAATGCACTCTGAAAAGAATCTTTATAAAAGACATGAAACCAAATGTGGCACAGTGCATTCTTTGTTTTCCATAACATAGTGTAGAAGAAAATGCAAGATTTGAATCATCTGTTTAATAATAAATGGAGGGGTTGCTGACGATTGTGCAGGACTAAACTGGAAGGTTTTAGACTGGGAAAGAAGGACCACCTTCTGAGGGAAGAGAGAAGAGCTAGTTCATGGTTTAGATGCCAGCTCAGAAATATACCCAAGTTGGTAAAATGATAGCAAAGTAACCAAATCGGATCTGACCAATATGAGATATGATTTTCTCAGATTATAAGATATTAATGTATTAATAAAGGCAGAATGGCGGCAAGAAAGCCTTCAAAAGACATGAAAAATGAAAAAAAAAATGAAAATTATGCCCTGGCAATGCTGAAACATGGTGGTTCTGTTGAACTTGTCCACATTGTGTTTCATGGTCTAAGTTGGTGAGGACAACTGACCAGGTCTTTTCCTCAAGGGGGCACCCGATCTCATTACAGATGGTTGTGAGCCACCATGTGGTTGCTGGGAATTAAACTCAGGACCTTTGGAAGAGCAGGCAGTGTTCCTAACTGCTGAGCCATCTTTCTAGCCATCTTTGGAAGACATAGTATGGATAATTTCTCCATTCTGAGCACACCTAGTCCTTCCCTGAAGTCTAATCATATAAATCTCAAACTAGGTATCCTCTACCACTTCATGTATAGAAAATATTGTGTCTTACCCAACACAAATAAATGAAAAAAAAATTGCATCAAGAAAAGGAAAAGTGGGGCCAGTGAAATGATCAACAGTGTTGGCAAGCATGACACCCTGAGTTCCCTCCCTGGGACTCACGTAGAATCAATTTCTACAGGTTTACACAAGCACCCCAAACTCCAATAAATAGATAATTTTCCTAAAAGAGTATAGCTCAGGTTTGAAAAGCAGGCTCTCTTGGTATGATCTGTCATGCACTGTAGAACATACATATGCTTATTTATATGTATATGTATGTATATATCACAACATACACAGGACCAGACATACCACACTATACCATACATACTCACCTACCATACATATAACACACACACACACACACACACACACACACACACACACACACACACAGCTCCTTTGCAAGGGAAAAAAGAAAAGTCACCAGTAGCAACCATAGAATTTCGGGTATTTTTCTCTTTTACTAATAATAAATTCTGTATGAAGATCAGAGCAAGGTACAAATATATCAAAGAAGAATAATTCACAACTCCAAAAGGACATGTTTAATGCAATTATTTTAAAGCATAATTTAAAGATTTGAAAACCTTTTTAGATTATAAATATTACTTAAGTAGAGAACTAGTTCATTACCTAACAGGATGTTCAAAAGAGCAACAGAAGAGATGTCATTTCTTTGCTTACTTTTGAATGTATGGAAAGCCCAGCTTTGATTTATTGCCTTAAACCTGAAAAATTGTCTCAGCTGAGTTTGGTCACACATACGCCAAAGCTGTCCCTGGGTTTGTGTGAATTTATTTCTATTAGTAATAAAAAGACTTTTCATGTTAATGTAGGTTGCCTGGCACTTTTCCTTTAGCATTAAAAAAAAGCCTGGTTAAACGTTTAAAACAATCCTTCTCATTTTAATTGTTTGCATAGGAATGTAAACACAGAATAAAATAATGAATTCCTGTTCCATTTTACCAAGTATGCCCACACATAGATTTTTATACAATTCATTAAATGTCACGTATTATGCTGTTTTTTTTTTCGTTTTTAATTAGGACATCTGCTAAGGGTATATGACATTGAGTGAATCAATGAATGAAGGTCATTAGGAGGTTTGGCTGTACTTCAGAAATGTAAGGACTATGACTCAGAGAGGCAGGTGGCAGAGACAGGAAGTAGAGGGGCCAGCTGTACCCGAGCCTGGGTGTGGGAGGTGTCTAACCAGAGCTCACTCCAAAGGAGGATTTCTGGAGGATTCTAACTTTCAGCAGGCCGTCTACTCAGGCACACTCACTGCTGCTCGATAGTCTGACTTTTCCTGTATAAAGTTTTTGTGAACAAGCTCCTGGTTCTTAGGAAAGCTTGGATGGTCCTCCTACCTTTTCTGCCCAATTTATCTCCCATTTTCATAGTGACAGTCTCTACTGGAAGATGTCCCTGATGACTTGCACTGCTGTAGCAAGCTCCTATCTGCAGCCAGAGCCATGAAACAGAAACCTTGGTGAGAATCCAGGACCTTTATTTTCTCATGGTGGGAGATGTCGTCCTGGCTCTGCGTCTGGACCTGCTTCTCTGGGTTTGTGCTAGGTGAGCCTCCCCCCTCACACATCTCTCCATATGACTGTTCAGGGCATACCTATACTGTACTCAGCTTGAACCACATCGCACTGGAATGTGAAGACCTCTGAAAATCGTTTATCCTGGTGTCCAGCTCATAGCTGACAATTAGCAAAATGTTCCCCGTGTTCTGTCCTCTTCCATACTGAGCCCAAGACTTAATAGACTGTGTAAACTTTTGAGAAATAACAGGCAGATGGTCAGCGGCAGACTCTCTGGGTACACAATCAGCGTTCTGACACCTTCTACATCAATCCGCCCTCTGTTCTTTGTTCTACAGTGTACTTCCTTTGGTGATAATTTTGTTCTCTTCCAAGGATGTTCATTTTAACCTAATTCTACCCACACACCATATGTTGAAGGGTGTTGGTAGAGAGAAGAGACAGAGATCTGTTCTTCATCTCATACCTGCCTTGGGCTGGCCCTGCCCTTCTATATGGACAACAACAAGCAGCCAGAATCTTTGAAATGTCAAACCTAGGAAACAGACAGAGCCCTTTGCTTTAAAGTCTCTCGTGCTTATGCGAGTCATTCCAATAAACCCCTTGGTTCTCTAAGGTAGGCTCAGATGGGATCTTCTCCCCAGGTCAAGTTGTAAAGCCTTCTACCCAACTTGCCTCATTTGGCAGGAGGTTGGTGGGTTTTTTTTTTTTTCATTGCAGTCACATTAAGAACATTTTTCTTGGGAGGATCTGTGTCTAGTAAAGCATTTATCTCTTTGATTAAACAAGAAAAGCATTCTCAGTAACCTAGGTAAGTCCCTGCTTGTTGCTCTGCATGTGTTTAGAACCATAGGAAACATTCCTTGATGCTTTTCAGCAGCAACAGAAGCTGACTTCAGATTTCAGGACATTGCTCCATGAGCATCTCCCAGAGGACAACTTGCTAAATCACTTTTAGAAGGAAAAAAAAATCAAGCTCACTGTGTTAAAAAAAAAAACCCACAATGTACAGTGCTTCATATCAAACTAGGCTGCCCCTGCTGTTCCAGTGTGGTGTTTTGAATCTGACTGCCAATCATTTAAAAGAGCAGAGACCCAGGATTCAAGACTGCTGCTCTGTTTTAGAACTGCTTTGTGGTCATGCTTTTCTGCATTGTATATGTTAGAATACAGTGTCAAACGTGACGGCACATTCCTGTGTCACCATTGTCAGAAGCGTGCATCAAATGCCTATGCACGGGTCCGGTGACCAGAGGCTGAACTCAGAAAACAATTTTACAGTCCTTGTGTCAGTTTTCTGAGATAAACAGATTGAATGAACATAAATGTAACACCTACATGCAATAAAAATACTAAGCCCACACCTGATTGCAAGCTGGGGTATTTTTATAAGACATTGAATAGCTAAATCAAAGTCATGGAGTGCAATGAAAACGGTAAGTGAAAATCCCTTACCTTAAATAGCTCCAGATATTAGTGTTTGTATACTGGAAGACACAGGGTTGTAATGTGGTCACCAGAGAGTCCAATTTTGTCAAGTTCAGTTTGATAAACTTTAATTTTTGTGGCTTTTTTTTTTGAGACATTGTTTCATGCAGCCCAGGGTGGTCTAGAACTAACTGTATAACAAAAGGTGATCTTTAACTTCTGATCTTCCTGTTAAGGTGGCTCCATCATCACACCTGACTTCTGGTGTTTACGATTGACTTCAAAACTTCATGCATACTTGACAACTTCCACATCAACTGAGATACATTCTACGTTCATCTTTTAAGCAAAAATAACACGTGAAAGTCTCCATTTCAAAGAAGAATTCAGAGTAATTGAATGCTACAAGCATAAACTTCATAGATGCTCAGAACCTGTATCTAGACCACATCTAGACAGTATCTAGTACTGTCTCCTGTAATATGGCTGATTTTTATAAATTATTTTAGAGATGAAAGAATGGAATGAATATTTTTAATTTTTCTAAAAAATACATTTTTGAGAACTTTTTCATTATTTGAAAAAAATAGAAGAAGGGAAGATCAATTTATCAATGTGGATATTTCAGTTTGGTAAAACTCACCAGGGCTTTCTATGCAGGTGCAGAGCAAAGTCAAGATCACTAAAATCCATGACCCAGTGAAATTTCTAGTCGAAGCAACCATGGATTCTTTGAGAATTACTCAAACTTCAGGGGACAGCATCACACTGTGCCCACAAGGGTAGTCCTGGTTCGTCCCAGGGCTCACAAAAACAAAACAAAACAAAGCAACAACAAAAGGCAAAAGATACGGATGTGGGACGAGGACTTGGGAAGAAGACGGCACTGGTGGGAAGAGGGTAATGAGCTGGAGTATAGCCAAGTGTGGAACTGTCAGGGAACAGAGCAATAGGAAAAGTCACTGTAGGGCCTATCATTTGTTGATGAAATAAGATAAAAGATGATTATTGAAAGCAGAAAGTTGCTTCTTAAAGAATATTTTTAGGTTAATCTGAGTTGCTTAGCTGATTTCTAATAAAAGAAACTTACAAGTGTTCTGAGAGGTGAAAGATGAAATTGCTCTCTATTTTGCCAACTACATGAGGGGAGAGTAAGATTTTCACAGCACTTTCCACTTACCGGTATCAGAATTGTGGGGCCTCTATGTTTCCAGGGAGGAATCCAGACCCCATGTGAAATTTCATTTTAAAATGAGAGCCCTTCATAACCCCATTAGAGTTCTGTTTTCTCAAGCCTACCAAGTCCTAAGCCTACATATAGCCCACCACTACCTTTCTTTTCCTCTGTTCAAACTCAGTCATATATGAGAGTGATAGATTCTTTCCTTTGTCACAGTCTTGTGAGATCTGACTCGGGAAGGTGGCTAGGATAAGAAGGTGGCTAGGATACTCTCAAAACAAATCTGAATGATTTTATTTTTTCTTCCTGCAATGGACAACCGCCTGGAGCTTTGGTGAGTAGCTGCACAGAAGAACGACCGACATTTACTTGGGTCTCTTCTGCATTCCTTTATAAGTAATTAAAACTTGTGCTCCCCAAACAATGGCAGCTCCTTTGGCTCACAGTCTCAGCGGGTTGGTGCACCCTCACTTGGTACTGTGGGTACTGAAGGCTGTTAAGGAAGAGCATTGTGACCTCATAAGCACCAGCAGGAGGCAGCCAGGACATAGGCAGCCAGACAAGAAGTCTCAGACAAAATACTCTCAGGACCACCTGCAGCAATAGCCTACTATTTCTGCTAAGTCCTACTTCTGGGGTCTTTCATAACAATGACAGCAACTGGGGACCCAGCTCCCTACACGGGACTCTGGATGGGGCGGGAAACTTTGTGTCCAGACTGTAGCAGAGGAAAACGAGCCTGGGCATGCTAGATGGTGTGAAAACTAGAGTGTGCTTTGTACTTTCAGCTGGGAAACTGTAAGACAAGTGAAAGAGAATAAAGCAACAAAATGTGGGTGCTTTTACTTCCTGTTCAATATGGTACAGAATCTTTTGTCCAGAGGACTTTCTGTAACATCTTTTGGTCAAATGCATTCCAAATTTTTCCACCAACATGGGTCATTGAAGATTGGCTAGCAGAGTAATTGTTCTGCCCACTTCCCTGATATCAACACAGTCAGTGGAATTCCCAGATGAATGAGATAGAGCTGAGCAATTCAATAATTTTGTAGAAAAGAGTAGTGAAGTGTTTTTATTTTCAATTTTTTATACACCTCTTCTTTTCCAAACATACACATTTTTAAAGATCTATTTTTCTTGTTTTTAATGACATGTTTATGTGTGCTTATGTACACCTGCCTGTAAAGAACAAGATGGCCCTGGAGCTGGAG